>NW_027266269.1:20012236-21212236 GCF_022045235.1 Haliotis cracherodii
CAGAAGAGTGTCACTGTCTGAATGTGTGTCTGGATTTCAATTCTCTCGTTCTCTGTGGCAGTGAGTGACATATGTTTACTTAATATATATCCTGTCCGGGAAGAGAGGGACATGCGTGTACCAGTCATTAAATAAGGAGTAGCCGCTCGTTTCGTCTTTAAGGCATGCCAGGATGCTGTGCCCTCTCCACCGAATATTATAAAATTGGTCCCTTTTTTAAGACATTATATTGTCTAATTGTTTCACGTCGCACTCAGCAAAATCAGCCAATCCATCATGAGCATCCATCATATAAGTTGCCTCTTGCGACAAGCATGGGTTGGTGCATATCTATTCTAACGAGGATCGTCACAGAGTATTAGGAAAATGTTGTTCTACCTGGGTCCCAAATTACTAACCTCTTTTTGATCAGATCCATGAGGTGTGCTCTGATTTGCATCTCATAGTATGTGTACTTGTAGAATGCAGCGATAGATGGTTTGGAGATGACTGTGGAAAGCAGTGTCAGAATACAACTGAAGCATGTGACAAGGAGACTGGCAACTCTACCAGTGGATGTGCTGTCAGGAAACAAGGACAAGGGTGTTAGCAAGAGTCTATGTATACATTATATCAATTGTTTATCTGTAACAGTCGGATGAAAAGACAGACGTTTTCAAGCAGTGCCAACTGATGCTATAAAGGTAAATTTTACTGCAGATAATCATTTAAAGAAGAACAAGCATGAAATACTCACATCTCCCGCCTATATGACATGTCGGGTGTGTGCAATGCATTAGCTCCTGTGAACTATGTTCACTGGGCCTTTTTGTTAAAGAAATATACTACATTTTTCAAGATCTGCTCCGGAAACGAGGACTACCACCATTTTCAGTCTAAATCAAAGTCGTTGCCATGGAAACTGAAAAAAATATTATTTTTAAAAATCCCAAACTATCAAAAGGCACCAGTGCGCGGGGGATAATACTATTTCGCATTTAATGGTTGAGGTGAACGTTGTTCAGAATTCATATTGTCCTTCTTCACCACAGAAAGAAGTCAAGTGGTGTTTATATCTCCCTATCCGTACAGATTGTCACCAGAATCATTATGGGGTCCAGTGTTCCTTTGGGCAGTGGGGTAGCCTAGTGGTTAAAGCGTACACATAGAGAATCTCACCCTTGAGTCTTTTCATATCAAATATATGAATTCGAGTTCAAGAGTTCGAGTTGGGAAAAACGCTGGGCAACCCCCCAGGCTTGTTTTATATTACACCAAGACCAGCTTTCGTGTGAAGAATCACTTATCACCCTGGATTCCCTGCCTAGACCTTTCTTGGGAGCATGGCCACTGTGGCAGCTGGGTGAATATATTGTTAGCACTGGTGTTTGCTGTCACCACTGATTTTGTATTTAATACTGAAAACTGCTATGGCATTATATATTGCCATTGAATAGTGTACTTCCACTCTATTGTGTACTGGCATTGTAATTGCTTAGCAGTAATTTGGATTGATTTGTAAATCTAGTTAATTTTGTAATATAGTTTTTAATTGTATAACATTTGTAGGTTGTTTGTTGATTTCACACTAAATTCTTTGACGTAGAGAGTTTTGGGTTACAATATTGTTTCAATTTGGGAATCAACACGTAACACAATGTCTCATTTCGAGACTGATACTAGGCAGGAATCAAAAGCGACAAAACCCTTTCTTTCATCATAAGAAATATATAATATAATATAATAAGTCCATTGAACAGTGCCAACTATGACCCGTTATATACCCGTCACAAACACATGCAAAGGCTAGTCAATAGTGAACCTTCACATGACTACCAAAAAAGAATTACTAACGCCTTAAATGTTGTAACACTGACTGACTGAAGGAGAGCGCCATTTTGGTTTCTCTAAAGAAATTGGAGGGTTTTTTTTAAAAATGAAATGGGAGTGACTTAATCCGGACATGTTTTCACTAATCGCCTGTCACATTCTGTGATTTAGTCATTTTTTCGTAATGTAGATAATCCATGCAATTTGTACATTTGGTTTATAAAAGAGGTAAAAAATTTTAGGGGAAATATATATCCTTTTGCTAAAGTTAACTGGTCTATATTTTGTAAGAGTATACAATTGCGCATTAAGCGATTATCTCCTTTAGCTCTAGCCGTAGTATAGAGCTTTATCACGCACTCACCTTGCAATGCTGTACATCGTACGAGGGGTGTTCGTTAAAGATTTCCCCTCACCCACTTCAGATGGACCTAGTGGAATGAAACTTGGCATAGGTATTAGTCTTTCTCCACATAGGAACCACCAAGAGTTACACACTTCTCCCATCGTTTTATGCAACTATGGAGACCTCGCTTGTAAAAGCCCTCATTTTGCATCTCAAACCAGGACTTGACTTCAGAAATCAGTGTTTCATCATCTGTGAAACGTTTTCCCTTCAAAAATGACTTCATGGTTGGAAAGAGGTGGAAGTCAGATGGTGCAAGGTCAGGAGAGTAAGGAGGATGTGGAAGGATTTCATAGCCACAGGACCGCGCTTCTGTCTGGGCAACATGAGAGTTGTGTACTGGAGCATTGTCTTGCAGGAGACGGACACCCTTGGTCAGCATGCCACGCCTCTTAAGCTTGATAGCGTCCCGCAATATCCGCAGCAGTGAAGCATAATAAGCTCCTGTAACTGTGGTACCCTTTGCCAAGAAATCTATCATCACTACTCCGTGCTGGTCCAAAAACACCGTGGGCATGGATGATTTTTTGCACAGACCCTACACTGATCTTGACATCTTGTGCTAACTGGCGAACAGTTATACTTTGGTCTGCCAAAATGGCGGTCTCCACTTGATGGATAGTGTCCTCATCAATGGCTGAATGGGGTTGACCAGGAACGGCAGCTGTTTCCACAGATGTCCGACCACACTTGAACTGGCGATGCCAGTGGTTAACAACGTCATATGATGGGACATCTTCCCCATAAGTTGCTTTCATTTCATTGAAAGTTTCTTTTGGTGTGCAATCTTTCAAATATAAAAACCTAATCACTGCTCGGTATTCTACTGGCTCCATTGTTACACCTTACTCGATCATAACACCTGTAAAAGTGGTAAGATTAATAGTTCGGTGCTGCAAATTCAGACATAACCCATAGATATATGTTTCATTAGAAATGTGAAATTTCAACTAAATATGATAACCCAGAGTGGTTTAGGGGAATTCTTTAGTGAACACCTCTTGTATCTAATTCTCCCTTCACACTTCTATTGCAACATATTGTTCAACACAATTAAATACTAGGCTTCCATAAAGTATGACTTTGTTCAGTAAACAACATATGTAAAACAACGGGTTTGATATGAGAAAATTGTAATCACATGTATGGTGCTTGCTGTGCACAGTTGAGCACAGTATTGTTTCAAGTAGTTCACTGTGTGTATTGTATGATCCATACCATTCATACGGCGGTTTACGGTTCTGCATGGTTCATTCCTTTGACAGTTTTTTTTAACTTCCAACCTATCAACCATATACGTGGTTTGCTTCTTGATACATAGGAAATCAACAGGTTTCTGTAGTTTGAAATTATTTTCTTAAACATTAATACGGTTGCATGGTATATTCACGATGTTTGGGTTGAATATAGCAGCATTCTTCTGAACATACTTCAAATCTAAACCGAAAGTAATTACAACACTAACAGAGTTAACCAAACGGAACCGTACACAAGAGCAATGAGTGAGTGTGTTTGGTTTAACACCACTTTGAATAGTATTCCATGGCGTGTCAGTGTGTCATGGGAGGAAAGCCCGAAGTGATGCAGGCCTTAGACGTTTACATAATCGGGCCAACCGGGATTCGAACACACTGTCATAAGTTTCTTGTGTGCCAGGGACACAACTCTGCATAACGAATGCAGCGCCTTAGGCGATTGGGCCAACCGTGCCCCCATACACAACTATAACAAACTATTATACAACAAAAATGTTTTTGATGAGATATGTATTGCGTAACATTCCATGAAGAAACAGCGGCAATATTACACTATCACAAAACTTCAAAATATATGCACAATAAGTGCAAAACACACATGTACGTTTAAAATACAAAGGAGGTACATTATAACAATTTTTTTTTAAAACAATTTTATTATTATTATATAAAAACAATATGAGAATTCAGCAAAATTATGGTAATGTTGAACATACAAGAAATTTGTTAAAAATTGTAGATATGATAACAGATCTTGGAAATTGTTTCTGGATAACTGTTGGTAGAAGTTATAAAGATTGGGTCCTTTTAACAGAGTGTCCCAAATTCTTTATCATGAATGAGAAGGGACGTTGTTCTAATGTGGTTGGTGTTTTTGTATATATACCGGTTTCAATTTATAGTTTGTGATTGCTTAATCAAAGTTTTGAGAAATGTGACCTTTAAGATTTGTTTTTACAATTCTCAATATTTGTAGATGACTTGACCAACCTGCATGTTCTAAATGGGAATCCTTAATGAATGCGTGAACATATTTTTACATTTGGACTGAAGTTTATTTACTGTGGATTCATAACATTTTTTGTGTTTACTATTTCAAAAGTTTGTTTTCTTTAACACAGCCAACATCTTGACCTGAAAGATTGATATTTGCTGCCAAAGCACTTGTTAGAATGACAATTCTTGTGTTATCTATATAGGACTTGTAATCAATTATTTTATATATCATTGGTACTAACAGTGGGTATATACCATATGACAGCCGGAGTTGTGTGTTTTCTTGGTTGATTGGTTTTCCTTGTACTTGCCATTTAAAGACACTTTTCTTGTGATTTCCAAAGATAACTTCATTAATAACAACCAATTAGTACTTGACAACAATCCTCTCCTCCCACTGCTAACACATCCTTCCTCTGCATATGACATTTAATGGCGGGGAACAATTGGTGCTCTGTAGAAATCTTTACTTACTTGTACACTTGGTTATGAATACGTGGTTATAAACACGTGGTCATGAATCAAGCTAGAACGCAGTGTTACCTGATCCCATTTCAATATTGTTGTTATTTTATATGTATTTGAGCGAAATAAACAAAAACGTCACAACATCATTATTTCATTCCCTCGGATTGAGTATGTACGCTTGACTTCATGCATCGCTACCTTCTCCTGTTTCAACACTGACGGTAAACCTGGCAAACTAGTTTCAATATATGAGTGATTAGGTTTTGTACAATTCCCTTCCTTGTTACAAGTGCGGGCCTCCCAGCCTCCCAGCTCTAACCACAGAAAGCAGCGGGTAAGTCTGATCATATCTCTACTAATATCATTTTCGTCCAGCTTATTATTAATCTTTATGTGTTTGTATATTCATTTAATGCCGAAAAGTGACCACCGGAACACCGTAGTCTGTATTGTGATATGGAAGGACAACCCCCGCTTACACACTGCTCATGTGTCATTGTTTTCCTTAGGAATGAGATCGTTGCAATGTTCCCGTGACCAGCTGAAGCTTCTAACCTCCTTTAATACCTGTGTGTTGAACGTGGGGGTTCACGTTGCTAGTTTAGCAATACTCCAACCATATCACGACGGGGTATACAGAAATGGCACATGAGGGGGTCGACCCGGGTCAGCGTTTTAACCACCCTCGTTTATCCAACAGCTCTATGTTTAATGTAACTGATGTTCAAGTAACATTAACCCCTGAGGTAAAAAACACATCAAACAGAACATTTATCATCACTTTTCTTCAAATCCTCCATTGTGACGGTCCCGTCAGTTGTGCTCATGTGACGTAATAACGTTTAACGTAACGTCAATGACTTGTCACTTAACAGCTGTCTCTTCACAATTTGAGTTATTGAAAGTCCGCTGGCAGGCTTACATAGAAATCATGCAAACATTTTTCCTCGAAAATTAATGTTTGTAAATTTGAATTAATCATAAAATAATAAACATACGTTATTTAGTGGATCCAACTCATAATGATTTTCCTGTTATAAATATCCGAAAATGGAGTTCATACCTTCATGAATAAGTGTGAGCGAGGTTAAAAAATACGTTGGGTGTCAAATAGGGAGGGATGAGTGTTTTACTGTCAAACATAAAATAAGTAGTTGTGGTCCGACTTTGAGGGCATTCTGGAAGGGTTGTGACTGGGCCACTTCTTTTTAACTTAGTGCAAATGTATGTCATAATCACATTTATGGGGGAAAAATATCGGCCTGACATCTCCTGCCTAGGGAAGAGATGAGTATGCGAATCACATCTGGGGGAATGGTATCCCACTAGGCCTGAAACGCAAAAGCCAACTGCTGCAACACCTGGGGTTGTGGTTGACGTCGGCGGAGCCGTCTATCCAATTTATCCCACAGGTGCTCTATCGGGTTCAAATCCGGGGATCTGGAGGGCCAGGGGAGAACATCAACGTTGTTGTTGTGTAGACAGGCTCTTGTGATCCGTGCTGCATGCGGCTGAGCGTTGTCCTGCTGGAGTACACCGTTGGCGCTGGTTGCAATTGGGGACGTGTGGTAAGAGAATTTCGTTGATGCATCGTTGAACCATAAGATTGCCCTGGATGGATATGGACCAAACCTGTCCTGCACTTCTGTTAATCTTGGCATGTTGTTGAACTGTCACTGTTCGATTGACGCAGGTCCCAAGCAATCAAACCCCATGCACTTTAATACCGTTCATAGTGCGGCTGCACGTGCAGTACGTGCAGCTCCATGTCCCTTTTGTTAATGCACTGGGTGCGTTTTTCCGACTAATGGTTTGCATGTCCTTATGATCATTTGTATCTGGGAAATTTGTCACTGATACTATAACACATTTAACCTCTTCATTTTGCAACTCTTGGTCCCCTAATTTTGCTTTTATGGCCAAAAATATCCGTATTGCGTTTCTTTTTTTAAGAGTATATAAAGCTATTTGCAGAAAAAAAAGAAAAATAAATATCATGGATAGAAACTAGAAGAAAATATCAGTTCATCAAAACAATTTTAGATGACCTTGAAAACTATTAGCAAAAAGAAGAAAATCAAAAGTAACACAGAAATTCATGAGTGGTGTAATGACTTCAAATATCTTCTTAAAGGGTGATGATTCCGCAGACAACTAGCATTTTTATAGTGATGAAACCAATTTTGCAACACAAATATTAGATTCCCTTATCTCAAAAGAAGAAATTAAATCCGCTATTAAAAATCTGAGTAACAGAATTGATGGACTAATATTGGATTTCTTTAAATACTCTCTTCATGACATCCTGCCGTATTTGGAAATATTATTTAACACAACGATGGATACCTATTACTTCCTAAAGATTGGACTCTTGGTCCTACCATTCCAATTCACAAGAAAGGCTCAGTGACAGAGGTTGAAAATTATAGGGGATTCAACGTACCAGTATATTTAGTAAGATATTGATTAGTATTGTTCGTATTGTGGTCGAACACCCTTGATAAGATCGAAGAGCAAACAGGATTTTGACTACCACTGATTATTTGGTTCTTCTCTAGGCTCTCATAGACAGGCATATTCATTGTTAACATGAAAATTGTACACTAAATATGTCGACTTTTCTAAAGCATTCGATTCAGTGTGTAGAGACAACTGATGGTATCTATTTAATTTACATGGTGTCAGTAATGAAATGGGCAATTTGTTATGTAGTTTTCATGAGGAAGTCAAATCATGTGTTTATCATAGTGTACGCCAAGGATGTGCATTGAGCCCTTTTTTGTTACGTATTTTCATCAATGAGATTGCAGTTCAAATCAAAAGAAATTATGATGATGGTATACAATTACAACCTGTAATTAAAAAAACAATATTCTTGTTACTATTAGCAGATGAAAGAATTATGTTTTCAAGTACTGATAAATAAGCTCGAATAGCACTGCGATACGTGGAAACGTAATGTTAATGTTAATGACAAAAATGGTGTATTTAGCAAAGGAAATACACTGTCAAATAATGAAACGTGGTACTTTCGGGGACATTTACTTCAAACTGAAACCTATAAATCTCTTGGTGTGATACTTTCAAGTAAATTATCATGGAACCAACATAGGTGTAGTGAAAGCATCCAAGCTAAAAAGATATACTGGCGAATATAAATGTCTACTTTATAAATGTGGGTATGGTTATATTTTGGACAGCCAGTGTTTCTCAGAGAATCATTCTATGTTTATATCGAAAAAAGACATTTTTACATGTACTTTCAAACATGGAAATCCATTCTAGATATTTCTAGCAAATGTGAATATTATAGATATTTAAAAATGCAATTGCAGCAAAATAATTAAACTGATGTAAATATAAGAA
Source organism: Haliotis cracherodii (assembly GCF_022045235.1). Taxonomy (NCBI): domain Eukaryota; kingdom Metazoa; phylum Mollusca; class Gastropoda; order Lepetellida; family Haliotidae; genus Haliotis; species Haliotis cracherodii. The sequence continues at coordinate 20,020,538 of NW_027266269.1, forward strand.
AATACAGAATATCTTCAGCACAATTTAGATTTCTCGCCAATACCGAGACTGTTGTGATATAGTGATTACCACGCTCGTTAGACGTTTTGAAACACCTCGTTGTAAGATAAATGGCATCTGACAGGCACGAGTGCAGTAATCTGTCTCTTACACACCCTAAAGTAGCACCTTTTTAGCTTTGAAACAATGCATTTTGTCAATTCTCGTGATCACAGTGGTGCATTAATACATCATACAACGGTCATTATTGACGTCACCAAACGTACCGCTTACCACTCATAACTAGATAAGATCAATAAACCCGCTGGATGCCGAGTTACTAATTTTCACCTCAAAGAAATTACCTATTATGTACAACAATGTTTACTTCCATGTGCCATCACTACCGGTGACGGTCTTTTAGGAAATGGCGTAAACATTACGTGGGATTTTCAGAGGAGGATGTCGTTGACGGAGGGATCGTATATATACATAAATGCGTTATGTAAGTAATCAGAAACAATCTGACAATCTGCGTGCTGTTATTTGTTTTATGTTTTCCAATGTAACCAAAAGAATTAGTCGGGAAATGCAGATAACTACTGTTGTCGCTACACTTGATTTTGCTTCAGTCATGGGGTCAGACAAAATGGAAACTTTCACGATGTCTGTTGAATTTACTTGATCATAGCAACGTATATGTCATCATTGAAACCCACAATAAAGTAATGGCACTGATACATGTTTGAATGTATGAAATTACTTTCAGGAAATGACTGAAATATGAGTGTCTGGTTTACAATACCTGTCTGATACAATTCGGCGTAATCGATCATCAAACAACACTCATGAATTGCCCCAACTAGTTGTTGACTGTTAATTAGTCTCATCCAGTTACTTTAGCCAATTTCCTCATCCACTGTTACGAAAAATAATCTTCGGCTCAAACTAACATGAAATCACAAATACCTGAGTGTTGTATTAACACTGTTGTCTCTCACTTAGTGATTTAGTGTCAATTAGTCTGATCAAGTTATAAAAATTATCACTTGAAATCACATATTCCTGTTGCATCAAAACTGTATCTCACTTCGTGAATTAGTCCATTTATGGTCAGATGTGCAGCAGTAGTCATAAAACTGATGTAATGTGGTTAAAATGCATACAAAAAGAGAACATTTATACATGATAAAAATTTATGTTTGAAAATGCGACTTCAACCCAGAGTGTTTCTCGTCGCTATCATCGAGGAAGTTTCTGCATGTCACATCCTCAATCAGATAAGGAATGCAAAGTATTGCAGCACAACATCACAGTCGCACATTCCGATGCCGAACAGTTTTATGCAACACTCAGATTACTTCCTGGTCTCAAGGGCGAGGCTGCAAAAAAAACCTCCACAACACGCGAAGTGTTAGCCTGATCTCTCATATTCATGTCTCATATCATGTTTTATGTTTCCCCCCACAATCCATTTTCTTGCGATACATCATATCCAGAGACGCTTGCCCAAGTTCATAACACTTTTTTTAAACAGTATCCTGGCAAGGGGGTGTTTTATGCGTTGTGATCTATCCATACAAAGAAATATCCCTCGGCTGTGTATTTGTACATGAGTATGAGTTATGAAATAACTTATTCAAGGTTTTCATTTCCACATGCAAAGGTTAGTAAAGTGTACGCTTGGTCACATGAAGAAACTAACCATACAAGGCATTGAATTCTGAACCCCCAGCAAACAACATTTTAGCAAAAGCCCCTATGACGCTCTTTGAAAACTTCGTAGAATAAAGTAAGTTGAAGAAAACTGAAGTTTAAAACATTGTTTCATCGCTTGAATGTTTTACAGGGGAATGTTAACATGTTTATAATGGCGGAGGGAACTCTATATTTTTACTGTCCACTTTTCTACTGCAGTGTAGCTGCCGCGTTTGACTGCGCATTTTGTGTTAGCTTTGTGAATGGTTACAGCTATGTTATGTTTACATACTGTCCTGAATAGCTTTTGTTTGTGTGGTTTGAAATAGCTTTCCAGTTGAACTCCCTCTTTCATTCGTTTCAAGTATGTGCCTTCCCATCCAAGTTGCACTTTGACGCGCGTATGGTCTATTTGAATAGATTGTAACCTGATGCCTTTTAGAGTTACGTTTTTATCATTCTAAATTTGAATTGGACAAAGTCAGATAACAGCGTTTATGTATATCTCTTCCTTCCTCAAATGGTGATGTGATTATTTTCTAGGATTTTCACCTTGCATTCGAAACCACGATCTTGGGAACCACGCACGTCAAAGGGACGTACCTCAGTATGATTTTGTAGGATGAGTGAGTTGGTTTTATAGCCGCCGTGAACAGTATTTTAGTTACATCTTGGCATGTCAGCTTGATGGGTGAGGAAGCCGAATTGATGTAGGTTTAAGAGGTTACCAATTTGTTGAAGCACATGAGCAGGGGTATTGGTGTTAACACAAACAATCTGGGATTCGAACCCACTACCATTGGTTTCTGACGCACTGATTTGCGGCCCTTTTGACTACGTCTATATTCTAATAGAGTCTAAATACCTTCTAAAAAGTTCCATACCATGCTGGATTAGTTAATGGCTGTTCTAGAAGATTCAAGATGACACTTGACCCAAAACGTATCTAAATATAGTACCTTCCTCTCCACTGCTTACAGCAGCGTCAGGCAACAAACACAAACTGTGTGAATGACGGGTGCTACGGGTAATGTGGGACATTCTTTCCCCTTTCGCGAACACCTGGTGTCATCACTGACTTTCACTGATCCATTCATATAATTTTCCCATCTATTTTCCCTCTTACGCCAAATGGTATCTGTTTCGTCGGATAATCAATAATCAAAACTAGTTAATCGCTGGCGTTCACGTTTTTAACATACGAGTGTGTGAGTGTGGTTTGACGCCGCGTTTACAATATTCCAGCCCTTTGTAACAGGCGAAGAATGATCACTGACAAGAATGCATTACTGAACATCTTTTTATGCGGTGTATAAAGAGTTACTGAAATACTGCGACTCGTTAACACCATTGCATAATGAATTTGAACTATTAATATAATAATGAAAGGAAAGCGATTGCTATATCCCATGCTAACAAGAAAAAGAAATTGTTCAATAAAAATGATATTATTCTGAAATTGAATAATGCATCTTTCTATACATATTCTAGAAGACATCTCTTAGACTTTAAGGTCGTGATTCACAATTTGCAGGTACATGTGCATCTTCATGTTAGACGCACAATTTGATGTTTGCTTTGTTTGTTGCGCTCATGATACTTTCACATGTGTACATTATAAATGTGTACAACACAAAATGGTTGTTTTATTATCAGGTGCTCATAAAAACACGTTTTTTCAACAAAAGCTTTGGTTTGATGGGCTGGTGTTTTATTTAAATATTTGTATTTACCTTTTATATCATATAATGTCACCAAATCTGTATTTCCTTCTCTACAACTCCCCTTTATCACATTCGTGCTGAGTAACCACGGTGAGTAAACATGTGACAGAAACAAGTATCGAGTACGTGAATAAATAACAATGCTCCAGTCAAAGCTGTGTGGTTCGGCAAGTTAAACACTTAATATTGTAACAATTGATATTTGGCTGTTTATTTTATTGTAGAACAATGATTGTAACGGTATTACACACAACTCTTTTAGTACAGATTTCTAGGTTAACATATTCTTTCAATTTCGAATCAACACGTAACACAATGTCTCATTTCAAGACTGATACAAGGCAGGAATCAAAAGTGATAAAACTTTCTCTTTATCCGTAAGAATTGTGTGATTGCACCAAAGTCCATTGGACGATTCCGACTATGCCATTAGCATATGTTTATGAGTCACCATTGTAATGATGATACCAGGTCATCAGGACGGTACACATGCAAAGGCTTCTCAATGGTGAACCATTGCATGTCTACTCAAAACAAGTACTAACGCCTCAAGTGATGTAACCCTGATAAAAAAACCTTCGAACGTAAGTCGTATGACGCGCTTTGAAATGTTTGTAGAGAGAGCATATTCAAGAAAACACAAATATATCGTTTCACAGCTGTTGTGTTTGTTCCTATGATTTGTGGGTGGAATGTTAAAACATTTTTTTATGACGGAATGAAATTATATATTTACTGTACATACTTTTCTACTGCAGTGTGGGTGCGGCGTGTCACTTGAAATGTGCATGGTGTGTTCATTGCATTGATGTTAATTTATGTGCATGTGAGTTCTTCGGTGCATGAACATTACTTCGGTCACACAGTGATTATGTACGCTGGAATTCACGCATTGCTACCTGCTCCTGTTTCAACAGTGATGGTAAACCTGGCTATCAGAGAGATTAAATATCTTTCAATTCACTTCCTTGTTACAAGCGCGGGCCTCCCAGCCTTGACCGCAGCAAGCAACGTGTAAGTCTGATCATATCTCTACAAACATTCTTCTCAATCCGGCTTATTATTAATCTTTATGTGTTTGTTTATTTATTAAATGCCAAAAAGTGACCACTGTATAGTGACATGGTAGGACAACGCCCGCTTACACACAACTCAGGAATGAGATCATCACAATGTTGCCCTGCCAGCTGAAAGTCCTGACCTAATTTAATAAACGTGTGTTGAACGTGAGGGTCACATGCGCCAACCTCCTTTGTCGCTTCACTGTCCAAACCAATGTTTCTGCAAAATATCAGTGTAGGGTGATTTTAGGCCGCTTTTAGCAATAGTCAATTATATCACGACGGGGTATACCAGACGTGGACCATGTGGGGATCGAACTCGCGTCATCGTTTTAACCACTGCAGTCTTTCCAGACGCTCTTTAATGTAACTGGTGTACACGTAATATAACCCCTGAGTTAAAAAAAACATCAAACAGACCATTTATCATCACTTGCCTTCAAATGTTGCATTGTGATTGTCTCCTCAGATGTGCTCATGTGACCTAATGTTTCATGTTCAGATTGGGGCGGTCGGGTAGCCTAGTGGTTAAAGCGTTCGCCCGTCACGCCGAAGACCCGGGTTCGATTCCTTACATGGGTACAATGCGTGAAGCCCGTTTTTGGTGTCCTCCGCCGTTATGTGTTAGATATGACATGACACAAAGGAACAAAGGTCAGAGGATAATGTAGCGTATTTATTCAACAAGCATGAGTGTTTGTGAGAACCGTCGATACGCTCACAAGGAAGTATGATATACGTTTTCTGGTACACAAAAAGTTCATTTTAGTTCCCTCTGACACAGGTTTGTATAGACATTGCCTCTACATTTTCTGAAACCTGTTTTAACATCCTTGACAACATAACAATTAAGTATACATCAGTAACAATGCACAATTAATTTATCGGTATATGTCTCCTTCTATGTAAGCTTTTGTTTGGTATGCTTATTGTTTATATCCTTAACAGCCTCGTGAGGATCTTGGTCAGTGTTGGTTTTCAGCGACCCATGTTTGTCACAAGAGGCGACTAACGTCAAAAAAAACATCAAACAGACCATTTATCATCACTTGTCTTCAAATGTTGCATTGTGATTGTCTCCTCAGATGTGCTCATGTGACCTAATGTTTCATGTCCAGATTGGGGCGGTCGGGTAGCCTAGTGGTTAAAGCGTTCGCTCGTCACGCCGAAAACCCGGGTTCGATTCCTTACATGGGTACAATGTGTGAAGCCCATTTCTGGTGTCCCCCGCCGTGATATTGCTGGAATATTGCTAAAAGCGGCGTTAAACCATACTTACTCTCTCACTCATGTTCAGATTCCAGTTTGGAAAATCCTCTAAAGCAACTCATAATGAAATTCCTATTATATATATCCGAAAATGGAGTTGTCCACACCATGAACGTATGTGAGCGAGGCTAAAAGATACGTCGGTTGTCAAATGGTTCTGGTTCATATTTATGGAGGAATGAGTGTTTTAATGTTAAACGTAAAATAGGAAGTTGTGGTACGACTTTTGGGGACTTTTCTGGCATTCTGGTCAAATTCTTGTTTTTCATGTGAGGCAAATTCATGTCATAATCACCTTTATTTGTGGAAATTAATTGTCAGATCATGGGGTTCTATAGACTCCGAAAGAAGTTGGGGATATTAAACAGTAACAGATGATTAGAGAAGTTCAAAGAGTTTCCTGGTGATGGTTGAAAAAGAAGAGAAAGGACCAAACATAACCTATAGGGGAAAGGTCAGAACTACAGTGATGTAGTCACGGTAGTGTTGCCCTGATACCCTTCCATAGACCATATGCAGTGGCGTTCTGTTTGTACTAGTATTTACATGGTACAAACAGCAATGTTGATTCTAAGAATGGTATATTGCTATTTCCGGATAACTGCTTGACATTCTAGGTGATGTTTTGTGCACATTATGGTGGGATTTCAATGCATGGACTGGTAAAGAGCCAGGTATTGTGGGGAAATGATATACTTGAATATCTCCATGACCAGGATACTTCATACTGGGAGTTTCTCTCAGACAGATTTTATTCAAATGGTACAGTTCTTCATAATTTTGAAAAATATTTTATTAATTTATGTTCTGTTTTAAATGTACACATAATGAATGATCGATACGGACGTGAGTCCGGGTAAGGTGACTTTACATTTATTGGCAATTGTGGGGCAAGTGTTATTGATTACATCATGAGCACCATAGATATATTTTACTTGTGTGAATTTTTTTATGTGAAGTCACGACACGAATCACAGTGTCTGCTAATTACATTGTCATTCATTAGGAAAATCATCATTTGTTAAAGCCCATCCTAGTCATTCAATGTTTAAGCGGGATAACAACAAACCCGAGATTTTCCAAGAACGTCTGTTATCTGACACTTTCACATGCCTCTTACATAAAGCTATTGATTCTGTTTTGACGAATATTGATGAGAAAGTGTATTGTTGTTTACAGAAGCTAGTGTATACGCAGGGAATGTAACTGTGGTTTGACTGGGTATGTGAGTTATTAACGAAGGAAAGATGCACTCTTTAAAACCATTTCAGGAAAATAAAGGATAATGATGCACATGCTAGGTATACTGTTACGAAAACAAGCATAAAGCTAGAAAACAGAAAAAAAAGAAAATATCACTTCATCTAAAATCTGAGAGACTCGGAAAGTCCTGGAATTGATTAACTTATAACAGAACTCTTTAAGTAGTCTCTCGAAAACATCCTGCCATATTTGACAATATCATTTAATACAATGTTGGGTACCTGTTACTTCCAAAAGATTGGACACTTAGCACTATAGTGCCAATTCACAAGAAAGGCTTAGTGAGAGAGGTTACAAATCATAGGGGATTCAACTCACCAGTATATTCAATACGATATTTATTAGCATTATTAACAAACGCTTTGTATTGTAATCGGATACCCTTGATAAGACCGAAGAACAAACAGGATTTTGACAAGGTCACTCTACCACTGGTAATAAGACCCGTGACGATTCCAGGGTAGAATAGGTTTTCAGCAACCCATGCTTGCCGAAAAAGGCGACTATGCTTGTCGTAAAAGGCGACTAACGGGATTGGTTGTTAAGGCTCGCTGACTTGGTTGATGCATGTCATTTGTCCCAATTGCGTGGATCGATGCACATGATGTCAATCACTGGATTGTCTGGTCCAGACTCGATTATTTACAGACCTCCGTCATATAGCTGGACTATTGCTGAGTGCGGCGTAAAACAACAAACAAACCACTGATAATGTTTATTCTCCAGGCTCTTACAGATAGGTTTATTCATCGTGAACGTGAAAAATTGTACGCAAAGTTTGTAGACTTTTCTAAAGCATTCCATTCAGTCTGTTGAGACAACTGGTTGCATCTATTTAATTTACATGATGTCAAGAATATAATGGACAACTTGTTATGTAGTCTTTATGAGGAAGTTAAATCATTTGTTAATCATGATGTACGCCAAGGATGTGTTACATTACTGCAAACTGAAACTCTTATAAATAGTTTGGTGTGATACTTTCAAGTAAATTATCATGAAACTAACATATGTGTTATGCAGCCACCCAAGCTAAAAAGATATTATTGGGAATTTTCCAAACGTTAAACATATTAGCAACTGTGCTTTTTAAATCTTTCTTCAACATTTTCTACACAAAAATATATCCCATTCGTTCTTAATGTTCGGAAATATGGGGCTTTGCAGTGGCTAAAGAAATTGAAACTGTACACTTATACACTTGTAAAAGACTACTTGTTTTAAAACATAGTACTTGTAATGGATTATGGTGAATATGGTTGCATACCCTTATATATATATATATATATATATATATATATATATATATATATATATATATATATATATATATATATATATATATATATATACATATCACTATTGAAACATAATAAGATATTTGCTAAAATTATGAATGCCAGAAAATAGATTTCCAAACATGCCATAAAATGATGTTATTGTATGAAAGAAATGGAGTTCACAATTATGCATACAATTTGAAATGTTTACGGAATAAATGTGGGTATGGTCATACTTGGGACAACCGATGTTTCTTAGAGAATCATGCTATGTTTATATCGAAAATAAGACAGACGTGGTTGAAGATGGCAAGCACACAAAAATAACGAAATGTTAAAAATTTATAGACAATGTTCACAAAATGTCGTCGAGGATGAATTTCACTTTTTGCTTGTTGTAAATATAAAATATATTGAACAAAAACACTATGATCTTCCAAACAATTACATGTTTATCTCTTTAATCTCAACAGGAAATCTATCTCTATCATGCCATGTTATTAAGAAATGAATCCTTGAAAAAATGTTAAGCACTTCCTCGGAAAATCTGAATTTTGCTTAGTTTACATTTCAAACAAGTACAGGTTTCTAAGCACAGAATTTGTTTCCAAATGTACGCCTAATTTCTTACGCTTGATTTCATCTAGATAGTTTGTATTGGTGACGAAGATCATTTGAGATTGATTCTAAAATGTATGAGGGATTCATGGATGTATGTTCCACTGAATTGGAAAAATGCGCGATTTATTGGCATCTCATAACCGGCATACGTGAAATGTTTACCCAATTTTGAAAAAAACAACATTATACTGTTGAAGGAATAAAACATAGAAAAATACAACAATACTCTGATCAGAAGCGATTTTATTTAACACAAGCTTTGGTCAGGTAGTCAGGTGTTGTTAATAAAATATTTGAGATTTCATCTATCAAGCCATACAATGTATCAAAATATGTAGTTCCTTCAAGAATACTACCTTTTATTGCATTGTGTTGAGTCACCGTGGTGCGTGCAATACATGTGACAAGGCAACAAGAAAGTTAACAAATAACTGTACGTACGTAACTCAGATAGTTATTCATGTGTTTCTACATTTGATATTTTAACAATGTTCTATTTCTAAACTGATACCATCCTGGAAAACAGGTTTACAATTACCGTATGCTTAAGAGGTGTACAGTTTTATACAACACTTAGATTACTTCCTGGTCTCAAAACCACGTCCACAACACGCAAAGGGTAACTGTGATCTCCCTTATTTATGTTCGTGCTCCCCAACCATCCAGCTTTTTATGACACATTATATCAAGAGGTGCTTTGCCCAAGTCAAAAACACTTATCAGTATCCTAGCATTAGGGTGCTTTATGCGTTGTGATCTATCCATAGAAAGGAATCTCCCTCGGCTATGTAAGTTTTTCAAGTTATTTATTTCACATGAAAATCAGGCTCTTAGGATCCACGCACGTCTAAGGGTAGGTGAATATGTTTTATAGCCGCTGTAAAGAGTATTGAACCTTACATACTTTCAAGGCACGAGAGCAGGGGTATTGTGTTGACACAACCAGGACGAATCTTGGATTCGAACCCACGAACAATGGTTTCTGACACATTGGTTTGAGGCCCTTTTGACGATGTCTATTGTCTAATATAGTCTAAATACCTTACAGAAAGTTCCATACCATGCTTGATCAATCTATAACTGTTCTAGAAGACTACAGATGACACTTGACCCCTAAAAGTATCTTAATATAGTAACATCCACTCTACTACTTACATTCCTGACAACTACTTATTGTTCAAATACAATCTTCTGAACTTCTACTGAATCTAAACAGAAACAATGCAATACAATTACAACATTGTTCAAATATACATCACACTGCCATATACCAAATGAACACGTATACAGTGTATGTTAGTGAGGTTGGCTCTCACGTTGCGTCTCAAATGATTTATTGACTGATAAGTTTTAAAAACGGATTCAGTTGGTAGTTGTTTGACAAAGTAAAGTGTTTGAGGAAAGTCGAAAAGTTGACAAGGAGATGAGATAAGCGTTATCTGCAGGAGTATGAAACACACATAAACATGTAATTTTAACTACCACCCAGAACAGAAGTTTATCGCATGATGCTTCTGTCATTAACTGGTACATAAACTTAAAACATACATACGTGTAGTGCTATAAAGATCGAGGCAACTTTACATGAGCGGGAACAACATTTCTAATTGTTTGCTCATTTTATCAACAAACAAATATATGAGAGTAAGATATGTTGTTGCAATTGCATGGTCATCAGAATGATTAAATCAATAACATACATTTCTCATACATGCAGGTTGTATCGTGAATGAGTGAGTACGCGAGTGAGTGTGGTTTTTTGTCGCTTTTAGCTATTTCACAGTGAGGGACACTAGAAATGGGCTTCATACATTACCTATTGACCATACATTTTCGTGAGAGGCGACTAACGGGATCGGTTGGGTTTGCTCAGTGACTCGCATGACATCGTGTCCCAATTTCGTAGAACGATGGTCAGTCACTGATTTGTCTGGTCATAGTGGTTAAAGCGTTCGCCCGTCACGCCGAAGACCCGGGATCGATTCCCGACATGGGTACAATGTGTGAAGCCCATTTTTGGTGTCCTCCGCCGTGATGTGTTAGTTATGACATGACACAAAGGAACACAGGTCAGAGGATAGCGTAGCGTATTTATTCAACAAGCATGAGTGTTTGTGAGAACCGTCGATACGCTCACAAGGAAGTATGATATACGTTTTCTGGTACACAAAAATTGCATTTTAGTTCCCTCTGACACAAGTTTGTATAGACATTGCCTCTACATTTTCTGAAACCTGTTTTAAAATCCTTGACAACATAACAATTATGTATACATCAGTAACAATGCACAATTAATTTATCGGTATATGTCTTCTTCTATGTAAGCTTTTGTTTGGTATGCTTATTGTTTATATTCTAAACAGCCTCGTGAATATCTTGGTTGGTGTTGGTTTTCAGCGACCCATGTTTGTCACAAGAGGCGACTAACGGGACCGGGTGGTGAGGCTCACTGACATGACGATAATTTCGGTATACATTGTATTTCACCTTCAATGTGTGGTGCTATGCATGTAAAAACTGCATCTACCTGTACCTTTGTGCAGATACTTATATCATTCTAATTTATATAATTTGTAATTCCCGAAAATGGAAACCTCCTGCTTACATGCAGTTACATGTTGACCAACCTGCTGTGTACGTGTTAAGTGGTTCTGGTTGGCTAAATTTGGCTGAATTTGTTTTCAGATTTCTTCGGACAAGCACATGGATGATGTTTCTGGTATATGTTCTACTGCTTGTCTCATTGTCGGACTCATCACAAGGTAGGTTCTTACTACGCGGATTCATACAGTTTGCACATCGGTGCTTTGATTCATACCTCAGTTATCCGAAAACAATACACAGTCAATCCTAAAGTAAGGAGACATAATTATCAAGGTATCACAGTGTGCCTAGGTGAGGAGTGTATGTTGTTGTTCTAACTATATCACAGGTGTACAATTAGGTGATTGTGGGGAAACGTTAAACAAGAGGCATGCTTAGATATTAGATACTCGTAGTCATTCTATTTCTTTCTACAGAAGATTGTCACTGTCTAAATGGATGCACGAATTTCCCTGGTTCTCCTTGCCCAGGAACAATGTGCCAACCAGACTGGTTTGGGAGTTACTGCCAAAAGCGTGAGTAAAAGTACAACATAAATATTTTCATTCAGAGAGCTGTAAGCAGATATCTAGTTACCATAAAATGTGCAATTTTTGTATTATGAAATACTGTGGAATAATATGAGTTATTATTGATATACATGTATACAAATTATGGATGTAACAAAATAGTAATTCATAAGCACCTCATATTCAGGATATGGGTCGAATTTAATATTCAGTCAGCCGAACCACCAAATAGCACGCAATGACCTGTACCTAATTTACATAATTTATAATCAGATATATATAGGTCGGGTGGCCAACAATTTACCGAGCAAAGGTCACATGCAAATTCCAAACATGTCCTAGAACTGGTTTAAAAACGAGAACTTCAGCAAATGTTGAAGTAGCCTTTTGCAAAGAAGGAAAACAATGTCAACAATGATATTATTTACTTGAATGATGTAAAAACGTACGTTTTGTCTTCGTTTTGATTTTGAGCTATACCTTTTAATACCTCTTTTGAAAATATATGTTTCTAAGTTGAATTGTTCAATGCGTTCGGCATTCTAAGTGCGAACTTTGTTGGATTGATAATGCTGCTGAGTACGACTGTGTTTAATATTTGATCTATTTCGTCAAAGGCAACATAGCACGTGGAATGTCGACATCGCAGAGCAGCGAATTGCAAGGATTTGGTGGTCCCTATTACTACACATTATACCTATACACATCTTGTATCATCACATTATGTTTGTTGTTCACAGATACTGACCGCAACGTGGGCCTTCAGGTGAAGGTTGGTGACCAGCTGTGTTACACATTGTCCGGACAACAGACTGTTTTAAATATAGACTGTGGCGAAGCTTTGAGTGGTTCATCTGTAAACATAAGTGTCAATGGACCCTACCTGACATTATGTGAGGTGCAGCTATTCCGTGAGTTATTTTACTTAATAGCAATACAAATTATTATTTTATGGCTTTAAATAAAAACATCGGAATATAAGCACGAACATAGGATATGATAACGAGAGCTGTCTTTAAATAATAACATTATAACTAACAGATAGAGATTTAATGACAGTATTGTGTCGGGGTATAAAAGGACAGTTGCGAGACCAAAGAACGAGGCGAAGAAACCGTTCCATTTATCCCGATAAAGTTATGGCACAACTCCCCCATATATCTCAAAGCACAACCAAATACGTGGCTTCCATGACTAGCATATGGGCGTCTGTAGTGAACAGTTCGCCCAAACTGGTCCAAATTGGTCCAAAAGTCCACGTCCACGTCCCAAGCGTATGTGTACATGTTGCCCAAACAGCACTGATGTATAAAGTGTATTAGTTGGAGTAAATAATCAGGATATACTTGTTCTACATGGGTCCCAAATTAAAATGACCAAGGTCTATTGGATCAGATTCATAAGGTGTTCTCTGATTTGCATCTCATAGTATGTGTACTTGTAGAATGCAGCGATGGATGGTTTGGAGATGACTGTGACAAGCAGTGTCAGTGTCAGAATACAACTGAAGTATGTGACAAGGAGACTGGTAACTGTAGCAGTGGATGTGCTGCCGGAAAACATGGACCTGGGTGTCAGCAAGGTATGACAGAATGTGAAATTAGGAAATCGTCCATCTGGTAGATTTTCAAGTTGAGTATCAACGTAATTCTAAATTAATTTGTATTGAAGAAATATTGTCTGTACAGTCAGAGAGTTTTGTTTTTGTGACTTTTTAAAGTATAGTTACACACATTTAAGACAATAATTATTTAATGTCCTTGTATGTGTATTGTATATTGTAGAATGCAACAATGGTTGGTTTGGATCTGACTGTAACAAACAGTGTCAATGTCTAACTGGCTCTGAAGCGTGTAACAAGGAGACTGGCCACTGTAGCAGTGGATGTGCTGCTGGGAAACAAGGTCCAGGATGCCAGCAAGGTTTGACACAATGTGAATTTGGGAAATCGTCCATCTGGTAGATTTTCTCACTTAAAGTTTAGTATCGACGTAATTCTAAATTAATTTGTTTTGAACACACATTGTTTGTACAGTGAAACGTTTTGTGATTGGGATTTTTAAAATGACTTTAGTGATACACAGCTGAGAAAATATAATGTCCTTGTATGTGTCTTGTGTATTGTAGAATGCGACAATGGTTGGTTTGGCTCTGACTGTAACAAACCTTGTCAATGTCTAACTGCCTCTGAAGCGTGTAACAAGGACACTGGCCACTGTAGCAGTGGATGTGCTGCTGGGAAACAAGGTCCAGGATGCCAGCAAGGTTTGACAAAAATCGATTTATTACCAATTGTTTATCTGTAACCGTCTGATGAAAGGAAATCAATTCACAAGCAGTGGCAACTGATGCCATAATGGAGAACTCTACACTAGGTAGTCGTTATACACATTAATTACGTCAACTATAGTCAGAAAGTCACGTTTTCCTTCTTAAAACAGAGAGCATAAAGTCAAGACGTGTTTAACTACCTATCCGTACAGAGTGTGGCCAACATCTTTTTTGGGTCAACTGTTCCTTCACGTGTGGTCAGTGTAGCGGTGATGATAAGTGATGATAAGACATTTACGTGTGGAATATTTTACGTGAAGTCATAAACTAAGTCATTGTTCAAAAGATAATTTGGTACTTTTGATGTAATTTGGTGTTTCATGTGAACGTCGTTATCATTTCCTTCTAAAACACATAATATAACATCAAGAAGTGTTGATATATCCCTATCCATACAGATTGTGGCCAACATCATTATGGGGTCAACTGTTCCTCCACTTGTGGTCAGTGTAGCGGGACGTCAGACTGTAAGAAGGATGATGGAACCTGCACACAAGGATGTCAACAGGGTTACAGTCCCCCTTTGTGTAAAAGTAAGATGTTATTTTATATAGTCTGTATGATGCAATGAACTCTGCTTTTAGATGAAATTTCTTATGATTGTGGAGTACCTCTTCCCTTTGTGTAGAAGTGAGACATTTACTTTAAACTGCGTTCAATATGCCTAGTGCTACAAGTAATGTCATCAGAAACAAATCGTATCTTTATTCAGGATAGCTCGGGACAAGGGACGTTGATCTCGTTTCAGAATGTAGTAGACATGTATTCAAAAGTAAATGTATCAGACTGGATAGACATGGTGATTATTTATTCCTCGGACTTTCTGGAAATGGATGCCATTGATTTTGCAAGATTTTGCGAACTCTCGAGTTGTTTTACATGCAGTCGGTATAATACAATGGACTCTGCTTTTAGCTGAAATATGTTATGATTGTGGAGTGAGTGAGTGAGTGAGTTAAAGTGTAACGTCACATCGGCAATATTTCAGCCATATCGTGACGAGACGTTATGATTGTGGAAATGAATGTTGTCGCCTCTATTAAGAAACGCTTGAAATGCCCGGTGTCTTCTGTCACGCTGTGGGCTTAAATAAGATGTGTAACACCTAGCTAGTGTCATACTTACCATAAATTTAGAAGGTCAGTGTTGTATTTTAATAAATATCCATCTACATTTAGGGCTCCTGTAAAACTTTATGGTGATGATCTCTGAGGCTATGACATTTCAACATTTCATTTCAACAGCTATTATGCATGTGTAAATGTATTTGGCAGCTGCTTAACGCTATAGAGAAATATTTGACATTCTGTTTAAAGTCGAATTGCATAGATCTCAATGGGTAATGGTGTCATTTAAATAGAAGATCATGAAAGGATAAACTGTCCTTTCTATTTTCAAATTCTAAATCGCACTGCGTAGCTATGTGTTTTCACTATTTGTTTTATAACTGGAATGGAAGTGATGTCATTTGAACGGAATTACGTATAAGTAGTGAGAATAGGTTTCCCCAAAGTAATCTTCTTTGTCGAAATGAAATCATGTGCGAAACGTAGCAGGTTTAAACACCGGGATCGAGAGTGATGTTTATAAACTTTGGATACAATTTCTACTCCTGATTGTTATGGGTGCATGTGTGTACAAGAGGTCCCGAAAATATTTCTGGACATGTGGTGAATTAGAAATTTAAATGCTGGGTTTCACAGTGTCTCTCATTAGATATGATTGTTCTGAAATTGTAGTTCTGTAAATTGTACAATACATTGTGCGTATGCCATATATTTATATCTCAGTTATAACATTACCTAGATATTTTATTGTTAGCTTAGTCTAAACATTATGATTGGTCTCAATTCATATGTAAATCAGTGTATGTATGTCACTTGTTTATTTCGTTGTTGAGAAAATGTGAAATCGAAGCTAGTTTAGCGAAAATACTTTCATTTATAACTAGTGGGATGAACGTACGTATTTCTAACCGAATGTTACCTTACTCCTATCATCATACAGCATAGGTGCCTTGTTATTATGGGTCCACGTGTACATCAACGCTATTTCTAATACGGCAGATTGGAGATGTGGTGATGGGTGTCAACCTGGATATCAGAATCCACAGCGGCAACACCTAACTGAACCAGTCCGCCATATGATAAGAAAATTCCACAAAATGTATAAATAAGATATATGTGCACGTGAACTCTCCTGGGGCACTTTTAAATCTTCCAACTCTTTCTCAGTCAAGACCAATTCATATAGTTAAGCTGAGAATCTACAAGATATTATTTAGTACTTACACTTAGGTGCTAGACAGTGAGACAATGCACGCGTTATGGAATGTGTATCTCAATATGTTGTATATCTCTTCAAAACGTATCTAGGCTTCATTTTATATTAGAGAAATGCATGTTCACCACAATTGTCTTAACGGCTCATAACAGTGTCTTTGGAACACTATTGAGATGATGTTTTTACTGACAAAGACGTATAAAATGTCCAAGTAGCTTTCAAAATATTTCAAGAAGGCAATGGATATCTACATCAGCCAAGCAACTGCGAGAAGAAGCGATTACAACAAGTGAAATTGTACAGATGAAGTTTTAACCTTTCAGTTCCAAGAGCGAGACTGCACATTGATCTGTACATCTCTATATGTGAATCAGTTCATACTTCATTCCACCTTTTATACATGTGACTTGTAACAAAACAGTCTCTCCATGAAAGATTTTAATCTGACATTCAACTTATATTCCAATTTCAAATTGCACATACATTGTCTTATGATACGTATTTTGTTGCATTTTGTCATTTAAGCTGTTTAAAAAATAAACACATCATGCGATGTGGTAATTTCATCCTTTCAAGGCAAGGCTTTAAGATAATCTTCGTCCATTCAGTGTGTGCAGTTCACTTCTATGGACCGCCCTGCCAAGGATGTGGACACTGTAAGGACGATTCCCCATGTTCTGTGCTAAATGGGACATGTTTGACTGGCTGTAAACCTGGATATGAACCTCCACTGTGCAACACAGGTAACATATTCTATTTCATCTTGAGTGACTATATGAAAAGTAGTTAATACATAACTCATGAAATAAATACATTATAGTGGCATTACACTGTTAGTTCCAATTTGTACTCTACACACAGCATGTCCAGTTGGTTCCTACGGGTCGCCCTGCAGGGAGTGTGGACACTGTCAGGACAACACCAACTGCTCCAGGCAAGATGGGACATGTTCTACTGGGTGTGAGGCTGGATATCAACGACCGCTGTGCCATGAGAGTATGTAATAACATAGACACATTCTATCCCGACTTTGTGGAGAACTTGAATTTACTTGCATGTGTTGGTTATTGTAGTGTCTGCAGTGCGATTTTTCGCATGTAATCGAATGCATCCCTGTGATATCATCTGATGAAACGTCTCAGAATACAACTTATCTTTCATTAACACAGGTAACATATCTAATTTCATCTGGAGTCCATATATTAAAAAGTAGTGATTAGGTCATAGAGGGAAGTAAATATATTATATTGGCATCACAATGTCAGTTCCAATTTGTACCTTGATGTAGGTTTGTGATAAACGTGATAAGGGAAGATCACTCCTACACAGTAATAATTATTCTCCTTTCTGCATTTTATATGGTTATTCTATTCCATTTTAAAAGAGTGTCCAGACACATTTTATGGAGTGAACTGTTCGTCAAGATGTGGCCAGTGTCCTACATTAACAACCTGTCACCATGTGAATGGAAGATGCCTTGGAGGATGCAGCAATGGTTTCAAAGGACCTTTGTGTAAAGGTAATAATATAGCAACATTATCTCAAATAAATGACAAATGTGTAAATTACGTTTCTTATCATGTTGTACAGACACTAAAATGGAAAATAAGAAGTTCATGTTTGGAGCTTAAATATAGAAAAACTCGATCATCCACCAATCTATCCTACTCAGCAGCACTGAACTTCATCCTGAAGCCTTGCTTGATGGTGAATTTACCGGATGGCCCACCGATGGGGCATGAAACGCTTTATAGAGAGCTTCATAAGCACATGCTATGAAATAGTGGGAATCGTACAATGGACAGCGATTTCTCACGGTTATTGCAAAAGAATTGTCACTTATATTTGTGTAATGACACAATTCCTTAAGTGCAAAATCATACTTTCTAGCAGCACCATGTGTACGTTTCTATTGTGGTAACAACTGTCAAAGACCAGATACGTTTCACAAAAAAGCCACGATAGAAATACCTGAGATCCTGCTTAATACCAATATTCATGCAGAATATCTTAATCACACTTAAGTTGATATGGAATTAATTCCACACAAAATTTTATGTCATTTGAATTAAAAATAACTGCCTGCTGACTGACATTGAATGTTTCATATTGTGAACTGCGTCATTAAATCTCTCAGAACATCTTGTTTCAGAAAGTGTGTCAATAAGCCTCTCACAATACCCTGCCTTTAGAATGTGCGTCATTAAGCCTCCCTTAACATCTACATTCAGGATGGGCATCATTAAACCTGTCACAACATCTGCTTTCAGAATGTGCGTCATTAAACGTCTCACAACATCTGCTTTCAGAATGTGCGTCATTAAACGTCTCACAACATCTGATTTGAGAATGTACGTCATTAAGCCTCTCACAATATCTCCTTTCAGAATCTGCGTCATTTAGTCTCTCACAACATCTGCTTTCAGAATGTGCGTCATTAAGCCTCTTACAACATCTCCTTTCAGAATGTGCGTCATTGAGCCTCTCACATCTGCTTTCACAAGACTCTAGTTTCAGAATGTGCGTCATTTAGCCACTCACATCTACTTTCAGAATGTGCGTCATTAAGCCTATCACAATATCTGCTTTCAGAATGTGATGGTGGCTATTATGGTTCAAACTGTACTGCTTGTGGTCAATGCAAGGGAGGCAACTGCAACTCACAAGATGGAGAGTGCTCTAAAGGATGTCAGCCTGGCTATGAAGCTCCGTTATGTCAACAAGGTTAGCCATGGCCAATAGTTAAACAATTGAGGAGAAGGGGTGGGGGTGGGGGTGGGTGGGGGTGGGATGGGGGTGGGGGGGTGGGGGGGTGGCATCTTCCAAAATTGCTCCGTTACACATGTACACTCTCTAAGAAGGGTTACAACCAAATCTGGCAGGTAATGTATGTGGATTGACTTCAAATATTTTAAGAATACCTTGCACAATCAATAAGCAATTTATACATACATAATTGTACCAGCGTCAGCCAGTAAACAAACAGGAATACTGAATGATAGTATGAAGAAAAACTGATTCCCTAACAGTTTCATAAAGAATTAGCCTTCACATTTTCATGGATATAGAGTGTGTCAACAATACCTATGGAGAAAACTGCCAACATCCCTGTGGCAATTGTCTTAATGGGACGTGTCAGCCCTCCAATGGCTCATGCATACTTGGTTGCGAGGAAGGTTACAAGGGTGATTCCTGCAAACGTGAGTAGATCAACATTTTAGGTATTTAACAATTTTCCTCTCCTTTATGCTAGACGTTAATAAAGACATTTGATATTTTTTATTTCCGACCGAAATTGTTTTGAAATATCAATACATCTTTGATTAGTGCCAATATTTTTCATAGTCTACCCCTAAATGAAATAGATATATTAAACTTAATCGCACGTAACACCTTAATAACTCACTCATGAACTGTTTTTGACTTTTTAATATTATAGTGTCTACAAGCTCTCAAAGGGGCGACGATTCCATGGCCAGTTCTACTGTTTGGGCAATAAGTGGGGCGACAGTAGCTGTACTAGTGGCAGTGATCCTTGTAGTCCTGTTGGTCGTCATCAAGAGGTATGTGTCATTCTTATAATATCGTTTTTTAACATCTTATATTCATGAAAGATGAGTCTCTTACATTGTTGTTGAATCCACAACAGAGTAGGTCCCTAGTACCTGAGTCAGTATACAATGCGGATCGGGTAGTCAGACACAATGACCTTGATGGCATGGATCCGAACATCTTGCCTTCAGTCACTCGTTTGCAAGACTCATTGTTTTACAGATCGTGACGTATAGCCGGAATATTGCTCACTGTAACGTAAAACAATATTCAGCAACACAAACACTGAAGCATATATGAAAGGTTTTACTTGAATATACAGAACGGAACACACTATGACAAAATAAACATTATGAAAGTTGTTTGGCATTGCACATTGTACCACACTTCTAAAAGACTTGTATGCAATGAGTATTAGTTCTACGGAAACTACCATTAATTGTACTAACATGTACATACGCATTAAAACAGAGGATGGTTTATGTTCCAGAAGACGTAATATGAAGTCTCAACAAGAGGAAAATACAATTTCTCTCGGTAAAGTAAAAGGTGTGTCCTAACATGTTAGTACTACGGTTATGAACTATTATTCTCGTTTTAGAATTTTCCCTTTTTTTAGCAAATCAGGAACCACAATTTGCTCGCACTGATGATCATGCTATGCTTTATCTCTGTCTACATCAGGAGTACCTAACACCGAATGTGATAGAAATAATTACGATATAAGAGTGACAACGTCGTGTCGCGTGTGTTTCAATACAACCATGACACATAGGGTATAAGTACACGTACATAGTCAATACATCAGACACCCTATTTAGTAGCATATCTTTTTAAGGGCATTTACCTGAACTAGAAGAGCAAGGTGTTGCATTAATATCTTATTGCTCTTGTTTAAGGGGAGAAGGACGCTCCTGCTGCAGGTAAACCTGCGCTACCTGAGAAGCCTGCGAAGACACCAAAACCTCCTGCAGACAACGTTTACGAGAACTCGGAGCCATACTACAACGTCGTCCCAGCTCCTGTGTCCCTGGACAGGCTCAAGCAGTACGTCAGGGACAGAGTGACGGGCGTGGGATTCGAACACGAGTACAAGGTAGGGCGTGGTTAAATTGATAAATACAACTGTAAGCTAAAGTAAAGACATGCCTCTTTAAAAGCACATGTTCATTTGTTTCGCAAAGGAGTGGTGTTATAATGGCGTTATTCATTCGTTATAACAGAGGAAAGTATGTAAATCCCTAACTATTTTGCCAATCGAAATCTTACCTTAAAGGTTACCTTCATGTTTTGTATATGGCATTGTCAACATGAATATACATATTATCAGTAAGGTATAGAAGGATGAATTCTTTCGAGACGGAAAAACTGCGAACACCTGGTGTCATTACTGATTATCAGTGATCCATTCGCATAGTTTCCACAGTTATTTACGCCAAATGGAATCTCTTTCGGTGGAGAATCAAGAGTAGTTATAGCATTGATGTTTTATATTTTCAGCTACTCCGTTACGGAATACACGGAGCTCATGTCGAAGGGAGAAAACCTGAAAACAAAAAGAGGAACCGTTTCTTGGAACTATTTCCATGTGAGTTTTAGTGAAATAATAATGTACATGAAAGAGCCCATTATTGGCGTACATGTACGTTTTTGGGGTATTGTTTTGTAATGAATCGTGTGTGCTGCAATCTACTGGTTAATAAAATCAATAACTAAATAGGATTTTAACCTCGTTTGAAAACTTGCTCTATTTCATACATCACATGCACACTTACACCCTCAAATCTGTAAAGAAAACAATCATCAGATCCGTATTTCTTGTATTCGCACTTCCGGGTATATTTACTTTTACTTATTCTAAAGAAGATATCATATATATGTCCTGCTACATATGTAAATGTCACAGTCATATGCAAATCAAAGTTTCAGGATTTCAGCTTTTACGTTTGGGGTGATTTATATATGATTGGTAGAAATTACATATTGACTGGCCTCATATTCATATTTGCCTCATGCAGCGAACAGGAAATTTCATTTTGAACGTGCTGACTTTGCTATACAATAAGAATTTATTATTCAATTTCCTTGATGGTGTTATACTGGTATTCTAAATAGCGTCTCCATTACCAAAAATGTTTTTTGAGTAGATATCATCGTGTTTGTTTCGTCATATCAAAACATATCCTAATTTCTCTTTTGAACAGATGACGACAGTCGCGTTGTTCTGATGCCAGATGGTGATGCCACATGGGACTATATCCACGCCAGCTACATATCTGTAAGCCACACTTAATCAAATGGTTAGCTATTACCGTATGTATATTATTCCAAACCTTGCATTGGCAAATAAATGAGTGAAAAGTAATTTTGTATAATGTGTTTGTCATCTGTAACTGCACAATACGTTTGTTACATTTCAGGGCTTTTCCGAATCCAGTGTGTTCATTGCTGCACAAGGTATGTCTTGAACGTTATTATAATAATATGTTTGGTACATAGATGATTGGTTCCTCTATGACACATAAACAACACTACTAGTATATCATCTCCAACATTCAAAGACTGTCAAGGGTTTATCCAAGGGTCATATCTATGAACGGTTTTATTTACATACATGATTTTGGGTGGCCTCCTCTGTTTGTTTGTTTGTTTGTTTGTTTGTTTGTTTGTTTGTTTGTTGTTTAACGCCACACTCAAAAATATTCCAGCTATATGACAGCGGTCTTTACATGATCGAGTCTGGATCAGACAATCCAGTGATTGATATCATGAGCACCAATTCGCACAATTGGGATATGATGAGATGCATCAACCAAGTCAGTGAGGCTGACCACCCGATGCCGTTAGTCGCCTATTACGACAAGCATGAGTTGCTGGAGACCTGTTCTAACCTGGCGGATCTTCACGCGTAGGCCTTCTCTGACCCGGAATTCCCCATCGCACTACCAAAGCCATACCTTTCTTCACCACTCACGGACACACACTATTTAGTAATCTCATGGTCATGGTCATGGTCGTGGTATTATATTCCAGGACCAAACCCTGTCACTGTGAACGATTTCTGGAGGATGGTGTGGCAGGAAAACGTCTCGATAATCATCATGCTAACTAGAGTCATGGAACTAAACAGGGTAAGCTGAACTGAAGAGTAAAGAGTTTACATGAACACATTCCTCTTGTAATAATCTGTGATGGCAACAAACGTCTGTATCCCTTTGCCTTTCCCCTTTCTTCGAGCAACCTTGATATAACTGATAGGTGTTGAGAGCCGTCTAAAATTAGAATCAGAGGCACATGATTGACTTTTTCAGATATTAATTACCTAAATATTAAGTGTTAAAACATTACATTTTGCAGTCAAGGATGCACATAACCAACCACTTACTTTTCAGAAAAAGTGCGAACAATACTGGCCTGACGAGAAAGAACAGAAGATATGTGGTTGCATTGTCATCAGGCCACTGTTGGCCACAGTCAGGGCGGACTTTACCATCAGAAAATACAGTGTTCACCATTCTACGAAAGTAGGTCTTTTGGTCCTGCGCGATACCGAAGCACATGTTGCACATAGGGTGTCTCCTGAGGCATGTGACTTTGTTCGAAATATGCCTCTGTTTACCCAGCTGTGAATGGGTACCAGGTAGGATGAAATGGTAATGCGACACTCACTGTTAACCATCTAGCCCCCAACAAGAAGCGTTGGTCATCCTCCCTAGGGAACTGTGAAATGCTGTGATCTGAGTAATAACAGTGTAGCGCTTTGAGCACGCTTGTGTTGAAATATAGCGCAATATAAGTGGTATTATATAATATTTACTATATAGTCGGAATTGTACTCTGCTTTTAGCGGATATTTCTTGTGGCTATTAAAAAGGGTTTTGTCGCTTTTATCATTATTAGTAGTAGTACTGAAATACACTAAATTTAAGGAAATCGGAGTTGTGCAATATGTTGTTATCGGAACTGACACTTCCTCCGTTCCATATGAGTGAATGAGTGAGTGAGTATGGAAAGCAGATGTTGTGAGAGGCGTAATGACGCACATTCTGAAAGCAGGTGTTGTGAGAGGTTTAATGACGCGTATTCTGAAAGTAGATGTTGTGAGAGGTTTAATGACGCACATTCTCAAAGTATATGTTGTGAGAGGTTTAATGACGCACATTCTGAAAGTAGAGTGAGTGAGTATGGTTTTATGCCGCTTTTAGCAATATTCCAGCTATATCACGGCAGGGTACATCAGAATCCGGCTCTTTGGCATGACGAGCGAACGCTTTAACCACGAGGGTACCCGACCGCCCCAATTCTATATGAGACATGTAGATCTGTTTCATTTGAGATGCTATTTCTAGCCCTCTGACAAGAGGACAGTGACGCAGCTTCACTTCACGTCTTGGCCTGACCATGATGTTCCTTCTGCGCCGGCTCTGGTCGATTTCTGGAAGCAGTACAGGAGTCTGACGTCATCAGAGGAGGACGTTACCGGACCTGTTATAGTTCACTGCAGGTATGTTGCCTGTGACATTTCCAAAATATGATTTCGCTTTCAAATAGAAACAAAATACCTCTACCCATTCAAGTGGCACCGTTTGAAGACCTGCACAGTGATACCCGTTTCCAGAGGATGTCTAAAGACCCTTTATACCTTCATATGTATACCCAGCATATACAGCATACCCAGTGATATACAGTCGGATACACTGATCCTTTCACTTTTACATATTCTTTTTACCTATATCATGTAATCCTCATTTTAAAGATTTCCCCTTATTTTGACAGCAAAACTGCAGGATTCATATCAAACCATGCTTAATATAAGATGGGATGTGTGTAGGCATTTTTATCTTTTTCTACAATATACTGTGCCTCAATTTACTGTACTATTATAATATCGTATTACTGCATTATTGCCACGTAAACTTGGGAAACGTATCTGCAAGAACGTAATGAGAAATGGAGGATAGGGGTAGGTTCAGACGTTTCTCTAATATGTGATCCCTTATCATCCGAGTACTCGACCTTCATATATAATTCCCTGGTAATTTATCTCCATATCACCTACTGTGTATCTGATGTCCAAATGACTCACCTGCATATCTGACTTGCTGGCAACGTATTTTTTATGGCTTCAGCGCTGGCGTTGGACGTACGGGGACGTTCATTGCGCTCGACAACCTCTTTGACGAAGCCGAGTCTCTGAACAAAGTAAACGTGTTCTCGTGTGTGTCCAAGATGAGAGAGGCTAGGATGAACATGGTGCAGACTGTGGTAAGTCCAAACAGTGAAGAGGCTTAACATTATTGTTTGGTAGCATTATGACAATTATGTTACTTTTTCAGTTATATATGATAACCACATAAATCACATTGAAAGAGACATTCTAATGACGACATGTTTTATAAACACTTTTTGCATGTTTCCAGGAGCAGTACCGCTTTGTTCATGATGTTCCCCTTGAAGCTCTTGGGAGCAGGGGGACTTTTTATACCTCTGCTGAATTTGAGAAAACAATTGGAAGTGGTTTGACATATACCAGACACGAAGAGGAGGAGATGAGCAGGCAGTTTCAGGTACAACTAATGGGCCACGAAATAGCTACATGAAAACAATGCTTCGTTATTATGTTGTTGGAAGGGGGCTTTGCAAAGTGGATAAAATGCTCACACGTCACGGTTCTGTGATATTGCTGGACTCTTGGTAAAAGTGGTGTAAAACATACTCTCTCACTAACTGTTTTGACTGGACCAGCAACATTTCCGTAAATAATCTAACCAGCTTGAATGTGATGACGGAAATGACTGAAGGATTTAAGCTTTCATTTATTTATGTGACGTTTTGGTACAGATGCTTGTATCAAACACGTAGGTAGGACATGGTTATATACCTAAGGTTACATTTACACAGAGACTAACAACATCATATTACAACAGTGATGTTATGTGATTCTATGTGATGTAGTCAAGGTAAGCCGATGCAATGAATACCCTGCTGTCTAATAATGTGAGTACTATTAAAGCTAATCCTGGTGCTTCAGCTTCTAAAATCACTATATATATATATATATATATATATATATATATATATATATATATATATATATATATATATATATATATATAATGTATATATATATATATATATATATATATATATATATATATATATATATATATATGTGTGTGTGTTTATTAAATGTCTTGGATTACATGTATACTGTCTATATATGTTTTCTCCCATATTAATTAGTCATCAAAGATGTGTGAAATTAATGAACACACCGTACCTTACATTGCTTGTTTCCGCAGTCACTCAAAGCGATGCAGCAGGACGTAGATGATGATGCAGTGTCTGCAGCTCAACTCCCGGAGAACAGAGGCAAAAACAGGAATCAAGACATTGTACCAGGTGAAGTCAGTATCAGAATACTTCTATGTGTTGACATTGTATGAGTCAACGAGTCGATGTTAACATTCTGTCCCTTCTGCAATCTGTTTGAAGGATCAAAGTCCTGTCATAAGGACGATTGGAACTTGTGTCGGTCAACGGGCATTCCATCCACTCACATTGACATTAAGATATTTGTACGTACTATTAGTTAATATTTTTTCTAAATAACACGCACCTTGTTCAAAATTTGAATCCACAAGATTGTACGTGCAATCGTCATACAGGATTATTAATGTTTAGAAATAACAAACAAAGATATGCAATTCCAATTTTTGACACAAAATACACACTGCCTAATCACTGTGACTGCGTCAGATGAATATAACATTATTACACTTTAGGTTAGACTAACTCCATCCTCAAAGCACGAGGACCAAGATTAAACTGACAAAGACGTCTCCATTTTAACGAGAGAGACATGAGTGTATATGTTCGCTCTTGCGTCGTAATCTATGTTTAGATAGTCTGATATATACTACCACACTATCGGTGTTCAGTTTAGGGAACACCCAAATTACTAACCTTATCTTCTTTATGAAATAACAATCGCATTATTCTTTCAGGGAACAATGTACGACCCTACCTGTCCACTCCCGTGCCAGGCCATAATGACTACATCAACGCAGTAGTGCTTCCAGTAAGTTGACTGCTGTCTTCTTTGCATCAGTAGAAATCATGAAATATCACATGGTAATAGTGTTTATCTGCAGGGATCTGTTTCAGTATTCATGTTAAAATCCTTTGCCACTGTTTGTTCCATGCATGATAACGATGATAGTTGTCTGATTTGTTTTGACTCCAGTCTGCCACACGTGCTCAAGGTATAATAGCAACCCAGACACCATTGACACCGACTGTTGTTGACTTTTGGAGGCTGGTGTATGATCACGACTGTTTCACCATTGTCTGTCTCGAAGACGATAAGGTTGGTATCGGACACAAGGATTTTACTCTGCTTTTGTAAACATAGTGTTCAGTTGTGACATCAAACATGGGCATCAGCTCGTCACACTACACTGCAGAAGAAGAAGTAGTCATCAGACACTGCTGCAAATGGCATGAGAGCCTAACAACACCCTTGCAGAAAGCCTAATAAAATGCGCAGTCAATAGTTTGCGAACACTTCAGATCATTTTCGATTAATGTACCATCCAACGCTCCCTGTTTTTTTCCTTTATTCAGAATATGTTTATTTGAAGGAAACAAACGTAGCCTAGACTATTTTGCAGGTCTTTCAAACTTCAAATATGGGGCATGTAATGCTATAAACACGTGCTTCATACACAGTATAAGTCATTGATGTATTAAATAAATACTGTGGTTTCTTATAACATCTTCAGTTTTGATATGTGTGTAGGTTTTCTTTGGTGACGAAATTGCAGGTGATCATTGGGAACTTCATATATGTCTTATTTGAGTTAATGACAATCTCAAATGCGTTTATTTTGGCATTCATCTCATGGTTAACCTTTCAGAGACTGTATCCCATGAAGGATCAAGTGTTGGAGATGGGACCTTTCCGAGTCACACACAGCACAGAGGACACTACAAGAGACATCTTTTCCATCGTTCAAATAACAGTAACACTGAATGAAGAGGTGCGACCTCATTCACCAGTCGTCAAATCATATTGTGTCATATGAAAGCACTTAATATTTAAGTTCATATCATTTTGGTGTCAGGAAGTCTGTGAGTGAATGTAGTCAACAATATTCTAGCAATGTCACGGTGTACTGTAGATAATCGAATCTGTCTCAGACATTTAAATCAGATTGGGTAGCCAAGCTCTATGAATTTGGTGATTGGTGTCACTCATGTCGGGCATGATGTGTTGGTCCAATCTCATTCAATCATATCTTAGTTTTTGCTTCTGCTGAAGTAAAGGGTCACATCAGACCAACCTTTCGCGAATTTTGACTGACCAATTGAATGACTGACAAGAGACGATATTAGCCAATCTGAAAGGCAGCTTTCTCTTGCATTGCCGCTTTAGTTTCAAGCTGGCGGCTATGTTTTGAAAATTCTCGATTTAAAATTAGAAAACGCAACAAACGAACATTCTAGAATGGCAAGTAGATGACCTAGATTGTCTGGACTCAGTAGCAAAACCTGTGATTGTCGTGTGGAATACCTCGTGTTAAATCTTTGGAGCATGCGTGATCAGAAATCGGATTCAAACTGTCTTTTTCATGATCTGGTAGGCGACGTTCTGATTGATCGGATAAAAGGTCTTTCTGACGTGACCCTTAATGAGATGTCCTCATATCTTTGTTTAGAGGAAGAGAGATCTAAGATCTATCTGAATATAATGAAATTGGATCAACACACCAAACCCAATAAAAATGACACAAAGCTGCAGATTTGTAGAGCATGACTACCCAATTTCCATTAAAGTTGTTTGTTTGTACTAAAGTAGGTGTCTGGGATAGGGGTGTTTACATGTACTACAATCTATCACTTTACTTCGCGCACATTATATCACACTTTTGATCAGACGTAAAGACTGATGCCACGAGAATGCTACTTACAACAATATCAAGTTCACTGTAATGTGTATGGTTTCCAGATCGATTCAAGTCGCCTGATCACAGTGTACAAGATGAAATCCCTTATCCCTGGGAGCACAGAAGCTATGCTGGAGTTCGTGAATGAGATCGACACTAAGGGTACTTCCGAAGAACACAAGACACTTGCGCATTGTCCGTGAGTAGAGTTTCTGTTCAAAATAGTTCTTACAAAAGATAAATATGCAACAACATTTGGAAGTTTAGTTCAAGACAAGAAAACAATGCTGTTTGTTCCATCCTAACCCCTGGTCTCGTTAAAGTGACGGTGCCCGACTGTGTGGAGTGTTCTGCAGCGTCCTCAACATCATCACCAGGCTCAGACTGGACAAGGAAGTGGACATCTACCTGACCATCCGGGAACTTCAGTGTATCAGACCCCAGTTCATCCAGTCGTATGTGAGTACTGAATACTGCTTCACCATTTTACTATATCCAACACCCATTGTGACCTCACACAAAACAGAACGTTGTTGTCACAGTTATTCTGATTTACTGACGAAACCTATTGTCTTTTTATATTAGTTTGCGTTAAAAAAACACTTATGATTAAGAAAAATCCTTTCACATATTTCGTCATTAAAACAGTACCAACTTGATTTGAACTATAGTGTGAGAATGCAGTACTCTATTCTTGCCTGTAGTCATATTTACAGCCCGTGTATTCAAACTGCAGTGAACAAATCTATCAGTATGAAATGCATAACATGAGCTTGTTGCTAATTTCAGAGCTCTTATTTCATTCCCCAAAATTTGCAAGGGATAGGATAGCGTCGGTGTTGCGCGCCGTATTAAATTAATTAAAGTACATATATACGTTATATGTTCAGTTCACCATCACTTCTGGATCAGCAGACGCCAACATGTATTATCTCTAGTTGTTATATTGTTGTTTTAGGATCAGTACAAGTTCTGTTACGACATGGTGAAGGAATACCACAGGGCTTCCAGTGTCTACGCAAACATGTAACCCGGGTGGGTCAACATGGATCTTAATCTTAGTCTTGGGAGACTTTTTATGTCTCAGGTGCTATTAAGTCAGTTCTTTATCTCAGTATATTTGTATTATTGACATGATTACAGTAATGCATCTCTTCACAACTGTGCAACTGTTAAAATATACATCTTCATCATGCACCTGCAGACAGACACGGACATATTTCAGATGGGTGTAGTATTTCCTGATCACTCAATTGCATTGAAGGGGATCAATGTAATTTAACGCTTCTTAGCAATATTCACGATATATCCCTAGGCCATGTACATGACTGAATCTGAACAAGGCAAACCATTGACAATAGACACAAGCAATGATCCGAGATATCAGGGCACTATGACACGCAATCAACCACGTTACCGATGTTGCCTGGGTCAAACAACACGGACAAACAAAATGGAATAATGTAACTGAATACATGTAATGTAAGAAACTTTTGCATGTAATATAAGAAAGTATGATACAGCCAAGTTGTCAACTACGGGGTCTTATGTTTAACTATTTGGCACGCCCAACACAGATATGTCATTCAACAATTCACATCACAGGCACTTTATAAAGGAACACACTGCATCCTAAATGCACATATCAATTTTCGGTATAATTATTACAGGTGAGGTGAGGTTAAATGGAGTTTAACGTCGCTATATAAGGATTATTGTACTTATATAGCGACGTGCATGCACGTTTGTGTATGTGGCTGCTTGTACTAGTCAAGACTAAGGTCGATTTTATTAGTGCTATCCCACTAACATACCATGCTGCAGTTTAACATGGATACTCAACGCAGACACAGTATACTGACTCCGAGCCGACCAGTCCTTGTTTTAGCCCCTTAATGCCGAGCGCCAGGCAGGGTAATAACAAGTACCATCTTATAACGTCTTTCGGTATGAAGCGGTGGACTTTCCGATGGACGGGTGGATGCTCTACAACAAGAACAGGCGATCGACATGTCTATACACTATTACTCGTTTTATCATATTTACAGAGGTGATATTGTAGAGCAAATCTATACAGTTTAAACTCCCTAGGTTATTGTTAAAAGACATAAAACGTAAACGTTTCTAGAATGCACTTGGCTGACAATGTTATCACACATAGATTAACCCATGCAATGCTGGTATAACAGTATGTAAGAGACACCAATATAAAAAGAGAGCAGTGTCCTGTTATCTCACATAAATTTAATTTATCCCATTAACTGAGAATCGAAATTACAAATGGAAAGATGCGATGGTCTTTATACAATATGTCTGAAAATTGATAATCAAATTCATTGGCATATTTTGCATTCTGAATGGTGATTGATTCGTTTTCAGACCATTTAGATATCCATTGATTAAGTTCCACGTCGGACGTACAGAGTTTTTGTGCCGACAGTAGTAACTGGTCGTTGTTCTAATGTCTACGACAAATATGGTGTATACACATCACCAGATTCATAAAGTTGTTATCGTACACCTTATGCACATGTAACATGTCATAAACCACACGTACAATTGATCAACCATATATTCGTAAAGCATGTTGTTTTCAATAGTAACATTATTCTGTCGTAACTACACTTTCATTTTCTTTCATTGTTTCACAGCAAAAGTGTTGATTCCAAGTAGTTATTTTCTTGTCATACAATTATGCTCATTTAAGCAAACAGACACGTTCATCTTTATATTGTGAACAATGTATCAGCTTTTAGTTGTGCTATTTAAATAAATTACCATTTCATTTGCCATTTCATTTCCTTGTATGTCCGTGTTGTGGTAAATCTCTTACTCCAGATACCACAACATGTTAGATGGGCCCAGGGGACTTATAATATTTCTGCTTCCTTCACGGCTCCCCAGCAGGATTTACACCATGACTTCCTCCGCTGGTGATTATAGTCAATTGTGGTTATCAATTAAAACGAACAAATATACTACGATTAAAAATGGGGTAGACCCAAATGTACTTTGAATGATGTGGAACTTACATACTCTTTCTGGGGGACAATAATTTTTACAGTACTTTAACCCCCTTCAAGAATAGAGCCACTAACAATCTCAGTTTGCAAATTTAATCTACCAATTTTTAAAATGTCACTACCGCTAAACATCTTGGACATCCCATTACGGGTCACGTCAGAACGACCTTTAGCGAATTTTGACCAACCAATGAAATGACCGACAAGAAATCGACATTAGCCAATCAGAAGGCAGCTTTCTCGAGCTTAACGACACTAAAAATGGCGACTACACTTCTTAACATATTTTGACGTATTTTCTTTAAAAAAAAATTAAAACTGATAAGAAGAATCTTCTTGAATAGCTTATAGACGGCCTCGATTGTATGGATACAATTAATAAAACCCGTAACTGTCGTTCGGAATACCCCCGTGTTAAATATTTCGTGGTTGCATGATTAGAAAACACATTCCGACTGTCACTTTCATGATCTGGGAAGGGACGCTCTGATTGGTTGGATGAAAGCTCGTTCTGATGTGACACTTAATGGGATATCCTCAGGTCTTTGTTTAGCGATAGCGAGAACTAAGATCTGATTTCAATGAGATTAAAGCTTTACCGTGATTCTCTCATCACAAGGGATACAAAATGGAGGATCACACCATCTGTTGTGGCCAATACGCCATCGTCACATAATGACTTCTTCAAATCTGGACTGGTTGGTTGGTTTCTTGTTTAACGCCGCACTCAGCAATATTCTAGGTATGTGACGGCGGTCTGTAAATAATTGAGTCTGGACCAGACAATCCAGTGATTGATATCATGAACCTCGATCCACGCAAATGGGATCAATGACATGCATCAACCAAGTCAGCGAGCCTGAACAGCTGATCCCATTAGTTGCCTCTTACGACAAGAATAGTCTCCTTTTACGGCAAGCATGGGTTGCTGAAGACCTATTCTACCCCTGATCTTCACGGGTCACGGAATTAATCCCGCAAATCGGTGGATCTACAGACGTGGTTCCAATTGAAATCCTCCACAGTCACTGTTTTGGGATGCGACAATGCATTGGGTCTGAAGATTCCACTTTTTTCATTTTCCCTGGTTGATGCATGTTCGATGATCTCTTAGCTGGATCGACAGTTGGAACATGTTGAACTGTTAGCGAGACAGGATGGTCCAATACAGAAATATTTCAACGATATTTAACAGGCCATTTTGTGAAGTATGCCAAAGTCGGAAGTGACAAGAAACTCTATATGACGGCCACAGGTCTCACATCACAAGCTATGTTCGCCAGCCGATTGATGTTAAGTGCTTTGGGCCTTCAACCAAGATTTTCAGTTCTGAATGAGGGAAGTGGCAGCGGTCAAATTCTGGAACAGTTAACAGATATAGCGTCTGTTCCTTAGATTGTAAGGCAAACGAGATTTCTCCTTCGGCAAAGTGCTTTCAGGAAATGAAGCCATCTACGTTTGTCAATCATCAGTTGAAAAAAGAATCAGAAACGTCAGTTACACGTGTCCTCCCAGATCTTGACATCGTTGAACAGCCATAAGATTAAAATTAATTTGAAGATCGTCTGCCTGTTGTTACCATCAAGAAATCGAAATCAAGACATTCTATCCGTAAGATCGTTGGTGAACAAGCAATCACTGAACAAGATATTTCATCTCAAAACACGACTTGCATCAACCAGTTAACAAAAGTAGGAAGCAAGGCATCAGCATCAACTGCAAAGCCAAGACAAATAAAGAGACAACAGATAAGACGACTGGCAAGTCTACATGAGACAAGGATGAGCAGGACAATATTAGGAAATCTGATACACGTCCCACTGTTGTGTCGTCCCAACAACTTGGGACCCCTAAAGATCCGGGGTAGAATAGGTCTTTGGCAACCCATGCTTGCCGTAAAAGGCGACTATGCTTGTCGTAAAAGGCGATTAACGGGATTGGGTGGTCAGGCTCGCTGACTTGATTGATGCATGTCATCGATCCCAATCTCGTGGATTGATGCTCATGATATTAATCACTGGCTTGTCTGGTCCAGACTCGATTATTTACAGACCGCCGTCATATAGCTGAGTGCGGCGTAAAACAACAAACCAACCAACCCAACAACCTGGACCATCTTGGATTAATAAGCTCTTTATCTCAGGCGACGATCAGTCATATTCTAACGTCAAGTGTTGCGTATGCGGAAAGTTTCAATGAGATGAACTGAGGCGATGTCCACATGTTGAGTTCACAGTGAATGTCTGGGAATTGTGAACACAGGGTGCTTCTAACATACTGTTGTGAGGTCTCCTTTCTACGCCGACATGATCTGTTTTCTGTCCGTGTCACGATCTGCCTTGCAGATGTGAAATTCCATCTTGCCTTTCATTGATACATGTAGGCGTATGTGAGAGATTTAAAATCTCTTCCGCAATATTGCAAGAAGATACGCTAATTGTTACCTAATCCGTTTTTCCTTATGTTTTGTATTCGCAATTACCTGCAATCTCAACGTCGCACTCATCTCACGATAACAGTAGGGTCAACTGACTGTTCACGTTTACACGCTTCTGATTGGCTGAACATGTTTTGGCGTGTCACTGTCTGGTATGATTGACACTTTAGTGGATTTTTTTAATTATTTGTTAATGACATGATTGGACCACAATTAAAATACCTTGTACTTCAGATGTCTCCGATCCAGCAAATGGGCGATGTTTCTGGCATTTGTTCTTCCTATTGTCTCGATGCCGGGCTTCCTTATTACAAACTTTCTGAGGCATCGGACCCGTGAAGATCCAGGGTAGAATCGGCTTTCAGCAACCCATCCTTGTCGTAAGAGGCGACTAACAGGATTGGGTGGTCAGGCTCGCTGACTTGGTTTATGCATGTCATCGTATCCCAATTACGTATATCGATGCTCATGATGTCAATCACTGGATTGTCTGGTCCAGGCACAATCATCAGACCGCTGTCATATTGCTGAGTGCGGCGTTAAACAACAAACAAAGCATGTCATCGTATCTCATTAGCGTGTATCGATGCTCATGCTATCTATTACTGGATTGTCTTGGCCAGACTCGATTATTGACAGACCGCCGTCATAAAGCTGCAATATTGTTGAGTGCGGCGTTAAACAACAAAGAAACAAACTTCGAACTACTTGGTAGTTGTTTTACAAAGATAGGCTGGTACGTTTTTTTGGGGAGGAAATCGCAAAGCTGACAAGGAAGTAGGACAAGCGTTATCTACAGGATCGAAAACACATATCCGTTTACCTGCCAGCCAGAACAGAAGCGTATCTCACGGTGTTTCCGTCATCTGATAGGACTTAGTTTCCTCTACACAATAACAAGGATGGTTACATCAATGATTTGGTTGGTTGGTTGGTTTGTTGTTTAACGCCGCACTCAGCAATATTCAAGCTATATGACAGCGGTCTGTAAATAATCGAGTCTGGACCAGACAAGCCAGTGATTGATATCATGGGCATCGATCCACGCAATTGGGATCGATGACATGTATCAACCAAGTCAGCGAGCCTGACCACCCGATCCCGTTAGTCGCCTTTTACGACAAGCATAGTCACTTTTACGGCAAGCATGGGTTGCTGTAGACCTATTCTACCCCGGAATCTTCACGGGTCGTTACATCAAGGACGAAGCACGGCATATGATATACAATCCGCTTCTTGCTAATCTATTTCTTTGTACAGATGATTAGGAATTTCTGCTCGGATTGACAATATCAATACAAGGGAAATTGGCCAAGAAGTTTAACTTCAGTTTCAGGTATATCAAAAATCTGATATCGTTCATTAACGGTCAAATTGCCAAGTCGTTTCTTCTGGTTACAGACGTGAGCTAAACATAAAAGAGACCAGTGAAAACGCCTCATCTGTTTCATAATAGATCTATGCATAAAGATTCAGAGCGACAAGGCTATCCACAAGACTGTATGACAAGGGATTACTTTAACTTTCTCATGGTCATCTTTCCTGTCATGTCGAGCAATATTCCAGCAGCTCCAGCCATTAGAGTCTACATTTCACAAATTTTCAGGTACAAGTTTGTACAAAGATTTCACAGAGCGTATGATTTTATAGGAATTGTCAATTGTTAGCCACACAAAAATAAATATTGTTGCAAGCTTTTTCGGTTGGTTGGTTTGTTGTTTATCGCCGCACTCAGCAATATTCAAGCTATATGATGGCGGTCTGTAAATAATCGAGTCAGGATCAGACAATCCAGTGATGAGCATCGATGACGCAATTGGGATAGATGACACGCATTAACCAAGTCAGCGAGCCTGACCACCCGATCCCGTTAGTCGCCTCTTACGACAAGCATTAACGCCTTTCACGGCAAGCATGTGTTACTGAAGATCTATTCTACCCCGGATCTTCACGGGTATGCAAGCTTTTTTGGTGAAATATTTAAACGTATAATTTGGTTCATACTTTTAATGACAAAAAAGTTTCTAGTTTTTTAGATGTAGCTGCAAAATCCCAGGCCTCCTCTCCCACCACCCGATATATATTGTCTTTCTGCATTTAAGTTGGTTGGTTGTTTGGTTTGTTGTTTTACGCCGCACTCAGTAATATACCAGCTATATGACGGCGGTCTGTAAATAATCGAGTCTGGACCAGACAATCCTGTGATTCATATCATGAGCACGATCCACGCAGTTGTTGACGTGCATCAACCAAGTCAGTGAGCCTGACCACCCGATCTCGTTAGTCGCCTTTTACGACAAGCATAGTCGCTTTTTACGTCAAGTATGGGTTGCTGAAGACCAATTTTTAGTACTATTTTTAGTAGATGTTCTGTTTGACGGTGTCACGTTTTATTATTCCATGTTTTGGATGTATAGAGGTTATCACGCGAGTGTGTTTGGGGATGGTAAATATCCTGCATTAGGAATAAACATTGTTTTAGCGAGCCTTGGCGAGCTAAAATACATAGTGTTTATTCCTAATACAGGATATTTACATCCTGCATTAGGAATAAACATTGTATTTAGCGAGCCTTGGCGAGCTAAATACATAGTGTTTATTCCTAATACAGGATATTTACCATCCCCAAACACACAAGCGTGATAACCTCTTTATCATATAATGTCAGTCTTTAATTGTGTGCTTCAAAATCGCTTTCCCCCTCTCAAAACATTACCGAAGCATTGCGAGTATTCCTGGAATGCGCGCATTAATATTTATTACGTCACCGGAAAAGTGATGTGTCAGTCAGACAGTGACAGTAGCCAATATAGTTCCAACTGAAATATGTTTCTTATACAGTGGCGAAGCAACATATACGCAAAACAACAGTTGTTTTTAATTGCCTTTTGCGACAATCCATCCGCTAGAGTAACTGCCCTTTGTCAAAGGGAAGCTACTCTAACCCTAGTCTATGAGACGTAACGGCCACGGTCAGGCGTTGTTAACAGTCGGTCTGTCCTGTCATATTAAGAAGTGTAGTCAGATGTACACTCAGTGACAAAACGGAACAAGGTAACAATTCAAACATATTTCGGCCAAATTCAAATATTTTAATTTGTGGAAAAGATTTCAAGCCGCAGAGGCCTACAGGCACAGATATGGCTACTGATCCTGCTTGGCTAGGCCTCGTGCCCTCGCAAAATTGTTTCGAAATTTATATCTCCAAAGTTGCCAAATCTTATAAAATGCCTCAGCTACATCACAGTTAGACACTGATTTTCAGTATGTTAGACTGTTCTTTTGATAATGATAGCAATTATCCCTGAAGTTTATCCAGATTCCCGATGGTTAATTCAGACTCGATCGCCGAATGACGAGGGTGACGCCATAGTTTGCTTATAATCAGTGAAAGTAGTCCCTACTTGACCTTTGATATTTGCATCTCTATCCGCATATGACCCCAACGGATATCGTTTTTATCCGTTGGCTTTATCCTGCCGAGAAATCTACCCATTATATGATCAAATCAGTTATGTGTTATATTTCTCACCCTCGGCTCTCTCGGCCAGTTTTGCCACGGACATTTCATTGTTTTTGTTTTGTTTGTGGTTTAACGCCGCGCTCAGCATTTTTCCAGTCTATAGGTCTGTAAATAAACGAATTTGGACCTGACAATCCAGTGATAAATATCAAGAGCACCAACCCCGCAATTAGGATACGGTGACATGCATCAAAACAAGTCATCGAGCCTGACCACGTGCACCCGATCCCTTTAGTCGCCTCTCACAACAAACATCGTCGCCAGTATCTATGGAAGGCACCATGGAAGTTTATATATCAATAGAAGTACCAGTAATACCTAGCAGCATGGGTTAAAATCAGAGTAAGTGTTCACACAATGCCATTTAGAAAGTGGTCAAATGTAACAAATGTTATATTTGGGATAACACTTTCTTAGTAAAGTAGATATTCTCGACCATGGGAGCCGAACCTATTTACACGTGTCAGAGGGGTACACAAAGTACGTGATCTAGACTACCATTTGTTGGACTTTCATTTTGTGGAAGCATCGTTGGCTGAGTGGGTTAGATCGCTGTGTGCTGGCGATTAAGTGCCTCACTCTGGCAGTGTTGGTTCGAATCCCGGACGGGACTCAACCCAAAAAAATACGAGTATCGGTACTTTACTTAGAGGTTGTTATCCCAAATAAAACAGTTCTTACAGAGTAAGTGTATAAGAAAAGGAGGCAAATTTATTCAAGGGTCGTTAGTTATACTTTCTTTGGATACCTTCAATGAAATAGCCAGCCGTGAAGATCCGGGATAGAATAGGTCTTCATCAACCCATGCTTGTCGTAGCAGGCGACTAACGGGATCGTTGTTTGATGCATGTCGCCGTATCCTAATTGCGGGGATCGATGGTCATGATGTCAGTCACTGGATTTACTTATTTACAGACCGCCGTCGTAAAGATGCATTATTGCAGAGTGCGGCGTTAAACAACAAATAAACAATCTAAGGCATGGGCATTGTGGGGATTCAGAATCAATTCCGCACATTGCTACATGTTTGACGCACGAGCCAACAAGGGGATTGGTCAAATGCATGGGTTTGGAATGTTTGCGTGTTGTCATGCTTTCAGTGATTGGTTTGCCTGATTCATACTCGATTATACATGGAGCGTCGTGATGTAGCTCGAATAAATAACACTATTCTCAAACGTCCTCTAACTCACACATTCACTCTGAGGTATCATCTTTACAGTGTGTATGTGCTTTTTCATCTTTCAGATCTGAATTCCCAAGACA
This sequence comes from Haliotis cracherodii, assembly GCF_022045235.1. NCBI lineage: Eukaryota > Metazoa > Mollusca > Gastropoda > Lepetellida > Haliotidae > Haliotis > Haliotis cracherodii. The sequence goes on from NW_027266269.1 coordinate 20,059,909, forward strand.
GCCTTGCTTTGAGATTTAGTTTTAATTTTCATACGTGAAATGAAATGTTACAACTATATCCCCGATGTTCGAAAGGGAGACTTATGAGAAATGTTAAACAAGAGACATGCTTAGGTGTTGGATTCTTTCAGTGATGCTATTTGTTTCTACAGAAGAGTGTCACTGTCTGAATGTGTGTCTGGATTTCAATTCTCTCGTTCTCTGTGGCAGTGAGTGACATATGTTTACTTAATATATATCCTGTCCAGGAAGAGAGGGACATGCGTGTACCAGTCATTAAATAAGGAGTAGCCGCTCGTTTCGTCTTTAAGGCATGCCAGGATGCTGTGCCCTCTCCACCGAATATTATAAAATTGGTCCCTTTTTTAAGACATTATATTGTCTAATTGTTTCACGTCGCACTCAGCAAAATCAGCCAATCCATCATGAGCATCCATCATATAAGTTGCCTCTTGCGACAAGCATGGGTTGGTGCATATCTATTCTAACGAGGATCGTCACAGAGTATTAGGAAAATGTTGTTCTACCTGGGTCCCAAATTACTAACCTCTTTTTGATCAGATCCATGAGGTGTGCTCTGATTTGCATCTCATAGTATGTGTACTTGTAGAATGCAGCGATAGATGGTTTGGAGATGACTGTGGAAAGCAGTGTCAGAATACAACTGAAGCATGTGACAAGGAGACTGGCAACTCTACCAGTGGATGTGCTGTCAGGAAACAAGGACAAGGGTGTTAGCAAGAGTCTATGTATACATTATATCAATTGTTTATCTGTAACAGTCGGATGAAAAGACAGACGTTTTCAAGCAGTGCCAACTGAGGCTATAAAGGTAAATTTTACTGCAGATAATCATTTAAAGAAGCATGAAATACTCACATCTCCCGCCAATATGACATGTCGGGTGTGTGCAATGCATTAGCTCCTGTGAACTATGTTCACTGGGCCTTTTTGTTAAAGAAATATACTACATTTTTCAAGATCTGCTCCGGAAACGAGGACTACCACCATTTTCAGTCTAAATCAAAGTCGTTGCCATGGAAACTGAAAAAAATATTATTTTTAAAAATCCCAAACTATCAAAAGGCACCAGTGCGCGGGGGATAATACTATTTCGCATTTAATGGTTGAGGTGAACGTTGTTCAGAATTCATATTGTCCTTCTTCACCACAGAAAGAAGTCAAGTGGTGTTTATATCTCCCTATCCGTACAGATTGTCACCAGAATCATTATGGGGTCCAGTGTTCCTTTGGGCAGTGGGGTAGCCTAGTGGTTAAAGCGTACACATAGAGAATCTCACCCTTGTGTCTTTTCATATCAAATATATGAATTCGAGTTCAAGAGTTCGAGTTGGGAAAAACGCTGGACAACCCCCCAGGCTTGTTTTATATTACACCAAGACCAGCTTTCGTGTGAAGAATCACTTATCACCCTGGATTCCCTGGCTAGACCTTTCTTGGGAGTATGGCCACTGTGGCAGCTGGGTGAATATATTGTTAGCACTGGTGTTTGCTGTCACCACTGATTTTGTAGTTAATACTGAAAACTGCTATGGCATTATATATTGCCATTGAACAGTGTACTTCCACTCTATTGTGTACTGGCATTGTAATTGCTTAGCAGTAATTTGGATTGATTTGTAAATCTAGTTAATTTTGTAATATAGTTTTTAATTGTATAACATTTGTAGGTTGTTTGTTGATTTCACACTAAATTCTTTGACGTAGAGAGTTTTGGGTTACAATATTGTTTCAATTTGGGAATCAACACGTAACACAATGTCTCATTTCGAGACTGATACTAGGCAGGAATCAAAAGCGACAAAACCCTTTCTTTCATCACAAGAAATATATAATATAATATAATAAGTCCATTGAACAGTGCCAACTATGACCCGTTATATACCCGTCACAAACACATGCAAAGGCTAGTCAATAGTGAACCTTCACATGACTACCAAAAAAGAATTACTAACGCCTTAAATGTTGTAACACTGACTGACTGAAGGAGAGCGCCATTTTGGTTTCTCTAAAGAAATTGGAGGGTTTTTTTTAAAAATGAAATGGGAGTGACTTAATCCGGACATGTTTTCACTAATCGCCTGTCACATTCTGTGATTTAGTCATTTTTTCGTAATGTAGATAATCCATGCAATTTGTACATTTGGTTTATAAAAGAGGTAAAAAATTTTAGGGGAAATATATATCCTTTTGCTAAAGTTAACTGGTCTATATTTTGTAAGAGTATACAATTGCGCATTAAGCGATTATCTCCTTTAGCTCTAGCCGTAGTATAGAGCTTTATCACGCACTCACCTTGCAATGCTGTACATCGTACGAGGGGTGTTCGTTAAAGATTTCCCCTCACCCACTTCAGATGGACCTAGTGGAATGAAACTTGGCATAGGTATTAGTCTTTCTCCACATAGGAACCACCAAGAGTTACACACTTCTCCCATCGTTTTATGCAACTATGGAGACCTCGCTTGTAAAAGCCCTCATTTTGCATCTCAAACCAGGACTTGACTTCAGAAATCAGTGTTTCATCATCTGTGAAACGTTTTCCCTTCAAAAATGACTTCATGGTTGGAAAGAGGTGGAAGTCAGATGGTGCAAGGTCAGGAGAGTAAGGAGGATGTGGAAGGATTTCATAGCCACAGGACCGCGCTTCTGTCTGGGCAACATGAGAGTTGTGTACTGGAGCATTGTCTTGCAGGAGACGGACACCCTTGGTCAGCATGCCACGCCTCTTAAGCTTGATAGCGTCCCGCAATATCCGCAGCAGTGAAGCATAATAAGCTCCTGTAACTGTGGTACCCTTTGCCAAGAAATCTATCATCACTACTCCGTGCTGGTCCAAAAACACCGTGGGCATGGATGATTTTTTGCACAGACCCTACACTGATCTTGACATCTTGTGCTAACTGGCGAACAGTTATACTTTGGTCTGCCAAAATGGCGGTCTCCACTTGATGGATAGTGTCCTCATCAATGGCTGAATGGGGTTGACCAGGAACGGCAGCTGTTTCCACAGATGTCCGACCACACTTGAACTGGCGATGCCAGTGGTTAACAACGTCATATGATGGGGCATCTTCCCCATAAGTTGCTTTCATTTCATTGAAAGTTTCTTTTGGTGTGCAATCTTTCAAATATAAAAACCTAATCACTGCTCGGTATTCTACTGGCTCCATTGTTACACCTTACTCGATCATAACACCTGTAAAAGTGGTAAGATTAATAGTTCGGTGCTGCAAATTCAGACATAACCCATAGATATATGTCTCATTACAAATGTGAAATTTCAACTAAATATGATAACCCAGAGTGGTTTAGGGGCATTCTTTAGTGAACACCCCTTGTATCTAATTCTCCCTTCACACTTCTATTGCAACATATTGTTCAACACAATTAAATACTAGGCTTCCATAAAGTATGACTTTGTTCAGTAAACAACATATGTAAAACAACGGGTTTGATATGAGAAAATTGTAATCACATGTATGGTGCTTGCTGTGCACAGTTGAGCACAGTATTGTTTCAAGTAGTTCACTGTGTGTATTGTATGATCCATACCATTCATACGGCGGTTTACGGTTCTGCATGGTTCATTCCTTTGACAGTTTTTTTTAACTTCCAACCTATCAACCATATACGTGGTTTGCTTCTTGATACATAGGAAATCAACAGGTTTCTGTAGTTTGAAATTATTTTCTTAAACATTAATACGGTTGCATGGTATATTCACGATGTTTGGGTTGAATATAGCAGCATTCTTCTGAACATACTTCAAATCTAAACCGAAAGTAATTACAACACTAACAGAGTTAACCAAACGGAACCGTACACAAGAGCAATGAGTGAGTGTGTTTGGTTTAACACCACTTTGAATAGTATTCCATGGCATGTCAGTGTGTCATGGGAGGAAAGCCCGAAGTGATGCAGGCCTTAGACGTTCACATAATCGGGCCAACCGGGATTCGAACACACTGTCATAAGTTTCTTGTGTGCCAGGGACACAACTCTGCATAACGAATGCAGCGCCTTAGGCGATTGGGCCAACCGTGCCCCCATACACAACTATAACAAACTATTATACAACAAAAATGTTTTTGATGAGATATGTATTGCGTAACATTCCATGAAGAAACAGCGGCAATATTACACTATCACAAAACTTCAAAATATATGCACAATAAGTGCAAAACACACATGTACGTTTAAAATACAAAGGAGGTACATTATAACAATTTTTTTTTTAAACAATTTTATTATTATTATATAAAAACAATATGAGAATTCAGCAAAATTATGGTAATGTTGAACATACAAGAAATTTGTTAAAAATTGTAGATATGATAACAGATCTTGGAAATTGTTTCTGGATAACTGTTGGTAAAAGTTATAAAGATTGGGTCCTTTTAACAGAGTGTCCCAAATTCTTTATCATGAATGAGAAGGGACGTTGTTCTAATGTGGTTGGTGTTTTTGTATATATACCGGTTTCAATTTATAGTTTGTGATTGCTTAATCGAAGTTTTGAGAAATGTGACCTTTAAGATTTGTTTTTACAATTCTCAATATTTGTAGATGACTTGACCAACCTGCATGTTCTAAATGGGAATCCTTAATGAATGCGTGAACATATTTTTACATTTGGACTGAAGTTTATTTACTGTGGATTCATAACATTTTTTGTGTTTACTATTTCAAAAGTTTGTTTTCTTTAACACAGCCAACATCTTGACCTGAAAGATTGATATTTGCTGCCAAAGCACTTGTTAGAATGACAATTCTTGTGTTATCTATATAGGACTTGTAATCAATTATTTTATATATCATTGGTACTAACAGTGGGTATATACCATATGACAGCCGGAGTTGTGTGTTTTCTTGGTTGATTGGTTTTCCTTGTACTTGCCATTTAAAGACACTTTTCTTGTGATTTCCAAAGATAACTTCATTAATAACAACCAATTAGTACTTGACACCAATCCTCTCCTCCCACTGCTAACACATCCTTCCTCTGCATATGACATTTAATGGCGGGGAACAATTGGTGCTCTGTAGAAATCTTTACTTACTTGTACACTTGGTTATGAATACGTGGTTATAAACACGTGGTCATGAATCAAGCTAGAACGCAGTGTTACCTGATCCCATTTCAATATTGTTGTTATTTTATATGTATTTGAGCGAAATAAACAAAAACGTCACAACATCATTATTTCATTCCCTCGGATTGAGTATGTACGCTTGACTTCATGCATCGCTACCTTCTCCTGTTTCAACACTGACGGTAAACCTGGCAAACTAGTTTCAATATATGAGTGATTAGGTTTTGTACAATTCCCTTCCTTGTTACAAGTGCGGGCCTCCCAGCCTCCCAGCTCTAACCACAGCAAGCAGCGGGTAAGTCTGATCATATCTCTACTAATATCATTTTCGTCCAGCTTATTATTAATCTTTATGTGTTTGTATATTCATTTAATGCCGAAAAGTGACCACCGGAACACCGTAGTCTGTATTGTGATATGGAAGGACAACCCCCGCTTACACACTGCTCATGTGTCATTGTTTTCCTTAGGAATGAGATCGTTGCAATGTTCCCGTGACCAGCTGAAGCTTCTAACCTCCTTTAATACCTGTGTGTTGAACGTGGGGGTTCACGTTGCTAGTTTAGCAATACTCCAACCATATCACGACGGGGTATACAGAAATGGACCATGAGGGGGTCGACCCGGGTCAGCGTTTTAACCACCCTCGTTTAACCAACCGCTCTATGTTTAATGTAACTGATGTTCAAGTAACATAAACCCCTGAGGTAAAAAACACATCAAACAGACCATTTATCATCACTTTTCTTCAAATCCTCCATTGTGACTGTCCCGTCAGTTGTGCTCATGTGACGTAATAACGTTTAACGTAACGTCAATGACTTGTCACTTAACAGCTGTCTCTTCACAATTTCAGTTATTGAAAGTCCGCTGGCAGGCTTACATAGAAATCATGCAAACATTTTTCCTCGAAAATTAATGTTTGTAAATTTGAATTAATGATAAAATAATAAACATACGTTATTTAGTGGATCCAACTCATAATGATTTTCCTGTTATAAATATCCGAAAATGGAGTTCATACCTTCATGAATAAGTGTGAGCGAGGTTAAAAAATACGTTGGGTGTCAAATAGGGAGGGATGAGTGTTTTACTGTCAAACATAAAATAAGTAGTTGTGGTCCGACTTTGAGGGCATTCTGGAAGGGTTGTGACTGGGCCACTTCTTTTTAACTTAGTGCAAATGTATGTCATAATCACATTTATGAGGGAAAAATATCGGCCTGACATCTCCTGCCTAGGGAAGAGATGAGTATGCGAATCACATCTGGGGGAATGGTATCCCACTAGGCCTGAAACGCAAAAGCCAACTGCTGCAACACCTGGGGTTGTGGTTGACGTCGGCGGAGCCGTCTATCCAATTTATCCCACAGGTGCTCTATCGGGTTCAAATCCGGGGATCTGGAGGGCCAGGGGAGGACATCAACGTTGTTGTTGTGTAGACAGGCTCTTGTGATCCGTGCTGCATGCGGCTGAGCGTTGTCCTGCTGGAGTACACCGTTGGCGCTGGTTGCAATTGGGGACGTGTGGTAAGAGAATTTCGTTGATGCATCGTTGAACCATAAGATTGCCCTGGATGGATATGGACCAAACCTGTCCTGCACTTCTGTTAATCTTGGCATGTTGTTGAACTGTCACTGTTCGATTGACGCAGGTCCCAAGCAATCAAACCCCATGCACTTTAATACCGTTCATAGTGCGGCTGCACGTGCAGTACGTGCAGCTCCATGTCCCTTTTGTTAATGCACTGGGTGCGTTTTTCCGACTAATGGTTTGCATGTCCTTATGATCATTTGTATCTGGGAAATTTGTCACTGATACTATAACACATTTAACCTCTTCATTTTGCAACTCTTGGTCCCCTAATTTTGCTTTTATGGCCAAAAATATCCGTATTGCGTTTCTTTTTTTAAGAGCATATAAAGCTATTTGCAGAAAAAAAAGAAAAATAAATGTCATGGATAGAAACTAGAAGAAAATATCAGTTCATCAAAACAATTTTAGATGACCTTGAAAACTATTAGCAAAAAGAAGAAAATCAAAAGTAACACAGAAATTCATGAGTGGTGTAATGACTTCAAATATCTTCTTAAAGGGTGATGATTCCGCAGACAACTAGCATTTTTATAGTGATGAAACCAATTTTGCAACACAAATATTAGATTCCCTTATCTCAAAAGAAGAAATTAAATCCGCTATTAAAAATCTGAGTAACAGAATTGATGGACTAATATTGGATTTCTTTAAATACTCTCTTCATGACATCCTGCCGTATTTGGAAATATTATTTAACACAACGATGGATACCTATTACTTCCTAAAGATTGGACTCTTGGTCCTACCTTTCCAATTCACAAGAAAGGCTCAGTGACAGAGGTTGAAAATTATAGGGGATTCAACGTACCAGTATATTTAGTAAGATATTGATTAGTATTGTTCGTATTGTGGTCGAACACCCTTGATAAGATCGAAGAGCAAACAGGATTTTGACTACCACTGATTATTTGGTTCTTCTCTAGGCTCTCATAGACAGGCATATTCATTGTTAACATGAAAATTGTACACTAAATATGTCGACTTTTCTAAAGCATTCGATTCAGTGTGTAGAGACAACTGATGGTATCTATTTAATTTACATGGTGTCAGTAATGAAATGGGCAATTTGTTATGTAGTTTTCATGAGGAAGTCAAATCATGTGTTTATCATAGTGTACGCCAAGGATGTGCATTGAGCCCTTTTTTGTTACGTATTTTCATCAATGAGATTGCAGTTCAAATCAAAAGAAATTATGATGATGGTATACAATTACAACCTGTAATTAAAAAAACAATATTCTTGTTACTATTAGCAGATGAAAGAATTATGTTTTCAAGTACTGATAAATAAGCTCGAATAGCACTGCGATACGTGGAAACGTAATGTTAATGTTAATGACAAAAATGGTGTATTTAGCAAAGGAAATACACTGTCAAATAATGAAACGTGGTACTTTCGGGGACATTTACTTCAAACTGAAACCTATAAATCTCTTGGTGTGATACTTTCAAGTAAATTATCATGGAACCAACATAGGTGTAGTGAAAGCATCCAAGCTAAAAAGATATACTGGCGAATATAAATGTCTACTTTATAAATGTGGGTATGGTTATATTTTGGACAGCCAGTGTTTCTCAGAGAATCATTCTATGTTTATATCGAAAAAAGACATTTTTACATGTACTTTCAAACATGGAAATCCATTCTAGATATTTCTAGCAAATGTGAATATTATAGATATTTAAAAATGCAATTGCAGCAAAATAATTAAACTGATGTAAATATAAGAAAATACAGAATATCTTCAGCACAATTTAGATTTCTCGCCAATACCGAGACTGTTGTGATATAGTGATTACCACGCTCGTTAGACGTTTTGAAACACCTCGTTGTAAGATAAATGGCATCTGACAGGCACGAGTGCAGTAATCTGTCTCTTACACACCCTAAAGTAGCACCTTTTTAGCTTTGAAACAATGCATTTTGTCAATTCTCGTGATCACAGTGGTGCATTAATACATCATACAACGGTCATTATTGACGTCACCAAACGTACCGCTTACCACTCATAACTAGATAAGATCAATAAACCCGCTGGATGCCGAGTTACTAATTTTCACCTCAAAGAAATTACCTATTATGTACAACAATGTTTACTTCCATGTGCCATCACTACCGGTGACGGTCTTTTAGGAAATGGCGTAAACATTACGTGGGATTTTCAGAGGAGGATGTCGTTGACGGAGGGATCGTATATATACATAAATGCGTTATGTAAGTAATCAGAAACAATCTGACAATCTGCGTGCTGTTATTTGTTTTATGTTTTCCAATGTAACCAAAAGAATTAGTCGGGAAATGCAGATAACTACTGTTGTCGCTACACTTGATTTTGCTTCAGTCATGGGGTCAGACAAAATGGAAACTTTCACGATGTCTGTTGAATTTACTTGATCATAGCAACGTATATGTCATCATTGAAACCCACAATAAAGTAATGGCACTGATACATGTTTGAATGTATGAAATTACTTTCAGGAAATGACTGAAATATGAGTGTCTGGTTTACAATACCTGTCTGATACAATTCGGCGTAATCGATCATCAAACAACACTCATGAATTGCCCCAACTAGTTGTTGACTGTTAATTAGTCTCATCCAGTTACTTTAGCCAATTTCCTCATCCACTGTTACGAAAAATAATCTTCGGCTCAAACTAACATGAAATCACAAATACCTGAGTGTTGTATTAACACTGTTGTCTCTCACTTAGTGATTTAGTGTCCATTAGTCTGATCAAGTTACTTTGCGAATTTTTTACAACCACTGTTATAAAAATTATCACTTGAAATCACATATTCCTGTTGCATCAAAACTGTATCTCACTTCGTGAATTAGTCCATTTATGGTCAGATGTGCAGCAGTAGTCATAAAACTGATGTAATGTGGTTAAAATGCATACAAAATGAGAACATTTATACATGATAAAAATTTATGTTTGAAAATGCGACTTCAACCCAGAGTGTTACTCGTCGCTATCATCGAGGAAGTTTCTGCATGTCACATCCTCAATCAGATAAGGAATGCAAAGTATTGCAGCACAACATCACAGTCGCACATTCCGATGCCGAACAGTTTTATGCAACACTCAGATTACTTCCTGGTCTCAAGGGCGAGGCTGCAAAAAAAACCTCCACAACACGCGAAGTGTTAGCCTGATCTCTCATATTCATGTCTCATATCATGTTTTATGTTTCCCCCCACAATCCATTTTCTTGCGATACATCATATCCAGAGACGCTTGCCCAAGTTCATAACACTTTTTTTAAACAGTATCCTGGCAAGGGGGTGTTTTATGCGTTGTGATCTATCCATACAAAGAAATATCCCTCGGCTGTGTATTTGTACATGAGTATGAGTTATGAAATAACTTATTCAAGGTTTTCATTTCCACATGCAAAGGTTAGTAAAGTGTACGCTTGGTCACATGAAGAAACTAACCATACAAGGCATTGAATTCTGAACCCCCAGCAAACAACATTTTAGCAAAAGCCCCTATGACGCTCTTTGAAAACTTCGTAGAATAAAGTAAGTTGAAGAAAACTGAAGTTTAAAACATTGTTTCATCGCTTGAATGTTTTACAGGGGAATGTTAACATGTTTATAATGGCGGGGGAAACTCTATATTTTTACTGTCCACTTTTCTACTGCAGTGTAGCTGCCGCGTTTGACTGCGCATTTTGTGTTAGCTTTGTGAATGGTTACAGCTATGTTATGTTTACATACTGTCCTGAATAGCTTTTGTTTGTGTGGTTTGAAATAGCTTTCCAGTTGAACTCCCTCTTTCATTCGTTTCAAGTATGTGCCTTCCCATTCAAGTTGCACTTTGACGCGCGTATGGTCTATTTGAATAGATTGTAACCTGATGCCTTTTAGAGTTACGTTTTTATCATTCTAAATTTGAATTGGACAAAGTCAGATAATAGCGTTTATGTATATCTCTTCCTTCCTCAAATGGTGATGTGATTATTTTCTAGGATTTTCACCTTGCATTCGAAACCACGATCTTGGGAACCACGCACGTCAAAGGGACGTACCTCAGTATGATTTTGTAGGATGAGTGAGTTGGTTTTATAGCCGCCGTGAACAGTATTTTAGTTACATCTTGGCATGTCAGCTTGATGGGTGAGGAAGCCGAATTGATGTAGGTTTAAGAGGTTACCAATTTGTTGAAGCACATGAGCAGGGGTATTGGTGTTAACACAAACAATCTGGGATTCGAACCCACTACCATTGGTTTCTGACGCACTGATTTGCGGCCCTTTTGACTACGTCTATATTCTAATAGAGTCTAAATACCTTCTAAAAAGTTCCATACCATGCTGGATTAGTTAATGGCTGTTCTAGAAGATTCAAGATGACACTTGACCCAAAACGTATCTAAATATAGTACCTTCCTCTCCACTGCTTACAGCAGCGTCAGGCAACAAACACAAACTGTGTGAATGACGGGTGCTACGGGTAATGTGGGACATTCTTTCCCCTTTCGCGAACACCTGGTGTCATCACTGACTTTCACTGATCCATTCATATAATTTTCCCATCTATTTTCCCTCTTACGCCAAATGGTATCTGTTTCGTCGGATAATCAATAATCAAAACTAGTTAATCGCTGGCGTTCACGTTTTTAACATACGAGTGTGTGAGTGTGGTTTGACGCCGCGTTTACAATATTCCAGCCCTTTGTAACAGGCGAAGAATGATCACTGACAAGAATGCATTACTGAACATCTTTTTATGCGGTGTATAAAGAGTTACTGAAATACTGCGACTCGTTAACACCATTGCATAATGAATTTGAACTATTAATATAATAATGAAAGGAAAGCGATTGCTATATCCCATGCTAACAAGAAAAAGAAATTGTTCAATAAAAATGATATTATTCTGAAATTGAATAATGCATCTTTCTATACATATTCTAGAAGACATCTCTTAGACTTTAAGGTCGTGATTCACAATTTGCAGGTACATGTGCATCTTCATGTTAGACGCACAATTTGATGTTTGCTTTGTTTGTTGCGCTCATGATACTTTCACATGTGTACATTATAAATGTGTACAACACAAAATGGTTGTTTTATTATCAGGTGCTCATAAAAACACGTTTTTTCAACAAAAGCTTTGGTTTGATGGGCTGGTGTTTTATTTAAATATTTGTATTTACCTTTTATATCATATAATGTCACCAAATCTGTATTTCCTTCTCTACAACTCCCCTTTATCACATTCGTGCTGAGTCACCACGGTGAGTAAACATGTGACAGAAACAAGTATCGAGTACGTGAATAAATAACAATGCTCCAGTCAAAGCTGTGTGGTTCGGCAAGTTAAACACTTAAGATTGTAACAATTGATATTTGGCAGTTTATTTTATTGTAGAACAATGATTGTAACGGTATTACACACAACTCTTTTAGTACAGATTTCTAGGTTAACATATTCTTTCAATTTCGAATCAACACGTAACACAATGTCTCATTTCAAGACTGATACAAGGCAGGAATCAAAAGTGATAAAACTTTCTCTTTATCCGTAAGAATTGTGTGATTGCACCAAAGTCCATTGGACGATTCCGACTACGCCATTAGCATATGTTTATGAGTCACCATTGTAATGATGATACCAGGTCATCAGGACGGTACACATGCAAAGGCTTCTCAATGGTGAACCATTGCATGTCTACTCAAAACAAGTACTAACGCCTCAAGTGATGTAACCCTGATAAAAAAACCTTCGAACGTAAGTCGTATGACGCGCTTTGAAATGTTTGTAGAGAGAGCATATTCAAGAAAACACAAATATATCGTTTCACAGCTGGTGTGTTTGTTCCTATGATTTGTGGGTGGAATGTTAAAACATTTTTTTATGACGGAATGAAATTATATATTTACTGTACATACTTTTCTACTGCAGTGTGGGTGCGGCGTGTCACTTGAAATGTGCATGGTGTGTTCATTGCATTGATGTTAATTTATGTGCATGTGAGTTCTTCGGTGCATGAACATTACTTCGGTCACACAGTGATTATGTACGCTGGAATTCACGCATTGCTACCTGCTCCTGTTTCAACAGTGATGGTAAACCTGGCTATCAGAGAGATTAAATATCTTTCAATTCACTTCCTTGTTACAAGCGCGGGCCTCCCAGCCTTGACCGCAGCAAGCAACGTGTAAGTCTGATCATATCTCTACAAACATTCTTCTCAATCCAGCTTATTATTAATCTTTATGTGTTTGTTTATTTATTAAATGCCAAAAAGTGACCACTGTATAGTGACATGGTAGGACAACGCCCGCTTACACACAACTCAGGAATGAGATCATCACAATGTTGCCCTGCCAGCTGAAAGTCCTGACCTAATTTAATAAACGTGTGTTGAACGTGAGGGTCACATGCGCCAACCTCCTTTGTCGCTTCACTGTCCAAACCAATGTTTCTGCAAAATATCAGTGTAGGGTGATTTTAGGCCGCTTTTAGCAATAGTCAATTATATCACGACGGGGTAAATCAGACGTGGACCATGTGGGGATCGAACTCGCGTCATCGTTTTAACCACTGCAGTCTTTCCAGACGCTCTTTAATGTAACTGGTGTACACGTAATATAACCCCTGAGTTAAAGAAAACATCAAACAGACCATTTATCATCACTTGCCTTCAAATGTTGCATTGTGATTGTCTCCTCAGATGTGCTCATGTGACCTAATGTTTCATGTTCAGATTGGGGCGGTCGGGTAGCCTAGTGGTTAAAGCGTTCGCCCGTCACGCCGAAGACCCGGGTTCGATTCCTGACATGGGTACAATGCGTGAAGCCCGTTTTTGGTGTCCTCCGCCGTTATGTGTTAGATATGACATGACACAAAGGAACAAAGGTCAGAGGATAATGTAGCGTATTTATTCAACAAGCATGAGTGTTCGTGAGAACCGTCGATACGCTCACAAGGAAGTATGATATACGTTTTCTGGTACACAAAAAGTTCATTTTAGTTCCCTCTGACACAGGTTTGTATAGACATTGCCTCTACATTTTCTGAAACCTGTTTTAACATCCTTGACAACATAACAATTAAGTATACATCAGTAACAATGCACAATTAATTTATCGGTATATGTCTCCTTCTATGTAAGCTTTTGTTTGGTATGCTTATTGTTTATATCCTAAACAGCCTCGTGAAGATCTTGGTCAGTGTTGGTTTTCAGCGACCCATGCTAGTCACAAGATGCGACTCACGGGACCGGGTGGTCAGGCTCACTGACATGACGATAATGTCGGTATATGTCACCTACAATGTGTGGTGCTATGCATGTAAAAACTGCATCTACCAGTACCTTTGTGCAGATATTTATATCATTATAACTTATATAATTTGTAATTCCCGAAAATGGAAATGACATGTCATCTGAATAGGTTTGAGCAGCGAGGTAAGCTGATTTGTTGGATTCCTTTTATGTTAACCAGCATTCTCAAAGTTGCACCAACTGTTACATGTAGATCAACCGGCTGTTTACGTGTTAAGTGGTTCTGGTTGGCTAAATGTGGCTGAATTTGTTTTCAGATTTCATCGGACAAGCACATGGACGATGTTTCTGGTATATGTTCTACTTCTTGTCTCATTGCCGGACTCCTCACAAGGTAGGTCCTTACTACGCAGATTCATACAGTTTGAACATCGGTGTTTTGATTCATACCTCAATCATCCGAAAACAATACACAGTCAATCCTAAAGTAAGGAGACATAATTATCAAGGCATCATATTGTGCCTAGGTGAGGAGTGTATGTTGTTGTTCTAACTATATCACAGGTGTACAGTTAGGTGATTGTGGGGAAACGTTAAACAAGAGGCATGCTTAGATATTAGATACTCGCAGTCATTCTATTTGTTTCTACAGAAGAATGTCACTGTCAGAATGGATGCATGGATTTCCCTGGTTCTCCTTGCCCAGGAACAATGTGCCAATCAGACTGGTTTGGGAGTTACTGCCAAAAGCGTGAGTAAACGTACAACATAAATAGTTTCATTCAGAGAACTGTAAGCAGATATCTTGTAAGCATAAAATGTGCCATTGTTGTATCATGAAATACTGTGGCATAATATGAGTTATTATTGATATACATGTATACAAATTATGAATGTAACAAAATAGTAATTTATAGGCACCACATATTCAGGGTATGGGTCGAATTTAATAATCAGTCAGCCGAATCATCCAAATAGCACCCAATCACCTGTACCTAATTGTCATAATTTATAATCAGATATATGGAGGTTGGGTGGCCAACAATTTACCGAGCGAAGGTCACATGCAAATGTCCTAGAATTGGTTAAAAACGAGAACATCAGCAAATGTTGAAGTAGCCTTTTGCAAAGAAGGAAAGAAATGTCAACAATGAGATTTTTTACTTGGACGATGTTAAAAAAGTACGTTTTGTCTTCGTTTTGATTTTCAGCTATACCTTTCAATACTTCTTTTGAAAATAAAGGTTTCTAAGGTGGAGTGTTCAATGTGTTCAGCATTTTAAGTGCGGACTTTGCTAGATTGAACATGCTGCCGAGTACGACTGTGTTTTAATATTTGATCTATTTCGTTAAAGGCAACATAGCACGTGGAAACCCGACACGTCAGAGTAGCGAATTGCAAGGATTTGGTGGTCCCTATCCATCTGAGAGAGCTGTTGATGGCAATACTGACCAAACGTTGGATCATGGAAGTTGTACGCACACAGGCAACACGACGTCCACAGGGGAATGGTGGCGTGTTGACATTAATACCACATTGGATATCAGACGGATGAGAATTTATCTCCGTAGTGACAGTGAGTCTGACATATGTTTAAATAATATACATCCTGTTCATGAGGAGGGGGACATGCGTGTACCAATTGGAGTACCCACTCGTTGTGTCCTTTAGGCGTGGCAGGATCCTAAGCCTCCATCCCCGAATATTACACAATTGGTTGCTTTCTTTGGAGATTTCATGGTTTGTTGTTGTACGCACACTAAGCAATATTCAAGCTTTGTGACGCCAGTCTGTAAAGTCTAGTGTCGACCAAACAATCCATTGATTTCCATCAAGAGCATCGATCTCCGAAATTCGGATGCGACGGTATGCATCATGCAAGTGATACATTTCTTATGTATTCCAAGGAATGTCTTGAAAATATCTCACATCGCACTATTACTCACATCGTTCTACAAAGTGTGCTTGTTTTTTCTAAATTTAACTTGCTCAGACGGCACAGTTCGAAATTCATAACATTTACAATTATCAACATCAAAAGGATAAATTCCAACAAGCATGTATGTCGCTACACATGCCAGCAGGGCCTAATCGGGGTTACACATTATACCTATACACATCTTGTATCATCACATAATGTATGTTGTTCACTTAACGTGTGTAGTCACAGTTCAATCCATTGATTGACATAATGAGCATCGATTTACGCAATTGGGATGCAATGACATGCATAAAGCAAGTCAGCGCGTCTGACCCTCGATCCTGTTAATTGCCTTTTACGACAGGCATTAGTTGCTGAAGACCTATTTTAACCCGGATCTAACCCGGGTTTTGTAAGAGAAATTAAGTAGATGAACGCAGTCTGACCACACAGACTATGTACATACATATGGTATATGGTGAATTTGTATTCTTATACAATTATCAACACGAGAAGGATAAATTCCAACATGTGGAATTTATATAACAGCATATACATGTACCACAGGGCCTTATCGGGGCTACACATTATACCTATTCACATCTTGTATCATCACATAACGTTTGTTGTTCACAGATAAAGACCGCAACGTGGGCCTTCATGTGAAGGTTGGTGACCAACTGTGTTACACATTGTCCGAAGACAACAGACAACAGACTGTTTTAAATATTACATGTGTCGAAGCTTTGAATGGTTCATCTGTAACAATAAGTGTCAATGGACCCTACCTGACATTATGTGAGGTGCAGATATTCCGTGAGTAGTCATGTTGACATGTTATTTTCCTTATTTGCAATACATATTATTATTTTATAGCATTAAATAAAAACATCGGAATATAAGCACGAACATAGGATATGATAACGAGAGCTGTCTTTAAATAATAACATTATAAGTAACAGATAGAGATTTAATGACAGTATTGTGTCGGGGTATAAAAGGACAGTTGCGAGACCAAAGAACGAGGCGAAGAAACCGTTCCATTTATCCCGATAAAGTTATGGCACAGCTCCCCCATATATCTCAAAGCACAACCAAATACGTGGCTTCCATGGCTAGCATATGGGCGTCTGTAGTGAACAGTTCGCCCAAAGGGCTCTTTTCACTTTCAACTATTGGTCCAAAAGTCCACGTCCCAAGCGTCTGTGTACATGTTGCCCAAACAGCACTGATGTATAAAGTATATTAGTTGGAGTAAATAATCAGGATATACTTGTTCTACATGGGTCCCAAATTAAAATGACCAAGGTCTATTGGATCAGATTCATAAGGTGTTCTCTGATTTGCATCTCATAGTATGTGTACTTGTAGAATGCAGCGATGGATGGTTTGGAGATGACTGTGACAAGCAGTGTCAGTGTCAGAATACAACTGAAGTATGTGACAAGGAGACTGGTAACTGTAGCAGTGGATGTGCTGCCGGAAAACATGGACCTGGGTGTCAGCAAGGTATGACAGAATATGAAATTAGGAAATCGTCCATCTGGTAGATTTTCAAGTTGAGTATCAACGTAATTCTAAATTAATTTGTATTGAAGAAATATTGTCTGTACAATTAGAGAGTTTTGTTTTTGTGACTTTTTAAAGTATAGTTACACACATTTAAGACAATAATTATTTAATGTCCTTGTATGTGTATTGTATATTGTAGAATGCAACAATGGTTGGTTTGGATCTGACTGTAACAAACAGTGTCAATGTCTAACTGGCTCTGAAGCGTGTAACAAGGAGACTGGCCACTGTAGCAGTGGATGTGCTGCTGGGAAACAAGGTCAAGGATGCCAGCAAGGTTTGACACAATGTGAAATTGGGAAATCGTCCATCTGGTTGATTTTCTCACTTAAAGTTTAGTATCGACGTAATTCTAAATTAATTTGTTTTGAACACACATTGTTTGTACAGTGAAACGTTTTGTGATTGGGATTTTTTAAATGACTTTAGTGATACACAGCTGAGAAAATATAATGTCCTTGTATGTGTCTTGTGTATTGTAGAATGCGACGATGGTTGGTTTGGCTCTGACTGTAACAAACCTTGTCAATGTCTAACTGCCTCTGAAGCGTGTAACAAGGACACTGGCCACTGTAGCAGTGGATGTGCTGCTGGGAAACAAGGTCCAGGATGCCAGCAAGGTTTGACAAAAATCGATTTATTACCAATTGTTTATCTGTAACCGTCTGATGAAAGGAAATCCATTCACAAGCAGTGGCAACTGATGCCATAATGGAGAACTCTACACTAGGTAGTCGTTATACACATTAATTACGTCAACTATAGTCAGAAAGTCAAGTTTTCCTTCGTAAAACAGAGAGCATAAAGTCAAGACGTGTTTAACTACCTATCCGTACAGAGTGTGTCCAACATCTTTATTGGGTCAACTGTTCCTTCACGTGTGGTCAGTGTAGCGGTGATGATAAGTGATGATAAGACATTTACGTGTGGAATATTTTACGTGAAGTCATAAACTAAGTCATTGTTCAAAAGATAATTTGGTACTTTTGATGTAATTTGGTATCATTTCCTTCTAAAACACATAATATAACATGAAGAAGTGTTGATATATCCCTATCCATACAGATTGTGGCCAACATCATTATGGGGTCAACTGTTCCTCCACTTGTGGTCAGTGTAGCGGGACGTCGGACTGTAATAAGGATGATGGAACCTGCACACAAGGATGTAAACAGGGTTACAGTCCCCCTTTGTGTAAAAGTAAAATGTTATTTTATATAGTCTGTATGATGCAATGGACTCTGCGTTTAGATGAAATTTGTTATGATTGTGGAGTTAAAGTTTAACGTCACATCGGCAATATTTCAGCCATATCGTGACGAGACGTTATGATTGTGGAAATGAATGTTGTCGCCTCTATTAAGAAACGCTTGAAATGCCCGGTGTCTTCTGTCACGCTGTGGGCTTAAATAAGATGTGTAACACCTAGCTAGTGTCATACTTACCATAAATTTAGAAGGTCAGTGTTGTATTTTAATAAATATCAATCTACATTTAGGGCTCCTGTAAAACTTTATGGTGATGATCTCTGAGGCTATGACATTTCAACATTTCATTTCAACAGCCATTATGCATGTGTAAATGTATTTGGTAGCTGCTAAAAGCTATAGAGAAATATTTGACATTCTGTTTAAAGTCGAATTGCATAGAACTCAATGGGTAATGGTGTCATTTAAATGGAAGATCATAAAAGGATAAACTTTCCTTCCTATTTTCAAATTCTAAATCGCACTGCGTAGCTTTGTGTTTTCACTATTTGTCTTATAACTGGAATGGAAGTGATGTCATTTGAACGGAATTACGTATAAGTAGTGAGATTAGTTTTCCCCAAAGTAATCTTCTTTGTCGAAATGAAATCATGTGCGAAACGTAGCAGGTTTAAACACCGGGATCGAGAGTGATGTTTATAAACTTTGGATACAATTTCTACTCCTGATTGTTAAGGGTGCATGTGTGTACAAGGGTCCCGAAAATATTTCTGGACATATGGTGAATTAGAAATGTAAATGCTGGGTTTCACAGTGTCTCTCGTTAGATATGATTGTTCTGAAATTGTAGTTCTGTAAATTTTACAATATATTGTGCGTATGCCATATATTTATATCTCAGTTATAACATTACCTAGATATTTTATTGTTACCTTAGTCTAAACATTATGATTGGTCTCAATTCATATGTAAATCAGTGTATGTATGTCATTTGTTTTTTTCATTGTTGAGAAAATGTGAAATCGAAGCTAGTTTAGCGAAAATACTTTCATTTATAACTAGTAGGATGAACGTACGTATTTCTAACCGAATGTTACCTTACTCCTGTCATCATACAGCATGTGTGCCTTGTTATAATGGGTCCACGTGTACATCAACGCTATTTCTAACACGGCAGATTGGAGATGTGGTGATGGGTGTCAACCTGGATATCAGAATCCACTGAGGCAACACCTAATTGAACCAGTCCGCCATATGATAAGAAAATTCCACAAAATGTATAAATAAGATATATGTGCACGTGAACTCTCCTGGGGCACTTTTAAATCTTCCAACTCTTTCTCAGTCAAGACCAATTCATATAGTTAAGCTGAGAATCTACAAGATATTATTTAGTACTTACAATTAGGTGCTAGACAGTGAGACAATGCACGCGTTATGGAATGTGTATCTCAATATGTTGTATATCTCTTCAAAACGTATCTAGGCTTCATTTTATATTAGAGAAATGCATGTTCACCCCAATTGTCTTAACAGCTCATAACAGTGTCTTTTGGAACACTTTTGAGATGATGTTTTTACTGACAAAGACGTATAAAATGTCCAAGTAGCTTTCAAGTGAAATTGTACAGTTGAAGTTTTAACCTTTCAGTTCCAAGAGCGAGACTGCACATTGATCTGTACATCTCTATATGTGAATCAGTTCATACTTCATTCCACCTTTTATACATGTGACTTGTAACAAAATCTCTCCATGAAAGATTTTAATCTGACATTCAACTTATATTCCAATTTCAAATTGCACATACATTGTCTTATGATACGTATTTTGTTGCATTTTGTCATTTAAGCTGTATAAAAAATAAACACATCATGCGATGTGGTAATTTCATCCTTTCAAGGCAAGGCTTTAAGATAATCTTTGTCCATTCAGTGTGTGCAGTTCACTTCTATGGACCGCCCTGCCAAGGATGTGGACACTGTAAGGACGATTCCCCATGTTCTGTGCTAAATGGGACATGTTTGACTGGCTGTAAACCTGGATATGAACCTCCACTGTGTATCACAGGTAATTTATTTTAGTTTATCTTGATCCAATATATTTTAAAGTAGTGATTAAATCACAAATGGGAATAAATACAATATTTTGGCATCACAATGTCAGTTCCAGTTGTACTTATTGATACACAGCATGTCCGGCTGGTTCCTACGGGTCGCCCTGCAGGCAGTGTGGACACTGTCAGGACAACACCAACTGCTCCAGGCAAGATGGGACATGTTCTACTGGGTGTGAGGCTGGATATCTACGCCCGCTGTGCCATGAGAGTATGTAACAACATAGACACATTCTGTCCCGACTTTGTGGAGGACTTAAAATTATTTGCATATGTTGGTTATTGTAGTGTCTGCAGTGCGATCTTTCACACGTAATCGAATGTATGACTGTGATATCATCTAATGAAACGTCTCAGAATACAATTTATCTTTCATTAACACAGGTAACATATCTTATTTCATCTGGAGTCAATATAGAAAAAAAGTAGTGATTAGGTCATACATGGAAATAGATATATTATATTGGCATCACAATGTCAGTTCCAATTTGTACTAATTGATACACAGCATTATGGTTTGCTGTAGGTTTGTGATAAACGTAAAACATAATAAGGGAAGATCCCTCCTACACAGTAATAATTATTCTCCTTTCTGCATTTTATATGGTTATTCTATTCCATTTTAAAAGAGTGTCCAGACACATTGTATGGAGTGAACTGTTCGTCAAGTTGTGGCCAGTGTCGTGCATCAACAACTTGTCACCAAGTGAATGGAAGCTGCCTTGAAGGGTGCAGTAATGGTTTCAAAGGCCCTTTGTGTAAAGGTAATAATATAGAAACATTATCTCAAATAAATGACAAATGTGTAAATTACGGTTTTTTTCATGTTGTACAGACACTAAAATGGATAATAAGAATGACATGTTTGGAGCTTAAATAAAGATAACTCGATCATCCATCAATCTTTCCTACTCAGCAGCACTGACCTTCATCCTGAAGCCTTGTTTGATGGTGATTTTACCGGATGGCCCACCGATGGGGCATGAAACGCTTTATATAGAGCTTCATAAGCACATGCTATGAAATAGTGGGAATCGTACAATGGACAGCGATTTCTCATGATTATGGCAAGAGTTTTCTCACTTGTGTTTGGGTAATGACACAATTCGTTTAGTGCAAAATCATACTTTTAAGGAGCACCATATATACGTTACCATATAGACAACTAACAAAGACCAGATACGTTTCACTAAAAAGCCACGATAGTGTAACAATCAAATCGAAAGCGTCTAACGAAGAGAATAACCAGTCATTATTGTCCGCCGAAACAGATTCCATTTGGCGTCAATGGCAAAAAAGCTGTGAAAAATATACGAATGGACCAGTGAAACTAAGTGATGATACCAGGTGTTCGCAGGGATATTGCTCAATGCCTACAGTCATAGACTAAAGACCAGAGATCCTGCCCAATATTCATGTTGGTTATCTTAATGACAATTGAGCTTAATGTTAACCCAATGCGCGCCATTAAACCTCTTACAACATCTGCTTTCAGAATGTGCGTCATTAAGCCACTCACAACATCTACTTTCAGAATGTGCGCCATTTAGCCTCTCACAATATTTACTTTCAGAATGTGCGCCATTAGGCCGCTCACAACATCTACTTTCAGAATGTGGGTCATTACACCTCTCACAACATCTGCTTTCAGAATGTGCGCCATTAAGCCTCTTACAATATCTACTTTCAGAATGTGTGTCATTAGGCCTCTCACAACATCTACTTTCAGAATGTGGGTCATTTAGCCTCTCACAACATCTGCTTTCAGAATGTGCACAATTAAACCTCTTACAATATCTACTATCAGAATGTGTGTCATTAGGCCAATCACATCTTTAGGCGCATTTGAAACAGCTGGTAGTCACGAGCTGGTTACAGACAGCCTTTATGTACAGTTGATATCTACCGTAATATGTAAACATTATCCCAAATCAATTGACAAATTTACATTACTACATAGCTTAGGATGGGTACGGTTAGATTGAGTAATGACACGAGGTCCCTGTTGCAGCGTGTAGATAATCGAGTTTAAAACAGACAGTCCAGTCAGTGATGTTATGAGTAACGATCCACGCTTAAACACTACCAACCAAGCCAGCGAACCTGACCTTGCGATGCATTAAGTCGCCTCGAAATATCTTAAAAGACATTGTGTTTCTGTCGTTGTTCATAAAACCATTGCAAACGTAACAAACGTATTTATGTTGTATGGGAAATATTCCACAATGCACAAATGAACTATTTGAGGACTGCCTCTTCTAGAAAGAAAACTCTGAGTCGTGTACATCCTCTCTATCAAAACCAGCTGCTTTACAAAGGAGTAAATGTGAATGTTTTTTAATAGATAGATCATTAGTAATGCAGTGCACATTGGGATTTATACTGCATAAAGAAGAGAGGGCGATTGAGAAACAAATATGTTACTTCATCGACCAATGCAAATAAGCCCACATTCCATAAACATTTCATTAGATATTGAGTAAGAATATTCTGAAGCAAATCAGTACATGACACACAACTATAAGCTTTATGATAATAAACTGCCGAGAAAAGATGTATGCACGTGTAAACTTAATTTGACTGGAAATTACAAAGGTTATCAAGACGTTACTAGGCTGTTACAGTCGCGAAAACAGTGCAAATATAAGGTAGCTATGACACCCATATCAAATACATCAGCATCGAAAACCCATTCCGTTGTTTCATTTTAGCCAACAAAAAACACGGGTGTATACTTTCTTTGCCCGGCAGTTTATATTTAATGTAATAAATTGTTTCAATAGCATGTATCCCAGGAAGGTATGGAGAAGGCTGTCTTCATACTTGCGGTCACTGCCAGATCAACGGTTCATGTAATGCACAGACTGGACGCTGCGAACGCAATTGCCAACCAGGATATATGGGACCACTGTGCATACAAGGTGAGAAGAAGTTACTTGTTTGTAGTTTGATAAAGGGTGAATACCCTTGTTTATTGCTTCTCCAATGAACTGGTATAAGGTATAAATATATAATGTACCTGTATCTAATACCACGTGTACATCCACAGTATGCATGTTTTCAGAATGTGCTGACTACACCTACGGAATCAACTGTTCCGGTGTCTGCAGCTGCCTGAACCAGTCTGAGGTATGTGACAAAATCACAGGTGATTGTAGAACGGGGCATCAATCAACGACAACAGCAGCAGCAGCACATCAGGGTCAAGGATGTGATGGTAACAATATAGTTAGTACAATAGTTTCAGTTATGTGTAGATCCTGACAGTTTTGTGTGCGCGTCTGTGTGTGTGCATGCGTCGGTGAATCCGTGAGGGCGTGCGCGCGTATGTGTGTGCGTGTGTGTTTGTGGGGGTCCTGGATTCGTCTTGATTACGATTACAGATTTGTCAGTGCCTTTCCTGTGTTTCTTGGTTTCATCATCGGCCGTACTAAGTGTGTGCGTGCGCGTGTGCGTGTCTTGTGCGGGGGTCTTAGATTCGTCTTGATCACTGATTTGTCAGAACCTTTTCTGTTTCTCTTTCCTCCATACTGAGCAGGTTTATGTCTGGTGGCTGTCTTATCTTCACATTGCTATAATGGCAAGCAGTGGAAGAGTTCGCACACAGATCATGCACTGAGCAGGTTTCATTTAACTTTCCTTGAGTCATAAACGGCCTCATTCCATCAGCTTACTAAAGTATACATGCGTCACTAATACACAAAATAACGGTGGTATGTATACATTTTCTCATATCAAGTTACTTGAATGTTTCAGATATCCGCCTCATTGTTGTCAGTTGCCTTCTGGCCATTGCGTGTGTGTATGCAGTAATTACAACTGCAACTATCTACAGGTAATACATGGAATCCAACACAACGCGGGTTGAAATGACACATATACATGTACGTCTACATGTGTATAGAACCAAACTAAACTGTTTTAATACCTGATGATCGAACATTTTCAAATTAACTTTAAGTGATTTAATTCTAATTTTCAGAATCAGACGCAGCATGAAGATACTCAAAGCTGAACAAATGCAACAGTACTCAACTCTGCAGGTCCGAGGGGAATCGTCTGTTTATGACGTCATTGCCGAGAGAAGCGTGTATGCAAATGAGCCCATTCAGGGGGATGGTGACCAAGATCCGAATAAAAATTGACAAAGATGCATGTGTGTATTTAGATACCCTTGTTTGAGATCAGACACACTTCGCTTTTAACTCCTCAACATTTCCAAATTAAAGTTTCAAAGGACAGTTTTGGTTGCAATCATCACTACGGGCAACATGACCGTTCAGATTGAGCGACCGCCCCCTTGATTTGATATTTGCTTCTGTACATTACTGTTGCCTTTTAAATACATTCATGTACATAACTGGAACAACTGAACAAGCAATGAAGAATGTGTCATCTTTTACCTACAGTGACATTCTGCGTCATCGGTCTGTGTGTGTGGGACCTTGCATTTATAATTGCTTCTGTACATTAAATGGTAATTTCCATCTAGTTTTTAGTTACCTATAAGACAGTAACCTAAAAAACACTTTGACCTTTATTGTATCTTCAACATCTTTTCAATTTGCAAACACTACGCCTTACCTTTATGGTCATGTTACTTACATTAGCTTAAATGCTAATCCATTGTATCAGATTGACGTGTGTTAAAAAATAACCTCTCAGTCGCTTGGGGCGAAAGACTACCCGAGCTGAGGTTTCAAACTCGGATGTCCGCGCTTTGTCACTTCCTGGGTATTAAAAGTTAATTTTCTGATGCCTCTGGGAGAAAATCCTAAACTTAACCGCGTCAGTTAAACGACCAGAGTCGCTGTTCAACTTGGCACATATTAGCTGGTTATGTAATAATCGGTTTGACCAAATTTCCGTTGATATATTTAGACTGGCGTCGTGGCAACTTATACCTGTGCCGATTTGTAATACCCTCTGCATATGGGTCAGGTGTATTTTAGAACTGACCAGTTAGTTTAAGTGTTGCTAAGTTGTATATATTCGTCTGTCAGACGTCACGCTGTGTGGGTCCAATGCTCAATTGTTTTCTTATTACTAAATGCTTCAGCTTGGTGGTTATTGTTTTAGTATTTATCAATTTTATTACAATCGTTCTGCCTATTTATATATGTTTTCTTTATCCCTTGTCTATAATAACGCTCGCTATTAAAACGTTTGACAATTATGAGTCTGCTCCTCTTCGGGTGAGGCTATACTCTAGCGTTAACTGCGTGATCGTTAGTTAAGCACCTTAAAGTTTATTTCATAACTAGTTTGATGTACCAACAACCATGTAGTACAATGGGTCCTTTTAAGATTTATGTTAATCATATTTATTTATGTATAACGTTACTTGCAGCGCACACATTACCCCATAGATTAGAATGTTCTTTGGTATTAATAATCAGAATGAAAAGAATGTCGGGTACTCTTCTTTTGGGTCATAAATATATAAACATGGTTAATATAGCAAACCCCGAGTGTACCATAACTGAAAATACAGTTTCAACCTTTACTTATATACCCCTTACTAGACCATATTAGCCCCATTTGTTGTGCTCTCAGACGTTAGGAGAAAATAACGAAGGAAGGAAGAAAAATATGTTTGTATGAAACACATTTTTCAGCCATTTAAGACTGCAGTTGAAACATCGGCCATACCATAATGTCCTATTGATTTTTGAAGTACGTCACAAGTTTGTCGTAACTTTAAGATCATAATAAGGGTTCTCATTTTTGCGATGCTCCTTTCGTTTCTTCAATTTCATCAAACAATTAATACAGCGAAACAAATTTTGAAGCAAATTTGAATTGGAATTCTTTCATCTCCGATATCTATTTCATCATTGAAGTTCACACCATAGTAACTGCACTGATACGTCTTACAATATGACTTTGTAAATATCATGAATGTATGAAATGACTTTCAGTGACTTTCAATTCAGCCATGCCACGTAATTGATCATAAAACAACACTCGTGAATTACCCCACATCAAACAACACTCGTGAATTACTCCAACTAGTTGATTGTTAAGTAGTCTGATCCAGTTACTTTAGCAATTTTTCACATCCAGTGTTATACAAATGATTACTTGGAATCACAGTATTAACACTGCTGTATCCCACTTCGTGAATTAGTCACTCAGTCGTCCATTTGTGTTGGACAAGGCTCAGACAGATGCGACATCAGTAGTCACAAAACTGACGGAATGTGGTTAAATGCATACTTTATGAGAACATTAAAACATGTCAAAAATTCTGCATGCTAAAAAAAATGCGACCCGTAATCGCACTGTGCAGTGCATGTTTGTTCGAGTACCACCCATCGCTATTATCGACGTTGTTTCTACAAGTCACATCCTCAATTTGATTAGGCCTGCAAACTATCACAACACAGCATCACTGTAACTGATCCTTGATATATTAATATTTCTTTCCCAATTGTGAAAGAAACCACTTTATGCTACTGAAGGAATAAAACATCGGAAAACATACCACTACTTTTGTCAGGACCGATCTTACTTAACACGAGTTTCTCTCGGGTAGGCTGGTGTTGTTAATAAAATATTTGAGATTTCATCTTTCAAACCATACAATATAAAAAAATATGTATTTCTTTCTAGGTGACCCGTGAAGATTCCGGGGTAGAATAGGTCTTCAGCAAACCATGCTTGCCGTAAAAGGTGACTATGCTTGTCGTAAAAGGCGACTAACGGGATCGGGTGGTCAGGCTCGCTGACTTGGTTGATGCATGTCATCGATCCCAATTGCGTAGATCGATGCTCATGATATCAATCACTGGATTGTCTGGTCCAGACTCGATTATTTACAGACCGCCGTCATATAGCTGGAATATTGCTGAGTGCGGCGTTAAACAACAAACAAACAAACAAACAATTTCTAGGTAACTCCCTTTTATTGCTCATGATGTCAGTCACTGGATTGTCTGGTCCAGACTCGCTTATATTGAGACCGCCGTCATATCGCTGGAATATAGTGCGGCGTTTAACAGCAAACCAAAACCTTTTATTGCATTGTGTTGAGTCAATTGTGCATGTAGTACTTGTGACAAGGCATCAGGAAAATAAACTAATAACTATACTCAAACAGAGAGTTATTCATGTGTTGCTACCTTTCATATTTCAACAATGTTCTATTTCTAAACTGATACCATCCTGTATCGAGAGTTGTGTGCTTAAGAGGCGTACAGTTCTATACAACCCTCAGATTACTTCCTGGTCGCAGGGCGAGGCACCCAAACACGTCCACAACAGGCAAAGGGTAAGTCTAATCTCTCTTATTTATGTTAGTTTTCCCCTTTTTTCCAGGTTTTTATGACACAACATATTCAAAGTCGCTTTGCCCAAGTTAATACACTTTTTTTTAAAGTATCCAAGCAGGATGCCTTGTGCGTTGTGATTTGTACACACAAAAGAATATCCCTATCGCGGGAACGTTTGACACATCGCTCAATGCTGTAACCCATAGCAAACAATAATTAATGTCATATTGAAGAAACCTGCAGCTGAAGTTTAATTTATTGTTTCATCGCTTGAGTGTTGTCCTTTAGTGTACAGGGTGGAATGTTAAATTGTTTACGATGATAGAAGGAAAATTATATCCTTACTGTACGCAGTGTAGCTGCCGCGTTTCACTGTGCATTTCGTGTTTGCTGTGTGAATGGTGACAGCTATTCTATGTGTAAAGGCTGTCCCGAATAGCGTTTGTATGTGTAGATTGAAAAAGCTTTCCAGTCGTAATCCCTCTTCTATTCGTTTAAAGTATGTGCCTTCCTATTCAATTTGCACATTGACAGGCGTAAAGTCTATTCAAATAGATTTATTCTAATGCCTTCACGTTCACGTTTTTATCATTCTAAATTTGTCAGATGACATAGTCAGATGACATAGTCAGATGACATAGTTTAAGTATACTGAATACTCTATTTCTAAACTGATACCATCCTGGCAAACAGGTTTAACATTATTGACAGTCGTATGCTCAAGAGTCATACAATTTTATACAACACTCTCATTACTTCCTGGTCTCAGGGCGAGGCACCCAAACACGTCCACAACACGCAAAATGTAAATCTGATCTCTCTTATTTATGTTTGTGCTCCCACACCAAACGCGGGAATGTATGACACAATTCTTTAAATGATGTAACCCTGACCAAACAACAATTAAAGTCGTATGAAGTATATTGAAGAAACCTCAAGTTTAATATGTTGTTACACCGCTTGAGAGTTTGTTCCTTGAGTTTACAGGGTAAATGTTAAAATGTTTATGATGATAGAAGGAAACTTATATCCTTCATGTACACTTTGCTTCTGTAGTGTATGTGCGCGTTTCACTGTGCATGTCGTGTTCGCGGCGTGACTGGTGACAGCCTTTTTATGTGCCACGGCTGTCCTGAATAGCGTTTGTGTACCTCGACATAGCATTCCAGTTGAACTCCCTCCTTTCACGTATTTGCCTTCCTATTCAAGTTGCACATTGACACATTGAGTCTATTCAACTATCAAACCGAATTGATGTAGGTTTTAGAGGTTACCACTTTGTTGAGGCACGCGAGCAGGGGTATTGTGTTGACACAACCAGGGCGAATCTTGGATTCGAACCCACGATCATAGGTTTCTGGCAAATTGATTTGCGGCCCTTGTGACGACGTCTATAGTCTAATATAGTCTAAATACCTTCCAGAAAGTTCTATACCATGCTTGATTGATCTATAACTGTTCTAGAAGATTAAAGATGACTCTTGACCCCTAAAAGCATCTAAACAAAGTAACTTCCACTCCACTACTTCCTGACAAGTACTTATTGTTCAAATACAATCTTCTGAACTTCCACTGAATCTTAACAGAAACAATGAAACACAATTACATTATTGTTCAAATATACATCAAACTGCCATATACCAGTATCCTAATGAACATGTATACAGTGTATGTTAGTAAAGTGTCAATGATTTATGAACTGATAAGTTTTAAAAACGGGTTAAGTTCGTAGATGTTTGACAAAGTAAAGTTGTTTGTATTATTTATGAGGAAAGTCGAAAGGTTGACAACGAAGTGAGAAGAGCATTATCTGCATGAGTATTAAACACACATAAACATGTAATTTGAACTACCACCCAGAACAGAAGCTTATCGCATGTCATAAACTGGAACATCAACTTAAAACATACATATGTTTAGTGCTATAAAGATCGAGGCAACTTTACATGAGCGGGAACAACATTTTTAATTGTTAATTCATTTTATCAACAAACAAATATATGATAGTAAGATCTGCTGTTGCAATTGCATGGTCACAAGAATTATTATATCAATGACATACATTTCTCATACATACAGGTTGTTTCGTGAATGAGTGAGTAAGTGAGTGAGTGTGGTTTTATGTTGCTTTTAACTATTTCACAGTGAGGGACACTAGAAATGGACTTCATACATTTCCTATTGACCATACATTTTCGTGAGAGGCGACTAACGGGATCGGTTGGGTTTGCTCATTGACTCCAATGCATGCCATCGTGTCCCAATTTCGTAGAACGATGGTCAATCACTGATTTGTCTGGTCATAACTCGATTATTTAATATACTGCCGTCATGAAGCTTGAATTGTCCTGAGTGCTGGGTTTAGCAAACAACAACAACAAAATCATAAAAAGATTTATATTATGAAGGGAATTATTCTAAAATAGCCTTCAAAACTCCCCAAAGGTCTGGAAAGTGTCAGCGGGGACGTCACTTAATCTTTCAATATATGTCATCTTCTATGTAAACTTTTGTTTGGTATGCTTATTGTTGTTTATCCTAAACAGCCTCGTGAAGGTCTGGGTTAGTATTGGTTTTCAGCAACCCATGTTTATTAAAAGGGGCGACTAACTGGACCGGATAGTCAGGCTCAATGACATGACGTCACTTTAGATAATTTCGGTACATGTCACCTTCAACGTGTGGTGCTATGCATGTAAGAACTACATCTACCAGTACCTTTGTGCATATATATAATATTATAAGTTATTTAAGTGTGAATGAAATAATACAAAAGATAACACGATGCTTCTTCAGTGGCAAAAAGCAGGCGCAGCTTTATTACATAACAATACAGGCGGAAGTCGCGACAAGCAGTGTTACACAGTACACAGCAATGCAGTTACATTGCTTGCGTCCGAGGTTTGGATGAGTACACATCGTGACGCAATGGAGTAACTACCAAATCATGACCAAATGGGCCGGAACATACACATCATGACCAAATGGGCCGGAACATACACATCATGACCAAATGGGCCGGAACATACACATCATGACCAAATGGGCCGGAACATACACATCATGACCAAATGGGCCGGAACATACACATCATGACCAAATGGACCGGAACATACACATCATGACCAAATGGGCCGGAACATACACATCATGACCAAATGGGCCGGAACATACACATCATGACCAAATGGGCCGGAACATACACATCATGACCAAATGGGCCGGAACATACACATCATGACCAAACGGGCCGGAACATACACATCATGACCAAATGGACCGGAACATACACATCATGACCAACTGGGCCGGAACATACACATCATGACCAAATGGGCCGGAATATACACATCATGACCAAATGGGCCGGAACATACACATCATGACCAAATGGGCCGGAATATACACATGACCAAATGGGCCGGAATATACACATCATGACCAAATGGGCCGGAATATACACATGACCAAATGGGCCGGAACATACACATCATGACCAAATGGGCCGGAATATACACATCATGACCAAATGGGCCGGAATATACACATCATGACCAAATGGGCCGGAACATACACATCATGACCAAATGGGCCGGAATATACACATCATGACCAAATGGGCCGGAATATACACATCATGACCAAATGGGCCGGAATATACACATGACCAAATGGGCCGGAATAGAGATGACAGTTCAGTTCATCCTCCGTGGCTAAACACAACGTGAGGCATGAGCTGCAGTCCATCCTGTGTCATTACATACACTGTCATCCTCTGTGGTTTAGGTACACTACATGAGGTGCAGTTAGCATGTTGAGGCTGAACTTACTTACAGTTAATGAGAAAATTGAGTTGCCTGCCACGACCTCCGCCACTGAGCTTGGTTTATAGCAAGCTCATTCCCCTGAGGATTAAGCAAAAGAACTGAATACGAGCGACACTAGTTTTGAAATGAACGCCTGGACGAGGACAAACCAGCAAAAAACTCAAGACCCCCCTGCAATGAGTTCACGAAAATGTCATTGCCAATGTCCGACAGGTGGACACCATCCTGTCTGAACAAACCCCTGTCTGCTATGTTAATTTCGTTGTGCCCGAGAACACGACCTCCAAGGTCTAGTACACCTTTCCTACCAAATCTATTAAATCTCTTCCTCTTGCGCTCCATAACTCTGCCGTCTGGTATACCCCGCCATGTGACCCTCTGCAGAACATCTGACCATATGACTTGTGTGAAGGGCATCATGTGGTGAATTTTAGTAAGATCCCGACTCACCGTTTGTAACAGTTCTGTTGTTGGCACGTCCCCAAGGTCGTTACCTCCCAAATGAAGGAGAAGCCATGCTGGTGGTGGACTGCGCTTTAGTTTTTTCTGAAGAAATGGCAACAATGATTTTCACTTCATTCCCCTACTCCCATACCATGTTAAGCTGAGTCCATACTTCTGCAGACCCAGGTCCAATCCCACTGGCCTTGCAACTGCTCTCCGGTGAGCCCAGTAGATAAGGCTGGAGCCGACAAGCCATATTTCTGTCAAAAATGAGTTGTTACAACATATTGATGCGAATGTACTTAGCGTATGCAGCAGATTTCCACCTGCCCCATGTGCAAAGTAGCTCATGTGGTATTCCCTGTGTTGCTGCATATGTAGCAGCTCCAATCTTGAATGAATGTGTGTTGTAGTTTTGTGTGTGAAAGTTGAGGAACTGTAAGGCTTTCCGGAGTACTGCAGAGAACTGATATCTGGTGACAGCTTTACCATTCAAATGGATGAAGAACTGGCCTGGTTGGGCTGAGCGTAAATACAGATATGCACTTAATGACCTGACTGGGCAAATTGTAGGATCAGACTTAGCTGGGATTATCAGAGTTGGGCCTTGGCCCTGTTGATCATTCTTCGAAAAGCAAATCTTAACGTGCACTGCCTGTGCAATGATACCGACATCTGCCAATTTAAGTGTTCTGTCCTGATTCATCTTGGTCACAAACGCTATCTCACCAATCCGTAGGAATGCAAAAAATGCCAAGTTAAACATGGCAACAAATAAACAAGCTTCATAACCTGACGTACAAATAGCCTGGAGGGCACTAGGTAGCCTCTTCAACATATCAATTGTGATTGGGTGTCTTGCATCAGGCGTTGACACCAGAGCTGCTGTATTTCTGTATCCCTGCATGCATTTGCGAACTAAAAAGTTTTCAGTAGGGTCAGACAAGGTATTAATTTTGTGATGTCTGCCAAGAGCTGAGAGATGTTGAGCTATAGTTGAGCTTGCAAAGGCCTTCCTAGACATACTGGCTATGTAACATAAAATATCATCTACCGGCACAGGCCAAATCATAGGTATTTTATGATTGTGACGAAATTTGTCAAATGACCTTAATGCAGCTGCATAGGCGTGTTGAGTATTGCTCGACACTGATGCTTTAATTAAGGCAAAAGCTTTGGATTTTAGATAAGCCACAGATTCTTGGGTACTGGTGTCGGTTTGGTTCTGGCTTCTGGTTTCAGCTGACGAAACTTCTGAAGATCAAAACGAGATAAGGAATCTGCAATGATGTTTTTAAAACCAGGAATATACCGACCTTTGACTAATAAATTTATGTTGAGACAATGAAGTACAAACTGCCTCACAAACTGCATAGTATTCTTACATTTAGTTGACTGCTTGTTCAGTATGGACACTACTGCTTGGTTATCACTATTTATTATTAATTTTTTGCCCCTGAGGGCATCAGCCCAAATGTTAACCGCAACATAAACTGGGAAAAATTCCAGCAGCGTGATGTTTCGTGTTAGGCCTAAAGTCCTCCAATGTCCTGGCCATGAACCGTTGGTCCAGCGTCCATGAAAGTATGCTCCAAACCCACATGACTCTCCTGATGCACTGTCTGTGTAGAGGTGTAATGCTTCATTGGTAATCCAGCATTGATCCAGGAATAATGACGTTCCATTATGATTGTCCAGGAATGAAAGCCAAATCTGAAAATCATCTTTCATGGGGCTTCTTAATACCACAAATTGAATCAATGGATCTCCGTAGGAAGGCCCTGCCGATGGGAATGGCCCTACCTATGAAATTTAGTGAACCAATGAGACTCTCTACTTGCTGTTTGGTTGCTTTGGATTTTGACATGACAAACCTGAGTTTATCCTTAGCATCCTGTATTTTGTCTGCTGGTATGGTTAACTCCATTCTTACTGTTTTCTAGCTGAAATCCAAGGAAGCTGATTAATGTTGTTGGTGTAACTGTTTTGTGACTGGCTATAGGTATTCCGGGTTTGTCGCAAGTTGCTAATAATGTTGACAGGACTAACTGACATTCAGACTTATCTCTTCCAAATCCTCCGCATAGGTAGTCGTCCAAGTAATGCATCAACTCACCTTGAGAATTTAACTTTGTTTGAACTATCCACTGGATGAAAGTGGAAAATGTTACAAATATTGAGCAGCTTATACTGCATCCAAATGGTAATGCTTTGTCGACATAATATTTATGTAAGAGTTTTATTCCTAGTAAGTGAAAATCATGAGGATGCACCATGCATAACCTGAAAGCACTTTTGATGTCGGCCTTTGCTAAGTATGCCCCTGGACCAAGCTGCTGAATCATCAAAATTGCATCGTCAATGGATGAGTAGGTTACGGAACAAAGGCTGGGGCTGATGAAATCATTTACTGACATACCATCTGGATACGATAAGTGGTGGATGATGCGGTACCCGTCTACTTCTTTCTTTGGAACAATTCCAATAGGAGAGATCCTCAGGTTTGGTAAAGGTGGGTTCTGATATGGACCGGCCATTCGGCCTAATTGTACTTCATTGGAAAGTTTCCCAAGTATGATTTGTTCCATATTGGGATCTTGAGCTGATTTTAGGTTATTACAAACTAAACTGGCCTCTCTGGGTCCTGTGTAATGTAAATGAAATCCTTCGGTGAAACCGCAACGAAGAACACCGGCATCACTTAACAATGGGTAGGACTCCAGGTATGCTAATAGCTTATCCACTTTGTGGTGTGTGGCCAAATGCTTGCACGTTTTGGGAGGTTTCTGTTGCGAAACTGAAACGTATTAACCTCTGGGGTTGGTTGATTTCCTGTAACTGATTGGTTTAATCTGCACTTTGGGAATGGGTGGCTCCCACCACACTGATAGCAAACATGAGGAAAACGACAATGTTGTCTGCGACAAAATTTTCCAGGGTCATTGAAATCCCAGCAAAAACCAACTTTTAAGGTGTTTGCAGTTGGAGATTGTGAAGGCTGCTTGAAAGTGGTGAAACTGCGGTTCACAGGTTGAGGAGTGACATTCATGTATAACATCCACAATTCCGCGTTGATTGTGCCCCATGCCTTGTCTGTGGATCTACTTATGCGCAACCTAAACTGTTTATCATAATTTTGCCAACCCTGGCCCCTGCTGGCCGCAAATCTAATTGTGTGCAAATATTTAAGCATTTGCTGGTGGCTTTCGGGGAATTTCTCCAGGTATATGCTGATAAATATGATAAAGGCTGTTCCACTCTTCCACTCTTCCACTGACTGTATGTCCTTAGACTGGCGTGACATTTCCAATTGACCCATTGAGTTTACTCTGATAGTGCTATCCATACTTTGCTCCTTATCCAATCCCTTAATCAGGGTAGCCAGATCTACATATTCCCCATTGTGTATTTTATCCCTAATTGGTTGGGGGATAAAGGAACCAACATTGTCAGTTGACAAGGCAACCATTTTGTCACCACTGCATGCTATCCTAGCATTTATAGGCATGTTAAGCGTATCGTTGTCAATGGCAACAGATGCGAGAGCGTGTGTGTTGTGATTTACCGACTGTACTTGTGGGATAGTTGGGGTATCTAAGCCTATCACTACATGAGACCGTGCATCATTATTGAAAACATGAGGTAATACATCACCTGATCCATTCCTCGCGTCGACGGGCTGCGATGACCGAGAGACGGTAGTTGACGCCATGTTGTCTGCATCGCCGGGCTGAGAACTTCGATTCGTTGGTTTGTTGACTCGAGCCGATTTCCGCGATGATCTCCGGTCGCTGGGTGCTTGGATCTTCCGTTTCCTCGATCTCTGACCTGACATCGTTCTTCTCACCAACGTATGGACAAGAAATTACACTAAGACAATAAATAATATGTTGCCTATGAAATTCGCGTTTGGCTGCTTGCTGGTGTACGCAGAAAGAGGCTTGATGCAGTCACGTGCGTCACGTGATCGGTTTACGATTACCAACACACTGGTGTAAGGGAGGCAAATCCACTGAACTGTGTTAGGGTGCCTAACCTCCCACTTAAACAAATTTGTTTCATACTGGCTTTCATAATTATTAATTCCCGAAAATGGAATTACCATGCCATCTGAAAATGTGTGAGCAGCGAGGTTAGCTGATTTTTTGGATGTCACATGGTTCATGGTACATAGTTTATATTCATGAGGGATGAGTGTTTGATGTTACAGGTCCAATGTTATAGTGTGGTGCGACCTTTGGGATATTCTGGAGAGTTAGCGAATGGGCCACTTCAGCTTTTTTCATACGTAACGCAAACTCCTTTTAATCACTTTAATTTTTTTAAATATCTTCAGAGCATGGGGTGCAGTCGAGTAGTATAGTGGTTAAAGCGTTCGATTGTCCCGCCCAAGACCTGGGTTCTATTCCCGACATGGGTACAATGTGTTAAGTCCATTTTTGGTGTCCCTCGCCGTGATATTGCTGGAATATTGCTAAAGGCGGCGTACAACCTCACTCACTCACTCAGAGCATGGGATAGTGTAATATAGTCTTAAGCCGTGTAAGATTTTAAATATCGTTTTATGAAACGGTAGGAAAATAGTGTTAAATAGTGAATCAATAACATTCATAACCTAAACTAAGTATAATAGTTGAACAGTGAACTGATGTGTCTGTTAGCGAACTGGATGTGTTAGTTATGACATGACACAAAGGTCAGAGGATAGCGTAGAGTATTTATTCAACAAGCATAAGTGTTTGTGAGAACCGTCGATACGCTCACAAGGAAGTAAGATATACGTTTTCTGGTACACAAAAACTTCATTTTAGTTCCCTCTGACACAAGTTTGTATAGACATTGCCCCTACATTTTCTGAAACCTGTTTTAACATCATTGACAACATAACAATTATGTATATGTCAGTAACAAAGCATAATTAATTTATCGGTATATGTCTCCTTCTATGTAAGATTTTGTTTGATATGCTCATTGTTTATATCCTAAACAGCCTCCTGAAGATCTGGGTAAGTGTTGGTTTTCAGCAACCCATGCTTGTCACAAGAGGCGACAAACGGGATCGGGTGGTTGGGCTCACTGACATGACGATAATTTTGGTATATGGAACCTTCAATGTGTCGTCCTATGCATGTAAAAACTGCACCTACCAGTACTGACTGATATAGAAGATTTAACGTGCGCTTTCCGACTACAGCGTATTTCGCACACGGACCTACCAGTACCTGTGTGCAGATATTTATATCATTAGAACTTATATGATTATTAATTCCCGAAAATAGAGTGAGTGAGTGAGTTGAGTTTAACGCCGCTTTTAACAGTATTCCAGTTATATCACGGCGTGTCAGCTTAATGTGGGAGGGAAGCCCGAAGATGTGCAGGTCTCAGACGTTTACCACTATGGTGAAACCCACGAGCACGGGTATGGTGCTGACGAACCTCCGAAAATGAAAATGCCACGCCGTCTGTATAGGTTTGAGCAGCAAGGTTAGCTGATTTGTTGGATTCATTTTATGTTAACCAGCATTCTCAAAGTTGCACCAACAGTTACATGTAGATCAACCGGCTGTGTACGTGTTAAGTGGTTCTGGTTGGCTAAATTTGGCTGGATTTGTTTTCAGATTTCTTCGGACAAGCACATGGACGATGTTTCTGGTATATGTTCTACTTCTTGTCTCATTGCCGGACTCCTCACAAGGTAGGTCCTTACTACGCGGATTCATACAGTTTGCACATCGGTTTTTCGATTCAGGTGTACAAATAGGTGATTGTGGGGAAACGTTGAATGAGAGACATGCTCAGATATTAGATACTCGTCGTCATTCTATTTCTTTCTACAGAAGATTGTCACTGTCTGAATGGATGCACGAATTTCCCTTGTAGGTCCTTACTACGCGGATTCATACAGTTTGCACATCGGTTTTTCGATTCATACCTCAATTAACTGAAAACAATACACAGACAATCCTTAAGTAAAAGACATAATCATCAAGGCATCATATTGTGCCTAGGTGAGAAGTGTATGTTGTTCTTATAACTATATCACAGGTGTACAAATAGGTGATTGTGGGGAAACGTTGAATCAGAGACATGCTCAGATATTAGATACTCGTCGTCATTCTATTTCTTTCTACAGAAGATTGTCACTGTCAGAATGGATGCACGAACTTCCCTGGTTCTCCTTGCCCAGAAACAATGTGTCAACCAGACTGGTTTGGGAGTTACTGCCAAAAGCGTGAGTAAAAGTACAATATAAATATTTTCGTTCAGAGAGCTGTATGCAGATATCTAGTTACATGAAATACTGTGGAATAATATGAGTTATTATTGATATACATGTATACAAATTATGGATGTAACAAAATAGTAGATCATAGGCACCTCAAATTCAGGATTTTGGTCGAATTTAATATTCAGTCAGCCGAATCACCCAAATAGCACGCAATTACCTGTACCTAATTTACATAATTTGTAATCAGATATATATAGGTCGGATTGCCAACAATTTACCGAGCAAAGGTCACCTGCAAATTCCAAACATGTCCTTCAACTGGTTTAAAAACGAGAACTTCAGCAAATATTGAAGTAGCCTTTTTGCAAAGAAGGAAAAGAATGTCAACAATGATATTATTTACTTGGATGATGTAAAAACGTACGTTTTGATTTTGAGCTATACCTTTTAATACCTCTTTTGAAAATATATGTTTCTTAGCTGAATTGTTCAGTGCGTTCGGCATTCTAAGTGCGGACTTTGCTAGATTGATAATGCTGCTGAGTACGCCGTGTCTTAGTATTTGATCTATTTCGTTAAAGGCAACATAGCGCGTGGAAAGTCGACATCGCAGAGCAGCGAATTGCAAGGATTTGGTGGTCCCTTTCCATCTGACAAAGCTGTTGATGGCAACACTAACCAAACGTTTGGGCATGGAAGTTGTATGCACACAGGCAACACGACGTCGACAGGAGAATGGTGGCGTGTTGACATTGATACCACATTGGAGATAAGATGGATGAGAATATATCCCCGTGGTGACAGTGAGTCTGACATATGTTTAAATAATATACATCCTGATCATGAGGAGGGGACATGCGTGTACCAATAGGAGTACCCACTCGTTGCGTCCTTTAGGCGTGGCAGGATCCTAAGCCTCCATCCCTCAATATTACACAATTGGTTGCTTTCTTAGGAGATTTCATGGTTTGTTGTTGAACGCAGACTAAGCAATATTCAAGCTATATGCCGCGAGTCTGTATATAGTCTAGTGTCGACCAAACATCAAGAGCATCGATCTCCGCAATTTGGATGCAAAGATATGATTCAGTGATACATTTTTTATGTAACCCAAGAAATGTCTTGAAAATATATCACATCACACTATTGCTCACAATGTTCTACAAATTGTGCTTGTTTTTCTAAATTCAACTTGTTCAGACGCCATAGATCGACAATTATCAACATCAAAAGGATAAATTCAAAAATGCATTTATGCCGCTACACATGCCACCAGGCCCTAATCGGCATAACACATTATACCTATATACATATTGTATCATCACATGATGTTTGTTGTTTACAGGGACTGACCGCAACGTGGGCCTTCAGGTGAAGGTTGGTGACCAGCTGTGTTACACATTGTCTGAAGACAACAGACAACAAACTGTTCTAGATATTACATGTGTCGAAGCTTTGAATGGTTCATCTGTAACAATAAGTGTCGATGGACCGTACCTGTCATTATGTGAGGTGCAGATCTTCCGTGAGTTGTCATGCTGACATGTTATTTTACTTATTAGCAATACATATCATTATTTTATATCATTAAATAAAAACATCGGAATATAAACACGAACATAGGATATGATAACGAGAGCTGTCTTTAAATAATAACATTAAAAGTAACAGATAGAGGTTTAATGACAATATTGTATCGGTGTATAAATGGACAGACCAAAGAACGAGGCGAAGAAACCGTTCCATTTATAAAGTTACGTCACACCTCCCCCATATATCTCAAAGCACAGCCAAATACGCGGTTTCCATGACTAGCACTTGAGCTTCTGTAGTGAACAGTTTGCACTTTTTACTTTCAACTACTGGTCCAAAAGTCCACAGCCGAAGCGTCGGGGTACATGCAGCCCAAACAGCACTGACGTATAAAGTGTATTAGTTGGAGTACATAATCAGGATATATATTTATTCAACATGGGTCCCAAATGACAAACATCTATTGGATCAGATCCATTAGGTGTTCTATGATTTGCATCTCATAGTATGTGTACTTGTAGAATGCAGCAATGGATGGTTTGGAGATGACTGTGACAAGCAGTGTCAGTGTCAGAATACAGCTGAAGTATGTGACAAGGAGACTGGCAACTGTAGCAATGGATGTGCTGCCGGGAAACACGGACCAGGGTGTCAGCAAGGTTTGACAGAATGTGGTATTAGGAAATCGTCCATCTGGTAGATTTTCTCACTTAAAGTCAGGTATAAACGTAATTCTAAATTAAGTTGTATTAAACACACATTGTCTGTACAGTAAAAACGTTTTGTGATTGTGATTTTTCAAATGACAATAGTGAAACACAGCTAAAAACATATAATGTCCGTGTGTGTGTATTGTATATTGTAGAATGCAACAATGGTTGGTTTGGATCTGACTGTAACAAACAGTGCCAGTGTCTAACTGCCTCTGAAGCGTGTAACAAGGAGACTGGCCACTGTAGTAGTGGGTGTGCTGCTGGGAAACAAGGTCCAGGATGCCAGCAAGGTTTGACAATAGTCTCTACCAATTGTTTATCTGTAACAATCTGATGAATGGAAATCCATTCACAAGCAGTGCCAACTGATGCCATAATAGTGAATTTTACACTAGGTAATTGTTAAACACATTAATTTCGCATTTAATGGCTCATGTAAAGGTTGTCATCAATTCAAGTTTTCCTTCTTAAAACAGAGAGTATAAAGTCAAGACGTGTTTATCTACCTATCCATACAGGTTGTCGCCAACGTCGTTATGGCATCCAGTGTTCCTCTACGTGTGGTCAGTGTAACGGGACGCCAGACTGTAAGAAGGATGATGGAACATGCACACAAGGATGTCAACAGGGTTGAAGTCGCCCTTTGTGTAGAAGTGAGACGTTATTTTATATATAGTCGGTATAATGCAATGGACTCTGCTTTTAGATGAAATTTGTTATGATGGTGGAGTGAGTGAGTGAGTTAAAGTTTGACGTCACATCTACAATATTTCAGCAATATCGTGACGAGACGTTATGTTGGTGGAAATGACTGTTTTCGCTTCTATTAACAACGTTTGAAATGCCCGGTGTCTTCTGTCACGCTGTGGGTTTAAATACGATGTGTAACACCTAGCTAGTGTCAAACTTACTATAACTTTAGAAGATCCGTCAGTGTTGTATTTTAATAAATATCTATCTCTATTGTAAGGTCTCATGTAAAACACTATGGTAATGATCTCTAAGGTAATCAAATTTCATGTCAACAACTATTACGCATGATGTGTAAATGTACTTGGTAGCTGCTGATCGTTGTAGAGAAATATGGGACATTTTGTTTGAAGTCGAATTGCATATACCTCAACAGGAAATGATGACATTAAAAAGGAAGATCATATAAACATAGACTTTCCTTTCTATTTTATAATTCCAAATCGCACTGTGTGGCGATGCCTTTTCACAAACCTGATTTTTTATCAGTAGAACGGAAGTGATTTCATTTG
This sequence comes from Haliotis cracherodii, assembly GCF_022045235.1. Taxonomy (NCBI): domain Eukaryota; kingdom Metazoa; phylum Mollusca; class Gastropoda; order Lepetellida; family Haliotidae; genus Haliotis; species Haliotis cracherodii. Next base: position 20,101,962 of record NW_027266269.1, read on the forward strand.
AATGGAATTACGTATATTTTCGAAAGTAGTGAGAATGGTTTTCCCTCAAGTTATCTCTTTTGTCGAATATGTAATCATGTGCGAAAATGTTTCTTGACATATGGTGAATTAGGCATGTAATTGTGGGTGTCTCCCTCTCTTTACAAATGATTGTTCTGAAATTGTAGTTCCGTAAATGTCACAACACATTGTGTGTATGCCATATATATATTTCTTAGTTATAACATTACCTAAATGTTTTATTGTTACCTTAGTCTTACCATAATGATTGGTCTGAATTCATATTACTGTGAATGACCGAAATCAGTGTGTTTGTCATTTGTCTATTTTCGTTGTCCACTGCGTCAAGGTAGCTACATCTTACAATTTGATTTCAATCATAACCTAATTAAAAATCCACAAAATGTATTTGTAAGATATGGACTCCAGTAACACCTGCTCTGATGTCGCTGCACGGGTTACCACTCAAAGCCAGAATTGAATGAAAAATTTCTAACCCTGGCCTACAAATGCTACATGGTAACAACCCCATTATATCTTCACAAACTACTACCTAAATACAACCCTTCAAGATCTCGTCGTTCTCAGAATAACCACCTGTTACAAGTCCAGGAAACCCGTCTCAAAACCTTTGGTAAGAGATCTTTCTAGTGCGGGGCTTCCTATGGAACAAACTACCATCTGATCTTGAGCGGTCGCCATCGCTTTAATCCTTTAAGGCTCATCTGAAAACATACCTTTACAGACAACACTATCAACTCTACCCCCCTTTCATTATCATTATTTGCTAAAACTATGTAGCTCCAAGAGCATTTACTTAATGAATGGAATGTGGCGCATTAAATGGACTTAATCTCATTCTATCACATTCAAGACCAATCCGTATAGTTTAACAGAGAATGTACCAGATATTATTTAGTACTTACAATTAGGCGCAAGAGAGTGAGACAATCCACGCTTCATGCAAAATGTTTCTCATATGTCTTGTATATATCTTTATAACGAATCTAGGTTTGATCTTATATCAGAGAAATGGTATTTACACCATAATTGTCTTTACAGTGTCTTTTGGAACATTGTTAAGATTACTGTACTGCAAAAGTCGTATAAGATGTCCAAGTCGCTTTCAAGAAGGCAATTAAAAATGCAATTAAAATCTACATCAGCCAAGCAACTGCGAGAAGAAGCGATTATAACTATTGACGTTTTACAGTTGAAGTTATACCCTCGCAGTTCCAAGAGCGAGACTGCACATTGATCTGTACATCTCTATACGTGAATCAGTCCATACTTCATATCACCTTTTAAACATGTGACTTGTTACAAAATAATCTCACCATGAAAGATTTTAATCTGACATTCAACTTTTAATCCAATTTCAAGCATTGTCTTAGGATACGTATTTTGTTGAGAAAATATGTTGTATTTTGTCATTGAACCGGTTTAAAAAATGAATATATCCTGTGATGTGGTAATTTCATCCTTTCAAGGCAAGGCTTTGAGATAATCTTCGTCCATTCAGTGTGCGCAGTTCATTTCTATGGACCTACCTGCCAAGGATGTGGACGTTGTAAGGACGATACCCCATGTTCTGTTCTAAATGGGACATGCCTGACTGGTTGTAAACCTGGATATGAACCTCCACTGTGTAACACAGGTAACATATCTTATTTAATCTGGAGTCATTATATTTACACGTAGTGATTTGATTATACATGGAAATTAATACATTATATTAATACCTATATAAATACACAATGTCTGTTCCAATTTGTACTTGATGCACACTAAACGCTATCAATCAAACCACCGAACCTGATCTAGCGATCCATTAAGTCGGCTTTAAATATCTTAAAAGACATTGTGGTTCTATCATTGTTCATGAAACCATTGCACCTGTATTGAACGCACTTATGTTTAACATTGTGTAATGGGAAATATTCCACAATGCATAAATGAAATATTTGGGGACTTCCTCTTCTACAAAGAAAACGTGGAGTCATTTACATATCCCTCCATCGAAACCAGCTGCATCACAAAGCAGTAAATACAAATGGTTATTTTAATTGATACACCATTAGTAATGCAGAGCACATTGGGATGTATATTGTATGAAGAGTGCGACTGAGAAAGAAATATGTTACTTCATGGACTAACACAAATAATCCCACACTCTATTAACATTCCATCAAATATTGGATAAGAATATACTGCAGCAAATCAGTACATGCTACACAATTCTAGGCTTTGTGATAACAAACTGCCGAGAAAGTATACATTGAAAGTGACAATGACACTGCAAACACTGCAAACACGAAAATGTGAACGATATCATCAAGCTCCTCCCTTTCTTGATTGGCATTGTCAACCAAGCAACAGCGTCTACCGGTATTCCTACTTCTCAGATTTCATTGGTCAGTTCTCGCGTGTTAGATTATAGGCCCGAGTTTGACACTGTACTCGAAGCGCTTAGAGGAAGTACTGAAATCAATCGTTCTACGCATGCGGATTGCTTAATGCCTTGTCCAAATTTCCCGTTCTGTGCATGCGCGATTTCGCGTACTGTTTCCACTATACGTCACCACTATTTGACAGTGATTCATAAACACAGTCTCGCGATGAGTTCGGAATCGTACAATGTCGCTTTAATTTATGGCACGTACTTGATCGGCGCATATTTCCCATTAACAAATACAATGATAACGGTAATAATTTTAGTCAAAATAATTAGGAAAGCGCAAGGCTCAGGAACGTCTGAGTATAGGAAAAGGATTTATACTTTCGAAAGTTATATAATCGTCAAATACGCAAAAGAATATCAACCGGCTTTTAAAACTTATTTTTGTAGAAGGTTATCTTGGTGTTTATTGACAGATAGTATATGCATATACATTTTGTATACACATAAACACATGACACATAAACAGTGTTCTGTTACTGTAAACAGATTAGTTTCAAATTCCAAACTGGTGATATCTATTCAGACTAATGCTTAGTCTCTAAAACTATATAGTTTTGAAAGAAACAAGTAACTCCATTTAAATTGAAGAGGAGCCCCAGTTATATGGGAGATTCCGAGATGAACCTACTCTATGGATATTTAAGCTGCCCCCCAAACCGACCCAAACGGGACCCGTAAGCTTATTGTATGCACATGGAAGTGCACCAGAATTATACATTGTATTCCGGACGATTGTGTTCTTTCATCTACTTTTAAGTGTTGTCTATACACTAATCTGGACGTACTAGTCATTGTTCTATTTATGTCATCCTATTATATATATATATATATATATATATATATATATATATATATATATACATTAACGCATGTTACCATTCTAAAGTCATACTCTCATATAACCTTATATTGTTCATAGTATCAAAGTTTATTCAACAACATCAAGAACAGCAATTTAAACTACTGAAACACCCAAACACAAGGCTGTTATCAAGCGCTGGTGAAGACGTGATGCATCGTAAAAAAACTGTATCGTGATGTCTTCAGAAATACAATTTCTTGCAACATTTATACTACGAGATAGTAAGTGGATCTCTTTCTACCTAAAGAGAATTATAGTTCATATGCTAATCCATCTATTACCTACGAAAACCGTCCCGCTCAAGATGACCTTACTTGTTGTTAAACCCATCATCTATCCCCCCGTTCTCACACACACACACACACACACACACACACACACACACACACACAACGGACCTAAATAACCTTGACAGGAAATACTGCTGATAGCCTCTGGTCAACACCGCCGCGAGCGCTACCACAGAATGTACGTCCAACTCTGCATTCTCAGTAGCTTCAAATGCGCTGAAATGTGCGTGTCAAGGTCAGCTGATGTCCGATGCTGAAGAACCGTATTCACAGCTGACCGACTTGGTATTTTTCTGCACTGACAGAAACTGGATATACTGACACACAGCTGTTATAGATATTTAAATAACCCCTAATCAAATAGATGCCCTTCGTTAATCTCTGTGTGGAGTACCGTATATACGAGATGTAATGGGCTATTCATGGCATATCACAGGCTTTTACGGATTGTGAACCGGCCTCGCGACATCTAATCCGCTGTCTTCGAATAGATATTAACATATATTCGAGATCTGTCTGAATGAATGGCGTGACATCATTCAAGAAGTACGTTAACGGTTATGTGAAATATTAGAATGATTCCACCACAGAAGCCAAATCTTAAAGTCGTTTGATTCTTCGGTAGCATTTTCAGTAAATGTTGTTCACGAAAGGTTCCTGAATACATTAATCGAGATTACGCTATCCGCAGGGATGACCTATTTCTGCATAGATATATCTAGATCGGTGACGCTAAGCCGGTGACCCGTACCCAGATCCGGACATACCAGTGGAACAGGCACTCACTCACTCACTCACGTAATCAGACGTCTCCTTGAGGGAGACTGGTATCACACCTGTGATCCCTGGCGATAAGAAATATGACATTGCGTACCAGGCCAGGAGTTAGACGTATCAACGTATAAGCGTAAATTCTCCTCGGCGTAATATATATCTTGCACGTGTACGTAAACAGGATGTGTTTGGTAACTTGAGTAGGAAGCACAAGTGCACGAAGGGATGGTATTTCAGATGACAAATGAAAGAAGACAGAATGATTGTGACCCAAATTTAGAGACTGGTGGCCGTGTCGCACACACGAAGTTTTATTAAATGTATCCTCGAGAGTCAGTAAGAAACTAGATATAGGTGCCTTTAATTTGTTCTGTAAATCTCACCAAGTTTCAGCTTTCGCCTCTTCCTTTGTGGAATGAGGTTTCACATTTGTAAAATAATGTCTGTTATCTGTCTGTACCATCAACTTAACTGCCCTCACCCCCTGCAGTTTTCACGTCCCATATTGCCAAGCAGGTGACCCACAAGGAGGAATATGAGTTATACTGTGCCTACCACAATAAGTTGTGAATACGTAGCCTTGCTGTGGCCAAACATTTTGTAACAATTTGGCAAACTTTGATATGTAAACAGCACATGTAATTCAGTTTTATTTCATCTTAACATATCAGTTGAATCCCACTTGACCTTTGAAGATCCGGTTAAGAATAGATTTACAACAACCCATGCTTGCCGTCATAGACGACTATGCTTGTCGTAAGAGGCGACTAAAGGGATCGGGTGGTCAGGCTCGCTGACTTGGTTGATGCATGTCATTGTATCTCAATTGCGTGGATCGGTGGTCGTGATATCAATCACTGGATTGTCTGGTCCAGAATCGATTATTTACAGACAACCGTCATAAAACTGGAATATTGCTACGTGCGGCCAGAGACCATATAATATGGTCTCTGGTGCGGCGTTACACAAAGAACAACAAAAACGGAAAAACGGATCTAACTTATTTTGTGGATACCATAACAATAAATCAAACCAATAGATCGTTTGAGCTAGCTAAATAAAAAGAAGAAGTCGATAGTCATATTTCCCTATGTTGGTCCCACGTGAAATGTTCTTCATGAATACTGTAAATCATGAAATTAACGCAATAATAAGTCAGCACATTAATGCGAGTGTAGAAGAACCCTGGCCTCAAATGCGTCATGACATTTATGAGAGTAGCCTTGCAAAAATCACTGTAGTCTCACAATTTAATAATGTAGTATTGGCTGATAGATGTTCGACCGAATAATATCATTTGTTCAATCAACTGTTCATCTTATTTCCATTAATGTATGTTACATTGATAATATGTTCATCGGTTTCTTCTCTGAACGTATAGTGTTGAGGACTACTTCAGTTGAGGATAAGTAACATAAATAATGATGATATTACTTTATAATATATTTTCTGCTGAATATTCGACACAGAGTGAGTGAGTTGGTACTAAATATGTATACGGTTCTATTTTAAATGACTGCAGCGCTCCATTATGAAAAGAAATTGTTTTAACGCCGCTCTCAGCAGTATTCCAGTGATAAATGACGGCGGTCTGTTGTATATGAAATAAATGCAAATTGAATCTTGAATCTTGAAAGTTGTAACATTTCCGCTAATAAGTTATCACATGCAGTATACAGTATATCAACTGCAATATACTGTATACAGCATGCAGTATACAGTGTGTCGAGAGCTCCCTGCAGGGCTGGAGCACACATTTCCTACCCCTCTCCCTTTGGCAAACACCTCATGAGGGTTGCAACGAGGTCACAGGTGGGGCGTGCACTCGTCAGTTGTCTAATCCGGTCAAGAGTAAGATCTTCCGGAAGACCACTGCACTAGAGGTATGTGGATTGTTGATGAGGTACTACGTGTTTGGAACTGGGAGTCGAAGCACTTTTAGAGAATAGCTCACAATAAAACGTTATGGACTCACGGACGGACTTGTGTTTTCATTTCAAGACTTACATGTATCAGCTGGAACTTCTACGGCAGATGTAACTTGCACAGCAAAAAAAGTGTAGGTTTCCGTCTTCCGGAAACCTTCCGGATACCTTCCCATTTTGGATCCGGCCCGGATACCTTCCGGAAACCTTCCGGAAACCTTCCAAAAAAAATGTCAAAATTTGGGGGGTGCATTTTGTTCACTTAAGTGTGAAACACATAAAAAAATTAACTTGAAAATACCAAGCAATTTGAAGGTTGTTGAAGGCATCTGGAAGGTTTCCGGAAGGTTTCCGGAAGGTATCCGGGTGCAAATTTTCTTCATGACTTGCTTCTGGTAAATAATGTTAGCCTGTGCATTACAGATACCTGTTGCAATATTCTGTGTTATTTTAATGGTAAATATCCTCCTAAAACATTTTTGGAGAAGAAAATTGTTCAATTTCATATTTTGTCCTTTTCGGATGTTAATGGTATTTAATGAACAAACATCAGTTCTTGTATAATGATATCCTTAAATTTCATGTCCAGACTTCCAGTTTGTACTGAGAAAAAGAAAAAGTCATTGACAATGTGCTCACTTGGGCCTTGGTCCTAGTGAGATGATAATAAGACTATTTGTAATGGTACATGTACTTGTTATATCCAAAATACTAACTTCATTGACATTTGCCTCACCCTAGTTTTATGGTACTACAGTAAGCTCTTCCTCAGATACTGTGAATTATTTTATTAAATGGGATTGACAGTTAATTTGACACTGGAGTTGTAACCACTGCACATATATGTGTATTCAAATAATATAACAACGATGTGCTTAATACTTCACAAATATCTCCAGAAATAGGCATTTTAGTTATAATTGCAGAAATACTTTATGAATGACCCCTTCACTGTTGCCTTGATCTTACACTTCAACCCCTCATGAGTTATCACTTTTGAGTGTGAATTTGACTTTCAATATCAGTGATAAATATTTCAAAAACATTTCAAAGAGCTATCCAGCACATAAACCAAATATGCAGTCCTTTGGTAGAATTCAACATATCATTGACCAAAATATGGAAGTAATGTAACCAGTATATGTATAAGAGTTACTAAGACTTCTGTAGAAAAGGCAATTTAAGGGAAAATGTAGTATATATAGATCACACACGACCTTTTTCCAACTTCGACCCCTGCCCAAAGGAAGAGTTAGACCACAAACAAACTTTTTGTCTGTTTGTGACTTTAACCTTTGACATAACAGATCAATGTGTCATCGTTTTCAGAGCAAAGGAAACATGTGTTATTTATCTTGAGATGCCCAAGCAATGCATGGTTTCATAAGATAAGTGTGGCTATTAAACTGAGGCAAAATCATGAAACATCCCCAATTACACAGCTGGTAAATGAAACATAAGCAACAATCAAATTATCAATTTCTTTTATTCATATGCCTATAGTATATCGCACATTGAACAGTGTTCACATGATGGTTCCTGATGCAGTATGCAATTTCATCCTATTCTTCAATACTCATAACAGAGTGTGATAACTGTTCGCTTGACAGTACCTACGGATTATGTTCACCAGTTCAGATAACTTACTTTCCCTCAATCCTCCTTTTCTTTCTATATTGCCATGGATGAACAGGAACCAGGATGAGGGGATAACAGTTAGACTCTATCTCTGCTGCATTGTGTTAGTAGAATTGTGAACTTTCCATTTGGTGTTTGGGTCCACATTTAAAGACAATAAGTCCCATTTATCATTCCTTTCAAGTGTTTACAAGAATTTCCTGAATGTCCTGGAAGAATTACACTCCAGCTTGGCATTGGTTGGTCTTCTCACATTAGCCAGACCAGCCTTTGTGTGTCCCAGTACCATTTGGCATACAATTTCTCGGTCGGCCTCCATTGAAATAACAGGACCCTCATCATCGCTGTCTGCAAATCACCTCTGATATCTGAAGGGGTGCAGCCTCTGTTTAGGACTCCCTTGTCTGGTCCTTCCAGACTGTCAACCTGGAGTACTCATCCAGGGATCTCAAGCAGGACTTCAGTTTCTGCAGCATTATGTAAAAAGATTTTAGCAATCAAAAAGAATTGTTGCCACATGTACTTACAGATAGAAGGCAACAAAATCACTTAAGTTGTCATATGTGAGTCTTGTTATATGCTAAACATTTAAGATAATCACATCTCAAATCTCAACCAGACAAACCAGTGACTAATGTTATGAACTCGGTCCAGACAAACCGATGATAACTATTATGGACAATATCCCACATCACTGTGGTATGATTACATGTGATCAATGAGCCTACTCAATCACAACCTTATCTATTAATGAGGCTTGGAATGCTGGGAATCTTTTAAAGAGATGTCATTTAGTGATTGTTTCAACTCATCAACATGGAAAAATATATATTCACAATCCTTGTCTTATAGCCAAACTATTGCTGGATGCAGTGTTAAATGAATGATTTGGCTTTAACACTGCTTTGAACAGTATTCCAGATATATCACCGCATGTTAGTTTGATGTGGGAAGAAAGTCCTAAGTGATGCAGGTCTTTGATGAATCCCACGAGTGTGTGTATAATGCTGACAAACCTAGCAACATAATCGGGGAGAACCAGAATTTGAACCCATGACTATAGGTTTCTGCTAAGCCCAAGAGATGCAACTCTGCACAGAAAATTGTAGTGCCTTAGATAATAGGACATCCGTGCCTACAGCGATAAGGAACAAACTGAAGACATATTTGCAAAATAACCATATGAACCAAACAGAATAATTTCAAAATATTTACCACACACTGTTGCTCTTCTATGGTCTTTCTTTGCATTGATGCTGCACGGATGACTGTCTCTTTTATTCATGCGGACATTCTACAAACATAAGTAGCATTCACATCACAGAAATGTCCAAACTGTACATGTTGTACATTTGATTCAAATGAAAAAACCCCGGTTGTGATTCCGACTTAGAACTACCCTAATCATAATAATTCATGTCAAACATTCAGAGATGACATTTATCCCCATATTCAACAAATGTTAAAACAATATTTTGACAACAAAGTCAGGGTCATTCAACACATACATTACATAGGAAATAACTTGTTCGACAATGCAGAGAGATCCTCACCGAGGTGAATATCATTCCATGAATTATTGCCACATTTTCTTGAAATGCAGATTAATGCAATGCAGTATTTACTTTTTTTCTAGGCTATTTGTTTGGCTTTTCCATGGCACTGTTTTGACAGAGATCTAACCTTGATATGACACTTTGTTCAGAAATGATATAAATAAGAGAATACTTTATTATTCCAGAGAACATTTGGGTTACATAGTAAAAGCACAGAGAAACAAGTATAAGATTCATGATTTAAGTTAAATACACTCGACCCGTGAAGATTCCGGGGTAGACTAGGTCTTCAGCAACCCATGCTTGCCGTAAAAGGCCATTGTGCTTGTCGTAAAAGGCGACTAACGGGATCGGGTGGTCAGACTCTCTGACTTGGTTGATGCATGTCATTGATCTAAATTCCGTGGCTCGATGCTCATGATATGAATCACTGGGTTGTCTGGTCCAGACTCGATTATTTACACACCGCCGTCATATAGCTGAGTGCGGCGTTAAACAACAAACCAACCTAAATACACTCATACATACACACACAAACACAACATCCAAACACCAGGGTTAGAAATTGGCACTAGTCATTTTGACATTTTAAAGGTTTTGCTATATGCTATCACTTTAGGACTAGTGGACTGAAAGTGTTAGTTTCTACCGCTGCAAACACTAATCAACTAATGATTTGAGTGGTCAGACTAGGTTGTCATCATACTCTGAGGGCATGGATCTTTGCTGAAAATAACAATCACTAGATTGCCTGGTCCATGTTCAATTATTTACAGGCTGCCATCACAGAGCTGGACTATTGTGAGTGTGATGTTTCACATTACATTGAAATATACCATGATGAATACATGTAGTTTGTATTTATCAAAAACAAAAATACTCACTCAATACTTGGTATCCTCCCTGAGAATGCCTGTGAACCTCCCCACAAACCCTGAACATGCTGAAACAGAAAACAACTAACTTGTCTTTATCCTTTCAATGTTTCAGTGTGAATTTGTTAAAGATTGATAAGCTGTCATTATTCATTGTAATCCATATCTCACTTTCAGGTGGTTCAGGTGGCAACACATGATTGGAATTGAATGCCACGTTTTGTTTGACATGCACTTTGCCAGATTTATACCCTTGGTAACTAACCCTCATCATCAAATCCCAGCGTTATGTTGAGAATAAGGACACGACCCTTAAAAGTCCTGCACCTGTAGCTCTTATGCAATCCCAAATAGAAATATCATGTCACAACAAACACTTGATCATAATAATAACAAAGGGTTTCCGAAAACAACAAAACTAAAAGGGCCCTTGACGTTTACAGTAGTAACATGGAGATCAGGAAAATATCTAAATCAATCCATTCCATAAGATCTCTGTATAGAAATCATGGAACATTATGTCTCGAAGCCCTGCTACGTACCTGGCATCTGCAAGCTGCTCTTCCTTCCTTCGGCTGTCAATCGAGTTTTCGAAATACTTGACGTCCTCGTTGTGGATGGCTCAGGTGGATTTCGACCGGGATTTCCGAGTTAGAGGTGATTGAGAACAATGTATCGATACACGAGGTAAGCATATCGCAATCAAGCATCACGGTGTACATCGATTACACGAGGTTTGAGTGTTTGTTTACATTTGTGTTCCAAAATGGCGCCCTCGGCCATACAGGGAATTATGGGTAGACTTGCTTGTCCCGGAATAACACGAGTTGTCACGAATGACGAGCGGTCATTTCTGCAGCAGTTACGGAAAGAGACGAGGTTGGCCGATTACTGTTCATACAGGCCATATTGGGAGCCGCGGGGATTTCGACAGTGTGTATTAGGAAGTATACCTATGTGGTGTATGGAATATGCGTTTGCCTACCATGCCAGGCAGTGTGACAAGGGATATCCCAGCGGATGTAATATTCCTACAGCAGAAATGTTTCACAACCTCGATTGCAGGGAGCTGAAGATGTGACATATTCAGACAGAGACCATAATACATAGACTTTTATATGGTCTCTGATTCAGGTAAGAAATATGTTAATAATATTGATCACGTATTAAAGTTATTTATCTTCTGTAAGCCACTTATTCTGTTTTATATATGTTAGTAAATGTGTGATTTAATTTTTGTAGGATAAGCAATCTACCTAACTTATGTTAATCCTTGCTAATGTATATGATGTAGAAATATGTTTGCTTATTTATATTCCTTTATCTAGATACTCTATAGTGACTCATTTCTTTAGTTCATACCGTACCGACTAAACTTACTTTTGCAGGTGTGAATAATCAAGAACAAATTAAATGACAGGAGTTTTGCAACAGTGAACATTGTGAAGTGGAAGATAAGACATTTGAAAGGTATGGATATTTTCACTTGAACTTGTTGAAGAATACTGTCATGACAACTTTATCATGTTGGGAATTTTGGCGGTGGGGTAGCCTAGTGGTTGAAGTGCTGAAGACCAAGGTTCGATTCTTGTCATGGGTACAATGTGTGAAGTCTATGTCAGGTGTCCCTTGCTGTGGTATTGCTAAAAACAGCGTAAAACCATACCCACTCATTTGGGGATTCCGGGTTGGAATTGGTCCCCATCAACCTATGCTAGTTGTAAGAGAAGGTTATACTATAAAGGGAAATAGTACCTCGCCTACTATTGCCTGGTGAAAACAGCACCTTGTTATTTTTTTACCTTGGGTCTGAATATGCCCGAATACATGAAATTAAACTTGCATGGTCACTTGTAAACACCAATAACTGAGAAATGTTCAAAAAGGTTTACATTAAAAACTAGCATCTACTTGCCGACTCTGATTTGGAGATGCAACTAAACTTATTGTGAAAATATAATATGCTTTGATTTCTTTGAAGTAAAATAAATGCAATTAAACTTGCAAACACAAATAATTGTTAAATGTTAGTCACCTAAAAATAGTTTACATTAGAAATTAGCCTCTGCTCAAATTTACTCATGATTCTGATTGGGAGGTGCAACTAAACTTATCATTGAAAGATCACATGCTTTGAAGTTTTAAGTAGCTTTACTCAGATTAGCTCAATGTCCAGCTGAACCTGAGTCTGGCAAATTGTCAAGAAACTGGACAACAGGTATACTATATATGTCATATTTATTTTAGTAAGTAGGAAATAAATAATAATTTTATAGAAATTTCATTTATATATATTTCGGCCAGGAATCAACATGTCTCTCCAGATAACAGACAACAATTAGTAGCATTTTTTGCCAAATCAAGGTGCTGTTTTCGTTGGACCCATAAGAGGTAACCTAATAGATCAGGTGATCAGGCTCAGTGACCTGGTTCATGGCATCTGACAGTGACCATCTAACCGTGTGGATTGATGTTCACAATATCAATCACTGGATTGTGTAGAATTTTGGGCCTACCTTTAGAATACAGTACCTAACTTTTCAAACAGGTCACAGTATCCTGTGATGTAATTCGTAGTATTCTGTTGCCTGGCACACTGGCAAAACAATGCATTGTGATGTCAGGGGTCATTGGATGTGCATATATATGCTCTTTTCAGTGGTCTATCGTCTCCACACACTATGTTGTTGCATGATTTAAATTATTTGTTTACTAGATATTGTTTTAAACATTTATATGTGAACTGGATGGGTAAACAAGCAAAAACTTATTTGAATACCGCTCCAGAATTAGAATACAATATGATATGACAAAAGTACAGTCAAGGAATACAATTATATACATGTTCTTATTATAGAAACTACGTTGTCGGCGCTGTCAGGTCGCATTTTTAGTAGTAATAGTGTACTGCAATATACGGCAAGGAATAGTATTATAAATTTAAGATGCTATGTACAATCACAAAACCTATTGGATAGCTGAATGTAGTCTTCTACTGATTTAAGAATTTCTAAGTTTATTTTTGACGTCCTTTCAGGATTACCTAATAGAATTGAATTTAGATCATATCCCTTAACATAATAGTACATATTCTGTCTTAAATCATTGTAATTTGGACATATGAGAAAGAAGTGAAGTGCATCTTCAGTGTGATGGCCACAGCTACATGCAGGATTATCTTATAAATATTGCCTGCGGATGCACATTTTATAACAAGTGCTTGTTTATTTTCTATATACTTTTATTTCATTTTTTACTTATTACAGTGGTTAAAATGATTATAAATATAAATTGAAACTAATAATGTGCAATAAGCGGGTTAAAGCTGAAACGACACCTTAGCAAAACAGCACTGACTGGCGAAATACTCGCCGAAAGCGAAAACGGCGATTATTACTTGACGAAAATGACACCTTATTTTTTTTTTTACCTTTGTAAAATAAATGAAATTAAACTAGGATTGATAACTTGCAAAGACCAATAATTGTGAAATTTAAAACAAGTTTACAATAGAAATTAGCCTCTACTCCAACTTATCCTATACCCGACTCAATTTATTGTGATAACATGCTTTGAAGTAAAATATATGGAATTAAACACACATCGTCTCATACAAACACAAATGCATGTAGTTGTTAAACGTTGAAACAAGTTTACCTTCGAAATTAGTCCCCTACTCCAATTTACTCACCGACTCTGATTGGCAGACACAGCTCACTTGTTGTGAATGTATTTTTCACTTTAAAGTTTAAAGTACTCAATGTCAAGCTGAAACTGTATTTAAGAATCCTAACATGGTGCAATTTTTCACAATGGCCTTTCGTTGTGTCATTTGAACATGTTGAAAGGTTTTACAAGGGATATTTGTAACCCAATACTTTCCGTAACGGGCGACAATGCTCGTCTAAAGAGTTGACTAACGCCATCAGGTGGCGATCAGGCTCGGTGACTTGGTTGATGCATGTCATTGATCCCAATTGTGTGGTTCGATGCTCATGATGTCAATCACTGGACTGTCTGGTCCAGACTTGATTATTTACATATAGCCGGAATATTGCTTGAGTGCGGCATAAAACAGCAAACCAAATCATAAGTGTGGGATGAATGATTTGAAATTAGCAAGTTTAATGTGACCTTCAATCACTACAACCTGACCTGAGTCTTGAAAAGATATGACTTTGATTCAGTGAAAATTTGCATCATGACAGTTTCAACTGTAGATACAGTTAATCTGTTTTTTTGTACAGTTTCTGTTTATTCAATATATATTTTGTTCAAATAAGCTTTGCCTCTTCACCAACCCTATTCCTCTTTTGGAATAAATAGTGTCTAATAATTCAAACACCATCACCATCATCCTAGTGAACACAACAAAGAAATGCACATCAAAAACGTCATTATTATTATTTCTGATCTCTGATAAATTAGAAAAAAACTGTTATCCAGCAAGATACATTTCCTTGGTCCCAAGAAGCATGTTACATAGTAAACTGACTCGATAATTGAATAGCAGTTGTAAAGGCACAACTGACTAAGCCGTCACTACTCAATTAAGTAATTAACAGACAATTGCAAGTACTAATACCCACCCGACACTAATTGCCCTGTTAATCCCTAGTCCACAATGAGTTGACATTGAGTTCATTTTGCTAATTAGCTGTTTTTAGAGTAGCAAGGTAATAAACATCAAAGATGGGGCAGGCTTTGATCATGTGTTCTGTAGAAGAGATGATGTCACTGGTTTTATGTTTATTTAGGATTAGCTACATCCCTTGATGCTACCAAGGCAGCCCTTGAGATTATCAGACAGTTTGGCTAGACACAAACTGATGTCTCCCTTGTAGCACACTATGTGTCAGACACAGACTTTGACATCTGTGCAGATGCATATCAATGCATAAAGAACATTGGGTAGATGATTCAACAATGCCACACAAGTCAAAGTTGGGTTTCACTGTATTTAGAAACAGACGATGGATCCAAAACTTTATAACAGTAATTATGATTAATATAAACTTTGCCAGGCCAATATTTTGGCAGATTTGCATGTTATCGTTAATCTTCATTTTGTTAATTTTCAAAAAAGATAGGATGACTGATAAAATATGATAATGAGTCATGAATATTTGAATTCAGATCAGAACAAACAGGGAGGGTCACTCCAAAATGTGAGAGTCTCTAGGGGAGACTTTTGACAAAACGGACATTAAAATATAAAGTGCTTTGCATTTTCTTTCAGTGAGGGTTGTGTCAAAAATGAATGAGAACATACCGGTAATACATGACCGGCCCCTTTAATGTAATATACATAGTTTTTAGTTGATAGTTCAGGTTGTACTTTTCAGTTGAATTTCTTATCACTGTCTGTGATGGACTACCAATTAACGGTAGATATTTAATATCCATAATAACTTAGATAAATGCTTCTACAGTCTCATCCTAATTTGTCAAAATTTGAATTTAAATATAGCTTCCATTAATGAATTAATGAATTTGGTGAGAATATCTATTGTCTGAATTCCTAATATACTTTCTTTTGTATTTGGTGTGCAAGGGTAGCCTAGTGGGTGAAACAGTCTCTGAAACCCGGGTTCAATTCACCACATGGGTACAATGTGTGAAGCCCATAGCTGGAATATTGCTAACAAGCTGCATGAAACTATACCAACTCACTCGCTCTTTGTGTTGTATTTTGAGATCACTTACATGACATGTGTTTTGATAATTATGAATAGTTGCATTTATGTATTTATGTATAAGAACCTATGTAACTTAGTTTTGCATAGTCTTGTTTACCCTTCCTTACATTTTGATGTAATGCAAACACTCAAGCAAAATTCAGGTGAACCTTGTGGTATTGTTTTCGAAGACCGCATACATTTTTGTATTTTCTGAACACTTTTCTGTTTGCAATGGCTTATTTACATGTTCAAAGATTGGTTAAATATCAGTTGCAAGATAAATTGTCAATACCTCACTGTTTGAGAAAACAACTTTAAACATTTGTAAATTTATATGTGTGTGTTTCATAACTTTTGACTAACAAGTTTCTAAAGATGTTATGAAATGTTTCAGGTACATGGATTTCACAATCTGACACCAGCTACATTTAAGAAGATCTTGCTCACGCATTTCAGACAAGGGACTCGCCGGAAGATGAACAGTACTCCTGATAACAACCAACAGATTCACCTCAGAAAGTGATGATTCTGAATGAATAATGCCACTAATGTGACTGTAGGTGGTTTTATTATGACACTAATGAAGTCTGAATGAATTTATGCCAAAGCACTGTGACTATGTCCAGGTTGTGTACACCGATGCTGACCATACAAATCTGAATGACTTTTGTGGTTTACTGGAGAAACATAATTGACTTTAGATATTCTTCTTCAATAAAATTCTTCTGAGATTTGACTAATTTGTTTATTTAGAAAATGGCATTGAAGCGTCTGTTCTGTAAGGCCTTGCAAACACCACTGGTTACTTTATGCTAGTTCCTTTTCTTGCTTGATCAAATTTCAATTTGTGATATGTACCAATGAAATGCCATATAATCAATAAATAAGATTTTTTTCCAAAAACATGATTTGTTTTGCTTTATTAGCATAAAGATATATAATACTGATCAGCCATAACATAGGTGCTGAACAAATATGAAATGTACTAATGCCCTGAATGTTTTCCTACTATAAATACTTAACAAAAGTTGTAGTTCCACCATAGTAGACAAATGACATTGATATTTTTTCTGTACTTTATTTAGGTGTTTTCTATGGATGCCATTAGTCTTATGCACCAATTTGGGACAATTGTATTCTGTTTTATATTCCCATGAAACTACACTGTCCCGATATAATAAGTACTGATACCGTTCCAAACTAATCTGTTAATCTCACCAGAGCCAAATGCCAAATCACATAGCCAAAGACTTTCCATTTTTTTGTGAGTGAGAATGCTGTTTTGCCACTTTTAGCAATATTGCAACAATATCATGGTGGGGGACACCAGTAATAAGCTTCACACATTGGACCCATGTCGCAAAACAACTTGTGAACAATGCATGCCCACATATCTCAGTTTGAGGAGGATATTTACCATTAAAATAACACAGAATATTACAACAGGTACCTGTAACTTTTTCTTTTTCTCAGTACAAACTGGAAGTCTGGACATGAAATTTAAGGATATCATTATACAAGAACTGATGTTTGTTCATTAAATACCATTAACATCCGAAAAGGACAAAATATGAAATTGAACAATTTTCTTCTCCAAAAATGTTTTAGGAGGATATTTACCATTAAAATAACACAGAATATTACAACAGGTACCTGTAATGCTCAGGCTAACATTATTTACCAGAAGCAAGTCATGAAGAAAATTTGCATCCGGATACCTTCCGGAAACCTTCCAGATGCCTTCAACAACCTTCAAATTGCTTGCTATTTTCAAGTTAATTTTTTTATGTGTTTCACACTTAAGTGAACAAAATGCACCCCCCAAATTTTGACATTTTTTTTGGAAGGTTTCCGGAAGGTTTCCGGAAGGTATCCGGGCCGGATCCAAAATGGGAAGGTATCCGGAAGGTTTCCGGAAGGTTTCCGGAAGGTTTCCGGAAGACGGAAACCTACACTTTTTTTGCTGTGTTGGTTACCGCTTCCTAAATGTCACATTAACTGAACTTTACGCCTTTTATACACATTTGTGATGGGGCGACAATGCGACAACGAGACATATTTTGACCTTGAAAATGTCGCGTAACGGCATCGTCGCCCTTTTGTAAAATAAAGAAAAGGATTATTCAAAGAGCGACAATGCAAACACGCGACAATGCGACAAATGGCCAATTGTCGCGCTTTTTTTAATTTTGACACGTTTTGCTTGTTTTTGTAAGGGCGTCAATGCGACAATGCGACAATGCGACAACACGACAATGTCCCTTCCATAGTGATTCGTGCAAATAAAACTGAGTTATGAAATAGAAGTCTGACATGCCAATTAAAAAATAAAGTGTTGCAGCTTCTGATTTCATAGATCTTTAAGAAGGATTATCAATAATCGGATGGGTGATGAGTTCAACTGCATGCCGAGTCTATACCTTGTGATTAACAATAATGCTCCGAGTCAATACATTTTGTCAAAATGTATAATGACATGTATTACGTGAATGAACATATTGTTTATACTCGTCCATGTTTTTGACGGACAATATAATTAACATGCTCGGTAAATGTGAGGACGGGCATCATTGTGTGTTTCCGTGCTTTGTTCAGGTGAACACTTGACTTGTCCTTGCATGTGTTTGTGACGGGTGCCACTTGTGTGGCAGGATACGCTCACCTTTTCCCGAACACCCGTTGGATGGCCTGAACCAATTCGGATTTTAATCCCACATCAGTCTGATACACCGTGATATAACTGAAATACTGAAATACTGTACAGTTGAAAATGGTGTTTAATGCGATCACCCTAGTGTGTTACTGCAACTGTTCAAATGTTGTGCAGTGCTGTTATGTAATATGTAAAAGAAAGCATATTCAATTATCCAGTTGATATGAATAGAATATACTTGCGTCAGTGTATTTTATTAACGCCCCAAACAGTAATTTAAACACATATAATAACAGATCATATACACGCATGGTGCCTTGAGCTTTAATAGGCCATCCCGGAATAAAATAGTTCCCCCCCCCCCCCGCCCAAGAAATATATTCCAAACAATATCCTCATTAGATGAGAAGATCTTTTTCAGAATTACCTCAGTAAGTCAATTACAATGACAGAGCGTCGTAATACATTTACATCAAGTACAATACGTCAAAATGGCCGACACGATAAACGTGACGGGAGATATTTCCGAAGTTGTTAATCAACCTGTGGCTATTTCAAGCCTTTGTCATCACTAATAAATTGGCCGATCGTTGAAAGGTGAATGTAAAGATGTGTTTAATAGATACTAAGGTAAATTCATAGATTGCTGTAGATTGTCACTACGATAGTTTGGATGTTTTTTTCGCTTGTTTTTCTCTGGGATGGGTTGTAGCGAGGGTATCTTTAAACGGGCATGCAACCACGCTTCTGTATGAATTCGTACCACGGAATTCCAAGGGTTTTCCCCAGAAATGTGGAAGTAGTCAGTGTTTACGCCATTTCAAGAATACAGTCACGTGAAGAACGTCATGTGACCGTCCTCTCGTCCTAGCCGTATATCTTGTAAACTTCACATTAAAAAAATAGTTATTATTATAACCAAATGAAACACAACCCATTATCCGATGGGGTTAACTGTTCATCGCCGAGGGATATGTTACCACAATAAACTTGGTAACATTGTTTGGTTTGACTTCTTGGCGCGTGCCTGAATTCCATTAACATGTTACATATCCTAAAACTGGCTTATCAGCAAATCTCGCTGCACTGCGCACGACAGATACTAGAGCAAGGCATGGCAGAAATACGAAACCTAAAGCTTTCGAAAGGAAGCCATCTGATTGGCCGTTAACAGTTGTACAAGGCGGAGCAAAAAGCATCGTTTTTCCGTCTATTTTACGCTTGAAAAACTCGACCCTTTTCTGGACACTTTCTAGAGGCTCACCAATTAATCAATTTTTATGAATTTTTAGTCGTTTTTCCGTCCAATGACCATATACGGGAAAAACGACGTTTTCGTGTTTGCAGTGTGATACCCGTATTAAATACATCACCATCGAATAACCATTTCTTGTTTGTTGCATTTAGCCAACATCAAACACGAGTTTGTACTTTCTTTGCCCGGCAGTTTATTTTTAATTACATCAATTGTTTCAATAGCATGTATCCCTGGGAGATATGGAGAAGACTGTCTTCATACTTGCGGTCACTGCCAGATTAACGGCTCATGTGATGCCCAGACTGGACACTGTGAAAGCAATTGCCAACCAGGATATATGGGACCACTGTGCATACAAGGTGATAAGAAGTTACTTGTTTGTAGTTTGGTAAAGGGTGAATATCTTTGTTTTTTACTTCTCCTATGCTCGAATATAAGGTATAAATATATAGCTTAAATATATTTAATGCCATGTATACATCCACAGTATGCATGTTTTCAGAATGTGCTGACTACACATACGGTATCAACTGTTCCGGTGTCTGCAGCTGCCTGAACCAGTATGAGGTGTGTGAAAAAGCCACAGGTGAATGTAGAACGGGGCATCAATCAACGACAACAGCAGCAGTAGGAGCATCAGAAGCACAGCAGGGTCAAGAACACGAGGGTAACTATATAGCTAGTAGATTAGTTTCAGTTATATGTAGATCCTGACAGCTAAGATTGTGCGTGCGTCGGTGCGCACGCATATGTGTGTGTGAGAGTGTTTGTATGTATGTGTGCGTGTGTGCCTGTGCGTATCTTGGATTCGTGGCAAGCAGTTGAAGGGTTCGCACATAGGTCATGCACTGAGACGGTTTCATTTTTCTTTTGGTTATAAACGGCTTCATTCCATTACCTTACTCAGTATAAACAATTCATCGTCACAATTACACAAATAACGGAGGTATGTATTCATTTTCTTACATCATGTTACTTGAATATTTCAGATGTCCGCCTCATTGTTGTCAGTTGCCTTCTGGCCATTGCGTGTGTGTATGCAGTAATTACAACAGCAAATAACTACAGGTAATACATGGAATCCAATACAACGTACATGTGTATATCACCAACCTAACTGTTTTAACACCTATTGAAGGAACATGTTTAAAAAGTAAACTTTAATTTACTGTTTCCGATGCTGTTGTTCATAAGCTACTTAATCCTAAATTTCAGAATTAGACGCAGCATGAAGATACTCAAAGCTGAACAAATGCAAATGTACTCAACTCTGCAGGTCCGTGGGGAATCGTCTGTTTATGACGTCATTTCTGAGAGGAGCGTGTATGCAAATGAGTCCATACAGAGGGATGGTGACCAAGATCCGAATGAAAAGTGACAAAGATACATGCGTGCATATAAACACTGTATTTAGACATCTTGGCTTAAGATCAGACGTACTTCACCTTTAACTCTGTAAAATTTCCAAATTAGAGTTTCAAAGGACAGTCTTGATTGCCTTTTTAAGACATTCATGCACATAATTGGCATAACTGAATAAGCAATGAAGAATGTGTCATCTTTAACTCAAACTAACAGTGACATTCTGTGTCATTGGTTGAGTTACGAGGTTCAGATCGAGGGGCCGTCCCTTGTATTTTAATTGCAGTGATTAAGTTTGTTATGTGTATACCGGAGAATCCGGCTGATTCGATGTGTGTGTCCCGGTTAAATGATCCAAGGGACGTAACTCTGTATACCTTATGTATAAACGCACATGGTGCGATACTGCGAGCGGTCAGTTTCTTTGTATGCGGTATATAAAGAGTTATTGAAATACTAGGGTTTGTTAACACCATTAATGATCTAATTACAATCTAATTGTGTTCATTGAAATTCTGCATTCCGATTCGCTGAATTGGTCACGTGTTATTGCATTCATTTCCGAATGAATGTAAAACATTAAGCCACGCCCACTTTTATCACTTCGGAAAGTCGGTGAATCCCAATATCACAGTCAAGGGACTTCCCTTTCTGCTCACATATATCGTCATTTAGCGAAATTCATGCATATTCATTTTCCAAGCTAAACTACGCGGATTCAGAAAGTTTGCACATCGGTTTTTCGATTCATATATGACAACAGTCAATCTTAAATTGAACTATTGATATATGAATGAAATGAAAGCATTTGCTATATACTATGCTGGCGGGGAAAAGTAATTGTTAAATAAAACTAATTTTATTCTGAAATTGAATAATGCATCTTTCAATGTATATGCGAGAAGACATTTCCTCGACTTTAAGGTCGTAATTCGACTTTTGCACGTACAGGTACATCTTCATGTAAGACGCACAATTTGATGTGCGTGTGTTTGATACGAGCATGATACTCACACACGTGTGTTTTTTATGTGTACAAAACGCGCTGGTTGTTTTGCTCATAAAAAAACACGTTTGTTTAACGCAAACTTGGGTGCGGTAGGCTGATGTTTTATTTATATATTTGGAATTTAACTTTCATATCATATGTCACTTAATCTGTATTTACTTCTGGACAACTCCCCTTTATAACATTCGTGCTGAGTCACCACAGTGAGTGAATGAGTGAGTATGATTTTACGCCGCTTTTAGCAATATTCCAGCAATATCACGGCGGGGGACACCAGCAATGGGCTTCACACATTGTACCCATGTAGGGAATCGAACCCGGGTCTTCGTCGTGACGAGCGAACGCTTTAACCACTAGGCTACCCGACCGCCCCTTCACCACAGTGAACTTGTTGTGACAGTAATAAACTATGCTCAAGTCAGAGTGATTTATCTGTTTCTTGCAATATTTGATATTGTAACAATTGTTATATCAGTGTATTTTATATCAATGATTGTAACTGTATTACATCGTTTTTGTTGAGATTCTGTAGAAGCTCATTGCAATGTACTTGAACAATAATTAGTTGTCAGGAATGTAGTACTATTTAATGTAAGCAGTAATGAGGAAGTTACTATATTTAGATGTTGTTGTCATGTGTTAACTTCCTGAATAGCATTGATGTATGTCAAGCCTTACAGAAACATGTGGAATATTCTGTGTGGAAAGTTCTGGAAGCTAGTTGGACTCTATAAGTGGAGTGGACGAGTGCCTGTCTCATCTCATCACACATTTCCGCACATTATATTACACCAAGACCAGCTTTCGTGTAAAGATCAATTATCACCCCGGTTTCCCTGCCTGGGCACTTTCACGGGAACTTGGCCATTGTTGCTGCTGAGTGAATATATATTATTATAATTTTGCTATTTTGCTTTTGTATTTAATACTGACCACTGCTATCATATTATATATTGCCATTGAAGATTGTACTACCACTCTTGTGTGTACTGCCATTGTAATTGCTATGCAGTAATTTATATTGATTTGAAAACCAAGTTAATTTTGTAATACAATTATTGATTGTGTACCCTTTGTTGGTTGTTGGTTGGTTTTACACTAAATTCTTTTACGTACAGACTTCTTGGTTAACATATCGTTTCAGTTTGGGAATTGACACGCAACACAGAGTCACATTTCGAGACAGATACAAGCTAGGAATCAAAAGCGACAAAAATAATAAATATATGATTAAACCAAAGTCCATTGGAGGATTCCAACTATGTCATGAGCATGTGTTTAGTGATGATAACAGGTGTTCACGAAAAGGTGAGCGTTTTCTGCACTTGTACATGTGGATATGAATCAAGCTAAAATGCATGCAGTGTTACCTTTACCATTTCAATATTGATGTTAGTTTATGTGTATGTGAGCGAAATAAACAAACGTCATTATTTCATTCACACAGTGAGTATGTACTCTGGAATTCTTGCATTGTTCCCTGCTCCTGTTTCGACACTGTTGGTTAACCTGGCAAACCAGTTTCAATATATCAGAGAGATTACAGGTCGTTCAATTTACTTCCTTGTTACAAGTGCGGGGCTCCCAGCTCTGACAACAGCAACCAACGGGTAAGTCTGATCATATCTCTAACAATATCCTTCTCGGTCCAGCTGATTATTAATCTTTATGTGTTTCTTTATATAATCCCGAAAAGGGACCACCGTATAGTGACATGGTAGGACATGTGTGACCACAGTAGCCTGTACGGTGATATGGTAGGACAACGCCAGCTTACACACTATTCGTGTCTCATTGCTATCTTCAGGGTTGAGATCATCGCAATGTTGCCATGACAAGCTGAAAGGCATGACCTCGTTTAATATGTGTTGAACGTGAAGGTTCATGTTGCTATTTTAGCAATACTCCAGCCATATCAGGGCGGGGTATACCAGACATTGTCCATTAGGGGATCGAACCCGGATCAGCGTTTTACCCAACCTCGTTTAACCAGCCGTTCTATGCTTAATGAAACTGATGTTCAAGTAACATAAACCCCTGAGTGAAAAAAATACATTAAACTCAAACACACCATTTATCATCAGATCTTGCTTTGTGATTGTCACGTCAGTTGTGCTCATGAAACGTAATAGTGTTTAATGTGACGTCAATGCCTTGTCACATAACAACTGTCTCTTCACACTTTGAGTTACTGAAAGTCAGCTGGCAGGCTTATGTAATGCAAACATGGTTCTTCGAAAATAAATCTGTATAAATTTGAATAAACGATACCATAATAAGCATACGTTGTTTAGTTGAGCCCACAAGAAAATTCGCTAAAGCAACTCATAATGACTTTCCAATTATAGATATCCGAAAATGGAGTTGTCATATCACCATGAATCGGTGTGTGCGAGGTTAAAAGATACTTTGGATGTCAAATGGTCCTGGTTCATATTTTTGGAGGGATGAGTGTTTTACTGTTAAGCATCAAATGGGTAGTTGTTGTACGACTTTGGGGGTATTCTGGAAGGGCTGTGACTGGGCAACTTCTTTTTAAGTAGATGATGACAGAATTACAAAGTGGTATAGATTGATGGTATTAGATGAATAAGAAAAGGAAGGACAAGACTCGATCTATGGGGGAAAGTTTAGATCTCATGTTGATGTTGTGCCGCTGTAGTCAGATACGATACGTGCAAGGTGTGCACGACCGTCATCGCCTTGTAACATAAAACGTTGACCAACATGGCGCGCAAACGGCACAACTATTGGTGGCTGTATGTAGCCCCGATAGTATTGTCCAGTGATCCTGGCATGGATAATATAGAATGGAGTTCTTAAAGTCATAGTGGTCCCACCTCATATCAGTACCCATTCATAAATTTGTCATGCTACCATGCGTTGACATTCTCAAGGCGTTCGTTATGTTAGGTCGGAATCATGCCCAGTGATGACACAACTATGTTGTATATTCGATAACAGACATATACGAGCGCACACAGCAGCACTCTGAATCAGACTAACGTCTTACGGTCATTTCTCCAGCAATCTACCTCACTTAGGCCACATATACCATCACATAGAACATGACTGCCCAGTCACAAGTTGCCCTGACGACATCGACAGCGAGGACTCGCTGGGGGCCGCCATCTCGAATGGAGTATCGTTCGAGGGAGATCTCGTCTGGCTAAAATGTGTCGATTTGCTCATGGTGGTCAACACTTGGTCGCCGAACATACAGATTACTGCACACGATATTTGTGGTCACGTTGTGGGGGCATGGGTAACCCATTCGTTTAAGGCGCCGCAATTAGCTCTGCTTAGTTGCGTCAATCGCCCCGATTGTCGGTTTGTCAGCATCATACCCGTCCTCGGGGGTTTCACGTAATTGGTATTTGTCTGAGACCTGCATTACTTCAGGGTTACACGCTGACACGCCGTGAAAAGGGGGGCGTTAAATCCAACTCACTAACTCACCCAAGAGATAAAACAGTGCAAAGAGAAAGCCTAAAGCAAACATTATTTCCCCTGTATGTGATACATACGCTTCACGTGTTAATACAGAGGTGACTCGACCCGAGTCACGTGACGGAAGCAGTCCACGTCGGGCCGAAAGAAGGAACACGCGTACGGGCAGAGGTAGGAGACCGATACAGAAGAGATAGTGGTGTGGCCAGGGTCCGGATATAGAACATTTAGGAATATTTCAGGACTCCCCACAAAGTTGTCTGATTGTGAATGTAAACCTTAGTGTGAGTTTTGAAAATCACTTGACATGATAGGTTTGACAGAAACGTGGACCCCGAAACTGAATTTTGATGATACGTTCTGCGAAAATACTAACTAGCTCGTAAGTTTTGGTAGACATTCATGTGGAATATGTGTTCTCATCAAAAAGGTTCTTACAGATTGAATTAAAAATTCATGGATCACAGAAAGTGGTGTCGATCTATCACTTGACAGGTATTGTTTGGACTCGTGTTAAACCGCTTCGGGTATATTCACCCAGAAGGATCTACATGATATAGCAGTAATGTTGAATCTGAGAATGGTATATTTCTATTTCCGGATAACTGCTTGACATTCTAGGTGATGTTTTGTGCACATTTCGATTTGACTTCAATGTAAGGACTGGTAAAGAGCCAGATAATTTGGAGGATGATATACTTGAATATCTTCATACTTCATACTGGGACTTTCTCTCAGACAGATTTATCTGTGTAGATATTCAAATGATACAGTTCTTAATAATTTGGGAAAATATTTTGTTAATATATGGTCTGTTTTAAATGTACACATTATGAATGACCGCTGTGGAAGTGATTCCGGGAAAGGTGACTTAAATTTGTTGGCAATGGTGGGGCAAATGTTATTAATTACATTATGAGCGCCTTAAATATATTTTACTTGTGTGAAAATTTGGATATTAAGTCACGACACGAATCACAGTGCCTTCTTATGACATTGTTTTTACGAGTGCTTCATTCATGTGGAAAACCATCACTTGATAAAGCCCACCGTAGTCATTCAATGTTGAAGTGGGATAACAACAAATCAGAGATTTTCCTAGAACGTCTGTTATGTGACACTTTCTCATGCCTCTTACATAAAGCTATTGATTCTGTTTTTACAAACATTGATGAAAGTGTATCGTTGTTGCAGGGAATGTAACTGTAGTTTGACTGGGAATGTGGGTTATTCTAGACAAAAAGATGCACTCTTTTAAACCAGGAAAATAAAGGATAAAGATGCACCTGCTAAGAAAACTGTTTTGAACAACAAGTATAAAACTATTTGCAGAACGGTGATCTTAACGGTGATGATTGTACAGACAACTTGCAATTGGACTCCAATTTTGCAACAGAAATATTTATTCCCCAAGCTGAAAAGAAGAAATTAAATCCGCTATTTAACATCTGAGAAACTTGAAAACTCCCGGAACTGATTGACTAATAACGGAATTCTTAAAACACTCTCTTGATAATATCCTGCCGTATTTGGAAATAGTATTTAACACAATGATGGATACCTATTACACCCCAAAGATTGGGCACTTGGAACCATAATTCCAAATCACAACAAAAGCTCAGTGGCAGGGGCTATAGGGTATTCAACGTACCAGTATATTCAGTAAGATATTTATTAGCATTACTGGTATTGTGGTCGAACACCCTTAATAAGATCGAAGATCAAACAGGATTTTGACTCCCACTCATTATATGGTTCTTATTCAGGCTCTCGTAGATAGGCATATTCATTGTTAACATGAAAATTGCACGCTATATCCGTCGGCTTTTCTAAAGCATTCGATTCAGTGTGTACGGGCAACTGGTGGTATCTATATAATTTACATGGAGTCAGTAATGAAATGGGAAAATTGGTATTTAGTTTTTCTGAGGAAGTCAAATCATTTGTTAATTATGGTGTATGCCAAGGTATATTAAGACATTTTTTGTTAGGTATTTTCATTGAGCTTGCAACTCCAACCAAAATAAATTATGATGATAGTATACAATTACATCCTGAAATTGTAACAGTATTCATTTTACTATTAGGAGATGAAAGAATTATGTTCTCAAGTACTGTAAAATGTACAAACCTTGATAATAAAAAAGCTTTAATTGCACTGCGATACGTGGAAACCTAATGTTATTTTGGATAGGACAAAAATGGTGTATTTAGGAAAGGAAATACACTGTCAAATAATGAAAAGTGATACTTTCGGGGACATTTACTTCAAACTGAAACCTCTGATACATCTCTTGGTGCGATACTTTCAAGTTAATTATCATGGAACCAACATAGGTGTAATGCAGCCATCCAAGCTTAAATGATAAAATTTGGAATATAAATGTCTACTTTATAAAATGTGGGTATGGCTATATTTGGGACAAACAGTGTTACTTTGAGCATCATTCTATGTTCATATCGAAATTCAGACAGTAATTTTTACATGTACTTTCAAACATGGAGATCTGTTCTAGATATTCTAGTAAATGCAAATACAAATACAGATACAGAAACATATTTAACGGATGTAAATATAAGAAAATGCAGATATCTTAAGCACATTTAGATGTATGTTAATGGTTTAAGTTGTATGTTGTAAATAAAAAATATATTGAACAAAAACACTATGAAATATATCTCTATCCTTGGAATCCTTGTAAAAATCTTAAACAGTTCAACATTGTCATGCGTTCTGCACTATGGGTCTGTGGCCACACAGTTATACATGAATAAACAGAATTGAAAAGGTTACACACGATTTCTCGCCTATACCGATACTGTTGGTGTATAGAGATTACTACACGAGTGTCTGTCAGATACCACTTATCTTACGAGTTGTTTAAAACGTATCTAAAGAGCAAAAGCGATTTAGATACGCTTTGAAAAAACGGGTTGGTATATTGAGATTACTACACGAGTGTGCTTTTGCTCGTTCGAGGTTTTGAAAAAAAACTCGTTGTAAGATAAATGGTATCTGACGGGCACGAGTGTAGTAATCTGTCTCTTACACACCCTAAAATTGCACCTTTTTAGCATCGAATCAATGCATTTTGTCCATTCTCATGACCACAGTGGCGCATTAATCACCCGACGTACCGCTTACCACTCCTTAATAATGTGACTCTAAACGAAAAGGTTTCTGTATATCTGTGGATTATCAAGGCGATGATGATAATGCAAACTAGATAAGATCAATAAACCCGCTGGATACCGAGTTGTACAAGAATCCCAGAGGTGTGGGGTGACCTTGGGTCATGCATGCAGCAAGCATGTTTGACACACGTTATGTTATTGTTGTGAAACGTTAGCTCGTCTGTTCTTACCCATAAAAATGAAGAACATATACTTATTTGGACACGGACCTCCGTATGGTGATACTGTGTTTAATGTTAAATAATTGTAGGTAATCAGTCGCCAAGATAATGGTTGACGTACTTTTGCAATTAGTCCTTTGCGTCAGCGCTATTCCAGCAAGTTAATGGCTACGAATATGTTTAAAATCTAAGTAAACAGTGTGAACTATTTTGTGGTTGAGACGAACTGGTGCTTTGCTTTCATTTTAATTTATTCTGAGTGTTTTATATGAAACACATATTTACAGCCATTAACGCCTGCAGTTATCAATTTTCCAATGCGTCACAAGTATGCCGTAACTGTGAGATCTTAAAAAAGGTCCTCATTTTGTTCCTTACATTCAGTTTTATCTAAAAGTCAAAACGGCGAATCAGTTTTTGAAGCATGTTTTGATTGAAATTCTTTGACCTCCAATGTCTATATCATCATTGAAACCCACACCATAGTAATTGCATTGATACGTATTTCACTATGTCTTTGTAAATATCATAGATG
Organism: Haliotis cracherodii; assembly: GCF_022045235.1. Taxonomy (NCBI): domain Eukaryota; kingdom Metazoa; phylum Mollusca; class Gastropoda; order Lepetellida; family Haliotidae; genus Haliotis; species Haliotis cracherodii. The sequence continues at coordinate 20,131,647 of NW_027266269.1, forward strand.
TATGAAATGACTCTGAGGAGACCGCCTCCGTGGTCTAGTGGTAGAGCGGAAGGTCCGGGGTTCGATCCCCGACCGCGTCATACCAAAAGACGTTAAAAGATGGTACTTGTTGTTACCCTGTCTGGCGCTCGGCATTAAGGGGCTAAAATAAGGACTGGTCGGCTCGAAGTCAGTATACTGTGTCTGAGTAGGGTATTCATGTTAGACTGCGGCATGGTATCTCAGTGTGCTAGCACTATAAATCGGCATCACCCTGGACTAGTACAAACAGCCACACAAACACACAAACACGTAAGTGCTATAGTCTTGGACGCGACGTTAAACCCCATTTCACCTCACCTCACCTCACTCTCAGGAAATGACTGAAATATGAGTGTCTGCTTACATTACTTGTCTGATACAAATCGGCCAAGTAACATAATCGATCATCAAACAACACTCGCGAATAACTCCAATTAGTTGTTGATTGTTAATAAGTCTGATGCAATTACTTTGGCCAATTTTCTCATTCACTGTTACAAAAATAATATTCGGATCAAAGTAACTTGAAAGTACAAATCCCCGAGTGTTGTATTAACTCTGTTGTATCATACTTCGTGAATTAGTCACTCAGCCGTTCATTTGTCGTCAAGGCCCACAAGGATGTGCAGCAGTACTCATAAAATTGATGTAATGTGGTTAAAATGCACACAATATGAGAACATTTAAACATGTTGAAAATTCATCCTTGCTTGAGAATGTCATATCAAACCAGAGTTGTTTAAGTGCGACTCATATCACAGCTGTTATCGAGGTAGTTCCTGCAAGTCATATCCTCAATTAGATTAGGACTGCAGAGTATCGCAACACAACATCACAGTCATACATTCCGGATTTATTTATAGTGTTTGCCTAATTTTGAAAAATCATGTTATGCTATTGAATTAGTAAAACATAGTAAAATATAACGCTACTCTTACCAGAACTGATTTTACTTAACACAAGCTTTGGTCAGGTGGACTGGCGTTGTTAACAAAATATTGGAGATTTCATCTTTCAAACCATACAATATATCAAAATATGTATTTCCTTCTTGATAACTCCCTTTCATTTCATTGTGTTGAGTCACCTTTGTGCGTGCAATACGTGTGACATGGCAACAGGAAAATAAACAAATAACTATACGTATGTCAATCAAATAGTTATTCATGTGTTTCTACATTTGATATTTTAACAGTGTTCTATTTCTAAACTGATACCATACTGGAAAACAGGTTTGACATTATTGACAGTCGTATGCTCAAGAGTCATACAATTTTATACAACACTCTCATTACTTCCTGGTCTCAGGGCGAGGCACCCAAACACGTCCACAACACGCAAAATGTAAGTCTGATCTCTCTTATTTATGTTTGTGCTCCCCCACCATCCAGCTTTTTATGACACATTATATCAAGAGGTGCTTTGCCCAAGTCAATAACACTTAACAGTATCCTAGCATTAGGGTGCTCTATGCGTTGTGATCTATCCATAGAAAGGAATATCCCTCGGCTATGTATTTGTCCAAGAGTACTAGTATGAGCAAAACAATAACGCGGAGTTTGTTAAGTTATTTATTTCCCATACAAAGGTTAGTAAAGTGTTCATTTTGACAAACGCGGGAACGAATGACACAATTCTTTAAATGATGTAACCTTGATCAAATAACAATTAAAGTCGTAAGAAGTATATTGAAGAGACATCAAGTTTAATATATTGTTACACCGCTTGTGAGTTTGTTCCTTGAGTGTAAGTGGTAAATGTTAAAATGTTTATGATGATAGAAGGAAACTTATATCCTTAATGTACACGTTGCTACTGTAGTGTATGTGCGCGTTTCACTGTGCATGTCGTGTTCGCTGCGTGACTGGTGACAGCCATTTTATGTGCCACGGCTGTCCTAAATAGCGTTTGTGTAACTCGACATAGCATTCCAGTTGAACTCCCTCCTTTCAAGTATTTGCCTTCCTATTCAAGTTGCGCATTGACACATATATAGTCTATTCAACTATCAAACCGAATTGATGTAGGTATTAGAGGTTACCACTTTGTTGAGGCACACGAGGAGGGGTATTGTGTTCACACAACAAGGGCGAATCTTGGATTCGAACCCTCGATAATAGGTTTCTGGCAAATTGATCTGCGGCCCTTGTGACGGCGTCTATAGTCTAATATAATCTAAATACCTTCCAGAAAGTTCCATACCATGCGTGATTAATCTATAACTGTTCAAGAAGATTACAGATGACACTTGACCCCTAAAAGCATCTTAATATCTTCCAATCCACTACTTACATTTCTGACAACTACTTATTGTTCAAATACTATCTTCTGAACTTCTACTGAATCTTAACAGAAACAATCCAATACAATTACAACATTGTTCAAATATACATCACACTGCCATATACCAGTATCCAATGAACACGTATACAGTGTATGTTAGTGAGGTCGGTTCTCACGTTGCGCCTCAAATGATTTATGGACTGATAAGTTTCAAAAACGGATTAAGTTGGTAGTTGTTTGACAAAGTAAAGTTTTTTGTATTATTTGCGAGGAAAGTCGAAAAGTGGACAGGGAAGTGAGATAAGCGTTATCTGCATGAGTATTAAACACACATAAACATGTAATTTGAACTACCACCCAGAACAGAAGCTTATCGCATGATGCTTCTGTCATTAACTGGAACATCAACTTAAAACATACATATGTTTAGTGCTATAAAGATCGAGGCAACTTTACATAGGCGGGAGCAACATTTATAATTGTTAACTCATTTTATCAACAAACAAAATGATAGTAAGATCTGCTGTTGCAATTGCATGATCACAAGAATGATTATATCAATAACATATATTTCTCATACATGCAGGTTGTATCGTGAATGAGTGAGTACGTGAGTGAGTGTGTTTTTATGTCCCTTTTAGCTATTTCACAGTGAGGGACTCTAGAAATGGGCTTCATACATTACCTATTGACCATACATTTTCGTGAAAGGCGACTCACGGAATCGGTTGGGTTTGCTCATTGACTCGCATGCCATCGTGTCCCAATTTCGTAGAACGATGGTCAATCACTGATATGTCTGGTCATAGTGGTTAAAGCGTTCGCCCGTCACGCCGAAGACGCGGGTTCGATTCCTGACATGGGTACAATGTGTGAAGCCCATTTTTGGTGTCCTCCGCCGTGATGTGTTAGTTATGACATGACACAAAGGAACAAAGGTCAGAGGATAACGTAGCGTATTTATTCAACAAGCATGAGTGTTTGTGAGAACTGTCGATACGCTCACAAGGAAGTATGATATATGTTTTCTGGTACACAAAAAGTTCATTTTAGTTCCCTCTGACACAGGTTTGTATAGACATTGCCCCTACAGTTTCTGAAACCTGTTTTAAAATCCTTGACAACATAACAATTATGTATACATCAGTAACAAAGCACAATTAATTTATCGGTACATGTCTCCTTCCATGTAAGCTTTTGTTTGGTATGCTTATTGTTTATATCCTAAACAGCCTCGTTAAGATCTTGGTTGGTGTTGGTTTTCAGCGACCCATGTTTGTCATAAGAGGCGACTAACGGGACCGGGTGGTCAGGCTCACTGACATGACCATAATTTCGGTATACATTGTATTTCACCTTCAATGTGTGGTGCTATACATGTAAAAACTGCATCTACCAGTACCTTTGTACAGATACTTATATCATTATAATTTATATGATTTGTAATTCCCGAAAATGGAAACCTCCTGCTTACATGCAGTTACATGTTGATCAACCTGCTGTGTACGTGTTAAATGGTTCTGGTTGGCTAAATGTGGCTGAAATTGTTTTCAGATTTCATCGGACAAGCACATGGACGATGTTTCTTGTATATGTTCTACTTCTTGCCTCATTGCCAGACTCCTCACAAGGTAGGTCCTAACTACGCGGATTCATACAGTTTGAACATCGGTTTTTCGATTCATACCTCAATTAACCGAAAACAACACACAGTCAATCCAAATGTAAAAGACATAATTGTGAAGGTATTGTATTGTGCCTAGGTGAGGAGTGTATGTTGTTCTTATAACTATATCACAGGTGTACAAATAGGTGATTGTGGGGAAACGTTAAACAAGACACATGCTTAGATATTAGATACTCGTAGTCATTCTATTTGTTTCCTCAGAAGAATGTCACTGCCACAATGGGTGCACGAATTTCCCTGGTTCTCCTTGCCCAGGAACAATGTGCCAACCAGACTGGTTTGGGAGTTACTGCCAAAAGCGTGAGTAAAAGTATAATATAAATATTTTCATTCAGAGAGCTGCATGCAGATATCTGGTAAGCACTAATTGTTATTATTTATATACATGTATACAAATTATGGATGTTACAAAATAGTAATTTATAGGCACCTCATATTAAGGATATGGGTCGAATTCAATATTCAGTCAGCCGAATCACCCAAATAGCACGCAATTACCTGTACCTAATTTACATAATTTGTAATCAGATGTATATAGGTCGGGTGGCCAACAATTTACCGAGCAACGGTCACATGCAAATTCTAAACATGTCCTACAACTGGTTTAAAAACGAGATCTTCAGCAAATGTTGAAGTAGCCTTTTGCAAAGAAGAAAAAGAATATCAACAATGAGATTATTTACTTGGACGATGTAAAAAAAATACGTTTTGTCTTCGATTTGTTTTTTATCTATACCTTTTAATACTTCCTTTGAAACTAAATGTTTCTAAGTTGAATTGTTCAATGTGTTCGACATTCTAAGTGCGGACTTTGCTAGATCGACAATGCTGCTGAGTATGACTGTGTTTTAATATTTGATCTATTTCGTTAAAGGCAACATAGCACGTGGAATGTCGACATCGCAGAGCAGCGAATTGCAAGGATATGGTGGTCCCCTTCCATCTGATAAAGCTGTCGATGGCAATACTGATCAACGGTTTGATGATGGAAGTTGTACGCACACAGGCGACACGACGTCCACAGGAGCATGGTGGCGTGTTGACATTAATACCACATTGGAGATTAGACGGATGAGAATATATCTCCGTAGTGACGGTGAGTCTGACATATGTTTAAATAATATACATTATGTTCACGAGGAGGGGGACATGCGTGTACCAATAGGATAAGCCGTTCATTCCGTCCTTTAGGCTTGGCAGGATCCCAAGCCCCCATCCCCGAATATTACACAATTGGTCGCTTTTTGGATATTTCATTGTTTGTTCGTGAACGCCCACTGAGCAATATTCAAGCTATATGACGTCAGTCTGTAAATAGTCTTGTGTCGACCAAACAATCAATTGATTGACATCATGGGCATCGATCTCCGCAATTCGGATGAGACGACATGCATCATGCAAGTCATACATATGATATAAAGTAATTTCTTATGTAACCCAAGGAATGTCTTGAAAATATATCATATCACACTATTACCCACATTCTTCTACAAATTGTGCTTGTTTTTATTTGAAATAAACTTGTTCAGACGCCATAGTTCGAAATTCATAACATCTATATGTATCATCAAATAATGTATGTTGTTCCTATACCGTATGTTGTTCACAGTTCAATCCATTGACTGACATAATGAGCATCGATCTACGCAATTGGGATGCAATGACATTCGTAAAGCAAGTCAGCACTTCTGACCCTCGATCCTGTTAGTTGCCTTTTACGACAGGCATTGGTTGCTGAAGACCTATTTTATCCCGGATCTAACTCGGGCTTTGTAAGAGATGTTAAGTAGATGAACACAGTCTGACCACACAGAGTGAATTCGTATTCTTATACAATTATTAACACAAGAAGGATAAATTCCAACATGTGGAATTTATATCACAACATATATATGTACCACAGGGCCTTATCGGGGTACACATTATACCTATACACATCTTGTATCATCACCTAATTTTTATTGTTCACAGGGACTGACCGCAACTCTGGCCTTCAGGTGAAGGTTGGTGACCAGCTGTGTTACACATTGTCTGAAGACAACAGACAACAAACTGTTTTAAATATTACATGTGGCGAAGCTTTGAGTGGTTCATCTGTAACAATAAGTGTCGATGGACCCTACCTGACATTATGTGAGGTGCAGATATTCCGTGAGTAGTCATGCTGACATGTTATTTTACTTATTAGCAATACATATAATTATTTTATAGCATTTAATAAAAACATCGGAATATAAACACGAACATAGGATATGATAACGAGCGCTGTCTTTAAATAATAACATTATAAGTAACAGATAGAGGTTTAATGACAGTATTTTGTCGGGGTATAAAAGGACAGTTGCGAGACCAAAGAACGAGGCGAAGAAACCGTTCCATTTATCCTGATAAAGTTATGTCACAACTTACCCATATATCTTACAGCACAGCCAAATACGCGGCTTCCATGACTAGCATATGGGCGTCTGTAGTGAACATTTCGCCCGAAGGGCCCTTTTGGTCCAAAAGTCCACGGCCCAAGCGTCTGTGTATATGCAGCCCAAACAGCACTGACGTTTAAAGTGTATTAGTTGGAGTAAATAATCAGGATATATTTTTTCTACATGGGTCCCAAATGACAAACGCCTATTAGATCAGATGCATTAGGCGTGCTCTGATTTGCATCTCATAGTATGTGTACTTGTAGAATGCAGCGATGGATGGTTTGGAGATGACTGTGACAAGCAGTGTCAGTGTCAGGATACAGCTGAAGTATGTGGCAAGGAGACTGGCAACTGTAGGGGTGGATGTGCTGCCGGAAAACATGGACCTGGGTGTCAGCAAGATATGACAGAATGTGAAATTAGGAAATCGTCCACCTGGTAGATTTTCAAGTTGAGTATCAACATGATTCTATTTTTTTTGCATTGAAGAAATATTGTCTGTACACTCAGAAAGTTTTGTCAGTGTGATTTTTCAAATCGCTTTAGGAACATACACGTCAAAATATAATTATTTAATGCCCTTGTATGTGTATTGTACATTGTAGAATGCAACAATGGTTGGTTTGGATCTGACTGTAACAAGCCGTGCCAATGTCTAACTGCCTCTGAAGCGTGTAACAAGGAGACTGGCCACTGTAGTAATGGGTGTGCTGCTGGGAAACAAGGCCCAGGATGCCAGCAAGGTTTGACAAATGTCTATTTGTACCCATTGTTTATCTGTAACAGTGTGATGAAAATATATCCATTCACAAGCAGTGTCAACTGATGCAGTATAGGTAATCGTTGAAAGCATTTATTTCGTATTTAATGGATTATGTAAATGTAGTCATCAATACAAGTTTTCCTTCTTAAAAGCAGCGATTATAAATTGTAACATATAAAAGTAGGCATGTTCTCTGATCTGATTGAGACGTATTTATATCTACCTACCCTCACAGATTGTGCCCAAAAACATTATGGGGTCAACTGTTCTTCCACTTGTGGTCAGTGTAACCGAACGTCGGACTGTATATAGGATGATGGAACATGCACACAAGGATGTCAACAGGGTTACCTCTTCCCTTTGTGTGCAAATGAGACGTCATTTTATATATAGTCGGAAAAATACAATAGACTCTGCTTTTAGCTGAAATTTGTAATGATTGTGGTAATGAATGTTGTCGCTTCTATTAACTGTGTTTGAAATGCCTGATGTCTTCTGTTATAATGCCTGGTATAAGCTGTGGTGTTAGGTGTTGTGTGTAACACCTACCTCGCGTCATACTTACTATAATGTTAGAAGATCCGTCAGTGTTATATTTTTTTAGATATCAATCTTTATTTTTTGGTTTCATGTAAAATGCTATTGTGATGATCTCTAAGGTAATGTCATTTCTTTTCAGGAGCTATTACACATGTGTAAATGTATTTGGTAGCTGCTGAACGCTACAGAGAGATGAAGGACGTTCTGTTTTATAAATCCCAAAGGGAAATGATGTAATAAAACAGGAAGAAGCATTTGCTTTCTATTTTCTAATTCAAAATCGCACTGCACTGGCCATGTCTTTTCACAAACCTCATTCTTTATCACAAGAATGGAAAAAAATATCATTTGAGCGAAATTACGTATATTTTCTTAAGTTGTGTTAACTCAAGTTATCTTTTGTTGTCGATATGTAATCATGTGTGAAACATGGCAGCTTCAAACAGCGGGATCCATGGCGGTGTGATTAAAGTGGAAAGGTTCCCCAACGGATACAATTTGTACCTCTGATTATTATGGAAGCTTGTGTGTGGAAGAGGTGGACACTGTCCCAAAAATGTTCCTTGACACAAGGTGAATTGAAAATGTAATGCTGGGTTTCATACTATCTCTCATAGGATGAACCTATTTCTAAAATTTACCGAATGTTTCATTACTCCTATCCTCATACAGCATGTGCACCCGGTTATTATGGAACGCCGTGTGCACGATGTGGCAACTGTCTTAACAACGCTGCTTGTAATCCGGCAGATGGGAGATGTGGTGCTGGGTGTCTAACTGGATATCAGAGTCCACTGTGTCAAGGTAGCTACATCTTACATTTTTATTACCAAATCCAATGCCACAGCTTCACTGTGATAAATGATATGTAATTATGCATATGCATAAATCACAAGGCTACATCTTACATTTTGATTACAATCACAACCTAATTGGTTGCCTTTTAGAAAGTGGTCAAATGTAACAAATGTTATATTTGGGATAACACTTTCTGAGTAAAGTACAGATTCTCTTCCTTTTTTGGGTTCAGTCCCGTCCGGGATTCGAACCCACACTGCCAGTGTGAGGCACCTAATCTCCAGCGAACAAAGTCAGCGATCTAAACCACTCAGCCACTGAGGCTTCCACAAAAATGTCAAGATTACGTACTTTGTGTACCCTTCTGACAAGTGTAAATTATTCCAGTTATATCACAGTGTGTCAGCTTAATGTGGGAGGAAAGCCCGAAGTGATGCAGGTCTCAGACGTTTACCATTTCGTGAAACCCACGAGCACGGGTATGGTGCTGACAAACCTAGAAACATAATCGAGGGGAACCGGGAAACGAACCAACAATCATAGGTTTCTGTCGTGCCCAAGGGACGCAACTCTGCACAGCGAATCGCGGCGCTTTAGACGACTGGGCCACCCGTGCCCCCTAACATTTGTTATATTTGACCACTTTCTAAAAGGCATTTTGTGTTCATAGCTTTCGGCCATGGGAGCCGTGCGACACAAATGAAAGTCCGACAACTGGTAGTCTAGATTACATACTTTGTGTACGTTATATAACATACAAATATAACGTTTGTTACTAATTGAACCAGTCTGCGCTACAATTAAGAAATTACACAATATGTATAAGTAAGATATATATGCACCTTTAAATCTTCCCACTCTTTCTCAATCAAGACTAATCCGTATAGTTAATCTGATAATCTACAAGATATTATTTAGTACCTACAGTTCGGTACCAGCTAGTGAGACAATGCATGGTTCATACAATGTGTCTCTCAATATGTTGTATATCTGTTTATAACGAATCTAGGTTTGATCTTATATTAGAGAAATATATGCACACTACAATTGTCTCAAAAGCTCATAACAGTGTCTTTCGGAACATTGTTGAGATGATGTTTTACTGAAAAAGTCGTATCCTGTTACAGCTTGTGCTTCTGGTTATTATGGAACCACGTGTACAAGGTGTGGCCGCTGTCAGAACAACGCTGCTTGTAATCCGGCAGATGGGAGATGTGGTGCTGGGTGTCTAACTGGATATCAGAGTCCACTGTGTCAAGGTAGCTACATCTTACATTTTTATTACCAAATCCAATGCCACAGCTTCACTGTGATAAATGATATGTAATTATGCATATGCATAAATCACAAGGCTACATCTTACATTTTGATTACAATCACAACCTAATTGGTTGCCTTTTAGAAAGTGGTCAAATGTAACAAATGTTATATTTGGGATAACACTTTCTGAGTAAAGTACAGATTCTCTTCCTTTTTTGGGTTCAGTCCCGTCCGGGATTCGAACCCACACTGCCAGTGTGAGGCACCTAATCTCCAGCGAACAAAGTCAGCGATCTAAACCACTCAGCCACTGAGGCTTCCACAAAAATGTCAAGATTACGTACTTTGTGTACCCTTCTGACAAGTGTAAATTATTCCAGTTATATCACAGTGTGTCAGCTTAATGTGGGAGGAAAGCCCGAAGTGATGCAGGTCTCAGACGTTTACCATTTCGTGAAACCCACGAGCACGGGTATGGTGCTGACAAACCTAGAAACATAATCGAGGGGAACCGGGAAACGAACCAACAATCATAGGTTTCTGTCGTGCTCAAGGGACGCAACTCTGCACAGCAAATCGCGGCGCTTTAGACGACTGGGCCACCCGTGCCCCCTAACATTTGTTATATTTGACCACTTTCTAAAAGGCATTTTGTGTTCATAGCTTTCGGCCATGGGAGCCGTGCGACACAAATGAAAGTCCGACAACTGGTAGTCTAGATTACGTACTTTGTGTACGTTATATAACATACAAATATAACGTTTGTTACTAATTGAACCAGTCTGCGCTACAATTAAGAAATTACACTATATGTATAAGTAAGATATATATGCACCTTTAAATCTTCCCACTCTTTCTCAATCAAGACTAATCCGTATAGTTAATCTGATAATCTACAAGATATTATTTAGTACCTACAGTTCGGTACCAGCTAGTGAGACAATGCATGGTTCATACAATGTGTCTCTCAATATGTTGTATATCTGTTTATAACGAATCTAGGTTTGATCTTATATTAGAGAAATGTATGCACACTACAATTGTCTCAACAGCTCATAACAGTGTCTTTTGGAACATTGTTGAGATGATGTTTTACTGAAAAAGTCGTATCCTGTTACAGCTTGTGCTTCTGGTTATTATGGAACCACGTGTACAAGGTGTGGCCGCTGTCAGAACAACGCTGCTTGTAATCCGGCAGATGGGAGATGTGGTGCTGGGTGTCTAACTGGATATCAGAGTCCACTGTGTCAAGGTAGCTACATCTTACATTTTTATTACCAAATCCAATGCCACAGCTTCACTGTGATAAATGATATGTAATTATGCATATGCATAAATCACAAGGCTACATCTTACATTTTGATTACAATCACAACCTAATTGGTTGCCTTTTAGAAAGTGGTCAAATGTAACAAATGTTATATTTGGGATAACACTTTCTGAGTAAAGTACAGATTCTCTTCCTTTTTTGGGTTCAGTCCCGTCCGGGATTCGAACCCACACTGCCAGTGTGAGGCACCTAATCTCCAGCACACAAAGTCAGCGATCTAAACCACTCAGCCACTGAGGCTTCCACAAAAATGTCAAGATTACGTACTTTGTGTACCCTTCTGACAAGTGTAAATTATTCCAGTTATATCACAGTGTGTCAGCTTAATGTGGGAGGAAAGCCCGAAGTGATGCAGGTCTCAGACGTTTACCATTTCGTGAAACCCACGAGCACGGGTATGGTGCTGACAAACCTAGAAACATAATCGAGGGGAACCGGGAAACGAACCAACAATCATAGGTTTCTGTCGTGCCCAAGGGACGCAACTCTGCACAGCGAATCGCGGCGCTTTAGACGACTGGGCCACCCGTGCCCCCTAACATTTGTTATATTTGACCACTTTCTAAAAGGCATTTTGTGTTCATAGCTTTCGGCCATGGGAGCCGTGCGACACAAATGAAAGTCCGACAACTGGTAGTCTAGATTACATACTTTGTGTACGTTATATAACATACAAATATAACGTTTGTTACTAATTGAACCAGTCTGCGCTACAATTAAGAAATTACACAATATGTATAAGTAAGATATATATGCACCTTTAAATCTTCCCACTCTTTCTCAATCAAGACTAATCCGTATAGTTAATCTGATAATCTACAAGATATTATTTAGTACCTACAGTTCGGTACCAGCTAGTGAGACAATGCATGGTTCATACAATGTGTCTCTCAATATGTTGTATATCTGTTTATAACGAATCTAGGTTTGATCTTATATTAGAGAAATATATGCACACTACAATTGTCTCAAAAGCTCATAACAGTGTCTTTCGGAACATTGTTGAGATGATGTTTTACTGAAAAAGTCGTATCCTGTTACAGCTTGTGCTTCTGGTTATTATGGAACCACGTGTACAAGGTGTGGCCGCTGTCAGAACAACGCTGCTTGTAATCCGGCAGATGGGAGATGTGGTGCTGGGTGTCTAACTGGATATCAGAGTCCACTGTGTCAAGGTAGCTACATCTTACATTTTTATTACCAAATCCAATGCCACAGCTTCACTGTGATAAATGATATGTAATTATGCATATGCATAAATCACAAGGCTACATCTTACATTTTGATTACAATCACAACCTAATTGGTTGCCTTTTAGAAAGTGGTCAAATGTAACAAATGTTATATTTGGGATAACACTTTCTGAGTAAAGTACAGATTCTCTTCCTTTTTTGGGTTCAGTCCCGTCCGGGATTCGAACCCACACTGCCAGTGTGAGGCACCTAATCTCCAGCGAACAAAGTCAGCGATCTAAACCACTCAGCCACTGAGGCTTCCACAAAAATGTCAAGATTACGTACTTTGTGTACCCTTCTGACAAGTGTAAATTATTCCAGTTATATCACAGTGTGTCAGCTTAATGTGGGAGGAAAGCCCGAAGTGATGCAGGTCTCAGACGTTTACCATTTCGTGAAACCCACGAGCACGGGTATGGTGCTGACAAACCTAGAAACATAATCGAGGGGAACCGGGAAACGAACCAACAATCATAGGTTTCTGTCGTGCTCAAGGGACGCAACTCTGCACAGCAAATCGCGGCGCTTTAGACGACTGGGCCACCCGTGCCCCCTAACATTTGTTATATTTGACCACTTTCTAAAAGGCATTTTGTGTTCATAGCTTTCGGCCATGGGAGCCGTGCGACACAAATGAAAGTCCGACAACTGGTAGTCTAGATTACGTACTTTGTGTACGTTATATAACATACAAATATAACGTTTGTTACTAATTGAACCAGTCTGCGCTACAATTAAGAAATTACACTATATGTATAAGTAAGATATATATGCACCTTTAAATCTTCCCACTCTTTCTCAATCAAGACTAATCCGTATAGTTAATCTGATAATCTACAAGATATTATTTAGTACCTACAGTTCGGTACCAGCTAGTGAGACAATGCATGGTTCATACAATGTGTCTCTCAATATGTTGTATATCTGTTTATAACGAATCTAGGTTTGATCTTATATTAGAGAAATGTATGCACACTACAATTGTCTCAACAGCTCATAACAGTGTCTTTTGGAACATTGTTGAGATGATGTTTTACTGAAAAAGTCGTATCCTGTTACAGCTTGTGCTTCTGGTTATTATGGAACCACGTGTACAAGGTGTGGCCGCTGTCAGAACAACGCTGCTTGTAATCCGGCAGATGGGAGATGTGGTGCTGGGTGTCTAACTGGATATCAGAGTCCACTGTGTCAAGGTAGCTACATCTTACATTTTTATTACCAAATCCAATGCCACAGCTTCACTGTGATAAATGATATGTAATTATGCATATGCATAAATCACAAGGCTACATCTTACATTTTGATTACAATCACAACCTAATTGGTTGCCTTTTAGAAAGTGGTCAAATGTAACAAATGTTATATTTGGGATAACACTTTCTGAGTAAAGTACAGATTCTCTTCCTTTTTTGGGTTCAGTCCCGTCCGGGATTCGAACCCACACTGCCAGTGTGAGGCACCTAATCTCCAGCACACAAAGTCAGCGATCTAAACCACTCAGCCACTGAGGCTTCCACAAAAATGTCAAGATTACGTACTTTGTGTACCCTTCTGACAAGTGTAAATTATTCCAGTTATATCACAGTGTGTCAGCTTAATGTGGGAGGAAAGCCCGAAGTGATGCAGGTCTCAGACGTTTACCATTTCGGTAAAACCCACGAGCACGGGTATGGTGCTGACAAACCTAGAAACATAATCGAGGCGAACCGGGAAACGAACCAACAATCATAGGTTTCTGTCGTGCCCAAGGGACGCAACTCTGCACAGCGAATCGCGGCGCTTTAGACGACTGGGCCACCCGTGCCCCCTAACATTTGTTATATTTGACCACTTTCTAAAAGGCATTTTGTGTTCATAGCTTTCGGCCATGGGAGCCGTGCGACACAAATGAAAGTCCGACAACTGGTAGTCAGATTACGTACTTTGTGTACGTTATATAACATACAAATATAACATTTGTTACTAATTGAACCAGTCTGCGCTACAATTAAGAAATTACACAATATGTATAAGTAAGATATATATGCACCTTTAAATCTTCCCACTCTTTCTCAATCAAGACTAATCCGTATAGTTAATCTGATAATCTACAAGATATTATTTAGTACCTACAGTTCGGTACCAGCTAGTGAGACAATGCATGGTTCATACAATGTGTCTCTCAATATGTTGTATATCTGTTTATAACGAATCTAGGTTTGATCTTATATTAGAGAAATGTATGCACACTACAATTGTCTCAACAGCTCATAACAGTGTCTTTTGGAACATTGTTGAGATGATGTTTTACTGAAAAAGTCGTATCCTGTTACAGCTTGTGCTTCTGGTTATTATGGAACCACGTGTACAAGGTGTGGCCGCTGTCAGAACAACGCTGCTTGTAATCCGGCAGATGGGAGATGTGGTGCTGGGTGTCTAACTGGATATCAGAGTCCACTGTGTCAAGGTAGCTACATCTTACATTTTTATTACCAAATCCAATGCAAACAGCTTCACTGTGATAAATGATATGTAATTATGCATATGCATAAATCACAAGGCTACATCTTACATTTTGATTACAATCACAACCTAATTGGTTGCCTTTTAGAAAGTGGTCAAATGTAACAAATGTTATATTTGGGATAACACTTTCTGAGTAAAGTACAGATTCTCTTCCTTTTTTGGGTTCAGTCCCGTCCGGGATTCGAACCCACACTGCCAGTGTGAGGCACCTAATCTCCAGCGAACAAAGTCAGCGATCTAAACCACTCAGCCACTGAGGCTTCCACAAAAATGTCAAGATTACGTACTTTGTGTACCCTTCTGACAAGTGTAAATTATTCCAGTTATATCACAGTGTGTCAGCTTAATGTGGGAGGAAAGCCCGAAGTGATGCAGGTCTCAGACGTTTACCATTTCGTGAAACCCACGAGCACGGGTATGGTGCTGACAAACCTAGAAACATAATCGAGGGGAACCGGGAAACGAACCAACAATCATAGGTTTCTGTCGTGCTCAAGGGACGCAACTCTGCACAGCGAATCGCGGCGCTTTAGACGACTGGGCCACCCGTGCCCCCTAACATTTGTTATATTTGACCACTTTCTAAAAGGCATTTTGTGTTCATAGCTTTCGGCCATGGGAGCCGTGCGACACAAATGAAAGTCCGACAACTGGTAGTCTAGATTACGTACTTTGTGTACGTTATATAACATACAAATATAACGTTTGTTACTAATTGAACCAGTCTGCGCTACAATTAAGAAATTACACAATATGTATAAGTAAGATTGTAATCTAATCTCCAGCGAACAAAGTCAGCGATCTAAACCACTCAGCCACTGAGGCTTCCACAAAAATGTCAAGATTACGTACTTTGTGTACCCTTCTGACAAGTGTAAATTATTCCAGTTATATCACAGTGTGTCTTAATCTACATCTTAATCTACATCAGTGTGTCTTAATCTTAGATTAGATTCACCTTTAAATCTTCCCACTCTTTCTCAATCAAGACTAATCCGGATAGTTAATCTGATAATCTACAAGATATTATTTAGTACCTACAGTTCGGTACCAGCTAGTGAGACAATGCATGGTTCATACAATGTGTCTCTCAATATGTTGTATATCTGTTTATAACGAATCTAGGTTTGATCTTATATTAGAGAAATGTATGCACACTACAATTGTCTCAACAGCTCATAACAGTGTCTTTTGGAACATTGTTGAGATGATGTTTTACTGAAAAAGTCGTATCCTGTTACAGCTTGTGCTTCTGGTTATTATGGAACCACGTGTACAAGGTGTGGCCGCTGTCAGAACAACGCTGCTTGTAATCCGGCAGATGGGAGATGTGGTGCTGGGTGTCTAACTGGATATCAGAGTCCACTGTGTCAAGGTAGCTACATCTTACATTTTTATTACCAAATCCAATGCCACAGCTTCACTGTGATAAATGATATGTAATTATGCATATGCATAAATCACAAATATGTTCACTGCAAATTAAAACAGTTGTTTTGAACATGTATTGAACGTCGTATTGTCTTCATTCTGTTACAGCCTGTGCTTCTGGTTATTATGGAACGCCGTGTACAAGATGTGGCCGCTGTCAGAACAACGCTGCTTGTAATCCGGCAGATGGGAAATGTGGTGCTGGTTGTCAAACTGGATACCAGAGTCCACTCTGTCAAGGTAGCTACATGTTACATTTTGATTACAATCACAACCTAATTGAACCAGTCCGCGCTATGATTAGAAAATTACACAATATGTATAAGTAAGATATATATGCACCTTTAAATTTTACCCCTCTTTCTCAATCAAGACCAATCCTTATAGTTTAGCTGAGAATCTACAAGATATTTAGTACCTACAGTTCGGTACCAAAGGTATATATGCAAAGGTATGTCCACCCTTATAATGCAATAACAAAGAATGTTAAAAGGAATTACATCTACAATAAATTACACAGGCAATGCATACAATTATATCAGTAGGTTTAAGCATTATCTAACCAACTGTTTGGATTGTTTTACTCTGATGGAGTGTCTCAATATTGCATGTAGCTTTCAAAATCTTTCAAAAAGGCAAATAAAATCAGCCAAGGAACGCCGAGAAGACGTGATTATAACCAGTGACGTTATACCCTCAATCTCAGTACCCAGAGAGTGACTGCACATTGATCTGTACATCGTTTACATCTCCATTCTTGAAGCAGTCCATACTTCATTCCACCTTTCACACATTATGTGATGGGAATCCTTACACAACAATCCCACCATATGACGAAAGATTTTAATATGACATTCAAATTATAATTCAATTTCAAATTTCTTATGATACGTATTTTGTTGAGAAAATATGTTGTATTTGTCGTTTAAGCGGTATAAAAATTCTTTCAAGGCAAGCTTTTAACATAATTGCCTTCCATTCAGTGTGTGCAGTTCACTTCTATGGACCTACCTGCCAAGGATGTGGACAATGTAAGGACGATTCCCTATGTTCTGTGCTAAATGGGACATGTTTGACTGGCTGTAAACCTGGATATGAACCTCCACTGTGTAACCCAGGTAACCTATTTTATTTCATCTGGAGAGAATATATGAAAAAGTAGTGATTACATAACACATGAAAATAAATACATTATAGTGGCATCACACTGTTAGTTCCAATTTGTGCTCTACACACAGCTTGTCCGGCTGGTTTCTACGGGTCGCCCTGCAGGGAGTGTGGACACTGTCAGGACAACACCAACTGCTCCAGGCAAAATGGGACATGTTCTACTGGGTGTGAGGCTGGATATCAACGCCCGCTGTGCCATGACAGTATGTAACAACATAGACACATTCTATCCCGACTTTGTGGAGAACTTGAACTTACTTGCTAATGTTGGTTATTGTAGTGTCTGCAGTGCGATCTGTCGCACCTAATCGAATGTATGCATGTGATATCTTCTTATGAAACGTCTCAGAATATATTAAAAAGTAATGATTAGGTCATACATGGAAATAAATATATTATATTGGCATCACAATGTCAGTTCCAATTTGTATTAATTGTTACACAGCATTATGGTTTGAGGTAGGTTTGTGATAAATATTAAACATGATAAGGGAAGATCACCCCTACACAGTATTTATTACTCTCCTTTCAGCCTTTAAATGGTTATTCTGTTCCATTTTAAAAGAGTGTCCAGACATTATGGAGTGAACTGTTCGTCAAGTTGTGGCCAGAGTCGTACATTAAAACTTGTCACCATGTGAATGGAAGCTGCCTTGAAGGATGCAGCAATGGTTTCAAAGGACCTTCGTGTAATATTATGGCAACATTATCTCAAATAAATTACAAATGTGTAAATTACCTTTCTTATCATGTTGTACAGGCACTAAAATGGAAAATAAGAATGATATGTTTGGAGCTTAAATAAAGAAAAACTCGATCATCCATCAATCTTTCCTACTCAGCAGCACTGACCTTCATCCTGAAGCCTTGTTTGATGGTGATTTTACCGGATGGAATGAAACGCTATATATAGAGTTTCATAAACACATGCTATGAAATAGTGGGAATCGTACAATGTACAGCGATTTCTCATGATTATGGCAAGATTTTTCTCACATATATTTGAGTAATGACACAATTCCTTATGTGCAAAATCATAACTTTTAAGGAGCACCATATATACGTTTCTATTGTGTAAACAACTGTCAAAGACCAGATACGTTTCACTAAAAAGCCAGGATAGAGTAACAAACAAATCTAAAGCGTCTATGGAAGAGAATAACCAGTCATTATTGTCCGCCAAAATAGATTCCATTTGGCGTGAAGGGCAAAATAGCTGTGAAAATTATACGAATGGACCAGTGAAACTAAGTGATGACACCAGGTGTTCGCAGGGATATTGCTCAGTGCCTATAGTCAAAGACTAAAGACCAGAGATCCTGCCCAATGTTCATGTTGATTATCTTAATCACACTTGAGCTTAATGTTAACCCAATGTGCGCCATTAAACCTCTTACAATATCTGCTTTCAGAATGTGCGTCATTAAGCCTATCACAACATCTGCTTTCAGAATGTGCGTCAGTAAGCCTCTTACAACATCTACTTTCAGAATGTGCGTCATTAAGCCACTCACAACATCTGCTTTCAGAATGTGCGCCATTAAGCCTCTTACAACATCTACTTTCAGAATGTGCGTCATTAAGCCACTCACAACATCTGCTTTCAGAATGTGCGTCATTAAGCCTCAAACAATATCTACTTTCAGAATGTGCGCCATTAAGACTATCACAACATATGCTTTCAGAATGTGCGCCATTAAGACTCTTACAATATCTGCTTTCAGAATGTGCGTCATTAGGCCTCTCACAACATCTACTTTCAGAATGTGCGTCATTAAGCCTCTTACAATATCTGCTTTCAGAATGTGCGTCATTAAGCCTCTCACAACATCTACTTTCAGAAATGTGTCATTAAACCCTCACAACATCTGCTTTCAGAATGTGCGTCATTAAGCCTCTCACAACATCTGCTTTCAGAATGTGCGTCATTAAACCTCGCACAACATCTACTTTCAGAATGTGCGTCATTAAGCCTCTTACAACAACTGCTTTCAGAATGTTCGTCATTAAACCTCGCACAACATCTACTTTCAGAATGTGCGTCATTAAGCCTGTAATAATATCGGCTGTCAGAATATGCGCCATGAAAACTGTCAAAATAACTGACCATCTGTAAATTTGACAATTACTGTCACGCAACCGGCATATCGCCAATCACATCTTTAGGCGTATTTGAAAACAGCTGGTAGTCACGAACTGGTTACAGAGGGCCTTTATGTACAGCTGATATCTACCGTAATATCTAAACATTATCCAAAATCAATTGACAAATTTGCATAACTACATAGCTTAGGATGGGTACGGTTAGATTGAGTAATGACACGAGGTTCCTGTTGCAGCGTTTAGATAATCGAGTTTGAAACAGACAATCCAGTCACTGATATTATGAGCAACGACCCACGCTGAATCACTATCAACAAAGGCACCGAACCTGACCTTGCGATTCACTAAGTCGCCTCGAAATATCTTAAAAGACATTGTGTTTCTGTCATTGTTCATAAAATCATTGCACCTGTAACAAACGTATTTATGTTGAGCATTGTTGTATGTGAAATATTCCACAATGCACAAATGAAATATTTGAGGACTGCCTCTATCCTCTCTATCCAAACCAGCTGCTTTACAAAGGAGTAAATGTGAATGGTTTTTTTTAATTGATAGATCATTAATAATGCAGTGCACATTAGGATTTATACTGCATAAAGAAGAGAGGGCGATTGAGAAACAAATATGTTACTTCATGGACCAACACAAATAAGCCCACATTCCATAAACATTTCATTAGATATTGAGTAAGAATAGTCTGAAGCAAATCAGTACACGATACACAATTATAAGCTGTGTGATAATAAACTGCAGAGAAAAGATGTATGCACTTGAAAACTTAATTTGACTAGAAATTAGAAACGTTATCAAGACATTACTAGGCTGTTACAGTCGCGGAAACAGTGCAAATATAAGGTAGCTATGACACCCATATCAAATACATCAGCATCAACTACCCATTCCTTTGTTTCATTTTAGCCAACATCAAACACGGGTGTATACTTTCTTTGCCCGGCAGTTTATATTTAATTTAATAAATTGTTTCAATAGCATGTATCCCTGGGAGATATGGAGAAGGCTGTCTTCATACTTGCGGTCACTGCCAGATCAACGGCTCATGTAATGCACAGACTGGCCGCTGCGAAAGCAATTGTCAAGCAGGATATATGGGACCACTGTGCATGCAAGGTGAGAAGAAGTTACTTGTTTGTAGTTTGAAAAGGGGGAATACCCTCGTTTATTACTTCTCCAATGTACTGGTATAAGGTATAAATATATAGCATACCTATATCTAATACCACGTATACATCCACAGTATGCATGTTTTCAGAATGTGCTGACTACACCTACGGTATCAACTGTTCCGGTGTCTGCAGCTGCCTGAACCAGTGTGAGGTGTGTGACAAAGTCACAGGTGAATGTAGAACGGGGCATCAATCAACGACAACAGCAGCAGCAGGAGCATCAGCAGCACATCAGGGTCAAGGATATGATGGTAACAATATAGTCAGTACAATAGTTTCAGTTATGTGTAGATCCTGACAATTTTGTGTGCGCATCCGTGTGTGTGCATGCGTCGGTGAATGCGTGATGGCGTGCGCGCGTATGTGTGTGCGTGTGTGTTTGCGGGGGTTCTGGATTCGTCTTGATTACGATAACATATTTGTCAGTACCTTCCTGTGCTTCTTGGTTTCACCCTCGTCCGTACTAAGTATGTGTGTGCGTGTGTGCGTGTGCGGGGGTCCTGGATTCGTCTTGATCACTGATTTGTCAGAACCTTTTCTATTTCTCTATCCTCCATACTGAGCAGGTTTATGTCTGGTGGTTGTCTTATCTTCACATTGTTTTAATGGCAAGCAGTGGAAGGTCTCGCACACAGGTCATGCACTGAGCAGGTTTCATTAAACTTTTTATGAGTTGCAAACGGCCTCATTCCATCAGCTTACTAAGAATACATGCGTCACTAATACACAAAATAACGGTGGTATGTATTCATTTTCAAACATCATGTTTCTTGCAAATTTCAGATGTCCGCCTCATTGTTGTCAGTTGCCTTCTGGCCATTTCGTGTGTGTATGCAGTAATAACAACTGCAACTATCTACAGGTAATACATGGAATCCAATACAACGCGGGTTAAAATGACACATATAACATGTACGTCTACATGTGTATATATAACCAAACTAAACTGTTTTAATACCTGATGATCGAACATTTTCAAAATAAACTTTAAGTGATTTAATTCTAATTTTCAGAATCAGACGCAGCATGAAGATACTCAAAGCTGAACAAATGCAACAGTACTCAACTCTTCAGGTTCGAGGGGAATCGTCTGTTTATGACGTCATTGCCGAGAGGAGCGTGTATGCAAATGAGTCCATTCAGGGGGATAGTGACCAAGATCCGAATAAAAATTGACAAAGATGCATGTGTGTATTTAGATACCTTTGTTTGAGATCAGACACACTTCGCTTTTAACTCCTCAACATTTCCAAATTACAGTTTCAAAGGACAGTCTTGGTTGCAATCATCACTACGGCAACATGGCTGTTCAGATTGATTGACCGCCCCCTTGATTTGATATTTGCTTCTGAACATTACTGTTGCCTTTTATATACATTCATGTACATAACTGGAACAACTGAACAAGCAATGAAGAATTTGTCATACCTACAGTGACATTCTACGTCATCGGTTTGTGTGTGTGGGGCCTTGCATTTAAAATTGCTTCTGTACATTAAATGCTAATTTCCATCTAGTTTTTAGTTACCTATAAGACAGTAACCTAAAAAACACTCTGGCCTTTATTGTATGTTCAACATCTTTTCAATGTGCAAACGCTACACCTTACCTTTATGGTCAAGTTACTTACATTAGTTTAAATGCTAATCCATTGTATCAGATTGAAGTGTGTTAAAAAATAACCTCTCAGCCGCTTAGGGTGAAAGACTACCCGAGTTGAGGTTTCAAACTCGGATGTCCGCGCTTTCTTGCTTCCTGAGTATTAAAAGTTAATTTTCTGATGCCTCTGGGAGAAAATCCCATACTTAACCGCGTCAGTTAAACGACCAGAGTCGCTGTTCAACTTGGCACACATTAGGTGGTTATGTAATAATTGGTTTGACCAAATTCCCGTTGATATATTTAGACTGGCGTCGTGGCAACTTATACCTGTGCCGAATTGTAATACCCTCTGCATATTTTGATTGGGTCAGCTGTATTTTAGAACTGACAAGTTTCTTAAAATGTTGCTAATTTGTATATATTCGTCTGTCAGACGTCACGCTGTGTGGGTCCAATGTTCAATTGTTTACTTATTACTAAATGCTTCAGCTTGGTGGTTATTG
This sequence comes from Haliotis cracherodii, assembly GCF_022045235.1. Classification (NCBI taxonomy): domain Eukaryota; kingdom Metazoa; phylum Mollusca; class Gastropoda; order Lepetellida; family Haliotidae; genus Haliotis; species Haliotis cracherodii. The sequence goes on from NW_027266269.1 coordinate 20,154,488, forward strand.
TTTTAGTATTTATCAATTTTATCACAATCGTTCTGCCTATTTATATTTATGTTTAATCTATCACCTGTCTATAATAACGCTCGCTATTAAAACTTTTGACAATCATGAGTCTGCTCCTCTGTGGGTGAGACTATCCTCTAACGTTAACTGCGGAATCGTTAGTTAAGCACCTTCAAGTTTATTTCTTAACCAATTTGATGTACCATTAACCATGTAGTACAGTGGGTCCTTTTGGGAGTGATGTTAATCATATTTATTTATGTACATACGTACGTTACTTGCAGCGCACACATTACACAATAGATAAGAATGTTCTTTTGGTATTGATAATAAGAATGAAAAAAATGTTGGCTACTCTTCTTTTGTGTCTTTTGAAGTACGTCACAAGTATGTCGTAATTTTAAGATCATAATAAGGGTTCTCATTTTTGCGATGTTCCTTTTGTTTCTTCAGTTTCATCAAACAATTAATACAGCGAAACAAATTTTGAAGCAAATTTGAATTGAAATTCTTTCATCTCAGATATCTATTTCATCATTGAAACTCACGCCATAGTATCTGCACTGATACGTCTTACAATATGACTTTGTAAATATCATGAATATATGAAATGACTTCCAGTGACTTTCAATTCAGCCATGTAACGTAATCGATCATCAAACAACACTCGTGAATTACTTCAACTAGTTGTTCATTGTTAATTAGTTACTTTGGCAATTTTTCACATCCACTGTCGCTTGGAATCACAGTATTAACACTGTTGTATCCCACTTCGTGAATTAGTCACTCAGTCGTCCATTTGTGTTGGACAAGGCTCAGACAGATGCGACACCAGTAGTCATAAAACTGACGGAATGTGGTTAAATGCATACTTAATGAGAACATTAAAACACGTAAAAAACTCTGCATGCTTAAAAAATTGCGACTTTAACCCGCAATCGCACTGTGCAGTGCATGTTTGTTCAAGCGCCACCCATCGCTATTATCGACGTAATTTCAACCAGTCACATCCTCAGTGTGATTAGGCCTGCAAAGTATCACAACACAGCATTACTGTAACGGATCCTTGATATATTAATATTTCTTTTCCAATTGTGAAAGAAATCACTTTATGCTACTGAAGGAATAAAACATCGTTAAACATACTACTACTTTTGTCAGGACCGATTTTACTTAATACGAGTTTCTGTCGGGTACACTGGTGTTGTCAATAAAATATTTGAGATTTCATCTTTCAAACCATACAATATATCAAAATATGTATTTCTTACTAGGTAACTCCCCTTTTATTGCTCATGATGTCAGTCACATGCGCTGAATTGTCTGGTCCAGACTCGATTATATTCAGACCGCTGGCATATCGCTGGAATATAGTGCGGCGTTAAACAATCAATAAAAACAAAACAAAACCTTTTATTGCTTTTTGTTGTGTCAATTGTGCGTGTAGTACTTGTGACAAGGCATCAGGAAAATAAACTAATAACTATACTCAAACAGAGAGTTATTCATGTGTTGCTACATTTCATATTTCAACAATGTTCTATTTCTAAACTGATATCATCCTGGAAAAAAAGGTATAACATTATTGAGAACGTCAGAGGCGTACAGTTCTATATACAACACTCAGATTACTTCCTGGTCTCAGGGCGAGGCACCCAAACACGTCCACAACACGCAAAGGGTAAGTCTAATCTCTCTTATTTATGTTAGTTTTCCCCCTTTTTCCGGGTTTTTATGACACATTATATCCAGAGGCACTTTGCCCAAGTTAATACACTTTCTTTAAACAGTATCCAAGCAGGATGCCTTGTGCGTTGTGATTGTGCACAAAAAGGAATATCCCTATCGTGGGAACGTATGACACGATGTCTCAATGATGTAACCCATATCAAACAATAATTAATGTCAAATTGCAGAAACCTGCAGCTGAAGTTTAATTTATTGTTTCACCGCTTGAGTGTTGTCCTCTAGTGTACAGGGTGGAATGTCAAATTGTTTACGATGATAGAAGGAAAATTATATCCTTACTGTACGCAGTGTGGCTGCCGCGTTTGACTGTGCATTTCGTGTCGCTACGTGAATGTTAACAGCTATTCTATGTGTAAAGGCTGTCCTGAACAGCGTTTGTTTGTGTAGATTTAAAAAAGCTTTCCAGTCTCAATCCCTCTTCTATTCGTTTCAAGTATGTGCCTTCCTATTCAATTTGCACATTGACAGGTCTGTTCAAATAGAGTTATTCTATTTCCTTTCAGGTTCACGTTTTTATCATTCTAAATTTGTATTGGACAAAGTCAGATGACATAGTTTAAGTATACTGAACCGCAAAAGAAACGTCACCATGGATAGATATATGAGAAACCTTATTTATCCAAACAGTGTAAACATACTTTGAGACATATTAAAAAGATTAAACTTGGCAAAACTGATCATCAAGGTTGAAATAAAATGTCAAATGTTCTTAAAGTGAAACACAACCCTAGTCTCTGAGAAGATGACATCACAAGTCAGTATCTCGTGTGTCCGCTATGTGCATTGATGACTGCCGTGCAACGTCGATACATGGAATTGATGAGGCGGTTGATGAAGGCCATAGGCACTTGAGCCCACATGCTGAGGAACGCCTGACACAGTTCAGCTGCAGTTGTCGACCTTGGTCTGACGTCATTCAGCCGTCTTTGAATCTCGTCCCACAGGTGCTCAATGAGATATATATCGGGACTGAGAGCAGGAAACTGCATGGCTCTGATGCCATTCTGCTGGAGGAAGTCTCTTGTCGCTCTTGCAGTGTGGGCACGTGTGTTGCAGCGATGTGCCAAATGAGGTATGGCGTGTGGTCTCAAGACTTGATCAATGTACCGAGCTGCAGTGGCACCATTACCTCCCCTTGGACCGATGTTCGGGATGACCACAGGGCCGATCCTCTGTGCAAGAGCAGTTTCACACCACACCATGATGCTCGGACCACCCAACGAGTCTCTCTCAACAACACAAGCATCCACATAAGGTTCCCCACGGCATCGCAAGATTCTCTCTCTCTCTCTCTCTCTCTCTCTCTCTCTCTCTCTCTCTCTCTCTCTCTCTCTCTCTCTCTCTCTCTCTCTCTCTCTCTCTCTCTCTCTTTGCCATCTGCTGTTGAGATACAGTAATGGCTCTCGTCTGAGAAGAGGACTAAGTGTTGGTGGCGTCAATGCTTGTGCTGTGTTGCCCACTGAAGACGGTCTCGGCGATGACGTGCTGTCAGAATGGGTCCTCGGTGTGGCCTGTGACAGTGGAGGTGTCTGCTCGTCAATCGTTGACGCACGGTGTTCGCACTAATGTGTCGCTGGTGTGCCCCAAAGGTCTGTCGAGCAGTTTACGCAGCAGTAACTAAGCGATTTTGAAGATGCTGTCGCACAATCTGACGATCCTGACGCCGGGTGGTGACCCTTGGACTTCCACTACGTGGTCGGTCATATGTAGTGTCGTTGGTCTGGTGCCGTTGCTTGAGCCTGTATATGGTCCTTACGTGGACTTGAAATGCATTGGCTACTTGCCGGGAGGTTTGTCCAGCTTGAAATCATCCAAGGGCTTGGTGTCACTGTCAATCTTGGCATGTGGTAGCAATTCAATAACGAATGAATATTATCCGATCTGTGAGGATTTTTATAGGGCAAGAAATGGGGGAACGCATGTGCATTTCAATGTGATGTAGGTTTTAGAGGTTACCACTTTGTTGAAGCACGCGAGTAGGTGTATGGTGTTGACACAATCAGGGCGAATCTGTGATTCGAAGCCACTATCATTGGCACATTGATTCACGGGTCTTATTTTGTCTAAATACATTCTAGAATGTTCCATACCATGCTGGATTAGTCTGTGGCTGTTCTAGAAGATAGAGATGACACTTGACCCCAAACGTATCTAAATATAGTACCTCCTTCTCCACTGCTTACAGCGGTGTCAGGCAACAAACACAAACTGTGTGTGCAAATTGTTCGAATGACGGGTGCTACCGGTATGGAAGGACATTTTTTTCCATTTTCGGGAAAACCTGATGTCATCACTGACTTTTAGTGATCCATTCATAAAATTTTAACCACTGTTTTGCCTTTTACGCCAAATGGAATCTGTTTCGTCAGATAATAAGGACCAGTTCTTCTCTGGCGTTGACGTTTTAACATGCGAGTGAGTGAGCATTGTTTTACGCTGCGTTTACAATATTCCAGCCCTTTGTAACAGGCGAAGAATGATAACTGACAAGAATACATTGTGAACATTGGTTAGTTTCATTTTATGCCCTGTATAAAGAGCTACTGAAATACTCGGGCTCGTTAACACCATTGCAGAATGATTTTGAACTAATAATATATGAATGAAATGAAAGCAATTGTAAAAAATAAAAAGTAAAAGTAAGAGTGAGTGAGTGAGTGAGTGAGTTGGGTTTAACGCCCCTTGTAACATTATTCCAGTTATATCACGGCGTGTCAGCTTAATGTGGGAGGAAAGCCCAAAGTAATGCTGGTCTCAGACGTTTACCACTTCGATGAAACCCACGAGCACGGGTATGGTGCTTACGTGTCTAGAAACATAATTGGGGCGAACCGGGATTCGAACCCATAATCATAGGTTTCTGGCGTGCCAAGGGACGCAACACTGCACAACGAATCGCGGCGCGTTAGACGACTGGGCCACCCGTGTCCAATTCTGAAATTGAATAATTCATCTGTCTATACATATCTTTGACTTTAAGGTCGTAATTCACATTTTGCAGTTACACGTGCATCTCCATGTTAGACGCACAATTTGATGTTTGATTTGTTTGTTGCGCGCATTATACTCACACGCGCGTGCTTTTATAATATCTACAACACAAAATGTTGTTTTATTATCAGAGGCTCATAAAAACACGTTTTTTTCAACGAAAGCCTTGGTTTGATAGGCTGGTGTTTTATTTAAATATGTGAAACACAGAAACACGTATCGTGTACATGAATAAATAACTATGCTGCAGTCAAAGCTGTGTGGTTCGGCATGTTAAACACTTAAGATTGTAACAATTGATATTTGGCAGTTTATGTTATTGTAAAACAATGATTGTAGCGGTATTACATACAATTCTTTTAGTACAGATTTCTAGGTTAACATATTGTTTCAATTTGGAAATCAACACGTACATGTAACACAATGTCTCACTTCGAGACTGATACAAGGCAGGAATCAAAAGCGATAAAACCTTCTCTATATTCGTAAGAATTGTGTGATTAAACCAAAGTCCATTGGACGATTCCGACAATGTCATAAGTGAGTGAGTGAGTGAGTGAGTTGGGTTTAACGCCGCTTTTAACACTATTCCAGTTATATCGCGGCGTGTCAGCTTAACGTGGGAGGAAATCCCGAAGTGATGCAGGTCTCAGACGTTTACCACTTCGGTGAAACCCACGAGCACGGGTATGGTGCTGACAAACCTAGAAACATAATCGGGGCGAACCGGGATTCGAACCCACAATCATAGGTTTCAGGCGTGCCCAAGGGACGCAACTCTGCACAGCGAATCACGGCGCCTTAGACGACTGGGCCACCCGTGCCACCCAATGTCATAAGCATGTGTTTATGAGTCACATTTGTAGTGATGATACCAGGTCATAAGGATGAAACACATGCAAAGGCTCGTCAATAGTGAACCTTCGCATGTCTAATCAAAACAAGTACTAATGTCTTGAATGTAGTAAGCCTGATCAAATAACTTTCGAACGAAAGTCGTATGACGCGCTTTGAAATGTTTGTAGAGAGAGCATATTGACGAAAACAAAAATATATCGTTTCACAGCTGTTGTGTTTGTTCCTATGATTTGTGGGTGGAATGTTAAAACATTTTTTTATGACGGGATTAAAATTATAGATTTACTGTACACACTTCTCTACTGCAGTGTAGGTGCGGCGTGTCACTTGAAATGTGCATTATGTGTTCGTTGCATGGGTCATGGCTGTACTGTATATATATACTAAGCAAACAAACGTGTTTTTTGCAATTCACACATTGCTACCTGCTCCGGTTTCAACACTGACTGTAAACCTGGCTATCAGGGAGATTAAATATCTTTCACTTCACTTCCTTGTTACAAGCGCGGGCCCCCCAGCTCTAACCACAGCAAGCAACGAGTAAGTCTGATCATATCTCTACCAACATCCTTCTCAGTCCAGCTTATTATTAATCTCTATGTGTTTATTTATTTATTTAATGCCTAAAAGTGACCAACGTATAGAGACATGGTAGGACAACGCCCGCTTACACACAACTCAGGAATCAGATCATCACAACGTTGCTCTGACCAGCTGAAAATCCTGACCTCATTTAATATACGTGTGATGAACGTGAGGGTCACATGCGCCAACCTCCTTTGTTGCTTCACTGTCCAAACCAATGTTTCTGCAAAATATCAGTGTAGGGTGATTTTAGGCCGCTTTCAGCAATACTCCATTATATCACGACGGGGTATACCAGATATGGACCATGTTGGGATCGAACTCGCGTCATCGTTTTAACCACCGCAGTCTTTCCAGACGCTCTTAAATGTAACTGGTGTACACGTAATATAACCCCTGAGTAAAAAAACACATCAAACAGACCATTTATCATCACTTGTCTTCGAATGTTGCATTGTGATTGCCTTCTCAGTTGTGCTCATGTGACGTTATAGCGTTTAAGGTGACAACTGTCTCTTCACACTTTGAGTTACTGAAAGGCCACTGGCAAGATTATGCTCATGGTTTTCACGAAAGTGGTATTTGTCTGAGACCTGCATCACTTCGGGTTCACGAGCCGCGTTAAATAGGCAGCGTTAAATCCAGTTTTCGCACTCACTCACTCACTCAAGAAATTAAAGAGTGTAAAGAGAAAGACCCAAGCAAACATTATTTCCTCAAAGACGATAAACTGTCTGCTCATGTTGGTGATACGTACGTTTCACCTTTTAATACAGAGGTTACTTGACTCGAGTCATGTGATGGAAACAACCCTTGTCGGCCGACATAGATAACACAGGCAAGGGTAGGTGACCCATACAGAAGAGATAGGGGTGCGGCTAGGGTCCGGACATAGAGCGAGCGCAGTTTGAACATGCTAGTAATACTAATTCATGATGTGAAACTCGTGTTTAGGAATATAACAGGGCTCCTCTCAAAGTTATCTGATTGTGCGTGTAACCCTCAGTGTGAGTTTTTAAGATCAACTGACACAATTGGTTTGACAGAAACATGGACCCCGAAACTGAATATATATGATACGTTCTGCGAATAGTATTAGATTAGTATTTTTGGAAGACATTCAGGCGGAATATGTGTTCTCATCAAAATGAATCTGATTGATTGAGTTAAAAACTCATGGATCACAGAAAGTGGTGTTTATCTATCACTTGACAAGAACTGTTTGGACTACACTGCTGTGTGTATATTCACCCAGAAGGATCTACATGCTTCGACAGTCATGTTGAATCTAAGAATGGTATATTGCTACTTCCGGACAACTGCTTGACATTCTAGGTGATGTTGGTGACGTTTTGTGGACATCGGGGTGTTACTTTACTGCAAGGACTGGTAAGGAGCCAGATAATGTGGAGTATGATATACTTGTATATCTCTATGACAAGGATACTTCACACTGAGACTTTCTCTTAGACAGGTTTAATCTGCGCAGATGTTCAAATGGTACAGTTCTTCATAATTTTGGAAAATATTTGATTAATTTATGTTCTATTTAACACGTACACATTATGAATGGCCGTTGTGGATGTGAATCCGGGAAAGATGACTTTACATTAGTTGACAATGTTATGAGCACCATAGATATATTTGACTTGTGTGAAAATTTTCATATTGAGCCCATGAATCACAGCATCTGTATATCACATTGTCTTTACGAGTGCTTCATTCATGTGGAAAACCATCATTTTATAAAGCCCACCCTAGTCATTCATTTTAAGCGGGATAACAACAAATCAGACATTTTCCAAGAACGTCTGTTATCTGACACTTTCCCAGCCTCTTACACATAAAGCTATTGATTCTGTTTTAACAAATATTGATGAAAGTGTATCGCTGTTTACAGAAGTTGGTGTATATGCAGGGAATGTAACTGGTTTCAGTGGAATGCGAGTCATTAAAGAATGAAAGATGGAAAGAAGGAAAGATGCACACTTTTAAACCATTTCAAAATATAGGATAAAGATGCACTTGCTACGTATACTAATTCAAAAACAAGTTTACTCTACAAAAAAAGAAACGCAAAGCCAGATTTATGTGAAGTAGGGAAATACATTTATTCGAGGAACCATTCAAGGTATAAGCCAAAATGTCGTGGAGAGAACACTTGGTATTGTAGTCATCTCAGTTATTGGTATATAGGCAAAGTGCAAGGTAAAGGTAAGCTACCATCAAAAACGTGTATGTCCCCGCTGGAATTGATAGCGGCCTACGGACGGAACGAGTATGCGAGTCCCAACTTGGGGAATGGTCGCCCACTCGGCCTTCAACGCAAAAGCCAATTGCTGCAACGTCTGGGATTGTGGTTGACGTAGGCGTAGCCGTCAATCCAATTCATCCCACAGGTGCTCTATCGAGTTCAAATCTGGGGATCTGGAGGGCCAGGGGAAATATCAACATTGTAGTTGTGTAGAAAGGCTCTTGTGATCGGTGCTGCATGAGATCGAGCGTTGTCCTGCTGGAATACACCGTGTCGTTGGCTGCAATTGGGAGGACGTGTGGTGTACTCAATTTCGTTGATGTATCGATGAGCCATAAAATTGCCCTGGTCGTGGACAAAACCTGTCCTGCCATGATGAGATATATCCGCCCACATAATAAGGCAACCCCCACAAAACCTGTCCACTTCCTATACGCGGTTTCCGGTCTGTAGACCCGTCGTTTTTCATCCCATCGACGAAGGAAAGAGAAACTTGATTCATCGTTGAACAAGACATCTATCCATCGCAGTTGAGGCCACACAATCTGACGACACCAATCCAGTCGTTTTTGACGATGTTGTTGACTCATATGACGTGTCGAACAGGACGCTTGCTTGTAGACCCGGTTTCGTATGGTCTGTCGGAGATTCTGCGCAGCCCGGGGATTTGGGATGCGGTTGAGGTGGCTGTAGTCGTCCTTTCAGGTAGGTGGCGCAGTCGGATGTAGCGATCTTTGGCGGGGGAGGTTACTCTTGGTCGGGATTCCCCTTCCTGAAAGCTGCCTATGATGTTGTTTCTTTGCAGTTCTGTTGGCATGTTAATGAACTGTCATTGTTCGATTGACGCAGATGCCAGACGATCAAAAACCCTGCATTTTAATACCGTTCACAGTGCTGCTGCACGTGCAGTGCGTTTAGCTCCATGGCCCTAATGTTAATGCACTTGGTGCGTTTTTCCGAATCGTACGTGTACCCGACTAATGGTTTGCATGTCTTTGTTGTGATCATTTTGATCCGAGAAATGTGTCACTGACACTATAACACATTAAACCTCTTCATTTTCAATCTCTTTGTCTGCTAGTTTTGCTTTTATGGCCAAAAATATCCGTATTGGGCTTTTCTATTTCAAGAGTATATAAAGCTATTTGCAGAAAAAAATACAATTTCATTGATAGAAACGGAAAAAAATAGAAGAAAATATCAGTTCATCCAAACAATTTGGGACGACCTCTTAAAATATAAGCAAGGAAGGAAAGAAGGAAATCAAATGTGACACAGAAATTCATGAGAGGTTTAATGACTTCAAATATATTCCTAACGGTGATGATTCCACAGACAACTTTGGACTCTTTTGATAATGATGAAACCAATTTTGCAACACAAATATTAGATTCCCCTATATCAAAAGCAGAAATTAAACCCGCTTTTCAAAATCTATGCAATTTGAGAGTCCTGAAATTGATGGACGAATAACATAAGTCTTTAAATACTCTCTTGATAACATCCTGCCGTATTTGGAAATATTATTTGATACAATGATGGATACCTCTTAGTGCCAAAGGATTGGACTCTTGGTACTATATATAGTTCCAATTCAAAAGAGACGCTAAGTGACAGAGGTTGAAACGTATGGGGATTCAACTCACCAGTATGTTCAGTAACATATTTATTGGCATTATTAACAAGTGCCTGGTATTGTGGACGGATACACTTGATAACACTGAAGAGCAAACATGAGTTTGACAAGGTTACTCTACCAATGAAAGTGTGTTTATTTTCCAGGCTCTTATAGTTAGGTATATTCATAGTGAACGTGAAAAATTGTACGCTATATTTGTAGCATTCGATTCGGTCTGTAGAGGCAACCGATGGTATCTATTTAATTTACATGGTGTCAGTAATAAAATGGGCAAATTGTGATGTAGTTTTTATGAGGAATCAAATCATGTGTTAATCATAGTGTACGCCAAGGATGTGTATTTAGCTCCTTTTTGTTCTGTATTTTCATTAATGAGCTTACAGTTCAAATCAAAAGAACTTATGATGATGGTATACAATTACACCCCGAAATTAAAAAAAATATATTTATGTTAATATTTACAGAAGAAATAATTATGTTCTCAAGTAAAGTGAAAGGTACAAACCTTGATAAATAAGCTGGAATTGTACAGTGATACATGGAAACTCCATGTTAATTTGGATAGGACAAAAAAAACGGTGTAATTAGCAAAGGAAAAAGGCTGTCAAATATTGAAAAGTGGTACCTTCGTGGACATTTACTTCAAACTGAAACCTCTGATAAATTGCTTGGTGTGATGAATTATCATGGAACCAACATGTGTGTAATGCATCAACCCAAGCTAAAATAATTTTGCAAACGTTTAATCATATTAGCGACGGTGCTTATAAATCTATCTTTAACATTTTTTACACAAAAATATCTCCAGTTCTTTCTTATTGTTCGGAAATATGGGGTTTTGCAAATGCTAAAGAACTTGAATCTGTACACTTATACACTTGTAAAAGACAACTTGGTGTTAAACATAGTACTTGTAAAGGTTTATGGTGAATGTCGCCGCATACCCTTGTATATGTACCACTATTATAAACATTATAAAAGCCAGAAAATAGATTACCAAAAAAATGTCATAACATGATGTTATTGCCTGAAAGAAATGGAGTTCAAAATTGTGTATACAATGTTTAATGTTTTCTGTATAAATGTAGGTATGCTTATATTTGGGACAACCAATGTTCCTTAGAGAATCATGCTCCTGTGTATATCGAAAATACAGAGAAACATTTTTTTGCATGTTCTTTCAAACAAGGAAATCTATTGTAGTGTTTCTACCTCAGATCTATTGCAAATGCAGAAACCTATTTAACTGATGTAAATATAAGAAAATGTAGAATACCTTTCGCACAATTTAGATGCAGGTCACACAGGTAAATGGTTGATGTTGGCAGGCACTCAAAAAATAACAAAATGTTTAAGATTTTGCAGACAATGTTCCAAAAATGTCATCGATGAAGAATTTCCCTATTTGCTTGTTGTAAATAAAAAAATATATTGAACAAAATACTATGTACGTCCAAACAAATGTTAATATGTCAACAGTCACATGATAACAATGAAGAAAATATTTTTATTCGGACAAGGACTTACGTAGCCTGATTGTGTGTTTAATGGGAAATAATTGTGAGAAAGTGGTGGTTGACGTACTTTTGTAATTAGTCCCGAAGTCCTTCGTTGTTGATTGTTAATTGGTTTGATCCAGTTACTTTGGCCAATTTTCTCACCCACTGTTACAAAAGCAACCTTCGGATCAAACTAACTTGAAAGTAAAAATACCTGAGTGTCGTATTAACACTGTTGTATCACACTTCGTGAATTAGTCACTCAGTTGATCATCTGTGGTCAAGGCCCAGACAGATGTGGACCAGTAGTCTTAAAACTTTTAAATGTGGTTATGATGCCTACAAAATGAGAACATTTAAACAATTCATGCATGTTTCAAACTGCGACTTCTACCCAGAGGTGTTTAAGTGCTGTCATCGAGTTTCAGCAAGTCACCTCCTCCGTTAGATTAGGACTACACAGTATCGCAACACAACATAAGAGTCGCACATTCTGATGCCGTTTATGTAACGGACATATTTATACTGTTTACCCAATTTTGAAGGAAACCACGTTTTGCTATTGAAGGAATAAAACACACTTATCAGATCTGATTTTACTTAACAAAAGCTTTGTTCGTGTAGACTGGTGTTGTTAACTGGATAACTTTTATTGCAAATTGTCGAGTTACTGCGGTGCGTACACTACTTCCGACAAGGCATTAGGAAAACAAATAGCTATACGTCAATCAGAGAGTTATTGATGTGTTGCTACATTTCATACCTTGACAAAGTTCTATTTCTAAACTGATACCATCCTGGGAAACAGGTTCAACATTATTGAGTCGTATGCTTAAGAGGTTTACAATTTTATACAACGATCAGATTACTTCCTGGTGTCTAGGACGAGGCACCCAAACACGTCCACAACACGCAAAGGGTAAGTCTAATCTCTATTATTTATGTTATTTTTTTCCCCACCTTTGATGACCCATTATATCCATTCATAACACTTCCTATAAATAGCAAGGGGATGCTTTGTTCGCTGTGATTTAAACACAAACATGAATATCACTAGTCTTTGTGTCTATCATTTCATGGGTATAACGCGAAGTTATTAAAGGTATTCATGTCCACATGCAAAGGTTAGTAAAAGGTGTACGCTTGGACACATGAAGGAACATACCATACAAGGCATTGAATGCTGAACCCACAGCAAACAACATTTCAGCAAAAAAAACATGACGCTCTTTGAAAGCTTCGTAGAATAAAGTATGTTGAACAACACTGAAGTTTAAAACATTGTTCCATTGCTTGAATGTTTAACAGGGAAAATGTTAACATGTTTATAATGGCGGAGGGAACACTGTTTCCGTACTGTACACCTTTCTATTGCAGTGTTTGTGTCGCGTTTCAGTGTGTACTTCGTGTTCGCTGCGTGAATGTTTACAGCTATTTTATGTGTCATGGTCGTCCTGTATAGCAATATTATGCACACAATTTTTTATTGGTATAGCTTCCTGTTACATTCTTATTCCATAATACATGTGTACCTGTTGATGAAGTCGTGACAGACTTACGTATCTGTCTTCCTATTTAAGTTGCACTTTGGCACATGTTTAGTCTATTCGAATAGACTGTATTCTAATGCCTGTAGGATTACATGTTATGATGCTAAATTTGTATTGGACAAAGTGTGATAACATTGTTTGTGTACATATCTTCCTTGCTCAAATGCTGATATGATATTTCATCGGATTTGCACCTTGTATTCGAATCCACGATCTTTGGATCTATGCACGCCTAAGAGATGCAACTCAGCAGGTTTTTGTAACGTTAGGGTGAGTGGGTGTGTGGTTTTTTTCCCCGCAATGAACAGTTTTTAAGGTTTCATCATGATATGCCAGCTTGATGGGGAGGAAGCCGGAAGTCATGTACATGTAGGTTTTAAAGATTTCCACTTTGGTCAAGCAGACAATCAGGGGTTTTGTGTTGACACAACCAGGGCGAATCTGGGATTCGAACCCACGATCATTAGTTTCTGCGGCCCTTGTGACGGCGTCTATAGTCTAATATAGTCTTAATACCTGCTAGAAAGTTACATACCATGCTGGATTAGTCTATGGCTGATGGTGTCCAGATGACACTTGACCCCTAAAAGCATTTAAATATAGTAACTTCCACTTCCACTGCTTACACCAGATAGTAATATATTCCTGACAACTAATTATAGTTAATACAATGTTCTGAACTTTTACTGAATCTTAACAGAAACAATGCAATACAATTACAACATTGTTTAACTATACATTGCAATGCCACAAAAAAAGTATCCAAATGAACACATATATGTTAGTGAGGTCGGCTCTCACGTTGCATTTCAAATAGTCATGGACAGAATGAATTTTAAAAAAACAGAATGATTTGGTAGTTGTTTGACAAAGGTAAGGTCTAACGTCGTATGTTTTGCGAGGAAAGTTAAAAGGTTGACGAGAATGTAAGATAAAAGTTATCTACGTGAGTATTAAACACACATAAATATGTCAATTTACCTACCACCCAGAACAGAAGCTTATTGCATTGTGTTTCCGTCATCAACTGGAAGTGACAGGTCAAAACATACATATGTGTAGTGTTATGAAGATCAATCAACTTTTCATGATTGTTAAATCGTTTTATCAACAAATAAATATATCTGTATAAGATCAGCTGTTGCATTCACGTGACCACAAGAATGATTATATACATTTCGCATACATATATGCTTTGCATTGTGTATTAGTGAGTGTGGATTTATGCTGCTGTCAGCCATTTCATAGTGGGGGACACCATGTAAGGAATCGAACCCGGGTCTTCGGCCTGACGAACAAACGCTTTAACCACTAGGCTACTTCACCGTCCCTTTTGTTATAAAGAACTATGCCACTTAACATGAGTGTCTAACTGTTGGGGGGTCGGTCGGGTACAACATGTAAAGCCCATTTCTTGTGCCCCCTGCCGTGATATTACTGGAATATTGCTAAAAGCGGCGTCAAACCATACTCACTCACTCTTACTGTTGGACGCAAATATTTAATTCAAGATATGAAGGTAAACACTAAAAACTAAGAAAGACAAAAACTAAACAAAATGTTTAAATCTACTGAAATTAGTTCAAAATTTATACACTGGCTGTTATTTTTCTTACTCGCGAAGATGAGTGATGTATTGTCGATGCAGGTGATGCAGGTCTCAGACGTTTACTAGTTTGGTGAAACCCACGAGCACGTGTATTGTGCTGTCAAACCGGGATTCGAACCCACATTCATAGGTTTCTGGCGTTCCCAAGAGACGGAACTCTTTAGACGATTTGGCCATCCGTTATATTCCGTTTCAAACATCGACATTCGTATTCTCTATGGTATTCTTTCTGTAACAAAAAATACTTTTTTCACATTAAATCCGTACCAAATATGACTGCAATACTTGACTTGTAATATCACGCTTGAACTATTAATATAAAATTTATATATTAATATGAAAAATTACTGCAAAATCTACTTTTTGTAAATATAAAGATCACTTATCTGGACGTGTATCTTCTGTGTATCCAAATCAATGTCCCGACTCCCGAATTACTTCTCGATTGGATCACTCACTGACAGAAAGCAATACCCTTCTCCGTGCTAAACAGCACTCAGTGCCCTGCGGCAATTTTCCAAACGGGTTTACCTGCCATTCGTCAACAATGAAATAACAGGTCGTCCAACACAGACGAGCATTACATCAAAAAACTGATTATCTCTATATGTATATATTTAAGAAAGTCAAAGACAGTTCGCCTGTCTGACGCGAAGGCCTCTTATACACCTTGCCCTCTCTGCTGCACCATTAGCACGTGACACCGCCACTTTCACGTGTACAACCTTCATCTTAAAATTACATTCGTTACCGTATTTACCCCATAATAATTACATTTCGTAGAACGATGCTCGCGAGGTCAATCACTGATTTCTCTAGTCATGACTCGATTATCTATGGACCGCCGTCGTAAAGCTTGAATAGTGCTAAGTGCTGCGTTTAAAAAACAAATAATAAACATCACAGAAAGACTTACATAATGAAGGGAATTGCTCTAAAATAGTCCTCAAAACTCCCCCAAAAGGATCTGGACTTTGTCAGCGATGACGTCACTTAATCTTTCGGTATGTGTCACCTTCTATGTTAGCTTTTGTTTGGTATTTTTGTTGTTTATATCCTAAACAGCGCCAATGTGCGCCAATACCGCCTCACAGTGTAGACCAACCGTGACACATGGTCATAGCGATATCACGTGGGGAAACGAACCTGGGTCAATGCCTTTTTTAGATGAACTATTGACTTGCTTTTGCATATGTGTGTGACAGGTGCGGTCAGGGTAGTATAATTGGCATGTACTATGTAGTGGAGCATACAAACCATGTCAGTTTCAAAATCTTGTTTGGAAAATCCGCTAATGCAACTTTTATATCACTGTAACTTATATAACTATTAATTCCTGAAAATGGAAATGCCATGCCATCTGAATAGGTGTGAGCAGCGAGGTTAGCTGATTTGTTGGATGTCACATAGTTCATGGTTCATATTCATGGGGGATAAGTGTTTGATGTTAAACGCCAACTGTATTCAGGGTGGTACGACGTTTAAGATATTCTGGAGGCTAAGCGAATGGGCCACTTCAAACTCCTTTTAATCACCTTCATTGTTGAAAATATCTTCAGCATATGGGATAGTGTACTTTAGTCTTAATCCGTATGAGATTTTGAATATATTTATTCATGAAATGGTAGGTAAATAATGTTAAATAGTGATTCAATAACATGTGTAACTTTAACTAAGTATAACAGTTGAACAGTGGACTGAGGTGTCTGTAAGCAGGCAGCACGTGTTAGTTTTGGCATGACACAAAGGAACAAAGGATAGAGGACAGTTGTTTCCAGCCAGCGTAGCGTATTTATTCAACAAGAATGGGTGTTTATGAGAACCGTCGATACCCTGACAATGAAGTAAGATAAACGTTTTCCAGTAAACAATATGTACATTTTAGTTCCCTCTGAGGTTTGTATAGACCTCGCCCCTACTTTTTCTAAAGCCTGTTTTAACATCCTTGACAACATTACAATTATGAATACATCAGTAACAAAACACAATGTGTTTTATTTTTCGAGGACAAGGTTTAGGAATCTGAAACACTGATGTTTTGTAGGGGACCGCAATGAGGTTAAAAGTTGAACTTGTTTAATCATCGTTTTCTCAGAAACCGTAAGGCCCGGATAGCTGGTACTTTTGGAAGATGGATTGGACAAAAAGACTGCATAGATTTTTTCACAAATTGGACAAAAATATTCAGTTGTGCAAAGTGTCCAAGCATCATTAGCTCACAAACGTAAATGCTCTTAAAGGTTGCTTCAAAAATTTAATAAACCAAGAGGAAATTTATTTATCAATAAACTAAAAAACCTAAACGGGATATGTATGTAAAAAGCTTACCCTGACATCGGTATCTTCTCTACTCAACTCTAAAGCACACATCGCTTGTCTGTTTCACATCATGATGAAACAGAGAAACAACCTTCACCATCCAGTGGAAGCAGTCGCTAATATAGGCAATTATACTACAATAAAGCATAAAAAGTATAATGGTTTGGAAGATATTTCCTGTGCAGGGGACATTTGAGGAAAGAAATTAATTCATGACACAGCTCGAGTTAGTCTCAGAACAAAATGCATCCATGCATGGGTCGATGCATTGCAACAAACTGATGTGAACAATAGTAATGCCCTACAGTAACAGTAATAAACTAGTCTTCCAGTCTTACAATTCAATTTATTTATGTTAACCAGCAATCTCAAAGTTGCACTAACAGTTTAATGTAGATCAACCTGCTGTGTACGTGTTAAGTGGTTCTGGTTGGCTAAATTTGGCTGAATTTGTTTTCAGATTTCATCGGACAAGCACATGGACGATGTTTCTGCTATATGTTCTACTTCTTGTCCCATTGCCAGACTCTTCACAAGGTATCTATCTTATTACCAAATTTCTAAGGCATGGGCACTGTGGAGATTCCCAATCAGGCTAGGTCTACAGTTCTTTATATTTGTCGCACGAGCCGACGAATGGGAATCGTGGATGCTCCAGAACTTGGCTAGTGGCCAGGTGGCTTGGGTCATTGTCATGCTGTCAGTCATTAGTTTGCCTGCTTCATACTCGATTATACTCCGTCACTCAAACGTCCCCTCACTCACACATTCACTCTAAGGCACCATCTTTACAGTGTGTACTTTTCAATGGACATGATGAATACAGTCTTATTTTAAAGAATTTATGAATTTATGATACCGTGTCCAGGTGAGGAGTGTATGCTGCTATATAACTATACTCAACAACAAAAGTTCCTGTGACACCAATATTTTAGTGTATTTTTTACATGTACGGAATCAAGTCACAAAAAAGCAACTGCCTCAAAAAAGCATGCATTCCATGCAAAAGTTAACCTTTATGCAAACCCCATGAATTTCGCTACCCAATAACGGATATATAAACATGTGCGTTAACGGGATTCCATATGCATTGTTTAGCATCGTGTTGACAACAAACACTCAGAAAAACAACAAAATTACGCAATTATTCAACATTACGCAATGCCACGCCTATCCGAAAATGAGCATCTGCGAGCCATTGGTATGCTTGAAGCAGGATCGAGTCAACGTGATGTTGCAAGACAATTTAACGTCCACAGTAACACCATTTGGTGTTTATGGCAACGTTGGCAACAGACGAATGCAGTCAGAGACCATCCTCGGAGTGACAGGCCACACGTAACCAATAATCGACAAGACAACTGGATTCGAACAACACACCTACGAAATAGATTCCAGCCAGCAACAGTGACTGCAAGAAGCATCCCTGGCCTTCAACGAATATCTTCACAAATCTTACGTCGTCGCCTCAGATGTGCAGGGATTGTCACCAGAAGACCCGCCAGACGTCCCATTTTGACAGGAAACCACCGTCAAGCACGTCTACAGTGGTGCAGACAGCTTCTACGCTGGACGGCCATGCAGTGGGGACAACCGACGAGTCTCGATTTCACCTCAGCCACAGCGATGGACGAATTCGAGTGTACCGACGTCGAGGTGAACGTTACGTCAATCATTGTGTCATGGAAGAAGATCGGTTCGGGGGCGGTATGGTATGGTATGGGGAGGGACTACAGCAAGACAGAGGACCCGTTTGATAGTAGTAGAGGTAAATAGCAATGGACAGTGCTACCGCGACGAGATCATCGGCCCTGTTGGTCTACCGTTTTTGCGTCGTTATGGCCCAGGCATTACCTTTCAGCATTACAACGCCCGACCTCATATTGCCGGACTTGGTCAGGATTCTCTTCAACAAAACATAGTGAATGTCATCCCCTGGTCGGCTCGCTCCCCTGATCTCTCACCAATCGAGAACATGTGAGGTGAGATGGATCGGCGCCTTCAACGTCAACCACGTGTTACACAGACACTCCAGGGACTTCGACACATGCTCCAGCAGATATGAACAGATATCCCACAGGACTTTGGGCGATACCTGGTCCATTCCATGAGACGAAGATGGGTTGCATGCATCGCAGTCAGAGGTGGACACACACGCTATTGATTTGTAAATTGACATTTTTGCATGTTCATGGTTTTTTTTATGAAATCACGCATTTTCTGAAGTCCGCATGGCAAATTAAACCATTTGAACACTTACAGGAGTCTTTTATCTGTTGCAAACCGAAATTGTTTCAGATTTGGTAACATAACTTTGCATTAAATCTTATTCAATGTCACAGGAACTTTTGTTGTTCAGTATATTTGTTTCTTCAGAAGATTGTCACTGTCAGAATGGATGTACGAACTTACCTGGTCCTCCTTGCCCAGAAACAATGTGCCAACCAGACTGGTTTGGGAGTTACTGCCAAAAGCGTGAGTAAAAGTACAATATAAACATTTTCGTTCAGAGAGCTGTATGCAGATATCTGGTAAGCATAAAATGTGCCACTGTTGTATCATGAAATACTGTGGAACAATTTTAATTATATTACTATTATTGATATACATGTATACAAATTATGGATGTAACAAAATAGTAATTTATAGGCACCACATATTCAGGGTATGGGTCGACTTTTATATTAATAAGCCGAATCACCCAAATAGCACGCAATTAACTATACCTAATTGACATCATTTGTAATCAGATAAATATAGGTCGGGTGGCCAACATTATACCGAGCAATGGTCACCTGCAAATTCCAAACATGTCCTACAACTGGTTTAAAAACGAGAACTTCAGCAAATGTTGCAGTAGCCTTTTGCAAAGAAGGAAAGTAATGTCAACAATGAGATTATTCACTTGGACGATGTAAAGTACGTTTTGTCTTCGTTTTGATTTTGAGCTATACCTTTTAATATCTCTTTTGAAAATAGATGTTTTTTAAGTTGAATTTATTTGGCATTTTAAGTGCGGACTTTGCTAGATTGAAAATGCTGCCGAGTAACGACAGTGTTATAATATTTTGGATCTATTTCGTTAAAGGCAACATAGCACGTGGAAAGTCGACATCGCAGAGTAGCGAATTGCAAGGATTTGGCCGTTCCTATCCATCTGACAAAGCTGTCGATGGCAACACTGACCAAACGTTGGAGCATGGAAGTTGTACACACACAGGCGACACGTCCACTGGAGAATGGTGGCGTGTTGACATTGATACCACATTGGAGATTAGACGGATGAGAATATATCTCCGTAGTGGCAGTGAGTCTGAAATTTGTTTAAATAATATACAGCCTGTTCACGAGGAGGGGGACATGCGTGTACCAACAGGAGTACCCGCTCGTTGCGTTCTTTAGGCGTGGCAGGATCCCAAGCCCCATCCCCGAATATTACACAATTGGTAAATTTCTTAAGAAATTTCATGGTTTGTTGTTGAACGCCCACTAAGCAATATTCAATTTACATGACGTCAGTCTGTCAATAGTCTAGTGTCGACCAAACAATCCATTGATTGACATCATGAGCATCGATCTCCGCAGTTCGGATGCAAAGACATGCATCAAGCAAGTCATACAAATGATATAAAGTAATTTCTTATGTAACCCAAGGAATGTCTTGAAAATATATCACATCACACTATTACTCGCATTGTTCTACACATTGTGCTTGTTTTTCTAAACTCAGCTTGTTCAGACGCCATAGTTCGAAATTCATAAGATTTACAATTATCAACATCAAAAGGATAAATTCCAACATGCATGTATGCCGCTACAATACCACCAGGACCTAATCAGGGTTACACATGATACCTATACACATCTTGTATCATCACATCATGATTGTTATTCACATAACGTGTGTAGTCACAGCATCGATCTACACAATTTGATTGCAATGACATGCATAAAGGAAGTCAGCGATTCTGACCCTCGATCCTGTTAGTTGCCTTTTAAGCCAGGCATTGGTTGTTGAAGACCTATTTTAACCCGTATCTAACCGGGGTTTTGTCAGAGAAGTTAAGTAGGTGAACGCAGTCTGACCTACCACACAGACTATGTACATACATATGATATGTGGTGAATTCGTATTCTTATACAATTATCAACACAAGAAGGATAAATTCCAACATGTGGAATTTATATCACAACATATGTACATGTAACACAGGGCCTCATCGGGGCTATACTTATACCTATACACATCTTGTATCATCACATAATGTTTGTTGTTCACAGATACTGACCGCAACATGGGCCTTCGGGTGAATGTTAGTGACCAGCTGTGTTACACATTGTCCGAAGACAACAGACAACAGACTGTTCTAGATATTACATGTGGCAAAGCTTTGAGTGCTTCATCTGTAACAATAAGCGTCGAAGGACCCTACCTGACTTTATGTGAGGTGCAGATATTCCGTGAGTAGTCATGCTGACATGTTATTTTACTTATTATCAATACATATTGTTATTTTATAGCATTAAATAAAAACATCGGAATATAAACACGAACATAGGATATGATAACGAGAGCTGTCTTTAAATAATAACATTATAAGTAACGGATAGAGGTTGAATGACAGTATTGTATCGGGGTATAAAAGGACAGTTGTGAGAACAAAGATTGAGGCGACGAAACCGTTCAATTTATCCCGATAAAGTTATGTCACAACTCCCCCGTCTCAAAGCACAGTCAAATACGCGGCTTCCATGACTAGCATATGGACGTCTGTTGTGAACAGTACCCTCTTTTTGCATTTAACTATTGGTCGAAAAGTCCACGGCCCAAGCGTCTGTGTACATGCAGCCCAAACAGCACTGACGTATAAAGTGTATTAGTTGGAGTAAATAATCAGGATCTATTTATTCTACACGGGTCCCAAATGACAAACGCCTATTGGATCAGATTCATTAGGTGTGCTCTGATTTGCATCTCATAGTATGTGTACTTGTAGAATGCAGCGATGGATGGTTTGGAGATGACTGTGACAAACAGTGTCAGTGTAAGAATACAGCTGAAGTATGTGACAAGGAGACTGGCAACTGTAGGGATGGATGTGCTGCCGGAAAACATGGACCTGGGTGTCAGCAAGGTATGACATTATGTGAAATTAGGAATTCGTCCATCTGGTAGATTTTCAAGTTTAGTATCAACGTAATTCTAAATTAATTTGTATTAAAGAAATATTGTCTGTACAGTCAGAAAGTTTTGTTATTGTGATTGATTTAAGTATAGTGACACACATTTAAGACAATAATTATTTAATGTCCTTGCATGTGTCTTGTGTATTGTAGAATGCAACGATGGTTTGTTTGGCTCTGACTGTAATAAACAGTGCCAGTGTCTAACTGCCTCTGAAGCGTGTAACAAGGAGACTGGCCACTGTAGTAGTGGGTGTGCTGCTGGGAAACAAGGTCCAGGATGCCAGCAAGGTTTGACACAATGTGAAATTGGGAAATCGTCCATCTGGTAGATTTTCTCACTTAAAGTTTAGTATCGACGTAATTCTAAATTAATTTGTTTTGAACACACGTTGTTTGTACAGTGAAACGTTTTTTGGTGGGGATTTTTCAAATGATTATAATGATACACAGCTGAGAAAATATAATGTCTTTGTATGTGTCTTGTGTATTGTAGAATGCGACGATGGTTTGTTTGGCTCTGAATGTAACAAACAGTGCCAGTGTCTAACTGCCTCTGAAGCGTGTAACAAGGAGACTGGCCACTGTAGTAGTGGGTGTGCTGCTGGGAAAAAAGGTCCAGGATGCCAGCAAGGTTTGACACAATGTGAAATTGGGAAATCGTCCATCTGGTAGATTTTCTCACTTAAAGTTTAGTATCGACGTAATTCTAAATTAATTTGTTTTGAACACACGTTTGTACAGTGAAACGTTTTGTGATTGTGATTTTTAAAATGACTATAGTGATACACAGCTGAGAAAATATAATGTCCTTGTATGTGTCTTGTGTATTGTAGAATGCGACAATGGTTGGTTTGGCTCTGACTGTAACAAACAGTGCCAGTGTCTAACTGCCTCTGAAGCGTGTAACAAGGAGACTGGCCACTGTAGTAGTGGGTGTGCTGCTGGGAAACATGGTCCAGGATGCCAGCAAGGTTTGAAAAAAATAGATTTATAACCAGTTGTTTATCTGTAACAGTCTGATGAAAAGAAATCCATTCACAAGCAGTGCCAACTGATGCCATCATAGTGAATTCTACACTAGGTAATTGTTAAAGAGATTAATATCGCATTTAATGGCTTATGTAAATGTAGTCATGAATTCAGGTTTTCCTTCTTAAAACAGAGAGTATAAAGTCAAGACGTGTTTATCTACCTATCCGCACAGATTGTGGCCAACATCGTTATGGCATCCAGTGTTCCTCTACGTGTGGTCAGTGTCGCGGGTCATCCAACTGTAAGAAGGATGATGGAACCTGCACACAAGGATGTCAACAGGGTTACAGTCCCCCTTTGTGTAAAAGTGAGGAGTTTATTTATATAAAGTCGGTATAATACAATGGACTTTGCTTTTAGATGAAATTTGTTATGATTGTGGAGTGAGTGAGTTAAAGTTTACCGTCACATCGGCAATATTTCAGCAATATCGTGACGAGACGTTATGATTGTGGAAATGAATGTTGTCGCTTCTATTAACAACGTTTGAAATGCCCGGTGTCATCCGTCACGCTGTGGGTTTAAATAAGATGTGTAATACCAAGCTAGTGTCACACTTACTATAACTTTAGAAGATCCGTCAGTGTTGTATTTTAATAAATATCTATCTCTATTGTTAGGGCTCATGTAAAACACTATTGTGATGATCTCTAAGGCAATGACATTTTATGTCAACAACTATTATGCATGTTTAAATGTATTTGGTAGCTGCTGACCGTTGTAGAGAGGTATGGGACATTCTGTTTGAAGTCGAAGTGCAAACACCCCAACGGGAAATGATGACATTAAAAAGGATGATCATATAAGCATCAACTTTACTTTCTATTTTCTCATTCCAAATCGCACTGCATGTGTGTGTTTATTCACAAACCTGATTTTTTTTATCACTAGAACGGAAGTGATGTCATTTGAATGGAATTACGTATATTTTCGAAAGTAGTGAGAATGGTTTTCCCTCAAATTATCTCTTTTGTTGAATATGTAAAGATGTGCGAAAAGGTTTCTTGACATATAGTGAATTAGACATGTAGTGTGTATGCCATATATTTATTTCTTAGTTATAACATTACCTAAGCGTTTTATTGTTACCTTAGTCTTAACATAATGATTGGTCATATTACTGTAAATGACCCAAATAAGTGTGTATGTCATTTGTTTATTTCGTTGTCCAATGTGTCAAGGTAGCTACATCTTACATTTTGATTCCAATCACAACTTAATTAAAAATCAACAAAGTGTATTAGTGAGATGTGGACTCCAGTAACACCTGGTCTGATGTCGCTGCACTGGTTACAACTCAAAGCCGGAATTGAATGAACAAATTCTAACCCTGGCCTACAAAGGCTACACGGAAACAGCCCCATTATATCTCACCAAACTACTGCCTAAAAACAACCCTTTAAGATCTCTTTGTTCTGAGAATAACCACTTATTACAAGTCCAGGAAACCCTTGTCAAAACCTTTGGTCAGAGATCTTTCTAGTGCTGTGCTTACTCGCTATGGAACAAACTACCATCTGATCTTGAGCGGTCGCCATCGCTTTCATCCTTTAAGGCTCATCTGAAAACATACCTTTACAGACAACACTATCAACACTACTCCCCTTTCATAGGCATTATTTGCTAAAACTATGTAGCGCCAAGAGCATTAACTTTGTGAATGGAATATGGCGCATTATGAATGGACTTATAATTATTATTATTATATATATTGACGTGAACACCCCTGGGCCAT
The DNA here is from genome assembly GCF_022045235.1 of Haliotis cracherodii. Lineage (NCBI taxonomy): Eukaryota > Metazoa > Mollusca > Gastropoda > Lepetellida > Haliotidae > Haliotis > Haliotis cracherodii. The sequence continues at coordinate 20,179,495 of NW_027266269.1, forward strand.
CTGTAAATATTCTCATTCTTTCTCAATCCAGACCAATCCGTATAGTTTAGCAGAGAATCTACCAGATATTGTTTAGTATTTACAATTAGGCGCAAGACAGTGTGACAATCCACGCTTCATGCAAAGTGTTTCTTATATGTCTTGTATATCTTTTTATAACGAATCTAGGTTTGATCTTATGTTAGAGAAATGTATTTACACCATAATTGTCTTTACAGTGTCTTTTGGAACATTGTAGATATTATGTTGTACTGAAAAAGTCGTATAAGATGTCTAAGCTGCTTTCAAGAAGGCAATTAAAAAGGCAGTTAAAATCTACATCAGTCAAGCAACTGTGAGAAGAAGCGATTATAAGTAGTGAAGTTTTACAGTTGAAGTTATACCAGTTCCAAGAGAGTGACTGCACATTGATCTGTAATCCCCATTCGTGAATCAGTCCATACTTCATTCCACCTTTTATACATGTACCTTGTTACAAAACAATATCACCATGAAAGATGTTAATCTGACATTCAACTTATAATCCAATTTTTCAAGCATTGTCTTAAGATACATATTTTGTTGAGAAAATATGTTGTATTTTGTCATTGAAGCGGTTTAAAAAATAAACATATCCTGCGATGCGGTAAATTCACTGCAAGATCAACGGCTCATGTGATGCCCAAACTGGACGCTGCGAAAGCAATTGCCAACCAGGATATATGGGACCACTGTGCATACAAGGTGATAAGAAGTTACGCGTTTGTAGTTTGGTGAAGGGTGAATATCTTTGTTTTTTACTTCTCCTATGCTCTGATATAAGGTATAAATATATAGCTTAAATATATTTAATGCCACGTATACATCCACAGTATGCATGTTTTCAGAATGTGCTGACTACACATACGGTATCAACTGTTCCGGTGTCTGCAGCTGCCTGAACCAGTGTGAGGTGTGTGATAAAGTCACAGGTGATTGTAGAACGGGGCATCAATCAATGACAACGGCACCAGTAGGAGCATCAGAAGCACAGCAGAGTCAAGGACATGAGGGTAACTATATAGCTAGTAGATTAGTTTCAGTTATATGTAGATCCTGACCGCTAAGGTTGTGCGTGCGTCGGTGCGCACGCATATGTGTGTGTGAGTGTGCGTATGTATGTGTGTGTGTGTGTGCGTGTGCGTGTGCGTGTGCGTGTCTTGGATTCGTGGCAAGCAGTGGAAGGGTTCGCACATAGGTCATGCACTGAGTAGGTTTTATTTTCTTTGGGTTATAAACGGCCTCATTCCATTACCTTACTTAGTATACATGCGTCACAATTACACAAATAACGGAGGTATGTACTCATTTTCTTACATCATGTTACTTGAATATTTCAGATATCCGCCTCATCGTTGTCAGTTGCCTTCTGGCCATTGCGTGTGTGTATGCAGTAATAACAACTGCAAATAACTACAGGTAATACATGGAATCCAATACAACGTACATGTGTATGTCACCAAACCCAACTGTTTCAACACCTATTGAAGGAACATATTTAAAAAGTAAACTTTAAGTTAATGTTTCCGATGCTGTTGTTCATAAGTTACTTATCTTAAATTTCAGAATTAGACGCAGCATGAAGATACTCAAAGCTGAACAAATGCAAAAGTACTCAACTCTGCAGGTCCGTGGGGAATCGTCTGTTTATGATGTCATTGCTGAGAAGAACGTGTATGCAAATGAGTCCATACAGGACCAAGATCCGAATGAAAATTGACAAAGATACATGCGTTCATATAAACACTGTATTTAGACACCTTGACTTAAGGTCGGACGTACTTCACCCTAAACTCTGCAAACTTTCCAAAGTAGAGTTTCAAAGGACAGTCTGTATTGTCCGTTTAAGACATTCATACACATAACTGGAATAACTGAACAAGCAATGAAGAATGTGTCATCTTTTACTCAAACAAACGGTGACATTCTGTGTCATTGGTTTGCGTGACGAGCTTCAGATCGAGGGGCTGCCCCTTGTATTTATAATTGCAGTGATTAAGTTTATTATATTGATACCGGATTCGATGTGTGTGTCCCGGTTAAATGATCCAAGGGACGTAACTCTGTATACCTTATGTATAAACGCACATGGTGCGATACTGCGAGCGGCCCGTTTCTTTGTATGCGGTATATAAATAGTTATTGAAATACTAGGGTTTGTAAATACCAATTAATGATCTAATTAAATGTCCGTTGTGTTCATTGAATTCCTGCATTCTGAATAGCTGAATTGGTCACGTGTTATTGCATTCATTTTCCAATCAATGTAAAACATTAAGCCACGCCCACTTTTATCACTTCGGAAAGTCGGTGAATCCCAATATCACAGTCGAGGGACTTTCCTTTCTGCTCACATATATCATCATGCGCAGGACATTTAGGGAAATTCATGCATATTCATTTTCCAAGCTGACCTACGCGGATTCAATAAAGATTGGACTTTGGGTTTTTTATTCATATATACCAACAGTCATTCTTAAATTGAACTATTGATATATGAATGAAATGAAAGCATTTGCTTTATACTATACTGACGGGGGAAAGTAATTGTTAAATAAAACTAATTTTATTCTGAAACTGAATAATGCATCTTTCAATATATATCCGAGAAGACATCTCCTCGACTTTAAGGTCGTGATTCACAATTTGCACGTACATGTACATCTTCATGTAAGACGCACAATCTGATGTGCGTGTGTTTGTTATTAGCATGATACTCACACACGTGTGTTTTTTATGTGTAAAAAACGCACTGGTTGTTTTGCTCATAAAAAAACACGTTTGTTTAACGCAAACTTGGGTTAGGTGGGCTGATGTTTTATTTATATATTTGGCATTTAACTTTCATTTCATGTAATGACACCAAATCTGTATTTCCTTCTGGACAACTCCCCTTTATTACAAGTCACCATGTTGAACTTGTTGTGACAGTAATAATACATATTGAGTACCTGAATATGCTCCAGTCAGAGTTATTTATGTGTTTCTGTCAATATTTGATACTGTAACAATTGTTATATATCAGTGTATTTTATTGCTAAACAATGATTGTAACTGTATTACATTGTTTTTGTTGAGATTCTGTAGAAGCTCATTGCAATGTACAATGATTAGTTGTCAGGAATGTAGTTCTATTTAATGTAAGCAGTGATGAGGAAGTTACTATATTTAGATGTTAGTGTCATGTGTTAACTTCCAGAATAGCATTGATGTATGTCAAGCCTTACAGAAACACGTGGACTATTCTGTGTGGAAAGTTCTGGAAGCTAGTTGGACTCTATAAGTTGAGTGGACGAGTGCCTGTCTCATCTCATCACACATTTCCTCACATCATATTACACCAAGACCAGCTTTCATGTAAAGATCACTTATCACCCCGGTTTCCCTGCCTGGGCACTTTCACGGGAACTTTGCCATTGTTGCTGCTGAGTGAATATATATTATTTTCACTGACTTTTGCTTTTTTGCTTTTGTATTTAATACTGACCACTGCTATGATATTATATATTGCCATTGAATATTGTACTACGACTCTTTTGTATACTGCCATTGTAATTGCTGTGCAGTAATTTGTATAAATTTGTAACCAAGTTCATTTTGTAATACAGTTATTGATTGTTTACCCATTGTTGGTTGTTGTTTTTTTGTTTTACACTAAATTCTTTTACATACAGACTTCTGGGTTAACATAACGTTTCACTTTGGGAATCGACACGTAACACAATGTTACGTTTCGAGACAGATACAAGCTAAGAATCAAAAACGGCAAAAATAATAAATGTATGATTAAACCAAAGTCCACTGGACGATTCCAACTACGTCATAAGCATGTGTTTATGAGTCAATATCGAGTAGTGATGATAACAGGTGTTCACGAAAAGGTGAGCGTTTTCTGCCCCACAGATGACACCCGTTGTAAACACATGAAAAGGCTAGTCAATAGTGAACCTTTGCATGTCTACCAAAAAAGAGTCACTAACGCCTTGAATGTTGTAACACTGATCAAACAACTTTCAAGCAAGAGTCGTATGAGGCGCTTTGTAATCTTCGTAGAAAGAGCATATTGAAAAAAACTGAAAATATCCTTTCATGCTGTTGTGTTTGTTCCTGTGTATGGTTGGAATGTTAAAATATGTTTATACATGTACTGGACACACTTGTCTACTTCAGTATAGGTGCGGCGTGTCACTGTAGGTGTGCATGTCTGTTCATTTCACATGTCATGACTGTTCTGTACATTTCTGTAGAGCAAACAAACGTTTATACATATAGCTTTATATGTCTTTTCAGTTAATTCTTTTGGCATAATGCACTTGTACATGTGGATATGAATCAAGCTATAATGCATGCAGTGTTACCTTTTCCATTTGAATATTGATGTTAGTTTATGTGTATGTTAGCGAAATAAACATAGACGACGCAACGTAATTATGCCATTCACACAGTAAGTATATACCTGGCTATCAGAGAGATTACGACGCATGAGCCTTATTTCGGTCACACAGTGATTATGAACATTGGAATTCTTCCATTGCTACCTCCTGCTGTTTCAACACTGATGGTTAACCTGGCAACCAGTTTCAATATATCAGAGAGATTACAGGTCATTCAAATTACTTCCTTGTTACAAGTGCGGGACTCCACGCTCTGACCACAGCAAGCCACAGGTAAGTCGAATCATATATCTAACAATATCCTTCTCGGTCCAGCTTATTATTAATCTTTATGTGTTTCTTTACATAATCCCGAAAAGTGACCACAGTAGCCTGTATAGTGATATGGTAGCTTACACACAATTCTTGTCTCATTGTTATCTTCAGGATTGAGATCATTGCAATGTTGCCATGACCAGCTGAAAGGCATGACCTCGTTTAATGTGTGTTGAACGTGAAGGTTTATGTTGCTATTTTAGCAATACTCCAGCCATATCAGGGCGGGGTGTACCAGACATGGTCCATGAGGGGATCGAACCCGGATCAGCGTTTTACTCACCCTCGTTTAACCAGCCGTTCTATGCTTAATGAAACTGATGTTCAAGTAACATAAACCCCTGAGTGAATAAAATACATTAAATTCAAACACACCATTTATCATCACTTGTCTTAAGATCTTGCTTTGTGATTGTCCCGCCAGTTGTGCTCATGAAACGTAATAGTGTTTAATGTGACGTCAATGCCTTGTCACATAACAACGGTCTCTTCACACTTTGAGTTACTGAAAGTCCGCTGGCAGGCTTATGTAATGCAAGCATGTTTCTTCGAAAAAAAATCTTTATAAATTTGAATAAACAATACCATAATAAGCATACGTTGTTTAGTTGAGCCCACAAGAAAATCCGCTAAAGCAACTCATAATGACTTTCCAATTATATAGATATCCGTAAATGGAGTTGTCATATCACTATGAATCGGTGTGTGCGAGGTTAAAAAATACGTTGGGTGTCAAATGGTTCTGGTTCATATTCTTGAAGGGATGAGTGTTTTACTGTTAAACATCAAATGGATAGTTTTGGTACAACTTTGGGGCATTCTGGAAGGGCTTTGACTGGCTGAACAGTTTTCTCATGTACATGATTAAATGCATAGGGATTATATATGAGTGATTGATGTCAATCTTGGAAGTGTATAAAATGGCATTTGCAAGTCATACTGCCATAACAAAATGGCTAATGCTCAAGTTAATGTTCGATTTGTTGCTAACTCCCAAGGTGGACATAACTTAGTTTTCAACGGAACCAGACTCCTAATTAAGAACAGAAGAAACAGCTCCATACAGTGGCGTTGCTGCAGGAAGGACTGTCCGGCGACAATCAACATCATAACCACCTATCGTGACGTCCACAACCACCCAGGAGACAACAAAGGTGTTGTCGTTCAAGTGAACTGAATATTTCTGCTGTAAAGTGAATTTGAAATGCAATACGTAATCTATCAATATGAAATATATGCAATTTTATGAAACATATGCTTGCAGACATGCAACAGACTATAGGTAGCCCCCCACACACACACACCCACACACCCCACAACCCACCCCGCCCTATTATTACCCACTTAACCACGGCTGACTACATATGTACCCTATTACAATAGGTGAGGGCACAGTGAGGTGTTCCCTCGGGGGACAAGGCTTAGATAGACGCGGCAGCAGTAGTCATAAAACTGGCGTTATGTGGTTAAATGCATAATGTGCAGTGCATGTTTGTTCAAGCGCGACCCATCCCTATTATCGACGTAGTTTCTGAAAGTCACATCCTCAATTTGAGAAGTCCTGAAAAGTATCGCAATACAACATCACAGTAACGTATCCTTCATATATTGATATTTTTCCCATTGTGATAGAAACCCCGTTATGCTGTTGAAGGAAAAAAACATAGAAATACATAACACTACTCTTATCAGAACCGATTTTACTTTAGGCAAGCTTTGGCGGGGTAGACTGGTGTTGTTAATTGAATATGTGAGATTTCATACATTGTATCAAAATATGTATTTCCTTCTCGATACCTGTTAACAAAGAACAATGCTTAAAACACCGAGTTTCATTTTCAACAGTGTTCTTTTTCTTAACTGATATCCTCCTGTGAAACAGGTTTAACATAATTGTTGAGAGGCGTACAGTTTTATTCAACACTCAGATTACTTCCTGGTCCCAAACACGTCCACAACACGCAAAGGGTAAGTCTCTCTTATTTTCCAGGGGTGTTCTTAAAATGTCTACGATGATAGAAGGGAAACTATATCCTTACTGTACGCTTTTCTACTGCAGTGTAGCTGCCACGTTTCACTGTGCATTTCGTGTTCACAGTGTGAATGGTGACAGCTATTTTATGTATAAAGGCTGTCCTGAATAGCGTTTGTTTCTGTAGACTGATATAGCTTTCCAGTTGCATTCCCTCTTACATACTTTCAAGAAATTTCCTCGGATTTGCACCTTGCGTTCGAAACTACGAATTTGGGATCAACTGCACGTCCTAGGGACGCAACTCAACCTTAGGACTAGTGAGTTGGTTTTATCACTGCTGTGTACATTGGAATGTCAGCTTGATGGGTGAGGAGGCTAACGTGATGTAGATTTTAGAGGTCACCACTTTGTTGAAGCACACAAGCAGAAGTATGGTGTTGACACAACTTGGGCGATTCTGGGATTCGAACCCACTATCATTGGTTTCTGGCACATTGATTTGCGGTCCTTTTTGACGTCGTCAAGAGTCTAATGTAGTCTAAATACATTCTAGAATGTTGTGGATTAGTCAAAGGCTATGACACTTGACCCCAAAAGTATCTAAATACAATACCTTCCTCTCCACTGCTCACAGCAGCACCACGCAACAAACACACACTGTGTGTGAAAATTGTGTTAATGACGGGTGCTACCGGTATGGATACCTGGTGTCATAACTGACTTTTAATGATCCATTCATAAAATTTTCACCGCTAATTTGCCTTTGACGCCAAATGGAATCTGTTTCGTCAGATAATCAAAACTAGTTATTCTCTGGCGTTGACGTTTTAACATGCGAGCGAGTGAGTACGCTGATTTGGTTTTACGCTGCGTTTACATATCTCCCCGAGGCAAGTGAGTTAACTGACTATAAAAGTCCAGTTTCCACCCTTGCCAAACTTGACTGGTATTATGGAGTCAGATTTTGGCTGGACTAACGAGTCTATGCACAGTCCAATCAAAATTGCGCGATGAAATAGAAACTCGGCTCGTAAACTGTCATGCAGATTTCGATCGATTTCAGGATTTGCAAAGCATGTGCACCGCCAACTCGTTGTCAATCTTTTCATGTTCTTAATCAAGGTGCTCACGCGATTTGGTGCACTTCGCGATGGAAGACCCGTTTTATCACAATATGGATCTTGATTATCGATAAGATCGTCTTGACTGGGCGCCGCCATTTTGTTTGAAGCAAAAGCAAATGATACGAGAGGTGGAATCTGATCGGTCCATTGGAGAGGCAGAGAAGGGACATAACTCGAAAAAGCCACCGCTGGCGCTACGATCGAGACCAGGAATTCCAACCAAGATCGGCAAGGGTGGAACCTGGACTTTTACAGTCAGTTAACTCTCTTGCCTCTGGAAGATGCTTTGCGAATGTAATAAAGGGGAGATGATATGAGAGGTAAATACAAATATTTAAATAACACACCAGCCTATCAAACCAAAGCATTTGTTGAACAAACGTGTTTTTTATGAGCACCTGATAATAAAACTACGGAAGCGTAGTAGGACCACGGTGAAATATTTTTTGGGTCCAAATATCTTCTAGTTAGGACTTAGTATGGACAAGACTAACTATCTTGGAGATACAAACGTTTTCTTTGCTTAGCTTGATATGTCTTTCACTGAACACCATGTTATATTGTCATAATGCATGTCTACATGTGGTTATGAATCAATCTAGAATGTATGCAGTGTTACCTAATCCCATTTCAATATTGATGTTATTTTATATATATGTGAGCGAGTTAAACATCTACGACGCATGAGCCTTATTTCGGTCACACGGTGATTATGAAGGCTGGAATTTATGCATTGCTTCCTGCTCCTGTTTCAACACTGATTGTAAACCTAGCTATAAGAGAGATTAAATATCGTTAAATTTACTTCCTTGTTACAAGCGCGGACCTCCCAGCTCTGGCCACAGCAAGCAACAAGTAAGTCTGCTAATATCTCTACCAATATCCTTCACAATCCAGCTTATAATTAATATGTATGAGTTTGTTTATTTATTTAATGCTGATAAGTGACCACTGTGTCACCGTAGCCTGTATTGTGATACGGTAGGCAACGCCCGCCTACACACAACTCCGGAATGAGATCATCACATTGTTGTCCTGACCAGATGACATTCCTGACCTCATTTGACATTACATGCACCAACCGCCTCACAGTCTAGACCAACGTTTCAGCAAAATATCAGTGTAGGTTGATTTTAGGCCACTTTCAGCAATACTCCATTATATCACGACAGGTTATACCAGACATGGGCCATGTGGGGATCGAACTCGGGTCAGCGTTTTAACCACAGCTCCTTTTTATTGTAACTTGTGTATAAGTAATATCAACCCCTGAGTAAAATAAACACATCAAATAAACCATTTATCATCACTTGTTTTAAAAATCGTGCATTGTGATTGTCTCCTCAGTTGTGCTCATGTGGCGTAAATAGATAGATATCTTAGATAGATATCATGCAAACACTTTTTTCGAAAAAACAAATCTTTGTAAATTTGACTAAAACCTTTATATAAATAGCATACGTTATTTAGTGGAGCCTATAAAAGTGTTTCATGTTCAGTATCCAGTTTGGAACATCCGCTAAAGCAACTCATAATGACTTTCCGATTAGAAATATCCCCATGAACAGGTGTGAGCGAGGTTAAAAGATGCGTTGGTTGTCAAATGGTTCTGGTTCATATTTATGGAGGAATGAGTGTTATAATATTAAAGGTAAAATAGGAAGTTGTGGGACGACTTTTGGGGCATTCTGGTCCACTTGGTGTGCAAATGCATGTCATAATCACCTTCATTTGGTTTGACGTGCTCTCGTCTGGGCATGGGGAGCTATATACTCCCAAAGAAGAGGATATTCCAAAGTAACAGATGATTACAGTAGTACAAAACGGTATCGGGTGATGGTAATGGATCGGAAAGAAAAGGAAGGACCAGACTTGATCTATTAGGTAAAGGTCAGAACCACAGTGATGTAGTCCCGGTAGAATTGTCCAGATACCCTTCCATGGATCATATGCAGTGGCGTTCTGGCAGCCATATATAGTGATCCAGCCCCATATAATTACAGACCCACCCATACATGTCACATTGCCTTACGTTGACGTTGTCAAGACGTTCGTTATGTTAGGTCGGAATCAACCATGTTGTTTGTTCGGTTATATTCGATAACAGACATGTACGTGCGCACACAGCACTCTGAATCCGAGTAACGTCTAACGGTCATTCGCCCTACAACCTACCTCAATGACGCCACATTTACCATCACATAGAACATGACTTACCAGTCACAAGTCTTATTACTTACGAGCACTCACTATATGTTTATAAACCAACAGGACGGTTCCATGCCAGTAAGTCAAGAGTGAACCTGAAAATATTACACGAAACCTGCGGCTATTCCATCAGTTTCTTCGCTCTGATCACCACTGGCGAAGGATAAGAATTTATGGATGAACAACTTCTTTATTACAATCAAGTGCGGCGTTTCGGTGAAGTTTCATGCTTGCTAACAATGTTCGAACCTACACCGAAACGTCGCTCATAATTGTAATAAAGAAGTTGTTCATCCATAAATTCTTATCCTTACTTAGTACTCCAACTTCTAAATGCCTATCAAAGAAGTTATTAGTCGTTTTCATGCAGATGTGGCAATCTCAACCATCAACCGACTCACTTGCTTGATAACGGTGTTAGAACCTACACCGAAACGTCGTTTATTAATTGTAATAAAGAAGTTGTTCATCCATAAATTCTTATCCTTACTTAGATGATATACTTGAACATCTCCATGACCAGGATACTTCAAATTGGGACTTTCTCTTAGTTTAATCTGTGTAGATATTCAAATGGTACAGTTCTTCATAATTTTGGAAAATATTTTATTAACTTATGTTCTGTTTTAAATGTACACATTATGATCAATGGCCTTTGTGGACGTAATTCCGGGAAAGTTGACTTGACATTTGTTGGCAATGCTAGGTCAAGTGTTAATAATTATGAGCACCATAGATATATTTTACTTGTGTGATTTTTTTATATGTGAAGTCACGACACGAATCACAGTGTCTGCTTATTACATTGTCTTTACGAGTGCTTCATTCACTAGGAAAGCCATCATTTGATAAAGCCAATCGTTGTCACGAAATGTTTAAATGGGATAACGACAAATAATTTGTTTTGCCAAGAACGTCTGTTATCTGACACTTTCTAGTGCCTCTTTCATAAAGCTTTTGATTCTGATTTTACAAATATTGATAAAAGTGCATCGTTGTTTACAGAAGCTAGTCCATATGCAGGAAATGTAACTGTGGTTTGACTGGGAATGTGAGTTATTAAAGACGAAAAGCTGCACTCTTTTAAACCATTTCAGGAAAATAAAGGATAACGATACACTTGCTGAGTATACTGATTCAAAACACAAGTATAAAGTTATTTGCCGAAAAAAAAATCATAGAAGAAAATATGATTTCATCAAAACAATTTTGGACGACCTTGAACAAATATTAGGAAAAAAGAAGGAAATCAAAAGTGACGGAGAAATTCATGAGAGGTTTATGGTTTTAAAATCTTCTTAACCCTAATGATTCTACAGAAAACATTCATTTGGACTCTTTTCATAATGATGAAACCAATTTTGCAACAGAAATATTAGATTCCCCTTTCTCAAAAGAAGAAAATAAATCCGCTATTTAAAACCTTAGAAACTTGAAAAATCCAGGAATTGATTGACTAATAATGGAATTATTTTAATACTCTCTTGATAACATCCAGCCGTATTTGGAAATATTATTTAATACAATGATGGCTACCTCTTACTTCCAAAAGATTGGACACTTGGAACTATGGTTCCAATTCACAAGAAAGGCTCAGTGACAGAGGTTATAGGGGATTCAACTTTCCAGTGTATTTAGTAAGATCAGATCGAAGAACAAACATAATTTTGACAAGGTTACTCTACCACTGATAATATGTTTATTCTCTAGACTCATATAGAGAGGTATATTCGTCGTGAAATGAAAAATTGTTCTCTATATTTCTACAAGTTACATCCTCATTTAGATTAGGACTGCAAAGTATCAGAACACAACATCACAGTCGCACAATCCGGTGACGGTTATGCAACAGATATATTTATATTATTATATAATAACCCATATGGGCTAAAATATGCACCAATAATGTGATCTTTATAGGTTTTTATACAGAGCTATATTTTTCACGGGTAGCAATGTAATTGAGTGATGCGATTGGAGTGAATGGACAGTGTTTTTTCACTCGCGGATCGATCCAAAACAGCTGATCGGTGACAGTTTTTTTCCCTTGAAACGTCTTTGATATAATTATGTGTAACAAATAGAATAACCCACTCGGTACGACTGATTACGTAAAAAAGGTACCTCGCGGGTTATTCTATAAATGTTTACCCAATTTTGGAAGAAACCACGTTATGCTATTGAAGGAATAAAAAATAGTAAATATAACACTACTCTTACTTACTACTACTTTTACTGAACACACACTTTGGTCAGGTAGACTGGTGTTGTTAATGGAATATTTGAGATTTCAACTTTCAAACCATACAATGTATCGAAATATGTATTTCCTTCTTGAAACCTCCCTTTTATTTCATTGTATTTAGTCACTATGGTGCGCGAAATACTTGTAACAAGGCAACATGAAAATTAAGAAATAACTATACGTCATTCAGGGAGTTATTCATGCGTTTTTTACAATTTCATATTTTCACAATGTTCTATTTCTAAAATGATACAATTCTGGAAAACAGGTTTAACCTTGTCGAGAGTCGTATTCTTAAGAGGCGAACAGTTTTATGCAACACTCAGATTACTTCCTGGTCTCGGGCGCGAGGCTCCAAATACACGTCCACAACACGCAAAGTGTTTGCCTAATCTCTCTGCGTTATGTTTTATGTTTCCCTCCACAACCCAACATTTTACGGTACATTATGTCCAGAGGTGCTTGCCCAAGTTAATAACACTTTCTTTAAACAGTATCTTAGCATGAGGTGCTTTATGCGTTGTGATCTATCCACAGAAAGGAACAACCCTCATCTATGTATAGGTCCGTGAATATAAGCAACAAAATAACGCGCAGTTTTTCAAGTTATTCATTTTCACATGCAAAGGTTTGTGAAGTGTTAATTTTGACAAACGCGGGAACGTATTACACAATTCTTGAAATGCTGTCACCCTTATCAAACAAAAGTTATAGTTGTATGATGCTTTTTCATAGGAAAAGTATACCAACGAAGGCTCAAGTTTAAGTTTAATATGTTGTTACACCGCTTAAGTGTTTGTTCCTTGAGTGTACGGGGTAAATGTTAAAATGTTTATGATGATAGAAGGAAACTTATATCCTCAATGTACGCTTTGCTACTGTAGTGTAGGTGCCGGGTTTCAATTTGCATGTCGTGTTTGCTGCGTGACTGGTGACAGCTATTTTATGTGTCACAGCTGTCCTGAATAGCATTTGTTTGTGTCACTCGACACAACATTCCAGTTGAACTCCCTCTGACATCCTTTCAAGTATGTGCCTTCCTATTCAAGATGCGCATTGCCGAAGTCGAAAAGTTGACAAGGAAGTAAGATAAGCGTCATCTACATAAGTATATAACACACATAAACATGTCATTTGAACTACCACCCAGAACAGGAGCTTATCGCATGGTTCTTCTGTTATAAACTGGAGTGAGTGAGTGAGTGAGTATGGTTTTACGCCGCTTTTAGCAATATTCCAGCAATATCACGGCGGGGGACACCAGAAATGGGCTTCACACATTGTACTAATGTCGGGAATCGAACCCGGGTCTTCGGCGTGACGAGCGAACGCTTTAACCACCTGGCTACCCGACCGCCCCGTCATAAACTGGAACATCAACTTAAAACATACATATTAGTGCTGTTAGTGCTATGAAGATGGAAGCAACTTTACATGAGCGGGAACAACATGTTTAATTGTTAGCTCATTTTATCAATAAACAAATATATGATAGTAAGATCCTTTGTTGCATATGCATGGTCATAAGGGTTTTTTTTAATATCGCAAGAATGATTATATCAATGACACAAGAATGATTATATCAATGACATACATTTCTCATGCATATATGCTTTGTATCGTGAATTAGTGAGTACCGACATGCGTGAGTGTGGTCTAATGTCGCTTTTCGCCATTTCACAGTGGGGGACACTAGAAATCGGTTTCATACATTGCATATTGACCACACATTTTTGTAAGAGGCGACTAACGGGGTCGGGTGGGCTTGTTCAGTGATTGCATGTCATCGTGTCCCAATTTCATAGAACGATGGTCAATCACTGATTTGTCTGGTCATGACTCGATTATTTATATACCGTCGTCATAAAGCTGGAATAGTGCTGAGTGCTGAGTTTGACACACAAGAAAAAGAAAAAGGATTTATGTTATGAAGGGAATTGTTCTGAAATAGCCCTCAAAACTCCCGAAAAATCTGGACAGTGTCAGCGGAGACTTCTCTTCATCTTTCGGTATATGTCACCTTCTATGTACACTTTTGTTTGGTATGCTTATTGTTTATATCCTAAACAGCCTCGTTAAAACCTGGGTTAGTGTTGGTTTTCAGCAGCCCATGCTTGTCACAAGAGGCGACTAACGTGACCGGGTGGTCAAGCTCACTGACATGAAGATAATTTCGGTATATGTCACCTTCAATGTGTCGTCCTATGAATGTAAAAACTGCATCTATAAGTACCTTTGTGCAGATATTTATATCATTATAACTTATATAATTATTAATTCCTGAAAATGGAAATGACATGTCATCTTAAAAGGTTTGAGCAGCAAGGTTAGCTGATTTGATGGATTCATTTTATGTTCACAAGCAATCTCAAAGTTGCACCGTTAAATGTTGATCAACCGGCTGTTTACGTGTTAAGTGGCTCTGTTTGGCTAATTGTGGCTGAATTTGCTTTCAGAATTCTTTGGACCAGCACATGGACGATGTTTCTGGTATATGTTCTACTACTTTCCTCTTTACCGGACTCCTCACAAGGTAGGTTCTTACAATGCGGATTCATACAGTTTGCACATCGGTGTTTTGATTCATACTTCAATTATCCGAAAACAATACACAGTCAATCATAAAGTAAAAGACATAATTATCAAGGCATCATATTGTGCCTAGGTGAGGAGTGTATGTTGTTCTTATAACTATGTCACAGATGTACAAATAGGTGATTGTTGGGAAACGTTAAACAAGAGACATGCTCAGATATTAGATACTCGCAGTCATTCTATTTGTTTCTACAGAAGATTGTCACTGTCAGAATGGATGCACGAATTTCCCTGGTTCTCCTTGCCCAGGAACAATGTGTCAACCAGACTGGTTTGGGAGTTACTGCCAAAAGCGTGAGTAAAAGTATAATATAAATGTTATAGCTGTATGCAGGTATCTAGTAAGCATAAAATATGCCATTGTTGTATCATGAAATACTGTGGAATAATATGCGTTATTATTGATATACATGTATACAAATTATGAATGGAACAAAATAGTAATTTATAGGCACCACATATTCAGGATATGGGTCGAATTTAATATTCAGTCAGCCACCAATTTACCGAGCAATGGTCACATGCAAATTCCAAACATGTCGTACAACTAGTTTAAAAACGAAAACTTCAGCAAATGTTGAAGTAGCCTTTTGCAAAGAAGGAAAAGAATGTCAACAATGATATTATTTACTTGGACGATGTAAAGAAAGTATGCTTTGTCTCCGTTTCAATTTTGAGCTATACCTTTTAATGCCCCTTTTGAAAATAAATGTTTCGAAGTTCAATTGTTCAATGTGTTCAGCATTCTAAGTGCGGGCTTTGCTAGATTGATAATGCTGCCGAGTACGAGTGTGTTTTAATATTTGATCTATTTTGTTAAAGGCAACATAGCACGTGGACAGTCGACACGGCAGAGTAGCGAATTGCAAGGATTTGGGGGTCCCTTTCCATCTGACAAAGCTGTCGATGGCGACACTAACCAAAGGTTTGATGATGGAAGTTGTACGCACACAGGCAACACGACGTCTACAGGAGAATGGTGGTGTGTTGACATTTATACCACATTTGAGATTAGACGGATGAGAATATATCTCCGTAGTGTCAGTGAGTCTGACATATGTTTAAGTAATATACATCCTGTTCATGAGGAAGGTGACATGCGTGTACCAATAGGAGTACCCACTCGTTGAGTCCTTAAGGCGTGGCAGGATCCTAAGCCTCCATCCCTGAATATTACACAATTGGTTGTTTTCTTAGGAGATTTCATGGTTTGTTGTTGAACACCCAGTAATCAATATTTAAGTTATATGACGTCAGTCTGTAAATAGTCTAGTGTCGACCAAACAATCCATTGACTGACATTAAGAGCATCGATCTCTGCAATTCGGATGCAACGGTATGCATCATGCAAGTGATACATTTCTTATGTATTCAAAGGAATGTCTTGCAAATATATCACATCACACTATTACTCACATCGTTCTACAGAGTGTGCTTGTTTTTTTTCAAAATTTAACTTGCTCAGACGGCATAGTTTGAAATTCAAAACATTTACAATTATCAACATCAAAAGGATAAATTCCAACAAGCATGTATGTCGCAACACATGCCAGCAGGACCTAATCGGGGTTACACATTATACCTATACACATCTTGTATCATCACATAATGTATGTTGTTCACTTAACGTGTGTAGTCACAGTTCAATCCATTGATTGACATAATGAGCATCGATTTACACAATTGGGATGCAATGACATGCACAAAGCAAGTCAGTGCGTCTGACCCTCGATCCTGTTAGTTGCCTTTTACGACAGGCATTGGTTGCTGAAGACCTATTTTCACCCGGATCTAACCCGGGTTTTGTAAGAGAAATTAAGTAGATGAACGCAGTCTGACCACACAGTCTGTGTACATACATATGGTATATGGTGAATTCGTATTCTTATACAATAATCAACACGAGAAGGATAAATTCCAACATGTGGAATTTATATATCAGCATATACATGTACCACGGGGCCTTATCAGGGCTACACATTATACCTATACACATCTTGTATCATCATATAACGTTTGTTGTTCACAGATACTGACCGCAACGTGGGCCTTCAGGTGAAGGTTGGTGAGCAGCTGTGTTACACATTGTCCGCAGACAACAGACAACAAACTGTTTTAAATATTACATGTGGCGAAGCTTTGACTGGTTCATCTGTAACAATAAGTGTCGATGGACCCTACCTGACATTATGTAAGGTGCAGATATTCCGTGAGTAGTCATGCTGACATGTTATTTTACTTATTAGCAATACATATCGTTATTTTATAGCATTAACTAAAAACATCGGAATATAAACACGAACATAGGGTACGATAACGAAAGTTGTCTTTTAATAATAACATTATAAATAACAGATAGAGGTTTAATGACAGTATTATATCGGGGTATAAAAGGACAGTTGCGAGAACAAAGAACGAGGCGAAGAAACCGTTCGATTTATCCCGATAAAGTTATGTCACACCTCCCCCATATATCTCAAAGCACAGCCAAATACGCGGTTTCCATGAGTAGCATATGGGCGTCTATAGTGAACAGTTCGCTCTTTTCACTTTCAGCTATTGGTCCAAAAGTCCACGGCCCAAGCGTCTGTGCACATGCAGCACAAACTTCACTGACGTATAAAGTGTATTAGTTGGAGTAAATAATCAGGATATACTTGTTCTATATGGGCCCCAAATGACAAACGCCTTTTGGATCAGATCCATTAGGTGTGTTCTCTGATTTGCATCTCATAGTATGTGTACTGGCAGATTGCAGCGATGGATGGTTTGGAGATGACTGTGACAAGCAGTGTCAGTGTCAAAATACAAATGAAGTATGTGACAAGGAGACTGGCAACTGTAGGGGTGGATGTGCTGCCGGGAAACATGGACCAGGGTGTCAGCAAGGTATGACAGAATGTGATATTAGGAAATCGCCCATATGGTAGATTTTCTCACTTAAAGTTGAGTATAAACGTAATTCTAAATTAATTTGTATTGAACACACATTGTTTGTACAGTAAAACGTTTTGTAAATTGTGATTTTTCAAATGACTATAGTGATACACAGCTGAGAAAATATAATGTCCTTGTATGTGTCTTGTGTATTGTAGAATGCAACGATGGTTGGTTTGGATCTGACTGTAACAAGCAGTGCCAGTGTCTAACTGCCTCTGAAGCGTGTAACAAAGAGACTGGCCACTGTAGTAGTGGATGCACTGCTGGGAAACAAGGTCCAGGATGCCAGCAAGGTTTGACAAAAGTTTGTTTGTACCAGCTGTTTATCTGTAACAGTCTGATCAAAAGAAATCCATTCACAAGCAGTGCAAACTGATGCCATAATAGCGAATTCTACACTAGGTAATCGTTAAAACATTAATTTCGCATTTAATGGCTTATGAAAATGTAGTCATCAATTCAAGTTTTCCTTCTTAAAACAGAGAGTATAAAGTCAAGACGTGTTTATCTACCTATTTCTACAGATTGTGGCCAACATCTTTATGGGGTCAACTGTTTCTTCAGGTGTGGTCAGTGTAGCGGGTCGTCTGACTGTAAGAAGGATGATGGAACCTGCACACAAGGATGCCAAATGGGTTACAGTCCCCCTTTGTGTACAAGTGAGACGTTTACTTTAAACTGCGTTCAATACGCCTAGTACTACAAGTTATGTCCTCAGAAACAAATTGTATCTTTATTTAGGATAGCTCGGGACAAGGGACGTTGATCTCGTTTCAGATTGTAGTAGGCATGTATTCAAAAGTAAATGTGTCAGACTGGATAGACATGGTGATTATTTATTTCTTGGACTTTCTGGAAATGGATGCTTCTGATTTTTCAAGATTTTGCGAACACTCGAAGATTGCAGATTTTTGCTAATTGGAACCCAGGACTATTTCATCACTTAATGTGAATCCATGTGTACAATATATCATCAGTGTCCACACGACGGTTCTTATAACATGATTAATTGGTATATTTAACACTGACATTTCGAAATTTGACACATCAGTGAGAAAACTAATGTCCGATGCTATTCCCTATTTCGACTTGTACCATATATACCCTGGGTTTTTTTCAGGTGAACAAATGACTTGCTTATACTTGATTTTTTTTTTACGGGCGCAACCAGTGGGGCAGGATATGTTCACCTTTTCACGAACACGTGTTATCATCACTATTTCTTAGTGATTCATAAAACACATGCGCATGATATAGTCGGAATCGTACACGATTGTGGAAAGGGCATCGTCGCTTTTATTTAAACTCTTCGCCTTCATGTATGAATGTTCTCAGAAGTGTTCCAAAAATGAGGAGTATTTTTTATGAAATGTACATGCCGGTATAAAACAATACTCAGTTTTATATAGCTCAGACAATATTCAGTCTCGATTATCTGCATACACAGATTATACCGTCTTAGAGCACAGCAAAGTACGTGAGTTTCATGAATAGCATATGTGATCCTTTACTGAAGAACTCGGGCAAATGACACTTCTCACTCTCAACTATTAGCCCACAAGTCCACATAGTACAGCCTATAAGCGTCTATCCTGAAGAACTGTATCAGTTGGAGTATATAATCGGGATATAATTGTACTACAGGTGACCAAAATGACAAACATTTATTGGATCAGTTTCTTTAGCTGTTCTCTGATTTGCATCCCATATTATATGTATTGTAGAATGCAGAGACGGTTGGTTTGGCTCTGACTGTGACAAGCAGTGTCAATGTCTAAGTGCAACTGAAGTATGTAACAAGGAGACTGGCTTCTGTCGTAGTGGTTGTACAGCCGGGAAACAAGGACTGGGGTGTCATCAAGGTATTAAACGTGTGGTGTTTACATGCAGTACCAATTGTTAAACTGTAACCATCTGATGATAAGACATTTACGTGAGGAATATTTTACGTGAAGTCATAAACTAAGTCATTGTTCAAAAGATAATTTGGTACTTTTGTTGTAATTTGGTGTTTCATGTGAACGTCGTTATCAATTCAAGATTTCCTTCTAAAACACAGAATAAAACATGAAGAAGTGTTGATATATCCCTATCCATACAGATTGTGGCCAACATCATTATGGGGTCAACTGTTCCTCCACTTGTGGTCAGTGTAGCGGGTGGTCCGACTGTAAGAAGGATGATGGAACCTGCACACAAGGATGTCAACAGGGTTACAGTCCTCCTTTGTGTAGAAGTGAGACGTTATTTTATATACATTCGGTATAATACAATGGACTCTGCTTTTAGCTGAAATTTGTTATGATTGTGTAGTGAGTGAGTGAGTTAAAGTTTAACGTCACATCGGCAATATTTCAGCCATATGGTGACGAGACGTTATGATTGTGGAATAGATTTTGTCGCTTCTATTCACAACGTTTGGAATGCCCGGTGTCTTCTGTCACAATGTGGGTTTAAATAAGATGTGTAACACCTAGCTCGTGTCACACTTACTATAACTTTATAAGATCCGTCAGTGTTGTATTTTGATAAATATCTATCTCTATTTAGGGCTCCTGTAAAACATTATGGTGATGATCTCTAAGGCTATGACATTTCGACAATTCATTTCAACAGCTATTATGCATGTTTATCATTTAACTAAAGTATTTATCCATGACATCAGCTTATGACATAAAAACATGTATGTCATACCCCAATGACATAAGTATGCAAATTAGATATGCAAATTAGATAGCCGGAAGTGGGACTTTTTTCGCCAGGGCACGTGAGTAGGTGTTTACAAACAACATGGATACCTTTGATGTTGGAGACAATGTTGGAGACAATGTCAAAGGGGAAGTGCTACAGTGGTATCCGTGTTGACAAATGGATATTACAGGTTACAGGTTGATGGTACCGAATTTAAATTTGACTGTGATGAAGGCAGATTATCAAAACTTCCCTGTGGCCAAAGTTTCATCATCGAAACGCCTTCGTCGAGCACGACGAAGCAGACGACGAACACAAAGCCGAAAGATGCCCAAGGAAGGTTTGTGGCTGTTGAGGACGGCATGATCGACGGTGTGATCCTAGACAATCAAAACAAAAATACAGCCAAGAAAACTTTGTACGATTTGAAACTGTTCGATAACTTTCTAAAAATCCAAAGTCATCTTTAGAATTTTCACGGGAAGTATTAAAGGGGAGAAAAATTGAACTAAAGAAAGAAGGGCGTGGCAACTCACCAAGGAGAGCCGAACCGATTGGTGATGAAGAGATCGAGTCCCTGTGGCAGTCCGGATCCATTGGAATTAGTAATCCAATGAGCATAATATACTTTGTTGCTAATTTGCTAATGTTGCTGATCCCTCTCAGTGCCCTCTGCAGGTGTATAAGTTGTATGCCTCCACGCGTCCACTCGACTTCTGTCGAGATGACGATCCCTTTTACATCGGCACACACACTTTAGGTATGCCTAAACCTGGCGATCAGTGGTTTATCCGCTATCGTATTGGGAAAAACAAACTCTCCTCTCTCATGAAAAACATGTGCGATGCCGCCAGTCTCCAAACATCGAGGGGCGGTCGGGTAGCCTAGTGGTTAAAGCGTTCGCTCGTCACGCTGAAGACCCGGGTTCGATTCCCGACATTAGTACAATGTGTGAAGCCCATTTCTGGTGTCCCCGCCGTGATATTGCTGGAATATTGCTAGAAGCGGCGTAAAACCAAACTCACTCACTCACTCCAAACATCGAAACGACTCACAAATCACTCTGCGCGCAAACACCTTGTGCAAAAGTTGAATGACAATAATGTTCCGCCAAATCAAATAATGCAGATAACTGGCCACAAAAACATCCATTCTGTGAACAATTACTGCCATATTAATCCTGACCAGCACAAGCAAATATCCAACATCATTTCACGAAACACTCCATCCCACACTGTGACATCTCAGCTTGTTGATGAAACTCCCGTCATGCAGAGCGGCCCCTCGCGTAATGTCCAAATCGACAGTAGACAACACAGTCAGCGGTCTCAAATAATTAATGTTTCTGGTGGTGTTAACACTATGTTTGCTGGCAACATTACTGGTGGAAACATAACGAATAATGTCGTTAAACCCCCAAGCCCGGTCCCAGTCAAAAGACGCCAGATTGTCATCGAAAGCGATAGTGACACCGACTAATGCATTTACTCTGACCTCTCAGCGGCGAGACTTTCTTCAAGTGAGAGAGCGGTTTGATTTGAAACTTTATGTTATAAGTGAAGTTACACCAGAGATATTAACAGATTACACATAATCGTTGTTATTACCGTTATTAAAGTTTCAATTATTCTGCAAAAGTCTGTTCAAGTATTTTGTTTAAAATAATCCGAGGAACTTTTTTCTCAGCGAAGGAATATGCCATAAAGGAGTTAAGAGGTTGTTTATTTTGGTTTACACAGCTATGGAAAACATGTATCACTACGTACGATCTATACGTAAGATTTCGACAAGTTGCTGAAGTTATTGTTAATGCAATTATTCCTTAATAGGGAAGCAAAAATGTGAAAATGATAAATATAATTCATCACTCGTGTTTTTTAATATGGGAAATATCAACCTCGTCCTGTTAATCGGTGTTTGCCTCGCCAAAGGCTCGGCAAATACCGATTAACTAAGACTCGGTCGATATTTCCCATATTAAACAACACGTGATGAATCCTCTATGTAAATGTATTTGGTAGCTGCTTAACGCTGTAGAGAAATATTTGACATTCTGTTTAAAGTCGAACTGCATAGATCTCAATGGGTAATGGTGTCATTAAGTGGAAGATCATATAAGGATAAACTTTCCTTTCTATTTTCAAATTCCAAATCGCACTGCGTAGCGATGTATTTTCATTAACCTATTTTTTTTATCACCGGAATGGAAGTGATGTCATTTGAACGGAATTACGTATAAGTAGTGAGAATAGTTTTCTCCAATGTAATCTTCTTTGTCGAAATGAAATCATGTGCGAAACGTAGCAGGTTTAAACAGCGGGATCGAGAGTGATGTTAAAAAATTTGGACACAATTTCTACCCCTGATTGTTATGGATGCATGTGTGTACAAGAGGTCCCGAAAATATTTCTTGACATATGGTGAATTAGAACTGTATAAGTGAATTTTGTAAAAAATGGGGACTGTCTCTAAATATGAACAAATCAAAGTTAATCGTTTTTAGAAATGGTGGACGTTTAAGGAACTATGAAAATTGGACTTACAGAGAAGAAAAGATAGAGACTGTTTCATCTTATAAATATTTGGGACTATTTTTCACTCCTAAATTGCTATGGACAAAAGCAACGGCAACACTTGCACAACAAGCAGAAAAAGTATGTCATTATATTTATAAAATAAACTATCTATGTGGAGGATTACCAATCACTACTGCAATCAAGATGTTCGAATCCATGGTTTTACCAATATTAACATATGGCTCTGAAGTTTGGGGGTTCCAATACTACGAAACTATAGAGATGGTACAGACTAAATATTACAAACGGATTCTTAACCTACCAAATAATGCAAGCAATGACGCTGTTCTTGGTGAAACTGGAAGACAACGATTATATGTGTATTATATTAGTAAATGTATTAAATACTGGACAAAATTAATCTCTATGAACACTGGTCGTCTACCGAAGCAAACGTATTTAATGATGTACAAATTAGATGAAGCTGGCCGTATATCCTGGGCAACATATATAAAAAACATTCTTTTCAAGTATCGATTTGGCTACGCCTGGATAATTCAAGATGTTGGAGATCCGCAAATATTCATTTCACAATTCAAACAACGTATCGTGGACTGTGGTCAACAGCGTTGGATTGAAAACCTATCTCAAAAATCAAAACTTAAAACATATTTAACTTTCAAATCTGTATTAACAATAGAAATGTACCTCCAGGAAGTAAACAATGAATATCATTTCCTTCTTATTTGTACTTCATATTCAACATTACGTTTACATTTTATTGATACATATTTTCACACTAATCCATCATATGAAAATTTTGTAAATCTTATGTCTTCTAAATGTAAATACACTATTACACAACTTGCTAAATATATCTACCGCGCTTTTAGATTTCGCGAGTCACTCACAATTCACTGATATATTTTTTATGTATGATATTCCTTTCATGTATTTATGCATACACTATATTGATATAATGTATGTTCTATGGGCCTATGGCCTGAAACTTGGAGGAAATAAACTCTACTTATCTCAATATGTTGTATATCTCTTCAAAACGTATCTAGATTTGATTTTATTTCAGAGAAATGCATGTACACCACAATTGTCTTAACAGCTTATAACAGTGTCTTTTGGAACACTGTTGAGATGATGTTTTTACTGAAAAAGTCGTATAAGATGTCCAAGTAGCTTTCAAAATATATCAAGAAGGCAATGGAAATCTACATCAGCCAAGCAACTGCGAGAAGAAGCGATTACAACAAGGGAAATTTTACAGTTGAAGTTATACCCTTTCAGTTCCAAGAGCAAGACTGCACATTGATCTGTACATCTCTATACGTGAATCAGTCCATACTTCATTCCACCTTTTATACATGTGACTTGTTACAAAACAATCTCACCATGAACGATTTTAATCTGACATTCAACTTATAATCCAAACATTGTCTTATGATACGTATTTTGTTGATAAAATATGTTGCATTTTGTCATTTAAGCTGTTTAAAAAATAAACACATCATGCGATGTGGTAATTTCATCCTTTCAAGGCAAGGCTTTAAGATAATCTTCGTCCATTCAGTGTGTGCAGTTCACTTCTATGGACCGCCCTGCCAAGGATGTGGACACTGTAAGGACGATTCCCAATGTTCTGTGCTAAATGGGACATGTTTGACTGGCTGTAAACCTGGATATGAACCTCCACTGTGTAACACAGGTAACATATCTTATTTCATCTGGAGTCAATATAGAAAAAAGTAGTGATTAGGTTATACATGGAAATAAATATGTTATATTGGCATCACAATGTCAGTTCCAATTTGTACTAATTGATACACAGCATTATGGTTTGCTGTAGGTTTGTGATAAACGTTAAACATAATAAGATCCCTCCTACACAGTAATAATTATTCTCCTTTCTGCATTTTATATGGTTATTCTATTCCATTTTAAAAGAGTGTCCAGACACATTGTATGGAGTGAACTGTTCGTTAAGTTGTGGCCAGTGTCGTACGTCAACAACTTGTCACCATGTGAATGGAAGCTGCCTTGAAGGGTGCAGCAATGGTTTCAAAGAACCTTTGTGTAAAGGTAATAATATAGCAACATTATCTCAAATAAATGACAAATGTGTAAATTACGTTTGTTATCATGTTGTACAGACACTCAAATGGAAAATAAGAAGTACATGTTTATATCTTAAATAAAGAAAAACTCGATCATCCATCAATCTATCCTACTCAGCAGCACTGAACTTTATCCTGAAGCCTTGCTTGATGGTGATTTTACCGGATGGCCCACCGATGGGGCATGAAACGCTATATATAGAGCTTCATAAGCACATGCTAAGAAATAGTGGGAATCGTACAATGGACAGCGATTTCTCATGATTATTGCAAAAGTATTGTCACTTATATTTGAGTAATGACACAATTCCTTGAGTGCAAAATAATACTTTCTAGCAGCACAATATATACGTTTCTATTGTGTTAACAACTGTCAAAGACCAGATACGTTCCACAAAAAAGCCACGATAGTGTAACAAACAAATCTAAAGCGTCAGTGGAAAAGAATAACCAGTCTTTATTGTCCGCCGAAACGGATTCCATTTGGCGTCAATGGCAAAATAGCTGTGAATATTATACGAATGGACCAGTGAAACTCAGTGTGTTTACAGGGATATTGCTCAATGCCGATAATATATAGTAATAGACTAAATACCCGAGATCCTGCTTAATACCAATATTCATGCAGATTATCTTAATCACACTTTAGTAGATATGGAATTAATTCCACACAAAATTTTATATCATTTGAATTAAAAATAACTGCTTGCTGACTGACATTGAATGTGACCTGTGTCATTAAATCTCTCAGAACATCTGGTTTCAGAAAGTGTGTCCCTCACAATATCCCACCTTTAGAATGTGCGCCATTAAGCCTCTCACAACATCTACTTTCAGAATGTAGGTCATTAAGCCTTTGTCAATATCTGCTTTCAGAATGTGCGTCATCAAACCTCTCACAATATATGATTTCAGAATGTGCGTCATTAAGCCTCTTACAACATCTACTTTTAGAATGTGCGTCATTACACATGTCACAGCATCTACTTTTAGATTTTGCGTCATTTAGCCTCTCACAACATCTGCTTTAAGAATGTGCGTCATTAAGCTTCTTACACCAACTACTTTCAGAATGTAGGCCATTGAACCTTTCACAATATGTTCTTTCAGAATGTGCATCATAAAGCCTCTCACAACATCTGCTTTCAGAATGTGCGTCATTTAGCCTCTCACATCATATACTTTCAGAATGTGCGTCATTAAGCTTCTAACAGCATCTGCTTTAAGAATGTGCGTCATTAAGCCTATCACAATATCTTCTTTCAGAATGTGCGTCATTAAACCTGACGCAACATCTGCTTTCAGAATGTGCGTCATTAAGCCTCTCACATCATATACTTTCAGAATGTGCGTCATTAAACCTCTCACAATAGCTGCTTTCAGAATGTGCGTCATTAAGCCTCTAACAATATCTGCTTTCAGAATGTGCGTCATTAAGCCTGTCACATATATACTTTCAGAATGTGCTGATGGTTATTATGATACCAACTGTACTGCTTGTGGTCAATGCAAGGGAGGCAACTGCAACTCACAAGATGGAGAGTGCCTTGATGGATGTCAGCCTGGCTATGAAGCTCCATTATGTCAACAAGGTTAGCCATGGCCAATAGTTAAACAATTGAGGAGAAGGGGGGGGGGGGGTCATCTTCCAAAAATGCTCCGTTACATGTACACTCTCTAAGAAGGGTTACGACCAAATCGTGCAGGTATTGTATAAGGATTGACTTCAAATATTTTAAGAATACCTTGCACAATCAATAAGCAATTTATACATACATAATTGTACCAGTGTCAGCCAGTAAACAAACAGGAATACTGAATGATGGTATGAAGTAAAACTGATTCCCTAACAGTTTCATAAAAAAATCAGCCTTCACATTTTCATGGATATTGAGTGTGTCAACAACACCTATGGAGAAAACTGCCAATATCCCTGTGGCAATTGTCTTAATGGGACGTGTCAGCCCTCCAATGGCTCATGCATACTTGGGTTCGAAAAAGGTTACAAGGGTGATTCCTGCAAACGTGAGTAGATCAACAGCTTTAGGTATTTAACAAGTTTCCTCTCTTTTATTCTAGACGTTAATAAAGACATTTGATATTATTTATTTGCGACCGTTAGAAAATGTTTTGGAATATCAATACGTCTTTAATTAGTGCCAATATCTTTCCTAGTTTACCCCGAAATAAAATAGTCAAATTTAATCGCACGTTACAACTTAATAACTCACTCATGAACCAAAGCATGAAACTGTTTTTGACTTTTTAATATTATAGTGTCTACAAGCTCTCAAAGGGGCGAGGGTTCCATGGCCAGTTCTACCGTTCGGGCAATAAGTTGGGGGGCAGTAGCTGTACTAGTGGCAGTGACCCTTGTAGTCCTGTTGGTCGTCATCAAGAGGTATGTGTCATACTTATAATATTGTTTTGTAACATCTTATATTTATGAAAGATGTGGTTGAATCCACAACAGAGTAGGTCCCAAGTACCTATGGCAGCATACAATGTGGATAGGCATGAATCCGAACATCTTACCTTCAGTCACCCGCTTGCCAGACTCAATGTTGTACAGTTTGTAACGTATAGCCGGAATATTGCTAACTTTGACGTCAAGCAATATTCAGTCACACAACCACTGAAACATATATGGAAGGTTTTACTTGAATATACACAACGGAACACACTATGACAAAATAAACATTATGAAAGTTGTTTGGCATTGCACATTGTACCACACTTCTAACAGACGTGTATGCAATGAGTATTAGTTCTACGGAAACTACCATTAATTGTACTAACATGTACATACACATTAAAACAGAGGATGGTTTATGTTCCAGAAGACGTAATATGAAGTCTCAACAAGAGGAAAATACAATTTCTCTAGGTAAAGTAAAAGGTGTGTCCTAACATGTTAGTACTACGTTATGAACTATTATTCTCGTTTTAGAATTTTCCCTTTTTTTTCGCAAATCAGGAACCACAATTTGCTCGCACTGATGATCATGCTATGCTTTATCTCTGTCTATATCAGGAGTACCTAACACCGAATGTGATAGAAATAATTACGATTTAAGAGTGTCAACGTCCATTGCTGACATGTACACATTTTCATTACAACCATGACACATAGGGTATAAGTACCAATACATAGTCAATACATCAGACACCCAGAGGTGTAAGGGCATCTACCTGAAAAGAACAAGATGTTGCATCAATATCTGACTGCTCTTGTTTAAGGTGAGAAGGACACTCCTGCTGTAGGGACATCTGCGCCACCTGATAAGCCTGAGAAGAAACCAAAGCCTCCTGCAGACAACGTGTACGAGAACTCGGAGCCATACTACAACGTCGTCCCAGCTCCTGTGTCCCTGGACAGACTCAAGCAGTACGTCAGGGACAGAGTGACGGGCGTGGGATTCGAACACGAGTACAAGGTAGGGCGTGGTAAAATTTGATAAATACAACTGTAATCTAAAGTAAAGATATGTTCATTCGTTTCGCAAAGGAGTGGTGTTATAATGGCGTTATTCATTTGTTATAACAGAGGAAAGTATGTAAATCCCTAATTTTTTCGCCAATCGAAATCTTACGATACCTTAAGGGTTACCTTCATGTTTTGTATATGACATGATCAACATGAACATTATCAGTATGGTACAAAATGATGCAGTTCTTCCAAGACGTAAAAACTGCGAACACCTGGTGTCATAACTGATTATCAGTGATCCATTCACACAGTTTCCACAGCTGTTTTGCCCTTTACGCCAAATAGAATCTGTCTCGGATGAAAATCAAGACTAGTTATTGCATTGATGTTTTATATTTTCAGCTACTCCTTTACGGAATACATGGAGCTCATGTCGAAGGGAGAAAACCTGAAAACAAAAAGAGGAACCGTTTCTTGGAACTATTTCCATGTAAGTTTTAGTGAAATAATAATGTATATAAAAGAGCATATTATTGGCGTACATGTACATTTTTGGGGTATTGTTTTGTAATGAATCGTGTGTGCTGCAATCTACTGGTTAATGAAACCAATAACTAAATAGGATTTTAACCCTGTTTGAAAACTTGCTCTATTTCATACGTCACATGCTGACTTACACCCTCAAATCTGAAAAGAAAACGATCATCAGATCCGTATTTGTCATATTTGCACTTCCAGGTATATTTACTTTTACTCTGTTCTAAAGAAGATATCATATATATGTCCTGCTACATAGGTAAATGTCACAGTCATGTGTAAATCAAAGTTTCAGGATTTCAGCTTATACGTTCGGGGTGATTTATATATGATTGGTAGAATAAACATATTGACTGGCCTCATATTCATATTTGCCTCATGCAGCGAACAGGAATGTTCATTTTGAACATGCTGATTTTGCTATACAAAATGAATTTATTATTCAATTCCCTTGATGATGTGACACTAGTATTCTAAATAGCGTCTCTATTAAAAACATGTTTATTCAGTAGATATCATCGTGTGTGTGTTTCGTCACATGAAAACATATCCGAATTTCTCATCTGAACAGATGACGACAGTCGCGTTGTTCTGATGCCAGATGGTGATGCTACATGGGACTATATCCACGCCAGCTACATAACTGTAAGCCACACTTAATCAAATGGTTAGCTATTCCCGTATGTATATTATTCAAAACTGCCCCTTGCAAATAAATGAGTGAGCGAAAAGTAATTTTGTATAATGTGTTTGTCATCTGTAACTGCACAATACGTGTGTTTGTTTCAGGGCTACTCCGAATCCAGTGTGTTCATTGCTGCACAAGGTATATGTCTTGAACGTTATTATATGTTTTGTACATAGATGACTGATTCCTCTGTAACACATATACAAAACTATTGCTGTATCATTTCCTTCATTGCAAGCCTACAAAGTGGATCTTTGAACGGTTTTGTTTACATACATGATTTTCGATGACTTCCTCTGTTTATTTGTTTATTTCTTTGTTGTTTAACGCCACACCCAACAATATTCCAGCTATATGACGGCTGTCTTTAAATGATCGAGTGTGGAACAGATAATCCAGTGATTGACATCATGAGCATCGAACCAATTTGGATATGATGACATGCATTCCGCATCACACTACCAGATTCATACCTTTCTTCACTACTCATGGACACACACTATTTTCAAAACTAAAGGTTGAAGTAATCTCATGGTCGTGGTATTATATTCCAGGACCAAACCCTGTGACTGTGAACGATTTCTGGAGGATGGTGTGGCAGGAACACGTCTCGATAATCATCATGCTAACTAGAGTCATGGAACTAAACAGGGTAAGCTGAACTGAAGAGTAAAGAGATTACATGAACACATTCCTCTTGTAATAATCTATGATGGCAACAAACCTCTGTATCCCTTTGCATTCCCTCGAGCAACCTTGATATAACTGAGAGGGGTTGAGAGCCGTCTAAAATTAGAATCAGAGGCGCATGATTGACTTTTTCAGATATTAATTATATTACCTATATATTAAGTGTTAAAACATTACATTTTGCGGTCAAGGATGTACATAACCATCCACTTTCTTTACAGAAAAAGTGCGAACAATACTGGCCTGACGAGAAAGAACAGAAGATGTGTGGTCGCATTGTTATCAAGCCACTGTTGGCCACAGTCAGGGCGGACTTTACCATCCGAAAATACAGTGTTCACCATTCTACGAAAGTAGGTCCTTTGGTCCTGCGCGATACTGAAGCACATGTTGCACATAGGGTGTCTCCTGAGGCATGTGACTTTGTTCGAAATATGCCTCTGTTTACCAAGCTGTGAATGGGTACCCGGTAGGATGAAATGGTAATGCGACACTCACTGTTAACCATCTAGCCCCCAACAGGAAGCGTTGTTCATCCTCCCCAGGGAACTGTGAAATGCTGTGATCTGAGTAATAACAGTGTAGCGCTTTGAGCATAAATGTGTTGAAATATAGTGCAATATAAGTGGTACTTTATGATATTTACTATATAGTCGGAATCATACTCTGCTTTTAGCAGATATGTCTTGTGGCTATTAAAAAGGGGTTTGTCGCTTTTATCATTATTATCAGTAATACTGAAATACTCTTATTTTAAGGAAATTGGAGTTGTGCAATATGTTGTTATCGGAACTGACACTTCCTCCGTTCCATATGAGTGAGTGAGTGAGTATGGTTTTACACCGCAATATTAGCAATATTCCGGCAATATCAGGGCAGGGTACATCAGAATCCGGGTCTTTGGCATGACGAGCGAACGTTTTAACCACTAGGGTACCCGACCGCCCCCATTCTATATGAGACATGTAGATCTGTTTCATTTGAGATGCTATTTCTAGCCCTCTGACAAAAGGACAGTGACGCAGCTTCACTTCACGTCTTGGCCTGACCATGATGTTCCTTCAGCCCCGGCTCTGGTCGATTTCTGGAAGCAGTACAGGAGTCTGACGTCATCAGAGGAGGACATTACCGGACCTGTTCTAGTTCACTGCAGGTATGTTGCCTGTGACATTTCCAAAATACGATTTCGCTTTCAAATAGAAACAAAATACCTCTACCAATTCAAGTGGCAGCGTTTGAATACCTGCACAGTGATACCCGTTTCCAGAGGATGTCTAAAGACCCTTTATCGTACCTTCATATGTATACCCAGCATATACAGCATACCCAGTGATATAAAGTCGGATACACTGATCCTTTCACTTTTACATATTCTTTTTACCTATATCATGTTATCCTCATTTTAAAGATTTTCCCTTATTTTGACAGCAAAACTGCAGGATTCATATCAAACCATGCTTAATATAAGATGGAATGTGTGTAGGCATTTTCATTTTTTTCTACAATATACTGTGCCTCAGTTTCCTGTACTATAATAATATCGTATTACTGCATTATTGCCATGTAAACGTGGGAAACGTATCTGCAAGAACGTAATGAGAAATAGAGGATAGGGGTAGGTTAAGACGTTTCTCTAATATGTGATCCCTTATCATCACCGTATTTGCGATCTCCGAGTACTCGACCTTCATATATAATTCCTGGTAATTTATCTCCATATCACCTACTGTTTATCTGATCTCCAAATGACTCACCTGCATATCTGGCAACGTATTTTTTCATGGCTTCAGCGCTGGCGTTGGACGTACGGGGACGTTCATTGCGCTCGACAACCTCTTTCACGAAACCGAGTCTCTGAACAAAGTGAACGTGTTCTCGTGTGTGTCCAAGATGAGAGAGGCTAGGATGAACATGGTGCAGACTGTGGTAAGTCCAAACTTTAAAAAGGCTAAACATGATTGTTTGGTAGCATTATGACAAGTATGTTACTTTTTCAGTTATATATGATAACCACATAACTCACATTGAAAGAGACTACATTCTAATGACGACATTTTTTATAAACACTTTTTGCATGTTTCCAGGAGCAGTACCGCTTTGTTCATGATGTTCTCCTTGAAGCTCTTGGGAGCAGGGGGACTTTTTATACCTCTGCTGAATTTGAGAAAACAATTGGAAGTGGTTTGACATATACCAGACATGAAGAGGCGGAGATGAGCAGGCAGTATCAGGTACAACTAATGGGCCACGAAATAGCTACACAAAAACAATGCTTCGTTATTATGTTGTTGGAAGGGGGCTTTGCAAAGTGGATAAAATGCTCACACGTCACCGTTCTGTGATATTGCTGGACTCTTGGTAAAAGTGGTGTAAAACATACTCTCTCACTAACTGTTTTGACTGGACCAGTAACATTTGCGTAAATAATCTAACCAGCTTGAATGTGATGACGGAAATGACTGAAGGATTTAAATTTTTATTTATTTATGTCACGTTTTGGTACAGATGCTTGTATCAAACACGTAGGTAGGACATAGTTATATACCTAAGGTTACATATACACAGAGACTAACAACATCATGTTACAACAGTGATGTTATGTGATTCTATGTGATGTAGTCAAGGTAAGCCGATGCAATGAATACCCTGCTGTCTAATAATGTCAGTACTATTAAAGCTAATCCTGGTGCTTCAGCTTCTAAAATCACTATATATGTATATATGTTTATTAAATGTCTTGGATTACATGTATACTGTCTATATATGTTTTCTCCCATATTAATTAGTCATCAAAAAGATGAACACACCGTACCTTACATTGCTTGTTTCCGCAGTCACTCAAAGCGATGCAGCAGGACGTAGATGATGATGCAGTGTCTGCAGCTCAACTCCCGGAAAACAGAAGCAAAAACAGGAATCAAGACATTGTACCAGGTGAAGTCAGTATCAGAATACTTCTACGTGTTGACATTGTATGAGTCAACGAGTCGATGTTAACATTCTGTCCCTTCTGCAATCTGTTTGAAGGATCAAAGTACTGTCATAAGGACGAATTGGAAATTGTGTCGGTCAATGGGCATTCCATCCACCCACATTTACATTAAGATATTTTTACGTACTATTAGTTAATATTATTTCTAAATAACACGAACCTTGTTCAAAATTTGAATCCACAAGATTGTACATGCAATCGTCATACAAGATTATTAATGTTTAGAAATAACAAACAAAGATATGCAATTCCAATTTCTGAAACAAAATAACACTGCCTAATCACTGTGACTGCATCAGATGAATATAACATTATTACACCTTAGGTTAGACTAACTCCATCCTCAAAGCACGAGGACCAAGATTAAACTGACTAAGACGTCTCCATTTTAACGAGAGAGCCATGAGTATATATGTTCGTTCTTGCGTCGTAATCTATGTTTAGTTAGTCTGATATATACTACCACACTATCTGTGTTCAGTTTAGGGAACACCCAAGATTACTAACCTTATCTTCTTTATGAAATAACAATCGCATTATTCTTTCAGCGAACAATGTACGACCCTATCTTTCCACTCCCGTGCCAGGCCATAATGACTACATCAACGCAGTAGTGCTTCCAGTAAGTTGACTGCTGTCTTCTTTGCATCAGTAGTAATCAAGATATATCACATGGTATTAGTGTTCACATGCAGTGATCTGTTTCAGTATTCATATTAATATTAAAATCCTTTGCCACTGTTTGTTCCATGCATGATAACGATGATCATTGTTTGATTTGTTTTGACTCCAGTCTGCCACGCGTGCCCAAGGTATAATAGCAACCCAGACACCAGTGACACCGACTGTTCTTGACTTTTGGAGACTGGTGTATGATCACGACTGTTTCAACATTGTCTGTCTCGAAGACGATAAGGTTGGTATCGCACACAAGGATTTACTCCGCTTTTGTAAACATAGTGTTCGGCAGTGACATCAAACATAGGCATCAGCTCGTCACACTACACTGCAGAAGAAGTAGTCAACAGACACCGTTTTAGATGGCATGAGAGCCTAACAACACCCTTGCAGAAAGCCTAATAAAATGTGCAGTCAATAGTTTGCGAGCATTTCAGATCATTTTTGATTAATGTACCATCCGCCGCTCCCTGATTTTTTTCCCTTATTCAAAATATGCACATTTGAAGTAAACAAGCGTAGCCTATACTATTTTGCAGTTCTTTCATGTCCTATTAGAATTAATGATAATCTCAGATGCGTATATTTTCGTATTCATCTCATAGTTAACCTTTCAGAAACTGTATCCCTTGATGGATCAAGTGTTGGAGATTGGACCTTTCCGAGTCACACACAGCACAGAGGACACTACAAGAGACATCTTTACCATCGTTCAAATAACAGTAACACTGAATGAAGAGGTGCGACATCATTCACCAGTCGTCAAATCATATTGTGCCATATGAAAGCACATACTATTTAAGATGATATGATTACATCATATCAGATCATATCATGTATCAGGAAGTATGTGAGTGTATGTAGTCAGCAATCTTCTAGTGATGTCACGGTGTGCTGTAGATAATCGAGGCTGTCTCAGACATACCCCTGACTAAAAACATGGCCGACGCACAATCTCATTTAAACCAGATTGGGTGGCCAAGTTCTATCATTTGGCTGCTTGAAATTGGTGTCACATTTTGGGCGTGTGTTGGTCCAATCTCATTCAATCAGATCTTAGTTTTCGCTTCTGCTGAAGTAAGGTCTGAAGACATTTTTGACCGACCAGTGGAATGATTGACAAGAGACGACATTAGACAATCTGAAAGGCAACTTTCTCATGCTTTGCGGCTTTAGTTTCAAAATGGCGGCTATGTTTTGAAACTTGTTTTGACAAATTCTCAATTGGTTGGTTGGTTTGTTGTTTAACGCCGCACTCAGCAATATTCCAGCTATATGACGGCGGTCTGTAAATAATCGAGTCTGGACCAGACAATCCAGTGATTGATATCATGAGCATCGATCCACGCAATTGGGATTGATGACCGTTCATCAACCAAGTCAGCGAGCCTGACCACCCGATCCCGTTAGTCGCTTTTTACGACAAGCATAGTCACCTTTTACGGCAAGCATGGGTTGCTGAACACCTATTCTACCCGGGATCTTCACGGGTCAAATTCTAATCGAGATTTTTAAATTCTCAATCAAAAATCTCGATTAACAATTTGAAAACGGAACGAACGAACATTCTAGAATGAGTCGTAGATTACCTAGATTGTCTGGATTCAGAAGCAAAACCCGTAACTGTCGTTTGGAATACCCAGTGTTAAATCTTTGGAGCATGCATGATCAGAAATCCTATTCCGACTGTCTTTTTCACGATCTTGTAGGCGACGCTCTGATTGGTCAGTAAAAGGTCTTTCTGTCGTGATCCTTAATGAGATGTCCTCAGATCTTTGTTTAGTGGAAGCGAGATCTAAGATCTGGTTATAATGAGATGGGATCAACACACCAAACCCAATAGGAGTGCCACCAATCTGCCAGTTCATAGAGCATTGCTACACAGTCTCCATTAAGTTTGTTTCTTTGTGCTGGAGTAGGTGTCTGGGGACAGGGGTATACATGTACTACGATCTATCACTTTACATCGTGCACATTATATCAAACTTTTGATCAGACGTAAAGACTGAAGCCACGAGAATGCTACTTACAACAATATCAAGTTCCCTGTAATGTGTATGGTTTCCAGATCGATTCAAGTCGCCTGATCACAGTGTACAAGATGAAATCCCGCATCCCTGGGAGCACGGAAGCTATGCTGGAGTTCGTGAATGAGATCGACACTAAGGGTACTTCCGAAGAACACAAGATACTTGTGCATTGTCCGTGAGTACAGATTCTGTTCTAAAGAACATGAATATACCACAGCATTTGTAAGGATAGTTCAAGACAAAATAACCACACTCTTTGTTCCATCCTATCCCCTTGGTCTCGCTACAGTGACGGTGCCCGACTCAGTGGAGTGTTCTGCAGCGTCCTCAACATCATCAGCAGACTCAGACTGGACAAAGAAGTGGATATCTACCTGACCATCCGGGAACTTCAGTGTATCAGACCCCAGTTTATCCAGTCGTATGTGAGCAAATAATACTGCTTCACCGTTGTGCTTTATCCAACACCCATTGTGACCTCCCAGAAACAGAACGTTGTTGTCGCTGTTATACTGATTTACTTATGAAAACTATTGTTGTTTTGCGTTAAAAACACGTATGATTACGAAAAATCCTTTCACATATTTCGTCAGTGAAACACAGGATCAATTTGATTTGAACTACAGGGTGTGACTGCAGTACCCTATTCTTGCCTGTAGTCATATTTACAGTATATTCAAACTGCAGTGAACAAATCTATAAGTATGCATATGAAACGCATAACATGAGCTCGTTGCTAATTATAGCATTATTATATTTCAGAGCTCTTATTTCATTCCCCAAAATTGGCATAGGATAGGATAGCGTCGGTGTTGCGCGCCCTGTTAAATTAATTAAAGTACATATATACGTTATCTGTTCAGTTCACCATCACTTCTGGATCAGCAGACACCAACATGTAATATATCTAGTTGTTATATTCTGTTGTTTTAGGATCAGTACAAGTTCTGTTACGACATGGTGAAGGAATACCACAGAGCTTCCAGTGTCTACGCAAACATGTAACGCGGATGGGTCGACATGGATCTTAACCTTATTGTTGGGAGACTTTTTATGTCTCAGGTGCTATTTAGTCAGTTCTTTATCTCAAGATATTTATATTATTGACATGATTACAGAAATGCATGTGTTCTCAGCTGTGCAACTGTTAAAATATACATCTTTATCATGCACCTGCAGACAGACACGGACGTATTTCAGATGGGTGTAGTATTTCCTGATCACTCAATTGCAGTGAAGGGGGTCAATGTTATTTAAGGCTGCTTAACAAAATTCACGATATATCACTAGGCCCTGTACATGACCGAATCTGAACCAGACAAACCATTGACAATAGACACAAGCAATGATCCGAGATATCATGGAACTAGGACACGCAATCAACCACGTTACCGATGTTGCCTGGGTCAAACAACACAGGCAAACAAAATGGAACAATGTAACTATCACATGCAATATAAGAAACCTTTGCATGTTACATACGACAGTATGACACAGCCAAGTTGTAAACTACTGGTGTTATGTTTAACTATATGGCACGGACAAAATCATACAGAAACGCCCAACACAGATATGTTATTCAACAATTTACCTTCACAGGCATTTTATAAAGGAACACACTGCATCCTAAATACACGTCAATTTTTGGTATAATTATTAAAGGTGAGTGAGGTTAAATGGAGTTTAAATAAGGATTATTGTACTTATATATCGACGTGCATGAACGTATGTGTATGTGGCTGCTTGTACTAGTCAAGACCAAGGCCGATTTTATTAGTGCTAGCCTACTGAGATACCATTCTGCAATTTAACATGAGTACCCCACGGAGACACAGGAAACTGACTCCGAGCCGACCAGTCCATGTGAATATACTTGTGGTAAGCGGCGACTAACGGAATCGGGTGGTCAGGCTCGCTGACTTGGTTGATGTCATCGATCCCAATTGCGTGGATCGATGCTCATGATGTCAATCACTGGATTGTCTGGACAAATCGCCATCATATAGCTGGAATATTGCTGAGAGCGGCTTTAAACAACAAACAACAACTTTAGCCCCTCAATGCCGAGGGTCAGGCAGGGTAACAACAAGTACCATCTTTAAACATCTTTTGGTATTAAGCGGCTGGACCTTCCGATCGCGTGGTGGATGCTCTACCACTGGACCATGGGGGCGATCGATAAGTCTATATACTATTACTTGTTTCATCATATTGACAGATGTTATATTGTAGAGCAAATCTGTACAGTTTAAACTGTCAGCCAAGTGCATTCTAGAAACGTTAACGTTTTATGTCTTTTAACAATAACCTAGGAAATGTTATGACACATAGATTACCCATGCAATTCTGGTGTCACAGTCTGTAAGATCATCATATTGACAGAGGTTATATTGTAGAGCAAATCTTTACGGTTTAAATTTCCTGGGTTATTGTTAAAAGACATAAAATGTTAACGTTTCTAGAATGCACTTGCCTGACAATGTTATCATACATAGATTAACCCATGCAATTCTGGTATCACAGTATGTAAGAGACACTTGTTATAATAGAGAGCAATGTCATGTTATCTCACATAAATCTAATTTATCCTATTAACTGAGAATCGAAATTGCAAATTGAAAAGATACTATGATCTTTATCCAATATGTCTGAAAATTCATTGGCATATTTGACATTCTGAATGGCGATTGATTCGTTTTCAGACCATTTAGATATCTATTGATTACGTTCCACGTCCGACGAGTGTTTGTGTCGACAGTAGGAACTGCTCATTGTTCTAATGTCTATCACAAATACGGTGTCTACACATGACCAGTTTCATAAAGTTTTTATCGTACACCTTATGCACATTTAACATGTTATAAACCACACTTACAATTGATCAAACATATATTCGTAAAGCATGTTGTTTTCAATGGAACATTATTCTTTCGTAACTACAGTTCCATTTTCTTTCAATGTTTCATAGCAAAAGTGTTCATTCCAAGTAGTTATTTTCTTGTTATACAATTATGCTCATTTAAGCAAACAGACACGTTCATCTTTATCTTGTGAACAATGTATCAGCTTTTAGTTGTGCTATTTAAATAAATGACCATTTCATTTGTCATTGTATTATTGTTCCTTGCTATGTAAGGAAAGGATTTCATGACATGAAAACATGTCCGTTTTGTGGTAAATATTTTACTCCAGATACAACATGTCATATGTATATTTAAATGTAGATAGATAGATAGATAGATAGATAGATAGATAGATAGATAGATAGATAGATGAGAGAGATACATTGAGAGGGAGTTATGAAGAGAAAGATATATTTACATATAAATATACCCTTCAAAAAAGAAACACTAAGCCAGATTAGTGCGAGGTAGGAAAATACATTTATACGAACCGTACAAGGTATTGAGCCATAATGTTGTGAGAACACTTGGTGATTGTAGTCATTTCACTTATCGGTACATCGAAAAACTCAATCAATAATGCTTATGTCTCACTTTGGAATCGATAGTGGCCTGGCAGCGCCTGGCCATGGAAGAGACGAGTATGCGAATCACATCCTGGGAAATGGTAGCCCACTCGGCCTGCAACGCAAAAGCCAACAGCTGCAACGTCTGGGTTGTGGTTGACGTCGGCGTATCACAGACATATTTAAAACTAGTATGTGACGATAAAATGATTTTACTATACATAACAAAACATGATAAAAACGGGCTAGAGATCGTCAGCAACCTATGATAGGCCACCATACTGGAGACCGTGGGGACTTACAATACTTCTGCTATCCAGCATGATTTACACCAAGCCTTCAGCCGCTGGTGTTTATAGTCAATTGTAGCTATCAATTAAAACTAATAAATATACTACAATTTAAAATGGTGTAGACCCAAATGTACTTTGAATGTTGTTGAACTTATATACTCTTTCAGAGGGACAATAATTTTACAGTACTTTAACCCCCTTAAAGAATACAGTCACAAACAATCTCATTTTGCAATCTACCAATTTTTAAAATGACATATAGACAATTTCAAAACATATTAATCAAAATTTTTC
This sequence comes from Haliotis cracherodii, assembly GCF_022045235.1. Lineage (NCBI taxonomy): Eukaryota > Metazoa > Mollusca > Gastropoda > Lepetellida > Haliotidae > Haliotis > Haliotis cracherodii. The sequence continues at coordinate 20,219,746 of NW_027266269.1, forward strand.
AATTAATTCAATTTCCTTAAAAAAAATTAATTGATTAAATGAGAACGTATACCATTAAAAAGATCCTTGATAGTTGATGATTTGAAATATTTATCCCTAGTGATGGCAATATCAATACAGAACATGCTTTACCGTGATTCTCTCACCACAAGGGATACAAAATGGAGAATCCTCACCTTTTAATAAATACTCATGTGTATATCTGTTGTGGCCAATACGAAATCGGCGCTAATTTTAATGAGATTGATGCTTTACCGTGATTCTCTCATCACAAGGGATACAAAATGGAGGATCACACCATCTGTTGTGGCCAATACGACATCGTCGCATAATGACTTCTTCAAATCTGGACTGATTGGTTGATTTGTTGTTTAACGCCGCACTCAGCAATATTCCGGGTATGTGAGGGCGGTCTGTAAATAATCGAGTCTGGACCAGACAATCCAGTGATTGATATCATGAACCTCGATTCACGTAAATTGGGATCACTGACATGCATCAACCAAGTCAGCGAGCCTGAACAGCCGATCCCGTTAGTTGCCTCTTACGACAAGAATAGTCGCCTTTAACGGCAAAAATGGGTTCCTGAAGACCTATTCTTCACGGGTCACAGAATTAATCTTGCACATTATCCACCGCAGATCGGTGGATCTACAGACGTGGTTCCAATTGAAATCCTCTACAGTCACTGTTTTGGGATGCGGCAATGCATTGGGTCTGAAGATTCCACTATTTTCATTTTCCCTGCTGCACGCATGCGCAATGATATCTTAGCTGGATCGACAGTTGGAACATGTGGAACTCTTAGCGAGTCAGGATGGTCCAATACCAAAATATTTCAAAGATAATTAATAGGCCATTTTGTGAAGTATGCCAAAGTCGGAAGTGACAAGAAAACTCTGCAGCTATATGATGGCCACGGGTCTCACATCACATCTCTGTTCGCCAACCGATTGATGTTAAGTGCTTTGGGCCTTTCACCAAGATTTTGAGTTCTGGATGTAGGAAGTGGCAGCGGTCAAATTCTGGAACAGTTAACAGATATAGCGTCTGTTCCTTGGAGTGTAAGGCAAACAAGATTTCTCTGTCGGCAAAGTGCTTTCAGGAAATGACGCCTTCTACGTTTGCCAATTATCAGGTGAAAAAAAGCATAAGAAACGTCAAATAAACATGTCCTTCCAGATCCCGACATCGTTGAACAGCCATCAGATTAAAATTATTTTGAAGATCATCTACGTTTTGTTACTATCAAGAAATCGAAGCCAAGACGTTCAATCCATGTTGGTGAACAAGCAATCACTGAACCTGATGTTTCATCTCAAAACACGACTTGCCTCAACCAGATGACAGATAAGACGACTGACAAGTCTACATAAGACAAGGCTGAGCAGGGCAATATCTGGAAATCTGATACACGTCCCACTGTTGTGTCGCCCAAACAACCTGGATCATTTGGGATTGATAAGCTCTTTATATCAAGCGACGATCAATCATTTTCTGAATCTATCGACGATGTTTACGTCAAGTGTTGAGGGTGTGGAAAGTTTCAACCAGATGAACCGAGGCGATGTCCACATGTTGAGTTCGCTAACTGGGGACAGTGCATGTCTGGGTTTGGTTTGGTTTGTTGTTTTACGCCGAACTCAGCAATATTCCAGCATGTCTGGGAATTGTGAACACTGGGTGTATCTGACATACTGTTGTGACGTCTTCTTTCTTCGCCGACGTGATCTTTTTCTGTCCGTGTCATGGTCTGCCTTGCAGACACCAAGAAGAATAAGGATGTTCGTGATGATCATGATCCTAAACTGTAGTTGGTTTGTTGTTTAACGCCGCACTCAGCTATATTCCAGCTATATGACGGCTGTCTGTAAATAATCGAATCTGGACCAGACAATCCAGTGATTAATATCATTAGTCAGATACTGTATTTGCATACAAAAGTGTGTGTTGCCTGGCGCGGTACTTCAGTACTAAGGCCATGCGACGGCGGCCTGTAAACAAATCCGATGAACCAGAATTCCACTGACACGACAATGATCTTGTAAAAACTGATAAAAACGATATGTTGATAAGAAATCTCTGACAAAAGCAGAATCGATTCCGACTTTATCAAGAGTGATTTATGAATCTCTATGAAATAATGATGACACCAGGTGTTCACGAAAATGTATAATTTTGTTGTGAAAATTATTTTTCCTAGATATATTTAGTCAATTTTAGAGAGAAAATTCATAATAATTGTATAAAGTTTTTAAATGTCCAGATGGAAGTGCTGAAATCACGCTCTCCGTAATCAGCTTCCGAAAGGAGCAGCAGGTTAGGTTTCTAAAGTGTTGACAACTGTTTTCATTGTTTGATAGGTTGGCCGCGTTTGTCTTTTGGAGCCGTTATGCATATAACGTTCCTGCTATTAATCCTACAAAATAACAACAAAGCATACATTGTTGAATGAAACTACCTTTGATCGTGATATTGTGAATAATTAGAATAACAATTAATAATCGGTAAATAGCGTTATATTACTATCATCCTGTTTGGGTAATAACCCACCAGCCGCCCTCGGTCCCATTCCACACAATAAATGCCTTTCGGGAATTAATCCTTGATTACACAACTGAAGGCATCTTCAGTGTTATTACTAATAAGGCAAAAGATGGCATTAGTCATGGACACGCAAATGGATGACCAGTCGAGACATGATGCATTAAAAATACCGAGACGGAATCAGGCAGACTGGGCGTCTCCCCGATCGTTATGATTGTTGAAACTGCGCAGCGCGTCAAACACCGGGAACCCTTTTTAACCACAGTTCGGAGAATCCCCTCACTGGCGATTTTTCGTTTGGGGACGATTTCGCCTGTCGTTTTAATCGTCTGTTTTACGCTATTTTCGTTGTGTTAATTTAAGTTTGGTCAAGCACGGCGCCATAGACAACTTGACTACTCAAGCTACCTGACTGTGAATTGAAAATGCACTAATGTCGACTTAAACTGACGCAAAATTGACGCATTTCAAATGGTTCATGATTTGATGACGTTTTCCACGAACGGCATCACTGAATTTTATTGATTTTTCATATATCATTATTTTACCGCTCTTTTGCCCTTTACGCCGTTTCGTAGGATAATTGAGACAAATACAAATATTTAATAGAAATTAATTACAATCTTGTTCTTCTCGGGCGTTTTACATGTATTATGAATAGATGAGTGTCAATAATAAAAGTAGTTAAAAGTCAAATAGAATGGCAGTTGTTTAACAAAAGCGTTTTTTACGTTGTTAGTGTGTAAGGAAAGTTGCAAAAGTGTTGACAAGGAAGTAAGATAAATGCTATTTACAGGAGTATTAAACACACCTAAACAAATCAATTGATTTCTACCACACAGAACAGAAGCTTTTCATCATTGTGTCTGTGTCCTCAACTCGAACTTGTTTAACATCCCTGACTGCATGAACCAGGATGTTTAGGTCAACAACAGCATACAACATAGTCTATGTAGTGTTATGAAGTGAAGATCTAGGCCACTTAACATGAAGGAACTTAGCAGTAACAACATTAATATTTTTTACTTGTGAACTCATTGTATCCAGACAAACAAAAATCTATCAGTGAGATCATCTGTTGCATTCAGATGGAGCTTACTGTCCCAGTTGACCCGTGAAGATTCCGGGATAGAATAGGTCTTCAACAACTCATGCTTGCCGTAAAAGGCGACTATGCTTCTCGTAAAAGGCGACTAACGGGATCGGATGGTCAGGCTCGCTGACTTGGTTGATGCATGTCATTGATCCCAAATGCGTGGAAAGATGCTCATGATATTAATCACTTGATTGTCTGGTCCAGACTCGATTACTAACAGACCGCCGTCATATAGCTGGAATATTGTTGAGTGCGGCGTTAAACAACAAATCAACCAACTACTGTCCCAGTTATTGTAAGCAGACACGTGCGAGGCGGTTATTCCATTTCAAAGCAACAATGTACGTCAAGTACCAAATTGCTAACTAGAATGCAAAAGAAAAATCTTATTCACACACAACACTACACACAGACATGTGTCAGTTCACGACAACCACGTTGGAAACATGGCCGCTCTTCACTGTGGGCAATACCCAATCATTTATACAGTCAATTAGTCAATTAAATTGTGAAGAACCTGGTTAGCATTGGTCTTCAGGAACCCATCTTGTCGTAAGAGGTGACTAACGAGACCAGGTGGTCAGGTTCGCTGACTTGGTTGATGCATGTCATCGGACCCGAAGAAAATCCGGTGTTGAATAGCTCTTCAGCAACCCATTCTTACCGTAAATGCGACAATGCTTGTCGTAAGAGGCGACTAACGGGGTCGTCATCAATCCCAATTGCGTGGATTGATACCCATGATGTCATTCACTGGATTGTCTGGTCCAGACTCAACTATTTACAGACCGCCGTCAGATAACTGCATTATTGCAGAGTGCGGCGTTAAACAAACAAACAAAAAATCTGAGGCATGGGCATTGTGGGGATTCAGAATCAATTCCGCACAATGCTACATGTTGACGCACGCGCCAATGAAAATGGGATTGGTTGATCATATGGATGTGGTTGGAATTGGCTGCATCCTTCAGATCTGAATCGAAAAGGAGACTTATGAGAAAAGTTAAACAAGAGACATGCTCATGTGTTAGATTCTTTCAATGATGCTATTTGTATCTACAGAAGGGTGTCACTGTCTGAATGGGTGTCTGGATTTCAATTCTCTCATTCTCCATGGCTGTGAGTGACATATGTTTAATTAATATATATCCAGTCCAGGAAGAGAGAGGCATGCGTGTACCAGTTATTAAATAAGGAGTAGCCGTTCGTTGCGTCTTTTAGGCATGCCAGGATCCTGTGCCCTCTCCACCGAATATTATAAAATTGGTCCCTTTCTCAAGACATTTTATTGTTTGCTTATTGTTTAACACCGCACTCAGCAAAATCAGACAATCCATCATGAGCATCCATCATATCAGTCGCCTCTTGCGACAAGCATTGGTTGGTGCAGATCTATGCTAACGAGGATCGTCACGGAGGTCAAGGAGGTAAACGCAGTCCCACCATACATACATATGATTTAAAGTCATTTCTTATGTAACCCTAGTGAAAAATATATCACATCACAATATTACTCACATCGATCTACACATTGTGGTTGTCATCGTGATATAATAGTACTGTTGCGAGAACAAAGGGCGAGGCGAAGCAACTGTCGTTTTTATCTGATAAAGTCGCGACTCCTACTGTCTTCGATCACAGCCGAATACGCAAGTTCCATAACGAGTAATAACGAACGAAAATTACTGGTCCCTTTGAGTTCCTTATAACCGTAGTTTACTTAGTTGGAGTAATCTGTCAGGATAATTTTGTTCTACCTGGGTCCCAAATTACTAACGTCTGTTGGATCAGATCCATGAGGTGTGCTCTGATTTGCATCTCATAGTATGTGTACTTGTAGAACGCAGCGATAGTATCATAGTATGTTCAGTAAACAACAACGGGTTTGATATGAGAAAATTGTAATCACATGTATGGTGCTTGCTGTGCACAGTTGAGCACTGTATTGTTTCAAGTAGTCAACTGTGTGTAATGTATGATCCATACCGTTTCATGCGGCGGTTTACGGTCCTGCATGGTTCATTGCTTTGAAAATGATTTTAACTTCCGACTGAAATTTTACAACCATGTATGTGATTTGCTTCTGGATACATAGAAAATCAACAGTTTGGACTGTAGTTTGCAATTATTTTCCTAAGCATGAATACGGTTGCATGATATATTCACGATGTTTGGGTTGAATATAGCAGCATTCTTCTGAACATACTTCAAATCTAAACCGGAAGTAATTGCAACACAAACCAATTTAAACAAACGGAACCGTACAAAGTAGTAATGAGTGAGTTGGGTTTGACGCCATTTTGAATAGTATTCCACGGCGTGTCAGTGTGTCGTGGGATGAAAGCCCGAAGTGATGCAGGTCTTAGACGTTCACATAATCGGGCCAACCGGGATTCGAACACACTGTCATAGATTTCTGGAGTGCCCAAGGAACACAACTCTGCATAACGAATGCAGCGCCTTAGGCGATTGGGCCAACCGTTTCCCCGTACACAACTATAACAAACTATCATACAACAAAGATGTTTTTGATTAGATATGTATTGCGTAACATTCCATGAAGAAACAGTGGCAATATAACACTATCACAAACTTCAAAATATATGCACAATAAGTGCAAAACACACAGGTACATTTAAAATACAAAGGAGGTACATTATAACAATCTTATTTTAAGACAAGTTTATTATGATTATATTGAAACAATATGAGAACTCAGCAAAACTATGGTAATGCTGAACATAATAGAAATATGTTAATATTTGTAGATATGATAACAGATCTTGGAAATTGTTTCTGGATAACTGTTGGTAAAAGTTATAAAGATTGGTTCCTTTTAACAGAGTGTACCGAATTCTTTATCATGATTGAGAAGGGACGTTGTTCTAATGTGGTTGGTGTTTTTGTATATATACCAGTTTCAATTTATAGTTTGTGATTGCTTAATCGATGTTTTGAGAAATGTGACCTTTGAGCTTTGTTTTTACAATATGTAAGATAATTCTCAATATTTATAGATGACTTGACCAACCAGTATGTTCTTGCTGTTGGATACATGGGAATCCCTTAATGAATGCGTGAACATATTTTTACATTTGGACTGAAGTTGATTAACAGTGGATTCATAACATTTTTATGTGTTTACTATTTCAAAAGTTTGTTTTCTTTAACCCAACCACCATTTTAACCTGAAAGATTGATATCTGCTGCCAAAGAACGTTTGAGAATGACATTTCTTGTGTTATCTATATAGGACTTGTAATCAATTATTTTATATTAATAACAACCAATTAGTACTTGACACCAATCCTCTCCTCCCACTGCTAACACTTCCTTCCTCTGCATATGACATTAAATGGCGGGGAACAATTTGTGCTCTGTAGCAATCTTTACTTTACTTTTTAATCATAATGCACTTGTACACGTGTTTGTGAATCAAGCTAGAATGTAGTGTTACTTAATCCCATTTCAATATTGATGTCATGTATGTATGTGAGCGAAATAAACAAAAATGTCACAACATCATTATTTCATTCCCTCGGTGAGTATGTACACTTGACTTCATGCATCGCTACCTTCTGTTTCAACACTGACGGTAAACCTGGGAAACCAGTTTCAACACATGAGCGATAAGGTATTGTACAATTCACTTCCTTGTTACAAGCGCGGGGCTCCCAGCTCTAACCACAGCAAGCAACGGGTAAGTCTGATCATATCTCTACAAATATCATTTTTGGTCCAGCTAATTATGCGGCGTGTCACTTGAAATGTGCATGGTGTGTTCATTGCATGGGTCATGACTGTACTGTATATCTATACTAAGCAAGCAAACGTTGTCTTTGCTGAGCTTGATATGTCGTTCAGTTAACTCCATGTTATATTCTTTTGTCATAATGCATGTGTTCAAGTGCATATGAATCACGCTAGAATACATGCAGTGTTACCTAATCTCATTTCAATATTGATGTTATTTTATGCGTATGTGAGCAGGATAAGCATCTACGACGCATGAGTATTATTTCACTCACACGGTGATTATGTACGCTGGAATTTATGCGTTGCTGCCTTCTGTTTCAACAGTGTTGTTTAATCTGGCAAACAGGTTTCAATATACATGTATCAGAGAGATAGGATAGCGCTCAATTCACTTCCTTGTTACAAGCGCGGGGCTCCCAGCTCTGACCACGGGTAAGTTTGATCATATCTCTGAAAATATCCTTCTCAGGCCAGCTTATTATTAATCTTTATGTGTTCGTTTATATATTTAATGCCTAAAGGTGAACACCGTAGCCTGTATAGCGATATTGTAGGACAACGCCTCCTTACACACAACTCGTGTGTCATTGTTGTCTTCAGGATTGAGACCCGTGAAGATTCCCGGGTAGAATAGGTCTTCAGCAACCCATGCTTGCCGTAAAATGTGTCTAAGCTTGTCGTAAAAGGCGACTAACGGGATCAGGTGGTAAGACTCGCAGACTTGGTTGATGCATGTCATTGATTCCGATTGCGTGGATCGATGCTCATGATATTAATCACTGGATTGTCTGGTCTAGACTCGATTATTTACAGACCGCCGTCATATAGCTGGAATATTGCTGAGTGCGGCGTTAAACAACAAACCGACCAACAACCAACTTCCGGATTGAGATGATTGTGATGTTGCCGTGACCAGCCGACAATACATGTGTGTTGAACACGAGGGTTCACGTTGCTATTTTATTATTTTAGTATTTTTAGTATTTAGTTCTTTTATAATGCTCCATCCAAATCTGTACAGGGTATACAGACATGGCCAATGAGGGGATCAAACCCGGACCAGCGTGTTAACCACCCTCGTTTATCCAGCAGCTCTATGTTTAATGAAACGAGTGTACAAGTAAAATAAAACCCAGAGTGAAAAAAACACATCAAACTCAAACACACCATTTATCATAACTTTAAATCTTTAAATCTTGCATTGTGATTGTCAGTTGTGCTCATGTAACGTAATGGCGTTTAATATGACGTCGATGCCTTGGCACATAGCAACTGGCTTTTCTCTTCTCTTCTTTCACCTTGAGTTACTGAAAGTCAGATGACAGGTTTAGATATATAATGCAGACATTTTAAAATAAATTTGAATTAACGATACCATATAAGCATACGTTATTTAGTTGAGCCTTCAAGAAAATCCGCTAAAGCAACTCACAATGATTTTCCTATCATAGATATCCGTAATTGGAGTGAATCAATGCGTGTGAGGTAAAAAGATACGTTGGATGTCAATGGTTCTGGTTCATATTTTTGGAGGGATCAGTGTTTTTTAGTGTTAAACATCAAATGGGTAGTTGTGGTCCGACTTTGAGGGCATTCTGGAAGGGTTGTGACTGCTCCACTTCTTTTTAACGTTATGCAGATTTATGTCATAATCACCTCATGAGGAACAATATCTTCAGAGCATGGGATGCTTTACACTCCCAAAACAGTAAGGGATAAGTAGATGATGACAGAACTACAAAGGGGTATAGGAGGGTAATAGATGAAAAAGAAAAGGAAGGACCAGACGTGATCTTTGGGGGAAAGGTCCGAACTCATGGTGATGTTGTGCTGCTGTAGTCAGTTACGATACGTGTGCATGACACGGGAGATTTCGTTATGTTTACAAACCAACGAATTTAACAGTCAGTTCAATGCCAGTAAGTCTAGAGTGAACCTGAAAACATTACACGAAATCTTCAGCTATTACTCCAGTTTCAACGCTCTAATCACCATTGGCGTTTGCTTAGAATATGTCGAACTGTTCATGGTGGTCAACACGTGGTCACCAAACATACAGATTAGTGCACATGACTTCTGTGGTCACGTTGTGGGGTCATGTATGACCCATTGGTTTAAGGCGCGGCACTTCGCTCTGCAGAGTTGCGCCTATCGCCCCGATTATGTTTCAAGGTTTGTCAGCATCATACCCGTCCTCGGGGGTTTCACGAAAGTGGTATATGTCTGACACCTGCATCACTTCGGGCTAACACGCCGACACACCGCGTTAATAAGGCGGCGTTAAATCCAACTCACTCACTCAAGAAAACAGTGCAAAGAGAAAGACCCAAGCAAACATTATTTCCACTGTACGTGATACGTACGCTTTACGTGTTGATACAGAGGTGACTCGACCCGAGTCATGTGACGGACGCAATCCACGTCGGGCCGACAGAGGTAACACAGGTAGGGGGAGGAGGCCGATACAGAAAAGATAGGGGTGTGGCCAGGGTCCGGATATAGACCTGTCTGAACCTACTGGTAATATCATTCATACTGTGAACTCGTGTTCTGGAATATATCTGAACTGCTCTCAAAGGTATCTGATTGTGAGTGTAAACCTTCGTGTGAGTTTTGAAAATCACTTGACATAAGGTTTGACGGAAACGTGGAATCCAAAACTGAATTTTGATGAATATATGTTCTGTTTTAAAAGTACACATTATGAATAACCGCTGTGGAAGTGATTCCGGGAAAGTTGACTTTAATTTGTTGGCAATGCTTGGACAAATGTTATTAATTACATCATGAGCGCCATAAATATATTTTACGTGTGTGAAAATTTGGATATTAAGTCACGACACCAATCGCAGTGTTTGCTTATGTCATTGTCTTTACGAGTGCTTCATTCATGTGAAAAAAACATCACTTGATAAAGCCCACCGTAGTCATTCAATGTTTAAGTGGGATAACAACAAATCAGAGATTTTCCAAGAACGTCTGTTATGTGACACTTTCTCACGCCTCTTACATAAAGCTATTGATTCTGTTTTTACAAATATTGATGAAAGTGTATCGTTGTTTACTGAATCTAGTGTATATGCAGGGAATGTAACTGTGGTTTGACTGGGAATGTGGGTTACTAAAGACGAAAAGATGCACTTTTTTAAACAAATTCGGGAAAATAAAGGATAAAGATGCACATGCTAAGAAAACTGTTTCGAACAACAAGTATAAAACGGTGATCTTAACGGTGATGATTATACAGACAACTTGCATTTGGACTCTTTTTGAAAAAGAAATATTTATTCCCCAAGCTCAAAAGCAGAAATTAAATCCGCTATTTGAAATCTGAGAAACTTGAAAAGTCCCGGAATTGATTGACTAATAACGGAATTCTTAAAATACTCTCTTGATAACATCCTGCCATATTTGGAAATATTATTTAACACAATGATGGATACCTCTTACTTCCCAAAGATTGGACACTTGGAACTATAATTCAACAAAGGCTCAGTGACAGAGGCTATACGGTATTCAACGTACCAGTATATTCAGTAAGATATTTAATAGCATTGTTCGTATTGTGGTCGAACACCCTTGATAAGATCGAAGAGCAAACAGGATTTTGACTACCACTGATTATATGGTTGTTCTCCAGGCTCTCATAGATAGGCATATTCATTGTTAACATGAAAATTGTACGCTATATTTGTCGACTTTTCTAAAGCATTCGATTCAGTATGTAGGGGCAACTGATGGTATCTATTTAATTTGCATGGTGTCAGTAATGAATTGGGCAAATTGTTATGTAGTTTCTATGAGGAAGTCAAATCATTTTTTAATCATGGTGTATGCAAAGGATGCGTATTAAGCCATTTTTTGTTAGGTATTTTCATTGGGGTTGCAGCTCCAACCAAAAGAAATTATGATGATGGTATACAATTACATCCTGAAATTATAACAATATTCATGTTACAATTAGCAGATGAAAGAATTATGTTCTCAAGGATTGTAAAATGTACAAACCATGATAATAAAGCTTTAATTGCACTGTGATACGTTGAAACCTAATGTTAATTTGGATAGGACAAAAATGATGTATTTAGCAAATGAAATACACTGTCAAAAAATGAAAAGTGGTACTTTCGGGGGTATTTACTTCAAACTGAAACCTCATATAAACCTCTTACTGCGATACTTTCAAGTTATTTATCATAGAACCAACATAGGTGTAATGCAGCCATCCAAGCTAAAAAGATGAAATTGGGAATATTAATGTCTCCTTTATAAATGTGGGTATGGCTATATTTGGAACAACCAATGTTTCTTTGAGAATTATTCTATGTTTATATCGAAACTAAGACATGTATTTTCTAACATGGTGATCTGTTCCAGATATTCTAGAAAATGTGAATATTATAGATGTTTTAAAATGCAAATACAGAAAATTATTCAACTGATATAAATGTAAGAAAATGCAGATATCTTTAGCACAATTTAGATACATGTTAATCGTTCAAGTTGTATGTTGTAAAGAAAAAAATGTATTGAACACACTATGAAATGTATCTCTATTAATATACCATGCCATATCATTAAGAAATGAATCCTTTTAAAAATGTTAACCAGTTCCACATTGTCATGCGTTCTGCACAATGGGTCTGTGGCCACACAGTTATACATGAATAAACTGAATTGAAAAGGTTACACACGATTTCTCGCCTATACCGATACTGTTGGTGTATAGAGATTACTACACGAGTGTCTGTCAGATAACATTTATTTTACGAGTTGTTTGAAAACGTATCTAAACAACAAAAGCGATTTAGATACGTTTTTAAACAACGAGTTGGTATCTTGAGATTACTACACGAGTGTGCTTTCAATCGTTAGAGGTTTTGAAAAAACTCGTTGTAAGATAAATGGTATCTGACGGGCACGAGTGCAGTAATCTGTCTCTTACACACCCTAACATTGCACCTTTTTAGCATCGAATCAATGTATTTTGTCCATTGTCATGATCACAGTGGCGCTTTAATACATAATACAACGGTCATACTTGACATCACCCGACGTACCGCTTACCACTCCTTAATAATGTGACTCTACACGAAAAGGTTTCTGTATATCTGTGGATTATCAAGGCGATGATGATAATGCAAACTAGATAAGATCAATGCACCCACTGGATGCCGAGTTGTGTAAAAAACCCAGAGGTGTGGGGTGACCTTGGGTCATGCATGCAGCAAGCATGTTTAACACACGTTATGTTATTGTTGTGGAACGTTAGCTCGTCTGTTCTTACCCCCACTACAAATCCATGTCAACAGTCACAAACTTACATGATAACAATTAAGAACATATACTTATTCGGACACAGGCCTCCATAGGGTGATTCTGTGTTTAATGTGAAATAATTGTAAGAAATCAGTTGCCAATATAATGGTTGACGTACTTTTGTAATTAGTCCTTTGCGTCAGCGCTATTCCAGGAAGCTAATGGCTACGAATATGTTTAAAATCAAAGTAAACAGGGTGAACTATTTTGTGGTTAAGACGAATTGGTGCTTTGCTTTCATTTTAATTTCTTCTGAGTGTTTTATATGAAACACATTTTTACAGCCATCAACGCCTGCAGTTATCAATTTTCCAATACGTCACAAGTATGCCACAACTGTGAGATATTAAAAAAGGTCCTCATTTTGCGATGTTTCTTTCATTCAGTTTTATCTAAAAATCAAAACGGCGAAACAACTTTTGAAGCATGTTTTGATTGAAATTCTTTCACCTCCAATGTCTATTTCATCATTGAAACCCACACCATAGTAACTGCATTGATACGTATTTCACTATGACTTTGTAAATTTCATGAATGTATGAAATGACTCTCAGGAAATGACTGAAATATGAGTGTCTGTTTACATTACCTGTCTGATACAATTCGGCCAAGTAACATAATCGATCATCAAACAACACTTATAACTCCAATTAGTTGTTGATTGTTAATTGGTCTGATGCAGTTACTTTAGCCAATTTTCTCATCCACTGTTACAAAAACAATATTCGGATCAAAGTAACTTGAAAGTACAAATACCTGAGTGTTGTATTAACACAGTTGTATCACACTTCGTGAATTAGTCACTCTTTCGTTCATTTGTCGTCAAAGCCCCGACAGATGTGCAGCAGCAGTCATGAAATTGATGCAATGTGGTTAAAATGCACCCAAAATGAGTCCATTTAAACATGTTAAAATTCACCCTTGGTTGAGAATGCGACATCAAACCAGAGTTATCTAAGCGCGACTCATATCATTGCCATTATCGAGGTAGTTCCTGCAAGTCATATCCCCAATTAGATTAGGACTGCAAAGTATCGCAACACAACATCACAGTCACATATTCCGATGCCGTTTATGTAACGGATTTATTAATAGTGTTTGCCTAATTTTGAAAAATCACGTTATGCTATTGAATTAGTAAAACATAGTGAAATATAACGCTACTCTTATCAGAAATGATTTTACTTAACACAAGCTTTGGTCAGGTGGACTGGTGTTGTTAATAAAATATTGGAGATTTCATCTTTCAAACCACACAATATATCAAAATATGTATTTCCTTCTTGATAACTCCCATTCATTGCATTGTGTTGAGTCACCGTGGTGCGTGCAGTACTTGTGACAAGGCAACAGGAAAATAACCAAATAACTATACGTACGTCAATCAAATAGTTATTCATGAGTTTCTACATTTGATATTTTAACAACGTTCTATTTCTAAACTGATACCATTCTGGAAAACAGGTTTAACATTATTGACAGTCGTATGCTTAAGAGGCATTCAGTATTATTCCTTCCTGGTCTCAGGGCGAGGCACCCAAACACGTCCACAACATGCAAAAGGATAAGTCTGATCACTCTAATTTATGTTCGTGCTTCCCCACTATCCGGCTTTTTATGACACATTATATCAAGAGGTGCTTTGCCCAAGTCAATAACACTTAACAAGATCCTAGCATTAGGGTGCTTTATGCGTTTTGATCTAACTAGGAATATCCCTCGGCTATGTATTTGTCCAAGAGTATGAGCAAAAACATAACGCAAAGTTTTTCAAGTTATTTATTTCAAATGTAAAGGTTAGTCAAGTGTTTATTTTGACAAACGCGGGAACGTACAGTGTATGACACAATTTTTTAAATGATCAAACAACAATTAAATCGTATGACCTGGTAAATGTTAAAATGTTTATGATGATAGACGAAAACTTATATCCTTAATGTCGTATTCGTGACTGGTGACTGGTGACAGCTATTTTATGTGTCACGGCTGTCCTGAATAGCGTTTGTGTAACTCGACATAGCATTCCAGTTGAACTTCCTCCTACATCCTTTCACGTATTTGCCTTCCTATTCAAGTTGCGCAGTGACACGTGTATTGTCTATTCAGCTATACTGTTTGCTGATGCCTTTTAAGATTTATCATTCTAAATTTGAATTGGACAAAGCCAGATAACATTGTTTTTGTATATCTCTTCATTGCTCAAATGCTGATATGATGTTTTCTCGGATTTGCACCTTGAATTCGAAATCAGGCTCTTGGGACCCACGCTCGTCTAAGGGACGAAACTCAGCATGTTTGGGAAACCTTAGGGTGAGTGAATGTGTTTTATTGCCGCTGTGATGAGTATTGAACTCACTCTTACATACTTTCAAGGCACACGAGCAGGGGTATTGTGTTGACACAACCAGGACGAATCTTGGATTCGAATCCACGAACAATGGTTTCTGGCACATTGGTTAGCGGCCCTTGTGACGGCGTCTATAGTCTAAATACCTTCCAGAAAGTTCCACACCATGTTTGATTAATCTATAACTGTTCTAGAAGATTACAGATGACTCTTGACCCCTAGAATCATCTTAATATAGTAACTTAAACTCCATTCCTGACAACTACATATTGTTCAAATACAATCTTTTGAACTACTGAATCTTAACAGAAACAATGTTTAACACAATACAATTATAACATTGTTCAAATATACATCACACTGCCATATACAAGTATCCAAATGAACACGTATACAGTGTATGTTAGTGAGGTCGGTTTTCACGTTGCGTCTCAAATGATTTATGGACTGATAAGTTTTAAAAACGGATAACGTTGGTAGATGTTGACAAAGTAAAGTTTTTGTAATATTTGCAAGGGAAGTCGAAAAGTTGACAAGGAAGTGAGATAAGCGTTATCTGCAGGAGTTTTAAACACACATAAACATGTAATTTGAACTACCACCCAGAACAGAAGCTCATCGCATGATGCTTCTGTCATTTACTGGAACATCAACTTAAAACATATATATGTTTATTGCTATTAGGATCGAGGCGACTTTACATGAGCGGGAACAACATTTTTAATTGTTAACTCATTTTATCAACAAACGAATATATGATAGGTTTTGTTCGTATGTGATTACGGGGCAATTTTTATCTTGTGCTGACTTTTGGTTTTATTTCTGGTTTCTGGTTTTATTGAGCTGAACTGACTAGCCAGGGTTTTTCATACTTCGTTTTTCTTGTACTCCGTGGATCACCAATTTTTCGGTGATTGTCTGGTTTAGGTCAAATACCTATTTACTATTGGGAGTCAAGTTACTCTTTTGATCAAGTACATTTTTAAAGAGTGTGCATCAAGATACACCGTAGGTCAATACCTTATATTTTGGGGAAATTAAAAAATTCCTTGCCCAGTCAAAGTGACTCTGGAGCACAGCTCCATGACAATGACACAATGGCTAGATGCTGTTACCCTGATGAAGCAACAATTAAAGTCATATGACGCTTTTTGAAACCTTCATAGACAATATATGTTGAAGAAACCTGAAATTAAAAAAATAAAATATAGTTGCACCGCATGAGTGTTTGTTCTTGTGGTGTACGGTGTAAATGTTAAAATGTTGCCATGACAGAAGGAACCTAAATGTACGCTTTGCTACTGTAGTGTAGGTGCCGCGTTCAATTTGCATGTCGTGTTAGCTGCGTGAATGGTGACAGCTAGTTTAGGTGTCACTGCTGACTAGCGTTTTTTGGATAGCCAGATATAGCTTTCCAGTTGATGCCCCTCTCACATCATTTGCATAATATGTGTGGACCTGTTGATAACATTGTGACAGGATTTCAAGTATCCACCTTCCTACTTCAGTTGCACATTACTACATGCATAGTTCGTTCAAATGCATTTTAGGCTTATCATTCCAAATATGAATAGGACAAAGTCAGATAACATTGTATATATCTCTTCCTTGCTAAAATGCTAGTATTATATTTTCCTCGGATTTGCTCCTTGCATTCGAAATCACGATCTTGGGATCCCTGCACGCCTGAGGGACGTACCTCGGCAGGTTTTTGTAACCTTAGGGTGAATGAGTTTATTTTTTGCCGCATTGAACAGATTTAAGTTTATCATGGCATGCCATCTTAATAGGTGAGGAAACTGAATTGATGTAGGTTTTAGAGATTACCACTTTTGTAAGGCACACGAGCGAGGGTATTGTGTTGACACAATCAGGGCGAATCTGGGATTGGAACCCACGATCATTGGTTTCTGGCACACTGACGGTGTCTATAGTCTCATACCATGCTGAATTAGCATATAGCTGTTCTAGAAGATTCCAGACGACTCTTGACCCTGAAAAAGCATCTAAATAAAGTAACTTCCACTCCACTGCTTACATTCCTGACAACTACTTTTTGTTGAAGTACAATGTTCTGAACTTCTACTGAATCTTAACAGAAACAATGCAATACAATTACAACATTGTTTAACTATACATTACAGCATCCAAATGAACACATAGATGCTAGTGAGGTCGGCTCTCACGTTGCGTTTCAAATGGTTATGGAAAGAATGAGTTTTAAAAACGGAATTAGTTGTTTTACAAAGGTTAGTTTTTAAGTCGTATATTTTGGAAGTAAAAACGTTGATGAGGAAGTAGAATAAGCGTTATCGACGTGAGTATTAAACACACATAAACATGTCAATTTACCTACCACCCAGAACAGAAGCTTATCGCACGGTGTTTCCGTCATCAACTGGAACTGACAGCTTTAAACATACATATGTTAGTGTTATGAAGATCCAGGAAACTAAAGATGGGAGGGAAGAACATTTTAAATTAACTAATTTTATCTGCAAAAACAAATATAGCTGTTGCATTCACATGGTCACAAGAATGATTATATCAATGACATACATTTCTCGTACATACATGCTTTTCATTGTGTATAAGTGCGTGTGTGTGGTTTTATGTTGTTTCCAGCCGTTTCACGGTGGGGGACAATAGAAATAGGCTTCATTCATTGTACCCATGTGAGGAATCGAACCCAAACCCGGGTCTTCGGTTTGACGAACAAACGCTTAAACCACTAGGCTACTCGGCCGTCCCTTGTGTTATGAAGAACTATCCCATTTTACATGAGTGTCTAACTGTTGGAAGAAAATGTTTAATTCAAGATGTGACGATGAACATGTAAAGATTGGGACACTGAATGAAAGAAAAACAAAAAAATGTTTAAATCTACGGAAATCTACAGAAACTTTATACACCGGCTGTTACTTAGCTTACTCGCGAAGATGACGTGATGTATTGTCCATGAAAACACACATTTCAAAGAAGAGTTTATAACTAGAGTTATTGTATAAGTGTTGTTTCCTTCTTGTTTTGGGTGTAATTATTTTTGTGATGTATTTCTCTCTTTCGGCTGTATGAGGTATACATCATTGAAGCTACTAAACAAAACTACTCTTATGATGATTATATGTAACTCAGTTTATAACAGAAGCTCTGGCCTTCACACAAGCTACAAAGTATTACCAGAGTTTCTGTTGATAAGTTTAGAACCAACAGGCAAATTGAGGCGAAAAATGTTGTTGAATCCTATGTTCTTAATGTAAAATATAGGGACCACCGTCGACTTTTAGCTTTGTTTTGATGCAGATCTTTACATCTTGCCATAGAAACTGGACGTTTTAACAAACCACCAACCCCTCTTCTAGATAGAATTTGCCCACAAAAATGTACAAGTCATATAAACAAGCACACTTCCTAAGATGTATAAACGTAAACAATGTTAAATTCATGAACATTTTGTTAATATTATCATGTATAATTATGTTTCGTACAGGATGCGAACAGCATCCTTCTTATCGTTTATACACACATGAATTTATTGTTTTATTGTGTCTCAAAAACCTTATGGCTGGGCATTACTTTTACATTATATATCAAGTTTTTGTATATACACAGTCAATTTATCGTGTGACACCTGAATAAACTATTTCTGTGTATGTGAAAGTTTACAACACAGTAGCAATATTTACACCGTACAGTGACTATATGCGCTAGAACATGCATTGTTACCTTTTTCCACACTGATGTAGTCATTCAATATTCTTCCTTGTTACAAGAGCGGCCCTCCCAGGTCTGATCGTAGCAAGCTAGGGGTAAGTCTCATGATATTTAGGTCAGTTTTCCTCTGAAACCAGCTTATACATTATGTGTATGCGTTTGTTTGTGAGAGAAACTATAGCGCCGCACAGGCAATATCTCAGACAGCTAGGGACAAGAACAAATTAAACATTCATATTATTTTGAGGTAACATGTCTTGTGAAGCAAATGTTGTTTGGCATGGTTACTGTGTACATACTAGCCCTGTGAAGTTCCGGGTTAGAGTGGTCTTCAGCAACCCCTACTTTTCATAAGAAGCGACTCAGTTGGTCTTGCTCAGTGACTTGCATGTCAACGTATCCCATTTTATGTTCTAATTCACTATGTTCAAACGAACATAAAACATTCACAATGACAACATACTCCACTCACTGACAACGCCTTTAGCTGGTGACAGGCGAGCGGGTTTATTTACAGAATCATACACGTAGACACGCGACTGAAATGTTTTATTCAATGTCAAACACCGACATTCCGAATTCTGCAATATCCTTGTAAAATGACCCTTGAACTATTAATAATATGAAATATTACTGCGAAATAGGTGTGAGCAGCGAGGTTAGCTGATTTGTTGGATGTCACATAGTTCATAGTTCATATTCATGGGGGATGAGTGTTTGAAGTTAAACGTCAAATGTTTTTAGGGTGGTTTAAGATATTCTGGAGGCTAAGCGAATGAGCCACTTCAGAGAGTTTTATATGTGTACCGCAAACTCCCTTTAATCACCTTTATTGATGAAAATATATTCAGCATATGGGAAAGTGTACTTTAGTCTTCATCCGTGTAAGATTTAAAATATATTTTTTATGAAATGATGGTACATAATGTTAGATAGTGCTTCAATAACATATATAACGTTAACTAAGTATAACAGTTAAACAGTGGACTGAGGTGTCTGTAAGCAGACAGCACGTGTTAGTTTTGACAAGACACAAAGGAACAAAGGATAGAGTACAGTTGTTTCCAGCCAGCGTAGCGTATTTATTCAACAAGAATGGGTGTTTATGAGAACCGTCGATACCCTGACAATGAAGTAGGATAAACGTTTACCAGTATACAATATGTACATTTTAGTTCCTTCTGACACAGGTTTGAATAGACCTTGCCCCTACATTTTCTCAAACCTGTTTTACCATCCTTGACAACATTACAATTATGTATACAATGTTTAGGAATCTGAAACAGTGATATTTTGTAGGGGGCCGCAATGAGATTAAAAGTTGAACTTATTTAATCATCGTTTTCTCATAAACCATAAGGCACAGAGAGCTGATACTTTAGGAAGATTGATTGGACCAAAAACTGCGTTAATTTCTTTCACAAATTGGACAAAAATATTCACTTGTGCAAAATGTTCAAGCATCATTAGCTCACAAACGTAAATGCACATACAGGTTGCTTCAATAATTTTATAAACCAAGAGGAAGGAGTGTTTATTAATCGATGAACTGAAAAACCTAAACGGGATGTGTATGTAAAAAGCTTACCTTGACATCGGTATCTTCTCTTATCAACTCTAAATCACTCATCTCTTGTCTGTTTCACATCATGATGGAACAGAGAAACAACCTTCACCATCCAGTAGAAGCAGTCGCTGATGTAGGCAATTATACAAAAGAAAAGTATAAAAAAGTAAAATGACTTTGTAGATATTTGTCTACAGGGGACATTTGAGAAAAGAATTTATTTATTTGACAGCTCAAGATAGTCTGAGCATAAAATGCATCCATGCATGGATCGATGCATTGCAGCAAACTGACGTTAACAATAGTAATGCCCTATAGTAACAGTAATAAACTACAGTCTTACAATCTTGCAACGTAGGATTTGGCCAATTCATTTTTTATGTTAACCAGCAATCTCAAAGTTGCACCAACAGTTAAATGTAGATCAACTTGCTGTTTACGTGTAAAGTGGTTTTGTTTGGCTAAATTTGGCTGAATTTGTTTTCAGAATTCATCGGACAAACACATGGACGATGTTTCTGGCATTTGTTCTACTGCTTGTCTCATTGCCGGACTCCTTACAAGGTAGGTCCCTGTCTTATAACCAAACTTCTAAGGCATGGGCACTGTGGGGATTCCCAATCAGGCTTGGTCTACAGTTCCTTATACTTGTCGCACGAGCCAACAAAGGGGCATCGTGGAAGCTACGGGACTTGGCTGGTGGTCAGGTGGCTTGGGTCACTGTCATGCTGTCAGGCATTAGTTGGCCTGCTTCATACCCGATTATACTCCGTCACGATGTAAAACTGTTCACTCAAACGTCCCCTCGCTCAAACATTCACTCTAAGGCACCATCTTTACAGTGTGTACTTTTCAATGGAATTCCGGTCCTAAGACATAATGAATACAGTCTTATATTAATGTGAAGTTACATACAAGAAATTGACGTAACGTGATAAAGAAAACATGCATTGTGTTGTTAAAGAATTTATGAAATTATGATACCATTTCCAGGTGAGGAGTGTATGTTGCTGTATAACTATATCACAAGTGTACAAAAAGGAGATTTTAGGGAAAAGTTAAACAAGAGACATGCTTTGATATTAGATACTTGTAGTCATTCTTTTTGTTTCTACAGAAGATTGTCACTGTCTGAGTGATTGCACAAATTTCCCTGGTTCACCTTGCCCAGGAACATCGTGCCAAACAGGCTGGTTTGGGAATTACTGCCAAAAGCGTGAGTAAAGTACCATATAAATGTTTTGATTGGGAAAGCTGTATGCAGCCATCCAGTTATGACAATTGTGACTATGTTACTACAACTTAACATATGCAATTATTTTGTTATGGGATATTTTGGAAATATAAATTACTCAAATTATAATATGAGATAATATGTATGTACATGTATACACGACTATGTTTGTCGAAAGAGGCGACTAACGGGATCGGGTGGTCAGACTCGTTGATTTTGTTGATGCATGTCATCGTATCCAAAATGCGCGGATCGATTCTCATGATATCAATCACTGGATTGTCTGGCTCAGACTCGATTATTTGCAGACCGTCGTCAAACAGCTTGAAATTTGCTGTTTGTGGCGTTAAACAACAAACAAACAAAAGAAACCAAAACATGTACTGTACATGTAAGTATATAAATTATGTATGCAACAAAATAGTAGTTTATAGGCAACTCATATAGTTGAATATCCATGATACACACACCTACCTGTACCTAATTACTTGTGAATATTTATACATTGTAATTAGATATATATCGGTCGGGTGGTCAACATCTTGCCAGTCAAAGGCTAGATGTCCTAGAACTGGTTTAAACACGAGAAATCAACAAATGTCGAAGTATCAGAAATGCACGAAATGTCCACAATGAGATTGTCTACGTTGTGAAACTGACAGTACAGTAACAAACCTGTCACGCATAGCTATTTGTATGCTTAGTTCTTATTTAGTCAGACGATGTTAAACAGTACATTGTCTTCGTTTTCATTTTGAGCTATACTTTTTAATAAACTAAACTAAGTTGAATTGCTTAATGTGTTAGGCATTCTTAGTGCGGGTTTTGCTAGATTGATAGTGCTGCTGAGTTCGACTGTGTTTTAATATTTTATATATTTCGTTAAAGGCAACATAGCACGTGGAAAGCCGACATCGCAGAGCAGCACATTGAAAGAATATGATTATGCTTCACCAGACAAGGCAGTCGATGGCAATACTGACCAAAAGTTTGAGGGTGAAAGTTGTACGCACACAGACGACAAGCTGTCTAGTGGAGCAGAGTGGCGTGTTAACTTCACTACCCAATTGGAGATTAGACGGATGAGAATATATCTGCGTGATGTCTGTGAGTGACATATGACTACTTAGTATATATCCCTTTCATGAAAAGTGAGGCATGCGTGTAGCGTTCGTTGGGTCCTTCAGGCGTGGCAGGATCCTAAGCCCCTATCCCCGTATATTACACAATGGGTCGCTTTCCTGAAAGATTCCATTGTTTGTTGTTGAACGCCCTTCTCAGCAATATTCCAGCTATATGACGATAGTCTGTAAATAGTAAATATATCACATCACACTATTATTCTCATTGTTCTGCAAATTGTGTTTGTTTTTCTAAATTCAACTTTTTCAGACACCATAGTTCAAAATTCATAACATTTACAATTATCAACATGAAAAGTTTAAATTCCAACATGCATTAATGCCGCGCCACATACCGCCAGGACCCAGTCGGGGTTACACATTATACTTGTATCATCACATAATCATTGTTGTTCACAGTGACTGAACGCAACGTGGGCCTACAGGTGAAGGTTGGCGACCAGCTGTGTTACACATTGTCCGGACAACAGACTGTTGTAAATATAGAATGTGACGAAGCTTTGAGTGGTTCATCTGTATCAATAAGTGGAAATATACTGACATTATGTGAGGTGCAGATCTTCCGTGAGTTATCATGGTGACATGTCATATTACTTACTAACAATACATATTATTATTTTATAGCATTGAATAATTACATCGGAATATAACCACGAACATACGATAATAAAAATGAAACATAATAGGTAATCGATAGATGTTTAATGACAGTATTGTATCGGGGTATAAAAGGAGAGTTGCGAGACCAACCCGAAGAAACCGTTCCATTTTCCCCGAATAAAGTAATGTCACAACTCCTCTATCTGTCTTAAAGCACAGCCAAATAAGCGGCTATCATGAAAATCATAGCGCCTGTAGTGAACAGTTCGCTCAAAGGGATCTTTTAACTTTTAACTACTGACCAACAGGCGACTGTATACATGCAGCCGGAGACACACTGACTTATAAAGTGTATCAGTTGGAGTATATAATCGGGATATTATTGTACTGCATGTGACCCAAATGACAAGCATTTATTGGGTCTGGTCCTTTAGTTGTGCTCTGATTTGCATCTCATATTATGTGGATTGTAGAATTCAGCGACGGTGTTTATGAATCACTATCTAACAGGTCAACATATCACACGTGTTGTCTAACATTAACGATAGGTTCCTCTGATTATCATGGCTGCATATGTTCACTATGACACAGATCTGCACTAAAATAAATGATATTACCTATATGCATAAATCACAAATGTGTTCACTGCGTTCACCCCCAAAAATACTTGTTTTGAACATGTGCTTGGAGTCGAAATTTCTCCATCCTGTTACAACTTGCCAGTCTGGTATGCACAATGAGTGTAAACTCACCCAATATATATGAACACCTCTGGTCCATCTGTAAATCTCCTCACTCTTTCTCAATCCAGACCAATCTGTATAGTTTAGCTGAGCATCAAGAAGGTATTATTGAGTACTTACAGTTGGGCGCCAGATAGTTAGATATATACTGAACCAAATTAAAAACTTCACAATCCTAAAAATTAACATTTTGACAAGTTATCAATGTGGGCCCTTAGTGTGTATTTAAACAGTAATGGCCACGTATTGTCTTCAGATAACACCCGTTTTTTGCAGGTGAATCGATCAACATCATGTGCACAGCACTATAGTGGCAAAAGTGGTTTTTCACGTGCAACTGGTCACGTGGCCATAATACCGCACGTGTTTTCAGCCATACTTGTTAGCACTCATTAACAAAAAAAGAAAAACACAAGAAAACAAAAGTCTTTACGGCCATTTGTCATGCCACGCCTTACAAATGTGCAATGTGAACGTGCCATCGGCATGTTGCAGACGGGAACGTCCGTAGCTGAAGTCGCAAGGACGACGGGTTGTAGTCGACGGACTGTTTATGATTTACAGACGCGTCTACAGCAAACAGGTACCACCGCTGATCGCCCTCGGCCAGGTCGACCACGTGTGACGTCACATGCAGAGGATCGTCAGATTGTCTTACGTCACATCCGTGACGGCTACATCAAACAGAAATGAACTGTTTAGGGGTAGACTGAGTGCGCAAACTGTTCGAAACCGTCTAAGAACTGCTCACCTTCAAGCACGACGGCCATACTGCAGGCCGATTCTGACTCAATTACACAGACGTCAACGTCAATTGTGGGCACAGCGACACTTACGATGGACTCAGAGGAATTGGAATCAAGTTGTCTTCAGTGATGAATCCTGATTTAATCTTCGATTTGCTGATGGTAGGGCGAGGGTGTGGAGGCGCCGTCATGAACGTTACGCCCAGTGTTGTGTACAGGAAGTTGACAGATTTCGAGGCGGAAGTGTCATGGTGTGGGGTACTTTCTGTGCCAATGGACGTCCCAGGCTTCTTGTCATCCGTGGCTGCTGGTTATCGCGACCAGGTACTGGCACCAGAACTTCTGCCTTTTATGGCAGCACATGGACCCGGTTTGATCTTCGAACACGACAATGCCAGACCCCACACAGCAATTTTGACAAGGAATTTCTTTCAGAATGCGGGAGTCAACGTCATGGACTGGCCGTCAAGGTCTCCCGTTTTCAATCCCATTGAACACGTCGTGGATGCTCTTGGCAGAAGTCTGCGCACTCTCCAGAACCAACCACAGAATTTGCAAGATCTTGGCACCGTTTTGCAGCAACAATAGCGTCGTCTTCCCAATCATGTCTTCACAAGAACCACAAGGTCCATGCGGGGGCGTTGTGTGGCAGTTGTCAACGCACATGGTGGCCATGCACGCTTCTGAACTTGTGTGCCATCAGATTCTCGTGCTTGGGACTTAAACTGTTGATGTTATTACCGAATGCCGTAGGTGCATGGAACCAACTATGGTTACCACTGTTAATTAAAATCCTTCTTTGGACATTAATGATTACAAATTGCCTTCTCTGATACATCTGTCCGTTATCATATATGGGATTACTTTTAAAAATGTGAAGTTTTTAATTTGACTCAGTCATCATTCAATGTGTCTCTCAGTGTATTGTATTTAAGGATTGACTTCAATGTGTTCCACGGTAATAGAGGTATAAACGTAAAAACCGGTGTGCACATTGTGTAAATCCACCTAGCCAATCAGAAAAGAGTAAACTAGAAAGAGATTACGGTCAAGACCATGGTGTTTGAGGTCTACTGATCATGGCGACACATGCAAAGTTGAATACACAGTTGCTAAACCTTGAATGTGAGAGAAAGCCTGATGACATCACCCTTGTAGATGCAAAGGTGTTCAATTGACAAGGTTTATTCCAAAAAAGAACCAATTCATGGTCAACTGATGGTTAGCGTGAGGCGGAGACTGAACCGAGGTGACAGAGAGCAGAGCATGGAAAAGGATTTTTTGTTCCTTTTACTATATTTTTTGTATCTGTGTTGGAAATCCCTTGGATCTTTTGTCACATTGTGGATTTAGTTGTGGAGATTGGTGTTGCTTGGTGTAAAACCCAGTGTCATATTTATCATAATTGTCAGTGTTGAATTTTATAAATATCTGTCTTTATTGTTTGAGCTTTATGGATTAGATCATATAGTGTAACATAAAGTATGATAGAAAACGACAGGTTCTGTCGAATCTTGGAACAGAGGTGGATGTTAGCTACCAGGGACAAAGCCATTGTTTGTTTTCACCCACTAGAATGAGAACACATTGACATATAACGTCTGTAGTATGCTTCACAGTCGCCTTTATTGAAGGCTAGTACTGAACCAACCTCAGTTGGTGTATGCCACTACAAAACTCTGGCCTTCAGGTGAAAGTGGGTGACCAGCTGTGTTACACATTGTTCGGAACAGACTGTTCTAAAAATAGAATATAACGAAGCTTTGAGTGGTTCATCTGTATCAATAAGTGTTCCTGGAACCTACCTGACAATATGTGAGGTGCAGATCTTCCGTACGTTATCATGGTGGCATGTCATATTACTTATTCTATCATGAATTTGGAATTTACTCGATTCTGATTGGTCAATCAGAGGCTATTACATCACAATAAACCCCCTCTGATTGAAACAGCTGGTTTGACAGCCACATCACCGCGGAAGCTAATATTCACAGAATAGTACTATTTTCAGTCTTTGTCGGTAGGCATATTTGAATAAATCTATTTACAATTACGGGTTACAAAATGCACAGATCCGGTTACTACAATATTCAAAGGATGTGTGGCAATACATTTCGTGCAGAAAAACACCACAAAAATCAACAAAGGGAATGAATTTACGTTTTGGAGACAACAGAGAGCTTGGAATTTTGGCGCCTTTCTATATACGACTGTGACGTCATATCTTTTGCGTCACAATGAGCGATATGACGTCATAATGGTGACGTGCGATGTAGAGCGAAAGCCTTGCAAAGCTTACTTTCTTTTCTTTAGGGATGCCCACATCATGTTAGCTTACCAAGCTGCCATGCTTATATGGTTTCAATGCCTGTCATATTGTTCGAGTGAAGTATAACGGTGTAAACAAACTGCTTGAGTATATACAGCACCATATTTTGTTCGGTGATTCCGTAATTCAGATCGACAACCCACTCAAAACACTGACCTCAACCCATGACGCTTCACCCAGTACATTTGCTCACGCCAAAGAGTTCGCATTTTATTTAGCCATGGTAGAATGGAGATAAACATACAGTATTTCGGTTCCAAATTCAATTTAGCGGAGTTAAATCTACAGGTAACCTAGCTCTACATTGAAAACACAGTATGTTTATCTCCTAATTAACAATACATATTATTATTTTATAGCATTGAAAAATCACATCACATCAGAATAAAAACACGAAAATAACATAATTACTTTGACAGCTGACTGTAAATAATCACATTCTAAGTTATAGATAGATGTTCAATGAAGGTATGTATCGGGATATAAAAGGACAGTTGCAAGACCAAAGAACGAGACGAAGAAACCATTCCATTTATCCTGATAAAGTAATGTCACAACTCCTCCATCTGTCTTAAAGGACAGACCAAATAAGCGGCTACCATGAATAGCATATGGGCGTCTGCAGTGAACAATTCGCTCAAAGGGGTCTTTTCACTTTTAACTATTGGCCCACAACTCCACATAGTATAGCATATGAACGTCTATACAGAAGAAGTCGGGCAAACGACACTTCTCAATTTCAACTACTGGACCACGAGGCCCCGGCCCTAGCGACTATGAATATATCCATGTACATCTAGCCGGAGCAGCACTGACTTATAAAGTTTAACAGTTGGAGTATATCATCGGGATATAATTGTACTACACGTGACCCCAAAAAACAACATATATTGGATCGGGTCCATTAGTTGTGCTATGATTTGCATCTCATAGTATGTGTACTTGTAGAATGCAGCGATGGATGGTTTGGCTCTGACTGTGACAAGCAGTGTCAGTGTCAGGATACAGCTGAAGTATGTGACAAGGAGACTGGCAACTGTAGGAATGGATGTGCTGCCGGGAAACACGGACCAGGGTGTCAGCAAGGTTAGAAAAGTGTGGTGTTTATACGCAATACTAATAGTATTGATTAAATGTAACAATCTGATGAAAAGACAGCAATTCACAAGCAGTTCCAACTGATCCTTTAATAGTGAATTTTACACGAAGTCATAAACCAAGTAATAGTTTTAAAAAATCATTTCGTACTTCATGTTTCATATGAACTTAGTTATCAAGTTTTCCTTCTGAAAAGACAGAATTTAAAGTCAAGACGTGACTATATCTTCCACAGATTGTGGCCAAAATCGTTATGGTATCCAGTGTTCCTTTACGTGTGGTCAGTGTAGCGGGTCGTCGGACTGTAAGAAGGATGACGGAACCTGCACACAAGGATGTCAGCAGGGTTACAGTCCCCCTATGTGTACAAGTGAGACATTCAGTTATAGATAGTTGGGATTACACAAAGGAAACTGCTTTAGGCTTAAGTTTCTTATGATTATGGAAAGAATTTTTGTCACTTTTATTACATTTTTTGTAACAGTGTTAGAAATGTCTTGTTTTCCTTGAGGTATCTCCTTAATAAGGCATCTCCATCAAATTGGTTTCTGTTTTAGGCACAACCATTTAAGCGAACATTAAGCAAACTATTTATCACTTTGACAAGACAAATATACCGCTTCTCAAGCATTAATTCGATTATCATTCCACATTTCAAGAATGTGATAAAGCGAAGAATTATTAACACACAATAAATATAATCAGCAATACTTTCCAAAACCACAAGAAATCGCTGCTGATAACAAAGTTAATTGAGCAATTTCGACTGTATCATGTACATGTGTTTATGAATGACTATCTAACAGATCAACATATCACACGTGTTGTCTAACATTAACGATAGGTTCCTCTGATTATCATGGCTGCATATGTTCACTATGACACAGATCTGCACTAAAATAAATGATATTGCTTATATGCATAAATCACAAATGTGTTCACTGCGTTCACCCCTAAAAAATACTTCATTTGAACATGTGCTAGGAGTCGAAATTTCTCCATCCTGTTACAGCCTGTGCTTCTGGTTATTATGGGTCCACGTGTACAGGATGTGGCCGCTGTCAGAACAATGCTCCTTGTAAAACGGCAGATGGGAGTTGTGAAGCTGGGTGTCAAACTGGATATCAGGGGCCACTGTGTCAAGGTAAGATACCTCTGATATTTTGATTTAAAAAATCCAACGACACAGATTAACACTATGATGAAAAACATTATCTATATGTTTAAATTACAAATATATTCATTGCACATTTCAAACATTTGTTTTGACCCTGTAGGTATTTTCTTCACTCCGTTATAATGCGTGACTCTGGTATTTATGGCTCCATGTGTACAAGATGTTGCCGCTGTGAAACGGTGTTTTCCTCACAGGGCGGATTGGAGATGTGATGCATGGCGTCAACTTATGGTACCAGTAGCCATACTGTTAATGTAGCTAGCACTTACATTTTGATTTATCAAAACCTAAATCAACCAGTCTGCACAATGATTATAAACTCACCCAATATATATGAACACCTCTGGTCCATCTGTAAATCTTCTCACTCTTTCTCAATCCAGACCAATCTGTATAGTCTAGCTCAGCATCAAGAAGGTATTATTGAGTACTTACAGTTCAGCGCCAGATAGTTAGATATATACTGAACCAAATTAAAAACTTCACAATCCTAAAATTTAAAATTTTGACCAGTCATCATTGTGGGCCCTTATTGTTTATATAAACAGTAATGACCACGTATTGTCTTCAGATAACACCCGTTTTTGTGCAGGTGAATCAATCAAAATCATGTGCACAGCACTATAGTGGCAAAAGTGTTTTTTTCACGTGCAACTGGTCGCGTGGCCATAATACCGCACGTGTTTTCAGCCATACTTGTTAGCACTCATTAGCAAAAAAGAAAAACACAAGAAAACAAAAGTCTTTACGGCCATTTGTCATGCCACGTCTTTCAATTGTGCAATGTGAACGTGCAATCGGCATGTTGCAGACGGGAACGTCCGTAGCTGAAGTCGCAAGGACGACGGGTTGTAGTCGACGGACTGTTTATGATTTACAGACGCGTCTACAGCAAACAGGTACTACCGCTGATTGCCCTCGGCCAGGTCCACCACGTGTGACGTCACATGCAGAGGATCGTCAGATTGTCTTCCCTCACCTCCGTAACCGATTTTTGACGGCTACACCAACCAGAAATGAACTGTTTAGGGATAGACTGAGTGCGCAAACTGTTCGAAACCGTCTGAGAACTGCTCACCTTCAAGCACGACGGCCATACTGCGGGCCGATTCTGACTCGATTACACAGACGTCAACGTCAATTGTGGGCACAGCGACACTTACGATGGACTAAGACTAAGTCGTCTTCAGTGATGAATCCCGATTTAATCTTCGATTTGCTGATGGTAGGGCGAGGGTGTGGAGGCGCCGTCATGAACGTTACGCCAAGTGTTGTGTACAGTAAGTTGACAGATTTCGAGGCGGAAGTGTCAAGGTGTGGTGTGCTTTCTGTGGCAATGCACGTTCCAGGTTTCTTGTCATCCGTGGCAACCTCATCGCTGCTGCTTACCGCTACCAGGTACTGGCACCAGAACTTCTGCCTTTTATGGCAGCACATGGACCCTGTTTGATCTTCCAACACGACAATGCCAGACCCCACACAGCAATTTTGACAAGGAATTTCCTTCAGAATGCCGGAGTCATCGTCATGGACTGGCCGTCAAGGTCTCCCGTTCTAAATCCCATTGAACACGTCTTGGATGCTCTTGGCAGAAGTCTGCACACTCTCCAGAACCAACCACAGAATTTGCAAGATCTTGGCACCGTTTTGCAGCAACAATGGCGTCGTCTTCCCAATCATGTCTTCACAAGCACCACAAGGTCCATGTATCTCTTGTCACATTGTGGATTTAGTTGTGGAGATTAGTGTTGCTTGGTGTAAAACCCAGTGTCATATTTACATAATTGTCAGTGTTGAATTTTATAAATATCTGTCTTTATTATTTGAGCTTTATGGGTTAGATCATATTGTGTAACATAAATTATGATAGAAAACGACAGGTTCTGTTGAATCTTGGAACAGAGGAGTATGTTAGCTACCAGAGACAAAGCCATTGTTTGTTTTGACCAACTAGAATGAGAACACGTCTGTAGTCTGCTTCACAGTCGCCTTTATTGAAGGCTAGTACTGAACCAACCTCAGTTGGTGTATGCCACTACAAAACTCTGGCCTTCAGGTGAAAGTGGGTGACCAGCTGTGTTACACATTGTCCAGACAACAGACAGTTCTAAATATAGAATGTAACGAAGCTTTGACTGGTTCATCTGTATCAATAAGTGTTCCTGGAACCTACCTGACAATATGTGAGGTGCAGATCTTCCATAAGTTATCATGGTGACATGTCATATTACTTATTAACAATACATATTATTATTTTATGGCATTGAAAAATCATATCAGAATAAAAACACGAAAATAAGATAATTACTATGACAGCTGACTGTGAAAAATCACATTCTAAGTTATAGATAGATGTTCAATGAAGGTATGTATCGGGATATAAAAGGACAGTTGCAAGACCAAAGAACGAGATGAAGAAACCATTCCATTTATCCTGATAAAGTAATGTCACAACTCCTCCATCTGTCTTAAAGGACAGCCAAATAAGCGGCTACCATGAATAGCATATGGGCGTCTGTAGTGAACAGTTCGCTCAAAGGGCTCTTTTCACTTTAACTATTGGCCCACAACTCCACATAGTATAGCGTATGAACGTCTATACAGAAGAAGTCGGGCAAAGGGCACTTCTCAATTTCAACTACTGGACCACGAGGCCCCGGCCCTAGCGACTGTGAATATCTCCATGTACATCCAGCCGGAGCAGTACTGACTTATAGAGGTTATCAGTTGGAGTATTTAATCGGGATATAATTGTACTACACGTGACCCCATGTATTGGACATGTATTGGATTTGGTCCATTAGTTGTGCTATGATTTGCATCTCATAGTATGTGTTCTTGTAGAATGCCCCGATGGATGGTTTGGCTCTGACTGTGAAAAGCAGTGTCAGTGTCAGGATACAGCTGAAGTATGTAACAAGGAGACTGGCAACTGTAGGAATGGATGTGCTGCCGGGAAACACGGACTGGGCTGTCAGCAAGGTTAGAAAAGTGTGGTGTTTATACGCAATACTAATAGTATTGTTTAAGTGTAACAATCTGATGAAAAGACAGCAATTCACAAGCAGTTCCAACTGATCCTTTAATAGTGAATTTTACACGAAGTCATAAACCAAGTAATAGTTCAAAAAATTCATTTCGTACTTCATGTTTCATATGAACTTAGTTATCAAGTTTTCCTTCTGAAAAGACGTGACAATATCTTCCACAGATTGTGGCCAAAATCGTTATGGCATCCAGTGTTCCTTCACGTGTGGTCAGTGTAGCGGGTCGTCGGACTGTAAGAAGGATGATGGAACCTGCACACAAGGATGTCAACAGGGTTACAGTCCCCCTTTGTGTAAAAGTGAGACATTCAGTTATATATAGTTGGAATAACACCAAAGTTTAAGTTGGAGATGTGATGCATGGCGTCAACTTTGGTATCAGAACCCATACTGTCATTGTAGTTAGCACTTACAATTTGATTTATCAAAACCTAAATATATAGGAACACCTCTGGTCCATCTGTAATACGTCTCACTCTTTCTCAATCCAGACCAGTCTGTATAGTTTAGCTGAGCATCAAGAAGGTATTATGGAGTACTTACAGTTGGGCGCGAGATAGTTAGATAATACAAGCATCATTCAATGTGTCTCTCAGTATATTGTATTTAAGGACTGACTTTAATGTTTTCTGCGTTAATAGAGGTATAAACGTAAAAACCTGTGTGCACATTGTGTAAATCCACCTAGCCAATCAGAAAACAGTAAACTAGAAAGAGATTATGGTCAAGACCATGGTGTTTGAGGTATACTGATCGTAGCGACACATGCAAAGTTAAATACACAGTTGTTAAAGCTTGAATGTGAGAGAAAGCCTGATGACATCACCATTGTAGATGCAACGGTGTTCAAATGACAAGGTTTATTCCAAAAAAGAATCAAGGCCTGGTGGTTAGCGTGAGGCGTGAGGCGTGAGGCGGAGTCTGAACCGAGGTGAAAAACCACAGAGGTCAGAGCATGGCTGAGGGGTGATGTCTGTGTCGTCGAGCAATGGCGATTATAATTTCTCTAAGACCTCTTACTTTTGTGTCCACACATGACCATGATATGCCTTAGCTTAAAGCCAGCATCATTCTTTGCTTGAATGCTTGTGGCTCGGAGACACTTGCATTGCGCGATATTTCATTCATGAATCTCGAACATTGATAGGGTTAGAATTGTTTTTCAGAGTACAAAGTGTTTTCAAGATTTGGTGTTGCTCTTGCTCCTTTTGAACAGTGCTTAAACAGTGATTCGACAGAAGGATTTGTTGACAAAAAGGCACAGGGACTCAACGGCGCAAGCATTATCATTGCCGGAAGCGTACACCCGTTTATCGGATGTCGCGTTTTCACTTTGGAGACAACCGTGACATTTTTTCTGTTTTGTCTCGTGAGTCGTCACCATTCGTGAAAACCTATGCCCCTGGTGATGAAGGAAATTGACAGTTCGTACCGTACTGGGTAACGGATAACTACATTTGTGGTTAAATGAAGGTATGAGAAAAAGTGTTGTAAATCTGCCGGTGGAATTAAAGCTTTAGGATCCATAGGCCGTGAAAGCCCATTTTTAGCACTGAATTTTAGATTCCCATCGAGAAGGTCATTGGCTGGTCTGAGCTGTTTGTCTCTAACAAGATCCATGTCTCTGCCGATGTCCCGCAGTTGCAAATGACTGTTTATTGGCGATTTCACATTTTTAAGCTAATGTTTGTGGAACTCGGCAGCTTGATTGGGGGAAATATTCAGGTATTTGAGAAATTTTCTTTGGTTTGGCTTACGCATATAATTGCCTTAATTTCAGGCATAGTTTTTCAGGCATAATATCTTTCATGTTGATGTTGCCACCGCTAACTTCACCGCCTCACAACATCAGTCTCATTGTTTCTTAAAACCAAAATCGCCATCGGCCATGACTAAGCTGTAGCAGACGACGTCCTATTAATCGCGTAAATATGTTTAGTTGTGAAAATACATTTCATGCTTGTGTGTAAATTGTATTTTAAGCGATCGAATCATAATGCGTGTGACATAAAAAAGTAGGTAAAAACACCAATTGAAGTTTTTATTCTTTGAGCTTATTGGACTGGAGGCTCTGCATCTCATGGGCTAGACACTGGGGATGCCGAACACATTGGCGTGGCCTGTATTGTTTTAGGCCTATGGAAACAAACGTGGGAAAAAATTGCTTTGTTAACCAATCAAATGCCACGTAATCACATACAATTCATTTCTAGATGTTTATATCGAATTTAGATTTAATCTTCAATTAGAGAAATTTATTTACAAAATAATTGTCTTAACAGCTCATAACAGTTTATTCAGGAACATCCTTGAGATGATCTTTTACTGAAAAAGTCGTACCCTGATACAACGTGTGCTTCTGATTATTATGGAAACCCGTGTACAAGATGTTGGAAAATGGCTGCTTCTTACACCACAAATTGGAGATGTCATACTGGGTGTCAAACTGAATATCAGTGCCCCTTATGCAACAGTTTTGTCTACTCTTAAAATGCAGTTACAAAGAATGTGAAATTAGTTACATCTTCAATTAATGGCACTGGCTATGCATACCTTGGAAAATAAATATTTAAGCATTAGCTTACGACCTGTTTCGGTTGTTTTATTCCGATGAAGTTTCTAAATAGTCCAAGTAGCTTTCAAAATCTTTCAAAAAGGCAATTAAAATCTACATCAGCCAAGCAACTGCGAGAAGTCGCGTCTTTAACTAGTAAAGTCTTACAGTTGAAGTTACACCCTCTCAGTTCCCAGAGAGTGACTGCACATTGATCTGTACATCTCCATTCGTGAATTAGTGCATACTTCAATCCACCTTTTACACATGTGACTTGTTACTAAACAATCTCACAATGAAAGATTTTAATATGACATTCAACTTATAATCCAATTTCAAATTGCACAAACATTGTCTTATGATACGTATACTGTATTTTGTCATTTTCCAAAATAAATAAATCCTACGATGTGGTAGTTTCATCCTTTCAAAGCAAGCTTTTAACATAATCTTCCATTCAGTGTGTGCTGTCCACTTCTACGGGCCTACCTGCCAACGTTGTGGACACTGTATGGACGATACCCAATGTTCTGTGCTAAATGGGACATGCATGGCTGGTTGTATATCTGGATATGAACCTCCACTTTGTAACACAGGTAACATATCTTATTCCATCTGGAGTTAATATATTAACACGTAGTGATTAGAGCATACATGGAAATAAATACATTATATTGGCATCACAATGTCAGTTTCAATTTGTACTTGATACACAGCATGTTCCGCTGGTTCCTATGGGTCGCCCTGCAGGCAGTGTGGACACTGTCAGGACAACACTAACTGCTCCAGGCAAGATGGGACATGTTCTACTGGGTGTGAGGCTGGATATCGACGCCCACTGTGCCATGAGAGTATGTAACAACATAGACACATTCTCGCCAGACTTTGTGGAGAACTGTAGGTTATTGTAGTGACTGCTGTGCGATATCTACTGCACTTAATAGAATATATGCCTTTTATGCCTTCTTATGAAATGTCTAAGACTACAAGTTGGTGTGCTCTGAGGAAGTGACAAAAATTACAATATTTAAGATTTTCAGTGTAATGAAAAAATGTTTAACATCAGAAGAAAGTGGTAACCTACATTAATGATTGCCTCCGACTGAACCGATAACTAACACGAGTCACACCCATCTTTTTCATTGCCACAACTGTATTCTTTGATGTAGGTTTGTGATAAAAGTTAAACATCAGGGGAGATCATTCCCACACAGTAATTATTATTCTCTTATCTGCCTATCATTTATATGGTCATTCTATACCATTTTAAAAGAGTGTCCAGACACATTGTATGGAGTGGACTGTTTGTCAAGTTGTGGCCAGTGTCGTACATCAACAACTTGTCACCATGTGAATGGAAGCTGCCTTGAAGGGTGCAGCAATGGTTACAAAGGCCCTTTATGTAAAGGTAATAATATAGCAACATTATCTCAAATAAATGACAAATGGGTAGATTACGTTTCTTATCATGTTCTACAGACACTAAAATAGAAAAGAAGAATGACATGTTTGGAGCTTTAATAAAAAAAAACCCCGATCATCCACCAATCTTTCCTACTCAGCAGCACTGACCTTCATCTTGAAGCCTTGTTTGATGGTGATTTTACTGGATGGAATGAAACGCTATATAATGAGTTTCATAAGCACATGCTATGAAATAGTGGGAATCGTACAATGGACAGCGATTTCTCAGGATTATGGCAAGAGTTTTGTCACGTATATTTGAGTAATGACACAATTCCTTAAGTGCAAAATCAAACTTTTAAGGAGCACCATATAAATGTTTCCAATGTGTAAACAACTGTCAAAGACCAGATACGTTTCACAAAAGAGCCAAGATAGTGTAACAAACACATCTTAAGCGTCAATGGAAGAGAAAAACCAGTCATTATTGTCCGCCGAAACAGATTCAATTTTTGCGTGAATGGCAAAATAGCTGTGAAAATTATACGAATGGGCCTCTGAAACTAAGTTATGACACCAGGTGTTCGCAGGGATGTTGCTCAGTGCCTCCAGTCATAGACTAAAGACCAGAGATCCTGCCCAATATTCATGTAGATTATCTTTATCACACTTTGGCTTAATGTTAAGACAATGTGCGCCATTTAGCCTCTCACAATATCTGCTTTCGGATGTGCGTCATTAAGCCTTTCACAATATCTGCTTTCGGAATGTGTTCCACTAAGCCTATCACAACATCTGCTTTCAGAATGTGCGTCATTAAGCCTCTTACAACATCTGCTTTCAGAATGTGCGTCATTAAGCCTATCACAACATCGACTTTCGGAATGTGCGCCATTAAGCCTCTTACAACATCTGCTTTCAGAATGTGCGTCATTAAGCCTATCACAACATCTCCTTTCAGAAAAAGTATCATTAAGCCTCTCACAACATCTACTTTCAGAATGTGCGTCATTAAACCTCTCACCATATCTACTTTCAGAATAAGCGTCATTAAGCGTCTTACAACATTTGCTTTTAGAATGGGCGTCATTAAGCCTCCCAAAATATTTGCGTACAGAATGTGCGTCATTAAGCCTCTCACAACATCTGCTTCAGAATGTACGTCATTAAGCCTCTCACATTATCTGCTTTCAGAATGTGCGTCATTAAGCGTCTTACAACATCTGCTTTCAGAATGTGCGTCATTAGGCCTCTTACAACATCTGCTTTCAGAATAAGCGTCATTAAGCCTCTCACAACATCTACTTTTAGTATGTGCGTCATTAAGCGTCTTACAACATCTGCTTTCAGAATGTGCGTCATTAGGCCTCTCACAACTTCTACTTTCAGAATGTGCGTCATTAAGCCTCTCACAACATCTACTTTCAGAATGTGCGTCATTAAGCCTCTCACAACATCTCCTTTCAGAATGTGCGTCATTAGGCCTCTCACAACATCTACTTTCAGAATGTGCGTCATTAGGCCTCTCACAACATCTACTTTCAGAATGTGCGTCATTAAGCCTCTCACAACATCTCCTTTCAGAATAAGCGTCATTAAGCCTCTCACAACATCTTCTTTCAGAATGTGCGTCATTAAGCCTCTCACAACATCTCCTTTCAGAATAAGCGTCATTAAGCCTCTCACAACATCTTCTTTCAGAATGTGCGTCATTAAGCCTCTCACAACATCTCCTTTCAGAATAAGCGTCATTAAGCCTCTCACAACATCTACTTTTAGTATGTGCGTCATTAAGCGTCTTACAACATCTGCTTTCAGAATGTGCGTCATTAGGCCTCTCACAACATCTCCTTTCAGAATGTGCGTCATTAGGCCTCTCACAACATCTACTTTCAGAATGTGCGTCATTAAGCCTCTCACAACATCTCCTTTCAGAATAAGCGTCATTAAGCCTCTCACAACATCTTCTTTCAGAATGTGCGTCATTAAGCCTCTCACAACATCTCCTTTCAGAATAAGCGTCATTAAGCCTCTCACAACATCTACTTTCAGAATGTGCGTCATTAGGCCTCTCACAACATCTGCTTTCAGAATGTGCGTCATTAAGCCTCTCACAACATCTGCTTTCAGAATAAGCGTCAGTAAGCCTCTCACAACATCTACTTTCAGAATGTGCGTCATTAAGCCTCTCACAACATCTCCTTTCAGAATAAGCGTCATTAAGCCTCTCACAACATCTACTTTTAGTATGTGCGTCATTAAGCGTCTTACAACATCTGCTTTCAGAATGTGCGTCATTAGGCCTCTCACAACAAACTTCTTTCAGAATGTGCGTCATTAGGCCTCTCACAACATCTACTTTCAGAATGTGCGTCATTAGGCCTCTCACAACATCTACTTTCAGAATGTGCGTCATTAAGCCTCTCACAACATCTCCTTTCAGAATAAGCGTCATTAAGCCTCTCACAACATCTTCTTTCAGAATGTGCGTCATTAAGCCTCTCACAACATCTCCTTTCAGAATAAGCGTCATTAAGCCTCTCACAACATCTACTTTCAGAATGTGCGTCATTAGGCCTCTCACAACATCTACTTTCAGAATGTGCGTCATTAAGCCTCTCACAACATCTGCTTTCAGAATAAGCGTCAGTAAGCCTCTCACAACATCTACTTTCAGAATGTGCGTCATTAAGCCTCTCACAACATCTCCTTTCAGAATAAGCGTCATTAAGCCTCTCACAACATCTACTTTTAGTATGTGCGTCATTAAGCGTCTTACAACATCTGCTTTCAGAATGTGCGTCATTAGGCCTCTCACAACAAACTTCTTTCAGAATGTGCGTCATTAGGCCTCTCACAACATCTACTTTCAGAATGTGCGTTATTAAGCCTCTCACATCTGCATTCAGAATGTGCGTCATTAAGCCTCTTACAACATCTACTTTCAGAATGTGTTGATGGTTATTATGGTTTTAACTGTACTGCTTGTGGGCAATGCAAGGGAGGCAACTGCAAGTCCCAAGATGGAGAGTGTCCTGAAGGATGTCAGCCTGGCTATGAAGCTCCACTATGTCAACAAGGGAAGCCTCCCTCTCCCAATTTTCCTCTCCTTTATGCAAGACCTTAATAAAGACATTTGATATTATTTATTTGCGACCGTTAGAAATTGTTTTGGAATATCGATACATCTTTGATTAGTGCCAATATCTTTCATATTCTACCCCGAAATGAAATAGATATATTAAACTTAATCGCATGTAACACCTTAATTACTCACTCATGAACCAAAGCATGAAAATGTTTTTGACTTTTTAATATTATAGTGTCTACCAGCTCTCAAAGGGGCGACGGTTCCATATCCAGTTCTACCGTTGGGGCAGTGAGTGGAGCGGTAGTAGCTGTACTAGTGGCAGTGATCCTCGTAGTCCTGTTGGTCGTCATCAAGAGGTATGTGTCATACTTATAATATCGTTTTGTAACATCTTATATTCATGAAAGATGAGTCTCTTACCTTGTGGTTGAATCCACAACAGAGTAGGTCCTAAGTACCTAAGGCAGCATACAATGTGGATAGGGTAGTCAGACACAAAGACCTAGATGGCATGGATCCGAACAACTTGCCTTCAGTCACCCGCTTGCCAGACTCAATGTTTTACAGATCGTGACATATAGCCGCAATATTGCTCACTTTGACGTCAAACAATATTCAGTCACACAACCACTGAAGCATATATGAAAGGTTTTACTTGAATATACACAACGGAACACACTATGACAGTAATAAACATTATAATCGTTGTTTGGCTTTGCACATTGTACCATACTTCTAAAAGACGTGTATGCAATGAGTATTAGTTCTACGGAAACTACCATTAATTGTACTACCATGTACATACACAATAAAACAGAGGATGGTTTATGTTCCAGAAGACGTAATATGAAGTCTCAACAAGAGGAAAATACAATTTCTCTCGGTAAAGTAAAAGGTGTGTCCTAACATGTTAGTACTACGATTATGAACTATTATTCTTGTCTTAGAATTTTCCCTTTTTATAGCAAATCAGGAACCACAATTTGCTCGTATTGATGATCATGCTATGCTTTATCTCTTTCTATATCAGGAGTACCAAACACCGAATGTGATAGAAATAATTACGATATAAGAGTGACAACGTCGTGTCGCGTGTGTTTCAATACAACCATGACACATAGGGTATAAGTACACGTACATAGTAAATACATCAGACACCCTATTTAGTAGCATATCTTTTTAAGGGCATTTACCTGAAATGAAAGAACAAGATGTTGCATTAATATCTGATTGCTCTTGTTTAAGGTGAGAAGGACGCTCCTGCTGCAGGTAAGCCTGCGCCACCTGAGAAGCCTGCTAAGAAACCAAAGCCTCCTGCAGACAACGTGTACGAGAACTCGGAGCCATACTACAACGTCGTCCCAGCTCCTGTGTCCCTGGACAGACTCAAGCAGTACGTCAGGGACAGAGTGACGGGCGTGGGATTCGAACACGAGTACAAGGTAGGGCGTGGTTAAATTGATAAATACAACTGTAATCTAAAGTAAAGACACATGTCTCTTTAAAAGCACATGTTCATTCGTTTCGCAAAGGAGTGGTGTTATAACAGAGGAAAGTATGTAAATCCCTAACAATTTCGCCAATCGAAATCTTACGATACCTTAAGGGTCACCCTCATGTTTTGTATATGGCATGGTCAGCATGAATATACATATTATCAGTATGGTATAGAAGGATGCAATTCTTTCGAGACGTAAAAACTGCGAACACCTGGTGTCATCACTGATTATCAGTGATCCATTTACACAGTTTCCACAGCTATTTTGCCCTTTACGCCAAATGGAATCTGTTTCAGAGGAGAATCAAGACTAGTTATAGCATTGATGTTTGATATTTTCAGCTACTCCGTTACGGAATACACGGAGCTCATGTCGAAGGGAGAAAGCCTGAAAACAAAAAGAGGAACCGTTTCTTGGAACTATTTCCATGTGAGTTTTAGTGAAATAATAATGTACATTAAAGAGCCTATTATTGGCGTATATGTACGTTTTTGGGGTATTGTTTTGTAATGAATCGTGTGTGCTGCAATCTACTGGTTAATAAAATCAATAACTAAATAGGATTTTAACCCCGTTTGAAAACGTGCTCCATTTCATACATCACATGCTCACTTACACCCTCAAATCTGAAAAGAAAACAATCATCAGATCCGTATTTCTTGTATTTGCACTTCCGGGTATATTTACTTTTACTTATTCTAAAGAAGATATCATATATATGTCCTGCTACATAGGTAAATGTTGCAGTCATATGTCAATCAAAGTTTCAGGATTTCAGCTTATACGTTTGGGGTGATTTATATATGATTGGTAGAATAAACATATTGACTGGCCTCATATTCATATTTGCCTCATGCAGCGATCAGGAAATTTCATTTTGAACGTCCTGACTTTGCTATACAATATGAATTTATTATTGAATTTCCTTCATGATGTGACACTAGTATTCTAAATAGCGTATCTATTAAAACATGTTTATTAAGTAGATATCATCGTGTGTGTGTTTCGTCATATGAAAACATATCCTAATTTCTCTTTTGAACAGATGACGACAGTCGCGTTGCTCTGATGCAAGACGGTGATGCCACATGGGACTATATCCACGCCAGCTACATAACTGTAAGCCACACTTAATAAAATGGTTAGCTAATCCCGTACTCAAAACTGCCCTTTGCCAATAAAAGAGTGAGCGAAAATTAATTTTGTATAATGTGTTTGTCATCTGTAACTGCACAATACGTGTGTTTGTTTCAGGGCTTCTCCGAATCCAGTGTGTTCATTGCTGCACAAGGTATATGTCTTGGACGTTATTATATGTTCGGTACATAGATGACTAATTCCTCTGTAACACATATACAAACTATTGCTATATCATTTCATTCATTGCAAGCCTACAAAGTGGATCTTTGAACGGTTTTATTTACATACATGGTTTTCGATGACTTCCTCTGTTTATTTGTTTATTTGTTTGTTGTTTAACGCCACAACCAACAACATTCCAGCTATATGACGGCTGTCTTAAAATGCTCGAGTGTGGACCAGACAATCCAGTGATTGACATCATGAGCATCGAACCAATTGGGATATGATGACATGCATCAACCAAGTCAGTGAGCCTCACTACCCGATGCCGTTGGTCGCCTCTCACGACAAGCATGGGTTGCTGGAGACCTGTTCCAACCCGGCGGATCTTCACGCGTAGGCCTCCTCTGACTCGGAATTCCCCATCGCACTACCAAAGTCATACCTTTCTTCACTACTCATGGATACACACTATTTTCAAACCTGAAAGTTGAAGTAATCTCATGGTCATGGTAATTTTATTCCAGGACCAAACCCTGTAACTGTGAACGATTTCTGGAGGATGGTGTGGCAGGAAAACGTCTCGATAATCATCATGCTAACTAGAGTCATGGAACTAAACAGGGTAAGCTGAACTGAAGAGTAAAGAGTTTACTTGAACACATTCCTCTCGTAATAATCTGTGATGGCAACAAACGTCTGTATCCCTTTGCCTTTGCCCTTTCCTCGAATAACCTTGATATAACTGATAGGTGTTGAGAGCCGTCTAAAATTAGAATCAGAGGCGCATGATTTACTTTTTCAGATATTAATTATATTACCTATATATTAAGTGTTAAAACATTACATTTTGCAGTGAAGGATGCACATAACCATCCACTTTCTTTTCAGAAAAAGTGCGAACAATACTGGCCTGACGAGAAAGAACAGAAGATGTGTGGTCGCATTGTTATCAAGCCACTGTTGGCCACAGTCAGGGCGGACTTTACAATCAGAAAATACAGTGTTCAC
The DNA here is from genome assembly GCF_022045235.1 of Haliotis cracherodii. Classification (NCBI taxonomy): domain Eukaryota; kingdom Metazoa; phylum Mollusca; class Gastropoda; order Lepetellida; family Haliotidae; genus Haliotis; species Haliotis cracherodii. Next base: position 20,263,069 of record NW_027266269.1, read on the forward strand.
CATTCTACGAAAGTAGGTCCTTTGGTTCTGCGCGATACTGAAGCACATGTTGCACATAGGGTGTCTCCTGAGGCATGTGACTTTGTTCGAAATATGCCTCTGTTTACCCAGCTGGGAATGGGTACCCGGTAAGATGAAATAGTAATGTGACACTCACTGTTTACCATCTAGCCCCCAACAGGAAGCTTTGGTCATATACCCCCTAGTGAACTGTGAAATGCTGTGATCTGAGTAATAACAGTGTAGCGCTTTGAGCATGCTTGTGTTGAAATATAGCCCAATATAATTGGTATTTTATAATATTTACTATATAGTCGGAATCGTTCTCTGCTTTTATCAGATATTTCTTGTGGCTTTTAAAAATGGGTTTGTCGCTTTTATCATTATCAGTAGTAGTGCTGAAATATACTTAATTTAAGGAAATCGGAGTTGTGCAATATCTTGTTATCGGAACTGACACTTCCTCCGTTCCATATGAGTGAGTGAGTGAGTGAGTGAGTGAGTATGGTTTACGACGCTTTAACAATATACAAGCGATATCACGGCAGGGTACATCAGAATCCGGGTCTTTGGCATGACGAGTGGACGCTTTAACCACTAGGCTACCCGACCGCCCCTATCCCATATGAGACATGTAGATCTGTTTCATTTAATATGTTATTTCTAGCCCTCTGACAAGAGGAAAGTGACGCAGCTTCACTTCACGTCTTGGCCTGACCATGATGTTCCTTCAGCGCCGGCTCTGGTCGGCTTCTGGAAGCAGTACAGGAGTCTGACGTCATCAGGGGAGGACATTACCGGACCTGTTGTAGTTCATTGCAGGTATGTTGCCTGCGACATTTCCAAGATATGTTTGCGCTTTCAACTAGAAACAAAATACCTCTAGCCATTCAAGTGGCACCGTTTGAAGACCTGCACAGTGATACCCTATTCCAGAGGATGTCTTTATACCTTCGTATGTATCCAGCATATCCAGTGATATACAGTCGGATACACTGATCCTTTCACTTTTACATATTCTTTTTACTTATATCATGTAATTCTCATTTTAAAGATTTAATCTTTTTTTGGACAGCAAAAATGCAGGATTCATATCAAACCATGCTTAATAAAAGATGGGATGTGTGTAGGCATTTTCATTTTTTTCTACAACATTCTGTGCCTCAATTTACTGTACCATAATAATATCGAATTAATGCATTATTGCCATGTAAACTTGGGAAACGTATCTGCAAGAACGTAATGAGAAATGAAGAATAGGTTAACACTGTTTCTCTAATAAGTGATCCCTTGCTGACTGAAAATTCTGTATTGCCTCATCGTCACTGTATTTGTGATCTCCGAGTACTTCACCTTTGTATATAATTGCCTGGTAATGTATTACTTGCTGTTGTTTTCTCTTTGTGACCTACTGTGTATCTGATCTCCAAATGAGTCACCTGTATATCTGATTTTCTGGCAACTTATTTTTTATGTCTTCAGCGCTGGCGTTGGACGTACGGGGACGTTCATTGCTCTGGACAACCTCTTTGACGAAGCCGAGTCTCTGAACAAAGTAAACGTGTTCTCGTGTGTGTCCAAGATGAGAGAGGCTAGGATGAACATGGTGCAAACTGTGGTAAGTCCAAACTGTGAACAGGCTTAACATTATTGTTTGGTAGCATTATGACAATTATGTTACTTTTTCAATTATATATGATAACCGCAAGAGACTACATTCTAATGACGACATTTTTTATAAATACGTTTTGCATGTTTCCAGGAGCAGTACCGCTTTGTTCATGATGTTCTTCTTGAAGCTCTTGGGAGCAGGGGGACTTTTTATACCTCTGCTGAATTTGAGAAAACAATTGGAAGTGGTTTGACATATACCAGACATGAAGAGGCGGAGATGAGCAGGCAGTATCAGGTACAACTAATGGGCCATGAAATAGCTACACAAAAACAATGCTTCGTTCTTATGTTGTTGGAAGGGGGCTTTCCAAAGTGGATAAAATGCTCACACGTCACGGTTCTGTGATATAGCTGGACTCTTGGTAAAAATGGTGTAAAACATACTCTCTCACTAACTGTTTTGACTGGACCAATAACATTTGTGTAAATAATCTAACCAGCTTGAATGTGATGACGGAAATGACTCAAGGATTTAAACTTTTATTTATTTTATTTATGTCATGTTTTGGTACAGATGCTTGTATCAAACACGTAGGTAGGACATGGTTATATACCTAACGTTACATACACACACAGAGAGACTAACAACATCATGTTACAACAGTGATGTTATGTGATTCTATGTGATGTAGTCAAGGTAAGCCGATGCAATGAATACCCTGCTGTCTAATAATGTGAGTACTATTAAAGCTAATCCTGGTGCTTCAGCTTCTAAAATCACTATATATATATATATATATATATATATATATATATATATATATATATATATATATATATATATATATATATATATATATGTGTGTGTGTGTGTGTTTATTAAATGTCTTGGATTACATGTATACTGTCTATATATGTTTTCTCCCATATTAATTAGTCATCAAAGATGAACACATCGTACCTTACATTGCTTGTTTCCTCAGTCACTCAAAGCGATGCAGCAGGACGTAGATGATGATGCAGTGTCTGCAGCTCAACTACCGGAGAACAGAAGCAAAAACAGGAATCAAGACATTGTACCAGGTGAAGTCAGTATCAGAATACTTCTATGTGTTGACATTGTATGAGTCAACGAGTCGATGTTAACATTCTGTCCCTTCTGCAATCTGTTTGAAGGATCAAAGTCCTGTCATAAGGACGATTGGAACTTGTGTCGGTCAACGGGCATTCCATCCACCCACATTGACATTAAGATATTTGTACGTACTATTAGTTAATATTTTTTCTAAATAACACGCACCTTGTTCAAAATTTGAATCCACAAGATTGTACGTGCAATCGTCATACAGGATTATTAATGTTTAGAAATAACAAACAAAGATATGCAATTCCAATTTTTGACACAAAATACACACTGCCTAATCACTGTGACTGCATCAGATGAATATAACATTATTACACTTTAGGTTAGACTAACTCCATCCTCAAAGCACGAGGACCAAGATTAAACTGACAAAGACGTCTCCATTTTAACGAGAGAGACATGAGTATATATGTTCGTTCTTGCGTCGTAATCTATGTTTAGATAGTCTGATATATACTGCCACACTATCGGTGTTCAGTTTAGGGAACACCCAAATTACTAACCTTATCTTCTTTATGAAATAACAATCGCATTATTCTTTCAGGGAACAATGTACGACCCTACCTGTCCACTCCCGTGCCAGGCCATAATGACTACATCAACGCAGTAGTGCTTCCAGTAAGTTGACTGCTGTCTTCTTTGCATCAGTAGAAATCATGAAATATCACATGGTAATAGTGTTTATCTGCAGGGATCTGTTTCAGTATTCATGTTAAAATCCTTTGCCACTGTTTGTTCCATGCATGATAACGATGATAGTTGTCTGATTTGTTTTGACTCCAGTCTGCCACACGTGCTCAAGGTATAATAGCAACCCAGACACCATTGACACCGACTGTTGTTGACTTTTGGAGGCTGGTGTATGATCACGACTGTTTCACCATTGTCTGTCTCGAAGACGATAAGGTTGGTATCGGACACAAGGATTTTACTCTGCTTTTGTAAACATAGTGTTCAGTTGTGACATCAAACATGGGCATCAGCTCGTCACACTACACTGCAGAAGAAGAAGTAGTCATCAGACACTGCTGCAAATGGCATGAGAGCCTAACAACACCCTTGCAAAAGCCTAATAAAATGCGCAGTCAATAGTTTGCGAACACTTCAGATCATTTTCGATTAATGTACCATCCAACGCTCCCTGTTTTTTTTTCCTTTATTCAGAATATGTTTATTTGAAGGAAACAAACGTAGCCTAGACTATTTTGCAGGTCTTTCAAACTACAAATATGGGGCATGTAATGCTATAAACACGTGCTTCATACACAGTATAAGTCATTGATGTATTAAATAAATACTGTGGTTTCTTATAACATCTTCAGTTTTGATATGTGTGAAGGTTTTCTTTGGTGACGAAATTGCAGGTGATCATTGGGAACTTCATATATGTCTTATTTGAGTTAATGACAATCTCAAATGCGTTTATTTTGGCATTCATCTCATGGTTAACCTTTCAGAGACTGTATCCCATGAAGGATCAAGTGTTGGAGATGGGACCTATCCGAGTCACACACAGCACAGAGGACACTACAAGAGACATCTTTACCATCGATCAGATAACAGTAACACTGAATGGAGAGGTGAGACCTCATTCACCAGTCGACAAATCATATTGTGCCATATGAAAGCACATAATATTTAAGATGACATGATTGCATCATATCAGTTCATATCATTTATGTATCAGGAAGTCTGTGAGTGAATGTAGTTAACAACATTCTAGCTATGTCAGGGTGTACTGTAGATAATCGAGTCTGTCTTAGACAAACCCCTGACTGAAAACATGACCGACGCACAATCTCACTTAAATCAGAATTTGCTGCTTGGTGTGTTGGTCCAGTCTCATTCAATCAGATCTTAGTTTTCACTTCTGCGGAAGTAACGGGTCACATCAGACCAACCTTTCGCGAATTTTGACTGACCAATGGAATGACTTACAAGAGACGACATTAGCCAATCTGAAAGGGAGCTTTCTCATGCTTTGCAGCTTTAGTTTCAAACTGGCGGCTATGCTTTGAAACTTGTTTTGACAAATTCTTTATTAAAAATTTGAAAACGGAACAAACGAACATTCTGGAATGGCTAGTAGATGACCTAGATTGTCTGGATTCAGTAGTAAAACCCGTAACTGTCGTTTTGAATACCCAGTGTTAAATCTATGGAGCGTGCATGATCAGAAATCGCAGTCCAACAGTTTTTTACATGATCTTGTCGGCGACGCTCTGATTTGTCAGATAAAAGGTCTTTCTGACGTGACCCTTAATGAGATGTCAACAGATCCTTGTTTAGCGGAAGCGATAATGAAGATCTGGTTATAATGAGATTGGATCACACCACGCCCAATAGGAGTTGACACCAATCTGTCAGTTCATAGAGCATTGCTACCCAATCTCCATTAAGGTTCTTTGTTAGGATAGGAGTATTCATGTACTACAATCTATCACTTTACATCGTGCATATTATATCAAACTTTTGATCGGACGTAAAGACTGAAGAATGCTACTTACATCAATATCAAGTTCCCTGTAATGTGTATGGTTTCCAGATCGATTCAAGTCGCCTGATCACAGTGTACAAGATGAAATCCCGCATCCCTGGGAGCACGGAAGCTATGCTGGAGTTCGTGAATGAGATCGACACTAAGGCTACTTCCGAAGACCACAAGACGCTTGTGCATTGTCCGTGAGTACAGATTCTGTTCTAAAGAACATGAATATACCACAGCATTTGTAAGGATAGTTCAAGACAAAATAACCACACTCTTTGTTCCATCCTATCCCCTTGGTCTCGCTACAGTGACGGTGCCCGACTCAGTGGAGTGTTCTGCAGCGTCCTCAACATCATCAGCAGACTCAGACTGGACAAAGAAGTGGACATCTACCTGACCATCCGGGAACTTCAGTGTATCAGACCCCAGTTTATCCAGTCGTATGTGAGTACTAAATACTTCTTCACCACAGCACCACATCCAATGCTCATTGTGACCTCACAGAAACAGTATGCAGAGGTCATAGTTATATACTGATTTGCTGACGAAACCTATTATCTTGTTATTTTATGTTGCATTGAAAAACTTATTATTAAAAAAAATCCTTTTACATATTTCGTCATTAAACCACAGGACCAAATTGATTTGAACTACAGTGTGAGACTGCAGTACCCTATTTTTGCCTGTAGTCATAATCACAGCCTGTGTATTTAAGCTGCGGTGAATAAATCTTTAAGTATGTACATGAACCGCATGACATCAGCTCGCTGCTAACATTACTTTATTTCAGAGCTATTATTTCATTCCATAAAAATTGCCATATTTCGGATAGAAATACGTTGAATAGAATAGCGTCAGTGTTGCGTACCGTTTTAAAATAATTAAGGTTCATATATACGTTATCTGTTCAGTTCCCCATCACTTCTGGATGAGCAGACGCCAACATGTATTATCTCTAGTTGTTATATTCTGTTGTTTTAGGATCAGTACAAGTTCTGTTACGACATGGTGAAAGAATACCACAGGGCTTCCAGTGTCTACGCCAACCTGTAACACGGGTGGGTCGACATGGATCTTAACCATATCGGTGGGAGGCTATTAAGTCAGTTTCTTATCACGTTATATTTGTTCTATTGACATAATTACAGTACTCCGTGTGTTCTCAGCTGTGCAACTGTTAAAATATATATATTCACCATGCACCTTCAGACAGACAAGGGCGTATTTCCGATGGGTGAAGTACCTCCTGATAACCCAATTACAGTGAAGTGAATTAATGTTATTTTTACGCCGCATAGCAATATTCAAAATATATTATTAGACCCTGTATATGACAAAATCTGAACCAGGAAAATCCATGACAATAGTCACAAGCAATGATCCAAGAGAGAAGGGCAATATGACATACAATCAACTTTGCCGATGTTGCATGGGTCTATACATGACGGGTAATAAAATAGAATATTGTAACTTTTGAATGAAATAAGACACAGCCTCGTTGTAAACCACGGGGTGTCATGTAAAGCTATATGGCAGGGACAAAATAAATCATACAGAAACGTCATACACATATATGTCATTCAAAAAGTCACATCACAGACATTTTATAATGGAACACACTGCATCCTAAACGCACATGTCAGTTTCGGTTCGGATAGGTATTACAGGTTACTTGAAATGGGGTGCATGTGTATGTGACTGCTTGTACTAGTCCGGACTAAGGCTGATTTTATTAGTGCTAGCCACCTTAAATACCAATCCATAGTTACATATAAATACCCGACCCAGTCACAATATACAAGCCAATCAGTCCTTGTTTTATCCCCTAATGCCGAGCGCAGACAGGGTAACAATAAGTACCATCTGTTAATGTCTTTTGGGTACGAAGCGGCCAGGGATCGAACCCCGGACCCTCCACTCTCTACCACCGGACCACAGAGGCCATCGATAAGTATATATAGAGGTTATCACGCGAGTATGTTTGGGGATGACAAATATCCTGCATTAGGAATAAACATTGTATTTAGAGAGGCTTGGCGAGCTAAATACATAGTGTTTATTCCTAATACACGTTAGTTACCATCCCAAAACACACAAGCGTGATAATCTCTTTATCATAAAATGTAATTGTTTAATTCTGTGCTTGAAAATAGCTTTCCATCTCCCACAAACATTACCGAAACTTTGCGAGTGTTCCTAGAATGCGGGCATTAATATTTATTACGTCACAGGGAAAATTATGTGTCAGTCGGACAATGACAGTAGCCAATATATTTCCGACTGAAATCTGTTTCTTATACAGTGGCGAAGCAACATGTACGCAAAACATCAATTGTTTTTACTTGCCTTTCGCGGCATTTCTTCGGTTTGTCCGCTGGAGTAACTGCCCTTTGTCAAAGGGAAGCTACACTATCCCTAGTCTATAAGACGTCACGATCACGTTCAGACGTTGTTGACAGTCGGCCTGTCCTGTCATAAGTGAGTGAGTGAGTATGGTTTGACGCCGCTTTAAGCAATATTCCAGCAATATCACGGTGGGGAACACCAGAAATGGGCTTCAAACATTCTACCCATGTCGCGCATAACGTTAAGAAGTGCAGTCAGATGTACACACAGCGACAAAACGAAACAAGGTCACAATTCAAACATATTTCGGCCAAATCCAACTATTTTAATTTGTGGAAAAGGTTTCAAGCCACAGAAGTCTACAAGCACAGATATGGCTACTGATCCCGCTTGGCCAGGCCTAGGGCCCTCGCAAAGTTGTTTCGAAATTTATATCTCCAAAGTTGCCCAAACTTATAAAATGCCTAAGCTATGCCACAGTTAGACACTGATTTTCAGTATATCAGACTGTTCTTTTGACAATGATAGCAATTATCCCTGTAGTTTATCCAGATTCCCGATGGTTAATTCTGATTCGATCACCGATTGGCAAGGGAACGCCATGTATGTTTATAAACACTGAAGGTAGTCCCTACTTTACCTTTGCTATTTGCATCCTTATCCGCATATGACCCTAACGGATATCGTTCTTTTATCGGTTGGCTTTATCCTGCCATATTGGGGTTATATTGTTGAGCAAGTCTATGTGGTTTAAACTCCCTGGGTTGTTGTTAAAATACATAAAACGTGAACGTTGTTAGAATGCATATGGCTGACAATGTTATCACACATAGATTAACCCATGCAATTCTGGTATCATAGTGTGTAAGATCATTATTTTGGTAGGGGTTATATTGTAGAGCAAATCTATGCGATTGAAATATCCTGGGCTGTTGTTAAAAAACATAAAACGTGAACGTTTCTAGAATGCTTATAGCTGACAATGTCACGACACTTAATTAACCCATGCGATTCTGGTATCACATTATGTTAGAGGCACCAATATTAACAGAGAGCAGTGTCATGCTATCTCACATAGATCTGATTTGTCCCATTAACTGAGAATCGAAATTACAAATGGAAAATATTCGATGATCTGTTTCTAATATGTCTGAAACTTAAAGATCAAAGTCATTGGCATATTTTGCATTCTGAATGGCGGTTGATTGTTTTCAAACCATTCAGATATATCTTGATTTAGTTCCGCGTCTTGATTTTGTTCCGCGTCGACAGTAGGAACTGCTCGTTGTTGTAATGTCTATCACAAAAACGATGCATACACGTCACCACATTCATATAGTTATCGTTCACCTTATGGACATGTAACATGGCATAAACCACACATGCAATGGATCAAACATATATTCGTAAGCATGTTGTTTTCAATAAAAAGATTATTCTGTTGCAACTACGTTTAAGCTTTCTTTCATTGCTTCACAGCAAAAGTGTTCATTCCAAATAGTAATTATCTTGTTATACAAATATCCTCATTTAAGCAAACAGACACGTTCATCTATATATTGTTCACAGTTTCAGTTGTGCTATTTAAATAAAGGACCTTTCATTTGTCATTGTTGCATGTAACAAGCTCACACCACACCTAGTGTACATGAACAAACAATTATGCTCATTTAAGCAAACATACACATTCATGTGTATTTTGTGGCGTATTAGCTTTCAGTTAGGCTATTGAAATAAATTTCATTTGTCATTGCGTTATTGTTTCTTTTATGTAAGGAAAGGAAATGAGAGAGGTTGGGGAATTCCGTATCTAAATTCAAGTTGATACATTGTCACATTATGGGGGATCTGGTGTGGCCTACACATATTATATGAACAAAGGCTGAAAAGATGGACCAGTTTCGATTCATTAAGCACCTGTTTTTAGAAAGATGCCTGATTGCACAAGCTTTGTCTTTTGAGTTGGCGATGAAACAGATGCGTCTTCGTCATGACAGTGACGTGGCAAAAGAACCACTCAACCTACAAATCTGATCCCTCCATTACATACCTGCCGCCGTCATAAAGCTGGAGTTAAACAACAAACACCAAAGATGGAAATCAAGTTAAATTACATTCATCTTAAAGTGAGTGAATGAGTATGGTTTTACGCCGTTTTTAGCAATATTCCAGCAATATCACGGCGGAGACACCAGAAATGGGCTTCACACATTGTACTCATGTCGGGTCTTCGGCGTGACGAGCGAACGCTTTAACCACTGGGCTACCCGACCGCCCCCTTTCATCTTATACATCCGATCAACTAATTATACCTTTGATGGCTTGACTGATTCTCTCATCACAAGGGAGACAGAATGAAGGATCCTCAACTTGCAATATATATTCATGTGTATATCTATAGCTAGTATGGCCAAAACGTCATCGTCGTATTATTCCCTCAAGTAGGTGTTATGTATGTAATTTATTTATACTTCTATAGTGTCCCAATTCCTTTGAATTAGCTCTCTGATGTATTGTCTAATAACAGGCTCTTAATCATTGTAATGTATCAGAAGGGGTGTAACAGATTTGTTGAGTGCTGCCTTTGCAGCAGCAGCCATGGTGTTAGAAATTATTCAAACATGGCTGGGTAACCCTGTTAAAATGCACTGATGCCTCTGAAGAAAATCCCGAACTTGACCGCGTCATTGTTCCGGCGGAAGTTCAAACACCGAAGTCGCTGTCCAGCTTGACACACAGAAGCTGGTTATGTAATAAGTGGTTTTAGCCAATGTCCGTTGATATATTAAGACAGGTGTCATGGCAATTTATACCTATGTAGATTTGTAATACCCTCTGTGTATTTCGCTGGGTTCAGCTGTATATTAGAACTGACAAGTTTCTGTCAGTAGTGTTGCTAATTTGTCTTTATTTGCCTGTTAGAGGTCTCTCACGCTGTGATGGTCCAATTGTCAATTGTTTACTTATTGCTTAATGCTTTATCTTGGTTGTTATTTGTTAGTATTTATGAATTTTAATGCAACCGATCTGTCTTTTTATATATGTTTTCAACATCATGTGTGTATAATCGCTGATAAAACTTTTGACAATTACGAGGCGGCTCCTCTGTGGGTGAGGCTTTGGTCTAGTGAAGGGCGCGTAATCGTTTGTTAAGCACCATTATGTTTGTTTCTTTACTAATTCGATGTTCACATCAACTACGTAGTACAGTCGGTCCTTTCAAGATTCATATTAATCATATTTATTTGATGTATGTATGATGTTTCTTCCAGTGCACGCATTGCCCCATAGATTAGAATGGTCTTAGTTAATATTAAGAATGAAAGTAAGTCGGCTTCTCTTGTTTGGGTGAAAGAGAAATATGAGAGTCTTTCAATTGTAAAGAATTTAGATGACATGCATCAACCAAGTCAGCGGGCCTGACCACCCAATTCCGTTAATCGCCGTCTACGACAAGCATAGTCGAGTTTTACGGCAAGCATGCGTTGCTGAAGACCTATTCTACGCCGGATCTTCACGGGTCGTTTCCGCATGGAGATGTTGTGGTGGGAACGTTAAGTGGAAAGTCTCAGAGAAACTGATTATTTACTCCTCTTAAATACCAGACCGTATGCTCGTTAAAGTGTAAAGTTTAATAATGTCAAGATTCTAGATGATTGGTCCATTTCTGCAGCAACTAAAAATGACATAATCGTTATGTTCTTTGATGGGTCAGGTTGTCTCTCAATAGGACAGAAGAACGTATATGGGTACATATTAGGTGCTTATATCCCAGTGTTTCACGTTAGCAGTATTCAAGACTTTGATGGCTACATGTTGCAAGGTTAAGTTCACAGTGTGAACTATATTGCGGATGTGACGAAATGGTGTCGTGCTTTCATTTTCATTTCTCCTGAGTGCTTTAACGTACAAATGACTGTTCTTTTGCCAAGATTCTAAGGGATATGGAAAGAGTTTAGTCCTCCTACGTGTCATGTACACATTTCTATACAAAATTACATGATAGTTTCTTAAAGAACTTCATCCGTCATGGGTCTTAAAATAAACAAAATTCAAATTTTTTTGGGTACAGGGTATTCATGGTCAAGTACCGTATTGATGTTTCATACACTTTTCTGGATTTCGAGTTATTTTGCAATTCATCGTTCTCATTTGGAGTCAAACGGACTGTCAAGTCATACGACGATTTTTGAAACCTTCATAGAAAATATATGTTTAGAAACCTGGAATTAAAAATAATAAAATATTGTTGCACCTCTTGAGTGTGTGTTACTGTGGTGTACGGGGTAAATGTTAAAATGTGACCATGGCAGAAGGAAACTGAGTGTACACTTTGCTACTGTAGTGTAGGTGCCGGGTTTCAATTTTCATGTCGCGTAAGCTGCGTTAATGGTGACAGCTATTTTAGGTGTCACTGCTGTCCTGAATAGCATTTATTTGTATAGCTTGATATAGCTTTCAGTTGAAACACCTCTTACACCATTTGAACAATACATGTGTACCCGTTGATAAAATCGTAACAGGCTTTCAACTTTCCTGCCTTCCTATTTCAGTTATCACATGCATAGTCTATTCGAATGTATTTTTGGCTTATCATTCTAAATATGAATAGGACAAAGTAAGATAACACTGTTTGTGTATATCGCTTCCCTGCTCAAATGCTGGTATTACATTTTCCTCGGATAACCACCTTGCAGTTGAAACCAGGATCTCGGGATCCCTGCACGCCTCAGGGACGCTACTCGGCAGGTTTTTGTAACCTTAGGGTGAGTGAGTTTGTTTTTCGACGCTTTAAACAATATTCAAGTAACATCATGGCATGCCAGATTGATGGGTGAGGAAACCGAAGTTATGTAGGTTTTAGAGGTTACCACTTTGTTGAACATAAAACATTTACGATGACAACATGCTCCACTCATGGGCAACGCCTACCGCTGGTGACAGTCGAGCGGGTTTATTTACAGAATCATACATGTAGACACGCGACTGTATTGTTATATTCCATGTCAAACTACGACATTCCGAATTCTCTACGGTATTCTTACTGTAACAAAAACGTACGTTTTAATAATTTTGTCACATTAAATCCTTACGAAATAAGGCTGCAATACCCTTGTAAGATGACGCTCGAACTATTAATGATATGAAATATTACCGCGAAATGTTCTTTTCGTAAATATAAAGATAACTTATCTGGACGTGTAGCTTCTGTGTATCCAAATCCATGCCCCGACTCCTAAATCACCTCTCTGTGGGATCACTCACTGAAGGAAAGCAACACCCTTCGCCGTGCTAAACAGCACTCAATGCCCTACGGCAATTTTCCAAACGGTTTTACCTACCATTCGGCACCAATACAATAACAGGCGGTCAACGAGTATTACACCAAAATACCAAAATACTGATTATCTTTATATGTATATATTTAAGAGAGACAAAGACAGCTTGCCAGTAAAGACGCGAAGGCTCTGAGTTGTGTCTCATTTACCTTGCCCTCTCCGCTGCACCATAACCACGTGACACCACCACTTTCACGTGTACAACCTTCATCTTCAAATTACATCCGTTACCGTATTTACCCCATATTAATAGCATACATGCTCGGGAGGCCAATCACTGATTTGACTGGTCATGATTCGATTATTTGTGGACCGCCGTCATATAGCTTGAATAGAGTGCTGTGCTGCGTTTGAATAACAAACAAAAAAAGAAAGATTTATATTGTGAAGGGAATTAGTCTAAAATACCCCCCAAGGATCTGGACAGTGTCAGCGAAGACGTCACTTAATCTTTCGGGATACGTCACCTTCTATGTTAGCTTTTTTTTGGTATTCTTATTATCTATATCCTAAACAGCGCTAATGTGCGCCAATGCCGCCTCACAATGTAGACCAACGGTGACACATGGTCATAGCGATATCACGTGGGGAAACCTTGGTCAATGCCATTTTCAGGTGAACTATTGACTTGCCTTTCCATGTGTGTGTGACAGGTACATCGGTCAGGGAAGTATAATTGGCATTTGCTATGTAGTGGAGCACACAAAAACATGTCAGTTTCAAAATCTAGTTTGGAAAATCCGCCAATGCAACTTTTATATCACTTTTAACTTATATAACTATTAATTCCTGAACATGGAAATGTCATGCCATCTGAATAGGTGTGATCAGCGAGGTTATCTGGTTTGTTGGATGTCACATAGTTCAAGGTTCATATTCATAGGGGATGAGTGTTTGAAGTTAAAAGTCAAATGTGTTTAGGGTGGTACGACGTTTAAGATATTCTGCAGTCCAAGCGAATGAGCCACTTCAGAGGGGTTTTTTATGCATACCGCAAACTCCTTGTAATCACCTTTATTGATGAAAATATCTTCAGCATATGGGATAGTGTACTTTAGTCTTAATCCGTATAAGATTTTGAATATATGTGTTTATGTAATGGTAGATACATGATGTTAAATAGTGATTCAATAACATATATAACGTTAACTAAGTATCACAGTTGAACAGTGGACTGAGGTGTCTGTCAGCAGACAGCACGTGTTAGTTTTGACATGACACAAAGGAACAAAGGATAGAGGATAGTTGTTTCCAGCCAGCATAGCGTATTTATTCAACAAGAATGGGTGTTTATGAGAACCGTCGATACCCTGACAAGGAAGTAAGACAAACGTTTTCCAGTAAACTGAGGTTTGTATAGACCTCGCCCCTACTTTTTCTAAAGCCTGTTTTAACATCCTTGACAACATTACAATTATGAATACATCAGTAACAAAACACAATGTGTTTTATTTTTCGAGGACAAGGTTTAGGAATCTGAAACACTGATGTTTTGTAGGGGACCGCAATGAGGTTAAAAGTTGAACTTATTTAATCATCGTTTTCTCAGAAACCGTGCGGCCCGGATAGCTGGTACTTTTGGAAGATGGATTGGACAAAAAGACTGCGTAGATTTTTTAACAAATTGGACAAAAATATTTAGTTGTGCAAACTGTCCAAGCATCATTAGCTCACAAACGTAAATGCTCTTAAAGGTTGCTTCAAACATTTAATAAACCAAGAGGAAGTTTATTAATCAATAAACTGAAAAACCTAAACGGGATATGAATGTAAAAAGCTTACCCTGACATCGGTATCTTCTCTACTCAACTCTAAAGCACACATCGCTTGTCTGTTTCACAACATGATGAAACAGAGAAACAACCTTCACCATCCAGTGGAAGCAGTCGCTAATATAGGCAATTATACTAAAGAAAAGCATAAAAAGTATAATGGTTTGGAAGGTATTTCCTGTGCAGGGGACATTTCAGGAAAGAAAGTAATTCATGACACAGCTCGAGTTAGTCTGAGCATAAAATGCATCCATGCATGGATCGATGCATTGCAGCAAACTGACGTGAACAATAGTAATGCCCCGCTGTAATACTAATAAACTATAGTCTTCAAGTCTTACAACATAGGATTTGGTCAATTCATTTATTTATGTTAAACAGCAATGTCAAAGTTGTACTACCAGTTAAAAGAATTGCTACCTGCTCCTGTTTCAACACTGATGTTTAGTCTCTACCAGTTTCAATATACATGTATCAGAGAGATAAGATATCGCTCAATTCACTTCCTTGTTACAAGCGCGGGCCTCCCAGCTCTGACAACAGCAAGCAACAAGTAAGTCTGATCATATCTCTGACAATATCCTTCTCATGCCAGCTTATAATTAATCTTTATGTGTTTGTTTATTTATTTAATGCCTACAGGTGACCAACGATATCGCAGGACGACGACCGCTTACACACAACTCGTGTGTCATTGTTGTCTTTAGGGTTGAGATGATTGTAATAATGTTGCCGTGACCAGCTGAAAGTTCTAACCTCATGTGTGTTGAACATCAGGGTTCACGCTGCTGTTTTAGTATTTTAGTATTTTTTTGTATTTAGTTTTTTTATAATACTCAATCCAAATCTGTACGGGGTATACAGACATGGCCAATGAGGGGATCAAACCCGGGCCAGCGTGTTAACCACCCTCGTTTATCCAGCAGATCTATGTTTAATGAAACGAGTGTACAAGTTAAATAAAACCAAGACTGAAAAAAAACACATCAAACTCAAACACACCATTTATCATAACTTGTCTTTAAATCTTGCATTGTGATTGCCCCGTCAGTTGTGCTCATGTAACGTAATAGCGTTTAATGTGACGTCGTTGCCTTGGCACATAACAACTGTCTCTTCCCTTCTCTTCTCCCACCTTGAGGGGCGGTCGGGTAGCCTAGTGGTTAAAAAAGCGTTCGCTCGTCACGCCAAAGACCCGGGTTCGATTCCCGACATGGGTACAATGAGTGAAGCCCATTTCTGGTGTCCCCTGCCCTGATATTGCTGGACAGAAGGGTAATAGGGTAATAGATGAAAAGGACCAGACGTGATCTTTGGGGGAAAGGTCCGAACTCATGGTGATGTTGTGCTGCTGTAGTCAGTAACGATACGTGTGCACGACCGTCATCGCCTTGACAGATAAAACGTCGACCATTGTGGCGCGCAAACGGCCGAACTGTTGGTAGCTGTATGTAGTTCCGGTAGTTTTGTCCAGTGACTCTTGCATGACATAATATACAATGGAGTTCTGAAAGTCATAGTGGTCCCATCTCATATCAATACCCATCCATAAATTAGTCATGCTGCCTTGCGTTGATGCTCGCAAGACGTTCGTTGTGTTAGGTCAGAATCATGCCCAGTGGTGAAACAACTATGTTGTTTATTCGATGGTTATATTCGATAACAGACATGTACGTGCGCACCCAGCACCATTTGGAATCAGACTAACGTCTGACGGTCAATTCCCCAGCAAACATACCGCACTTACGCCACATATACCATCGCACAGAACATCACTGCCCACTCACAAGTTACCCTGACAACATCGAACGCAAGCACTCGCTGGGAGCCGCCATCTTGAACAGAGTCTCGCTCGAGGGAGATTTCGTTACAAACCAACGTTTAACATTTAACAGTCAGGACGGTTCCATGCCAGTAAGTCTAGAGTGAACCTGAAAACATTACACGAAATATTCAGCTATTCCTCCAGTTTCAACGCTCTAATCACTTTTAGCGTCTGCCTAGAATGTGTCGATCTGTTCATGGTGGTCAACACGTGGTCACCAAACACAGATTAGTGCACATGACTTCTGTTGTCACGTTGTGGGGGCATGAATAACCCATTTGTTTAAGGCGCCGAAATTCGCTCTGCAGAGTTGCTCCCATCGCCCCGATTATGTTTCAAGGTTTGTCAGCATCATGCCCGTCCTCGGGGGTTTCACGAAAGTGGTATATGTCTGAGACCTGCATCACTTCGGGCTAACACGCCGACACGCCGTGTTAATAAGGCGGCGTTAAATCCAACTCACTCACTCAAGAAATAAAACAGAGCAAAGAGAAAGACCCAAGCAAACATTATTTCCACTGTACGTGATACGTACGCTTTACGTGTTAATACAGAGGTGACTCGACCCGAGTCACGTGACGGAAGCAATCAACGTCGGGCCGACAGAGGTAACACAGGTAGGGGGAGGAGGCCGATACAGAAGAGATAGGGGTGTGGCCAGCGTCCGGATATATTAGGATAAGTTTTATTAGGATAAGTTTTATTCCATACTGAAAGGCCTCAGGCCCATAGTACAAATCTGTTTTCGGGAGTGGTTACAGATCCGTTTAACAGGTCATATTCTAATTAACATAGCATGATAAATGAACATTGATAGATTTTTTAGAGTATCTTTATCAGTTGTTGACATGATCGTTGTGAATCTTTGTATAGTGGGATGTACATAACCAGGCAGATCAATATATTTTCTTCTTAGGTGGTCGTATTTTGGACAAACTAACAGAAAATGAAACTCATCTTCAATCACATTTAAATCACATTGCTCACATATTCTCAATTCTCTGTCTATGTTTCTATGCCTGCCTACTTCGATCCTAAGTCTATGAGAGCTGCATCTAAATTGTGCTAAACTTATTCTAAACCTTTTAAAGTTGATGTCAAACAAATAGTATTCTGGGGAAATTGTTGTCTTGAAAAGCTTGTAATAATTGCATTTTTCTGAACTTAAAACATGCGATGCCCATTTTTGCAAGTATATATCCTTAAGTCTCTGGCGTAAAGAAACTTAAAATGAATCTGGATTGTTTGGTACACATTGATTACGCCAAACATACCCATAGCCGCAATCATTTAATAACGACTTTACATCATATACCCAATTGCGGCTTCCATGTTTTTCATACAATAACATCAGATTGTAACATTTTCTAGGTAATCTATCAATAGGCATTTTAAGAATCTTGAACCAATACTTGAGAATTCTAATATGCTGAAATATGTAAAGTGGTACACGTCCACATTCACCATATACCATAACACTTGATGTAGAGTTTTTTACGCCAAGGAATCGTTTACAAGCATATAGATGGACCAGTTCAATAGTTCTGTATTCAGTATGCCCCCAGACCTCTGCTCCATATAAAAGAATTGGAGTAATTTTTGTATCAAATATTTTAAAAAAGGTTTGATATGAGAGATCAGTGAACGTTTTCAAACTATGTAAGATTCCCATTAGTATCTTTTTTGCCTGCATTGCTGCATTACTGGTGTGATAATTCCACGTTAATCTGCCTGTGAAGGTTACTCCCAGATATTTATAAGAAGTGACAATTTTTAACGGTTGTGAGTTGAAGAACCATTTTTCCCTACTTGATAGTTTATTTCCCTTTTTGAAAACTAACACTTTCGTTTTCTCAGTGTTCACTTGGAGTTTACAATTAGAACAGTACAGCTCCAGTTGATCTATCAAATTCTGTAAACCTTTTATCGTACTAGAGAACAGGACTATATCATCAGCAAAAAGCAACAGAAATATCTTAACAATATCTGGATGCAGCTGTATACCATCCGTACAATTTTCCTTAATTTGTGCAGCTAGTTCATTAATGAAAAAACAGAACAGAAATGGGCTAAGAATACAGCCTTGGCGTACACCAATGTTACATGTGAAGACATCAGAGTATATTCCCCGATTTTTAACACATGACTTTACATTTTGATAAATATTGCATAATAGTTTACCCATTTTATTACTCACCCCATTTGAAAGAAACAATGACCACATTATATTTCTGTTTACAGAATCAAACGCTTTTTTGAAATCAACAAAAATTGCATAAAATTTTCCACCTTTTCTCTGCATGTATTTGTGAATAATCGCATTAAGTACGAAAATATTATCCGTGGTTGAATACCCTTGTCTAAAACCTGCTTGTTCTTCCGAAATTTTATCTAATGAATCTGACCAAAAAGTGAGCCTTTTATTAATAATGGAAATAAATATTTTGCTAAAAACACTCAGAAGGGTAATTCCTCGATAATTTTTGGTATCGGTATGTGATCCTGATTTATGTAGTGGAACAATCACACCGATAGTCCACTCTTTTGGGAAATAAGACGTTTCTAAAATCTTATTAAACAGTAATTCAAGGTATGGGAGTAGAATATTAACAGAATGTTTAAAAAATTCTGGAATTAAACCATCTATGCCGGAACTCTTGCTGTTTTTCAAATCGTAGATAGCTTTTTGAATTTCCTCTCTTGTGATTGGCGAGTCAAGGATTGTAGCAGTTATGTCATTATCACATGTTTCCTGATCTGATAATTCAAAGTAGGTATCATCCCCAACACCATTACCACTAAACATATTTTTGAAATAATCATACCATTTATCAATTTCAATATTATTTTTAAACTCATAATGTGGATTTAGCTTGTGGAGGGTTGTCCAAAATTCTTTCGACGACTTAATGTTATCTTCCAAATATTGTTTTTTCTTTTCAAGAAATATAATCTTCTTTTCCCTGCACGTGGTTTTGTAAAGATTTCTAATTCTTGTATATTCCCTTAATGACCGTAAATCTTTATCTCTTCTGAATTTGTTGAGGCATGTACATCTCTCTTTTTTTAGTAACTGACATTCCCAATCAAACCATTTTTGTGTTTTCTTGTCCACGTGAACCACTTTCTTCATTTCGTTCCCAGCATAGGAGAGTCCTTCTCTAATAAACTCAATACTTTCATCAATATTTGTGAATACGGTATCTACTGCTTTTTCAACCAGTGATACAAACTTGTCCGAAGCTAAGTTACAAAGAAATATTTCTTCTTTATCAATTCTCCACGTAAATCTAAATGTACTTGCATAATTAATATCATCTTGACCATCGATGACTGAGTGAAGCCTACACGTACGTAAAGCCATTGTTAATGGAAAATGTTGCGACTCGTACCGTGTGTCTATGTCGAATGTTTTACAGAGTTCAAACATATGTACGGTGGAGATAATATAGTCATTTACGCTTGCCCCTGTACTACTGATGAATGTATAGTCCCCAATACCAGCGTCACTGCCACAACGACCATTCATAATATGAATATTTAAAACAGAACATAGGTTCAACAAACATTTACCAAACTTATTCAAAATAGTCTATCAAGAAGTCCCAAGACGAGTTATCACGCCCTTCAAGATAATCCAAAATGTCGTCTTCCACAAAGTCGGGTTCTGTCCCTGTTCTGGAGTTAAAATCTCCCCCCAAAATACATGAAACGTCATCGATCTGATTTAAAATATCCAGGAGCTCGTCTTGAAACATCAGAACACCATTTCTAGAAGTAGCACATTTATCATAATAGGTTGAGCCTTCTGGGTGTATATATACACAACAGTATAACACATCTGTTACAGTACCAAACAGTAATTTATCTAATAGAATGTAAATACCACTTTCTTTCACCCAATTCCGCTTAATATATTTTTTCAGCTGTTTTCTAACCATAACTATGATACCACCAGAGAGTCTCCCTGCTTTTGCTAACTTATCACCTGGTCTATTATAATATAAATCATCAGCAAACTTGTTCTGGAAGTCTAACTTCTGAATCCACGTCTCTGTGAGGCCTACAATGTCAAATGAATGTAAATATGAAACAAAGTCACAGTCATCTAATTTAGATTTCAATCCAGATATATTCCAGTATAAGAGTTTTATTGTAGGAGAGTCATCACTTTTTAAATCCTCTGAGTCTTGGTATGGGCCCCGGCCACACCCCTAGGTAGTGCGGTCCTGCTGGCTGCCCCTAGAGCTGGTAGCCTGACTGCGGGTAGTGGGGCGCGAACTCCCCTCGTTCCTGGGTGAATTGTTGATTGTGTCAGAGACCCCACCTCTTCTCCTATCCGTGACATTGATTGAAGCATCCGTAACCTGTTTGGGTGCTGACACAATTTTACCACCTTTATAAAAATAATGTTTAGATTGGTCTTCATCTTTACATTTCTTTAATTCTTGTCTCTGTTTTAAAGTTAAGTCATTGGAAATTCCATATCCCTTTGACCGAAGGGAATCTCTCAAACTTAGAGACTTCATCTTATCCTCCCAGTGCACAAGTTTAGCGATCACAGGGCGTGGTCTATCAGTGATACGTTGTCCTATTCTATGTGCCCTCCCAATGTCTCTTGGAACAAGCAGATCTATGTTATTGGCTTCCCTGGCATTGTTCAACACTTCCAAAGTTTTGTTTTTGCAGATTGCATAGGATTCGCTCGGTCCCTCTGGAACACCATACAAAATGATATTATTTCTTCGACCCCTTCTCTCAAGATTCTCTAGACGTGTATCAACATTGTCAAAGTCATAATATACATCGTCTAGTTTTTGACAGACCGCATCCACATCAAGCCGAATGATATCTTGTTCTCCCTTGTTCGTACTCACTTGATTTCGTAAATCTGTGACGTCACAGCGTAATGTTTGTAATTCTTCTTTCACTGAACCAATTTCCTTTAATAGTTTGTCTTCGGATGCCTTGATTTGTTGAATAATTGCCGATTTCATATCATCCAGATCCTTACTAAATGGGCCAGGGTTCGATTCAACATCACCTGACAGGTGTATTAGCAATGATACACAAGGACAAAACAGTCGCACCACACCTCGGTCCGGAATTCGATATGTAAACAAAGACGATGTGTTACAATCAGTGGGACAAAAGTTCGCATCCGGATATAGAGCCGTCTGAACCTACTAGTAATATCATTAATACTGTAAACTCGTGTTTTGGAATATAGCTGGACTGCTCTCAAAGGTATCTGATTGTGAGTGTAAACCTTAGTGTGAGTTTTGAAAATCACTTGACATAAGGTTTGACGGAAACGTGGAACCCAAAACTGAATTTTGATGATACGTTCTGCGAAAATACTAACATCAGATCGCAAGTTTTGGAAGACATTCATGTGGAATATGTGTTCTCATCAAAAAGGTTCTTACAGATGAATGAAAAATTCATGGAACACATAAAGTGGTGTATATCTATCACTTGACAAGTACTGTTTTGAATCGTGTTATACTGCTGTGTATGTATTCACTTAGAAGGATCAACGTGGTACAGCAGTAATGTTGAACCTAAGAATGGTATATTTCTATTTCCGGATAACTGCTTGACATTCTAGGTGATGTTTTATGCACATTTCGGTTTGACTTCAATGCAAGGACTGGTAAGGAGCCAGATAATATGGAGGAGTATGTACTTGAATATCTCCATGACCAGGATACTTCATACTTGGACTTTCTCGCAGACAGATTTATCTTTGTAGATATTCAAATGATACAGTTCTTAATAATTTTGGAAAATATTCTATTAATATATGTTCTGTTTTAAATGTACACATTATGAATGACCGCTGTGGACGTGATTCCGGGAAAGGTAACCTTAATTTGTTGGCAATGCTGGTGCAAATGTTATTAATTACATTGTGAGCACCATAAATATATTTTACTTGTGTGAAAATTTGGATATTACGTCACAACACGAACCACAGTGTCTGCTTATGACATTGTTTTTACGAGCGTTTCATTCATGTGGAAAATCATCATTTGATAAAGCCCACCGTAGTCATTCAATGTTTAAGTGGGATAAGAACAAATCAGAGATTTTCCTAGAACGTCTGTTATGTGACACTTTCTCATGCCTCTTACATAAAGCTATTGATTCTGTTTTTACAAATATTGATGAAAGTGTATCGTTGTTTACAGAAGCTAGTGTATATGCAGGGAATGTAACTCTTCTTTTGACTGGGAATGTGGGTTATTCTAGACAAAAAGATGCACTCTTTTAAACCAATTCAGGAAAATAAAGGATAACGATGCACAAGCTAAGAAAACTGTTTCGAAAAACAAGTATAAAACTGTTTGCAGAACGGTGATATTAACGGTGATGATTTTACAGACAACTTGCATTTGGACTATTTTGATAATGACGACACCAATTTTACAACAGAAATATTAGATTCCCCAACCTCAAAAGAAAAGATAAAATCCGCAATTCAAAACCTGAGAAGCTTGAAAAATCCCGGAATTGATGGACTAATAACGGAATTATTTTAATACTCTCTTGATAACATCCTGCCATATTTGGAAATATTATTTGCTATAATTCCAGTTCACAACAAAGGCTTAATGACAGGCGTTATAGGGGATTCAACGTACCTGTATATTCAGTAAGATATTTATTAGCATTGTTCGTATTGTGGTCGAACACCCTTGATAGGATTGAAGAGCAAACAGGATTTTGACTACCACTGGTTATATGGTTCTTCTCCAGGCTCTGATAGATAGGCATATTCATTGTTAACATGAAAATTGTACGCTATATTTGTCGACTTTTCTAAAGCATTCGATTCATTCGATGGTATCTATATTTAAATTACATTGTGTCAGTAATGAAATGGGCAAATTGTTATGTAGTTTTTATGAGGAAGTCAAATCATTTGTTAATCATGGTGTATGCAAGGATGTGTATTAAGCCATTTTTGTTAGGTATTTTCATTGAGCTTGCAGCTCCAACCAAAAGAAATTATGATGATGGTATACAATTACATCCTGAAATTATAACAATATTCATGTTACTATTAGTAGATGAAAGAATTATCTTCTCAAGTACTGTAAAATGTACAAACCTTGACAATAAAGCTTTAATTGCATTGCGATACGTTGAAACCTAATGTTAATTTGGATAGGACAAAAATGGTGTATTTAGCAAAGGAAATACACTGTCAAATAATGAAAAGTTTCGGGGGCATTTACTTCAAACTGAAACCTCTTATAAATCTCTTGGTGCGATACTTTCTTGGTGCAAGTTATTTATGATGGAACCAACATAGGTTCAATGCAGCCATCCAAGCTAAAAAGATAAAATTAATATAAATGTCTCCTTTATAAATGTGTGTATGGCTATATTTGGAACAACCAATGTTTCTTTGAGAATTATTCTATGTTTATATCGAAGACATGTATATTCTAACATGGAGATCTGTTCTAGATATTCCAGTAAATGGGAATATTATAGATGTTTTAAAATGCAAATGCAGAAAATTATTTTACTGATGTAAATATAAGAAAATGCAGATATATTTTGGCACAATTTAGATACATGTTAATGGTTTAAGTTGTATGTTGTAAATAAAAAACATATTGAACAAAAACACTATGAAATATATCTCTATTAATATACCATGCGATATCATTAAGAAATAAATCCTTGTAAAAATTTTAACCAGTTCCACATTGTCATGCGTTCTGCACTATGGGTCTGTGGCCACACAGTTATACATAATTAAACAAAATTGAAAAGGTTACACACGATTTCTCGCCTACACTGATACTTAAGAACAAAAGCGACTTAGATACGCTTTGAAACAACGAGTTGGTACATTGGGATTACTACACGAGTGTGCTTTCGCTCGTTACAGGTTTTGAAAAAAACTCGTAAGATAAATTGTATCTGACGGACACGAGTGCAGTAATCTGTCTCTTACACACCCTAAAATTGCACAGTTTTAGTATCAAATCAATGCATTTTGTCTATTCTCATGATCACAGTGGCGCATTAATACATCATACAACGGTCATCCGATGTTGACATCACCCGACGTACCGCTTACCACTCCTTAATAATGTGACTCTACACGAAAAGGTTTCTGTATATCTGTGGATGATCAAGGCGATGATAATGCAAATTAGATAAGATCAATGCACCCGCAGGATGCAGAATTGTGTAAGAAACCCAGAGGTGTGGGGTGACCTTGGGTCATGCATGGAGCAAGCATGTTTAACACACGTTATGTTATTGTTGTGAAACGTCAGCTCGTCTGTTCTTACCCCCACTACAGTTAGTGATTGAGTGAGTGAGTGAGTATGGTTTTACGCCGCTTTTAGCAATATTCCAGCAATATCACGGCAGGGGACACCAGAAATGGGCTTCACACATAATACCCATGTCGGGAATCGAACCCAGGTCTTCGGCGTGACGAGCGAACGCTTTAACCACTAGGCTACCCGACCGCGCCCTCCCCCCCCCCTCCCCCCCTCCCCCCCTCCCCCCTTCCCCCCCTTCCCCCCTTCCCCTAAACAAATCCATGTCAACAGTCATAAACTTACATGATAACAATTAAGAACATATACTTATTCGGACACGGACTTCCGTTGGGGGGATTCTGTGTTTAATGTGAAATAATTGTAGGAAATCAGTTGCCAAGATAATGGTTGACGTACTTTTGTAATTAGTCCTTTGCGTCAGCGCTATTCCAGCAAGCTAATGGCTACGAATATGTTTAAAATCTAAGAAAACAGGGTGAACTATTTTGTGGTTGAGACGAATTGGTGCTTTGCTTTCATTTTAATTTCTTCTGAGTGTATATAAAAAAAAAAACATTTTTAGAGCCATTAACGCCTGCAGTTTCAAATACGTCACAAGTATGCCGTAAGTGTGAGATCTTAATAAAGGTCCTCGTTTTGCGATGTTCTTTACATTCTGTTTCATTCAGTTTCATCTAAAAATCAAAACAGCGAAACAACCTTTGAAGTATGTTTTGATTGAAATTCTTTCACCTCCAATGTGTATTTCATCATTGAAACCCACACCATAGTAATTGCATTGATACGTATTTCACTATGGCTTTGTAAATAGCATGAATGTATGAAATGACTCTCAGGAAATGACTGAAATATGAGTGTCTCTTTACATTACCTGTCTGATACAACTCGGCCAAGTAACATAATCGATCATAAAACAACACTCGCGAATAATCCCAGCTAGTTGTTGATTGTTAATTAGTCTGATGCAGTTACTTTAGCCAATTTTCTCATCCAATGTTACAAAAACAATCTTCGGATCAAAGTAACTTGAAAGTACAAATACCTGAGTGTTGTATTAACACTGTTGTATCACACTTCGTGAATTAGTCACTCTTTCGTTCATTTGTCGTCAAAGCCCCGACAGATGTGCAGCAGCAGTCATGAAATTGATGCAATGTGGTTAAAATGCACCCAAAATGATTACATTTAAACATGTTAAAATTCACCGTTGGTTGAGAATGCGACATCAAACCAGAGTTATTTAAGTGCGACTCATATCATTGCTATTATCGAGGTAGTTCCTGCAAGTCATATCCCCAATTAGATTAGGACTGCAAAGTATCGCAACACAACATCACAGTCACATATTCCGATGCCGTTTATGTAACGGATTTATTAAAAGTGTTTGCCTAATTTTGAAAAATCACGATATGCTATTGAATTAGTAAAACATAGTGAAATATAACGCTACTCTTATCAGAAATGATTTTACTTAACACAAGCTTTGGTCAGGTGGATTGGTGTTGTTAATACAATATTGGAGATTTCATCTTTCAAAACATACAATATATCAAAATATGTATTTCCTTCTCGATAACTCCCTTTCATTTCACTGTGTTGAGTCTCAGTGGTGCGTGCAATGCTTGTGACATGGCAACAGGAAATAAACAAATAACAATGTTCTATTTCTAAACTGATACCATCCTGGAAAACAGGTTTAACATTGTTGACAGTCGTATGCTTAAGAGGCATTCAGTTTTATTCAACACCCTCATTACTTTCTGGTCTCAGGGCGAGGCATCCAAACACGTCCACATCACGCAAAAGGTAAGTCTGATCTCTCTTATTTATGTTCGTGCTTCCCCACCATCCAGCTTTTTATGACACATTATATCAACAGGTGCTTTGCCCATGTCAATAACACTTAACAAGATTCTAGCATTAAGGTGCTTTATGCGTTGTGATCTATCCATAGAAAGGAATATCCCTCGGCTATGTATTTGTCCAAGAGTATGAGCAAAACAATAACGCGTTTTTCAAGTTATTTATCTCCCATACAAAGGTAAGTCAAGTGTTCCTTATGACAAACGCGGGAACTTATGACACAATTCTTTAAATGATGTAACCCTGATCAAACAACAATTAAAGTCGTATGAAGTATATTGAAGAGACCTCAAGTTTAATATATTGTTACACCGCTTGAGAGTTTGTTCCTTGAGTGTACGTGGTAAATGTTAAAATGTTTATGATGATAGAAGAAAACTTATATACTTAATGTACACTTTGCTACTGTAGTGTAGGTGCGCGTTTCACTGTGCGTGTCGTGTTCGCTGCGTGACTGGTGACAGCCATTTTATGTGTCAGGGCTGTCCTGAATAGCGTTTGTGTAACTCGACATAGCATTCCAATTGAACTCCCTCCTTTCAAGTATTTGCCTTCCTATTCAAGTTGTGCATTGACACGTGTATAGCCTATTCAACTATCAAACCGAGTTGATGTAGGTTTTAGAGGTTACCACTTTGTTGAGGCAAGCGAGCAGGGGTATTGTGTTGACACAACAAGGGCGAATCTTGGATTCGTATCCACGATCATAGGTTTCTAGCACATTGGTTTGCGGCCCTTGTGACGGCATCTATAGTCTAATATAGTCTAAATACCTTTCCATACCATGCTTGATTAATCTGTAACTATTCTAGAAGATTACAGATGACACTTGACCCCTAAAAGCATCTTAATATCTTCCACTCCACTACTTACATTCCTGACAACTACTTATTGTTCAAATACAATCTTCTGAACTTTTTCTGAATCTTAACAGGAGTGAGTGAGTGAGTGAGTATGGTTTTACGCCGCTTTTAGCAATATTCCAGCAATATCACTGCGGGGGCCACCAGAAATGGGCTTCACACAATGTACCCATGTCGGGTATCGAACCTGGGTCTTCAGCATGACGAGCGAACGCTTTAACCACTAGGCTACCCGACCGCCCCTAATCTTAACAGGAACAATGCAACACAATTACAACATTGTTCAAATATACATCACACAGCCATAACCAGATGGAAAGAAGTTTACAGCGTATGTTGGACACAGTCAGCGCCTGGTGTTCCAGATTGAGACTACAAGTAAACATCAACAAGACTAATGTTCTCCATTTCAGATGCAAAGGGAAAGACAAATCTGACTTTAGTTTCTCAATCTCGGGACAGGATGTGCACTATACAAAGGCATACAAGTACCTTGGTCTGTGGTTCGAAGAAAACTTGGACATGAATTTCGCTATGAACGAATTAGCTAAGTCAGCTAACAGAGCTCTAGCAGTTATAATCAGTAAATTCAAACAAACTGGTGGCATGGCGTTTGATGTTTATAATACACTCTACAACAATTTAGTCGTACCGATCCTAACGTATGGAGCTGGAGTGTGGGGAACAAGGGAGTTTAGATGCATAAATAATGTTCACCACCGTGCTTGCAGATTTTTCCTTGGAGTTGGCGCGAAAACCCCTAACCTAGCTGTGAGAGGCGAACTGGGATGGTACTCATGCCTCACCCTACAACAGATTGAAGTAATCAGGCTTTGGAAAAGGATCAATCGTCTTGACCCAAATAGAACGCCCAGAGTGGTCCTAGCTTGGTCTTTTTGATACAGGAAAGGATGGGCAAACACGGTGATTACTCTGCTTCAAAGACTGAACTTGAATATTCAGAATATACACAACATGAACGAATTTGAATTCAACTGTGTCAAATCAATGCTGTTAGAACTTGACAAAGAAAAGTGGCTTACACGTCTCCATGATGATAGTGGACAGAGTAATGGAAACAAGTTACGGACGTATAGGATTTTCAAGACATACCTGACAACAGAAACCTATGTATGCCAAGATCACACAGAAGTATCCTAGCTAAGTTTCGCTGTGGAACTCTCCCTCTAGAAATAGAGACCGGTAGAATATGTAGGCCATCTGTACCGCTGCAAAATAGAGTCTGTAAATTCTGTCACCATTCATGTGTCGAGGACGAAATGCACTTCCTTTTAAAATGCCCCTTTTATTCTGATTTTAGAATCTTACTACTCGAAAAAGCAAATCTGGCCAACGCGACCGTACATGATGTAGATAAACTTAAGCTCTTGATGAATAACCCATATATACAAAGTGTTTTAGCTACAACAATTGTAAAAATGTTTCGCAGGAGGACGCAGACTAAAGACGTGCTTGTCTGAGATGTAAAGTCACTTTCCCTGAAAAGTAACAGTCTTCATATTATTAGATATCTACACATCGACAACAGTCTAAAACTATGTCTTTTGAAATTAACATTTGGTATTCTTACTAGAAGATATTCCTTAACATTTAAAACCTGCACGTAGGTGCTAATCAAATGGTTTAATCATACTGGTGTTAACATACACATAAATAGGTGTTTTGATGGTTATTTTTCCTATTATTTTGTACTAAAAATAGTCAGCCATTTGGTAACTTACGATCTTAATAAGCACATAGAACGTTATAATATGGTGTCCAACAAAATTGACAGTTCCTTGGCTGCTGGGATAAGAAAGGATGATGTTACAATGTTTTACTTAGATACTTTTATACATGTTTTAATGTACATACGATGTCTCATAAGCCTGTAAAGGCTGGGTGCAATAATGTTGATAATTGTTTAAACTGTATATGTTATTTGCACTTGACATCTTAATAAAATATTTTCTCCCTTTCTCTCTTCTCATAACCCAAATGAATGCGTATACAGTGTATGTTAGTAAAGCTCTCACGCTGCGCCTCAAATGATTTATGGACTGATAAGTTTTAAAAACGGATTTAGGTTGGTACATGTAGTTGTTTGACAAAGTAAAGTTTTTTGTATTATTTGCGAGGAAAGTCGAAAAGTTGACAAGGAAGTGAGATAAGCGTTATCTGCATGAGTATTAAACACATAAACATGTAATTTGAACTACCACTCAGAACAGAAGCTTATCGCATGATGCTTCGGTCATAATGTGGAACATCAACTTAAAACATACATATGTTTAGTGCTATAAAGATCGAGGCAACTTTACATGAGCGGGAACAACATTTTTAATTGTTAGCTCATTTTATCAACAAACAAATATATGATAGTAAGATCTGCTGTTGCAATTGCATGATCACAAGAATGATTATATCAATAACATACATTTCTCATACATACAGGTTGTATCGTGAATGAGTTAGTACGTGAGTGAGTGTGGTTTTATGTCGCTTTTAGCTGTTTCACAGTGAGGGACACTAGACGTGGGCTTCATACATTGCCTATTGACCATACATTTTCGTGAGAGGCGACTATCAGGGTCGGTTGGGTTTGCTCAGTGAC
This sequence comes from Haliotis cracherodii, assembly GCF_022045235.1. Lineage (NCBI taxonomy): Eukaryota > Metazoa > Mollusca > Gastropoda > Lepetellida > Haliotidae > Haliotis > Haliotis cracherodii. The sequence goes on from NW_027266269.1 coordinate 20,293,252, forward strand.
TCGCATGCCATCGCGTTCCAATTTCGTAGAACGATGGTCAATCACTGATTTGTCTGGTCATGACTCGATTTTTTAAAATACTGCCGTTATAAAGCTGGAATTGTCCTGAGTGCTGGGTTTGACAAACAACAACAAAAAAATCATGAAAAGATTTATATTATGAAGGGAATTCTTCTAAAATAGCCCTCAAAACCCCCGAAAGATCTGGACAGTGTCAGCGGGGACGTCACTTATCATTCGGTATATGTAACACTCTATTTAAACGTTTGTTTGGTATGCTTATTGTTTATATCCTAAACAGTCTCGTGAAGGTCTGGGTTGATATTGTTTTTCAGCAACCCATGCTTTTCATAAGAGACGGGACCGGATGGTCAGGCTCAATATGGCATGACGTCACTCTAGATAATTTCGGTATGTGTCACCTTCAATGTGTTGTGCTATGCATGTAATAACTACATCCACAAGTACCTTTGTGCATAGATATAATATTATAAGTTATATAATTCCCGAAAATGGACATGCCATGCCATCTAAAAAGGTGTGAGTAGCGAGATTAGCTGATTTTTTGGATGTCACATGGTTCATGGTTCATTGTTTATATTCATGAGGGATGAGTGTTTGATGTTACAGGTCCTATGTTATAGTGTGGTGCGACTTTGGGGATATTCTGAAGGCCTAGCGAATGAGCCACTTCCGCTTTTTTATGCGTAACGCAAACTCCTTTTAATCACCTTTATTTTTGAAAATATCTTCAGAGCATGGGGGGCAGTCGAGTAGCATAGTGGTTAAGGCGTTCGCCCGTCACGCCGAAGAACCGGGTTCGATTCCCGACATGGACACAATGTGTGAAGCCCATTTTTGGTGTCCCCCGCCGTGATATTGCTGGAATATTGCTAAAAGTGGCGTACAACCTCACTCACTCACTCAGAGCATGGGATAGTGTAATATAGTCTTAAGCCGTGTAAGATTTTAAATATTGTTTTATGAAACGGAAGGAAAATAGTCTTAAATAGTGAATCAATAACATTCATAACGTTAACTAAGTATAATATTTGAACAGTGAACTGAGGTGTCTGTTAGCGAACTGGATGTGTTAGTTATGACATGACACAAAGGTCAAAGGATAGCATAGCGTATTTATTCAACAAGCATGAGTGTTTCTGAGAACCGTCGATACGCTCACAATGAAGTATGATACACGTTTTCTGGTACACAAGAAGTTCATTTTAGTTCCTTCTGACACAGGTTTGTAAAGACATTGCCCTTACATTTTCTGAAACCTGTTTTAACATCCTTTAACAAAATAACAATTATGTATATATCAGTAACAAAGCACAATTAATTTATCGGTATATGTCTCCTTCTATGTAAGCTTTTGTTTGGTATGCTTATTGTTTATATCCTAAACAGCCTTGTGAAGATCTTGGTTGGTGTTGGTTTTCAGCGACCCATGTTTGTCACAAGAGGCGACTAACGGGACAGGTGGTCAGGCTCACTGACATGACGATAATTTCGGTATACATTGCATGTAAAAACTGCGTCTACCAGTACCTTTGTGCAGGTATTTATATCATTATAACTTATATAATTTGTAAATCCCGAAAATGAAACTGACGTGTCATCTGAATAGGTTTGAGCAGCCAGGTTAGCTGATTTGTTGGATTCATTTTATGTTTACCAGCAATTTCAAAGTTGCACCAACAGTTACATGTTGATCAACCGGCTGTTTACGTATTCAGTGGTTCTGGTTGGCTAAACGTGGCTGAATTTGTTTTCAGATTTCATTGGACAAGCAAATGGACGATGTTTCTGGTATATGTTCTTCTACTTGTCTCATTGCCGAACTCCTCACAAGGTAGGTTCTTACTACGCGGATTCATACAGTTTGCTCATCGGTTTTTCGATTCATACGTCAATTAACCAAAAACAATACACCGTCAGTCCCAAAGTTAATGACATAATTACCAAGGCATCATATTGTGCCTAGGTGAGGAGTGTATGTTGTTTTTATAACAACATCACAGGTGTACAATTAGGTGATTGTGGGGAAACGTTAAACAAGAGGCATACTCAGATATTAGATACTCGTAGTCATTCTATTTGTTTCTACAGAAGATTGTCACTGTCTGAATGGATGCACGAATTTCCCTGGTTCTCCTTGCCAAGGAACAATGTGCCAATCAGACTGGTTTGGGAGTTACTGCCAAAAGCGTGAGTAAAAGTACAATATAAATGTTTTCATTCAGAGAGCTTTATGCAGACATCTGGTAAGGAAAAGTGTGACTATATGACTGCAGCATAAAATCAGGAAATACTGTGGAATAATATAAGTTATAACTGATATACATGTATACAAATTATGGGTGTAACAAAATAGTACTTTATAGGCACCTCATCTTCATGACATGGGTCGAATTTAATATTCAGTCAGCCGAATCACCCAAATAGCACACAATTACCTGCACCTAATTTACATAATTTGTAATCGGATATATATATATATATATATATATATATATATATATATATATATATATATATATATATATATATATATAGGTCGTGTGGCCAACAATTTGCAAATTTTAATACCTCTTTTGAAAATAAATGCTTGACTTTGCTAGATTGATAATGCTGCTGAGAACGACTGTGTTTTAATATTTGTTATATTTCGTTAAAGGCAACATAGCGCGTGGAAAGTCGACATGGCATAGTAGCGAATTGCGTGGATTTGGTGGTCCCTTTCCATCTTACAAAGCTGTCGATGACAACACTGACCAAACGTTGGAGCATGGAAGTTGTACGCATACAGGCAACACGTCATCAGGAGCATGGTGGCGTGTTGACATTAATTCCACATTGGAGATCAGACGGATGAGAATTTATCTCCGTAGTGTCTGTGAGTCTGTCTGTTTAAATAATATACATCCTGTTCACGAGGAGGGTGACATGCGTATACCAATAGGAGTACCCACTCGTTGTGTCCTTTAGGCGTGGCAGGATCCTAAGCCCCATCCCTGAATATTACACAATTGGCTGCTTTCTTAGGAGATTTCATGGCTTGTTGTTGAACGCCCACTAAGCAATATTCAATTTATATGACATCAGTCTGTAAATAGTCTAGTGTCGACCAAACAATCCATTGATTGACATAATGAGCATCGAACTCCACAATTCGGATGCGACGACATGCATCAAGCAAGTCAGACATATGATATTAAGTCATTTCTTATATAACCCAAGGAATGTCTTGAACATATATCACATCACACTATTACTCGCATTGTTCTACAAATTGTGCTTGTTCAGACGCCATAGTTCGAAATACATAATATTTACAATTATCAACATCAAAAGGATAAATTCCAACACGCATGTATGCCGCTACAATACCACCAGGACCTAATCAGGGTTACACATTATACCTATACACATCTTGTATTAGCACATAATGTTTGTTGTTCACATAACGTGTGTAGTCACAGCATCGATCTGCACAATTTGATTGCAATGACATGCATAAAGCAAGTCAGCAATTCTGACCCTCGATCCTGTTATTTGCTTTTACTACAGGCATTGGTTGCTGAAGACATATTTTAACCCGGATCTAACCCGGGTTTTGTAAGAGAAGTTAAGTAGGTGAACGCAGTCTGACCACACAGACTATGTACATGCATATGATATGTGGTGAATTCGTATTCTTATACAATTATCAACACAAGAAGGATAAATACCAACATGTGGAATTTATATCACAACATATACATGTACCACAGGGCATTACCGGGGCTACACATTATACCTATACACATCTTGTATCATCACATAATGTTTGTTGTTCACAGGGACTGACCGCAACGTGGGCCTTCAGGTGAAGGTTGGTGACCAGCTGTGTTACACATTGTCCGCAGACAACAGACAAGAAACTGTTTTAAATATTACATGTGTCGAAGCTTTGAATGGTTCATCTGTAACAATAAGTGTCGATGGACCCTACCTGACATTATGTGAGGTGCAGATATTCCGTGAGTAGTCATGCTGACATGCTATTTTCCTTATTTGCAATACATATTATTATTTTATAGCATTAAATAAAAACATCGGAATATAAACACGAACATAGGATATGATAACGAGAGCTGTCTTTAAATAATAACATTATCAGTAACAGATAGAGGTTTAATGACAGTATTGTATCGGGTTATAAAAGGACAGTTACGATACAAAGAACGAGGTGAAGAAACCGTTCTATTTATCCCGATAAAGTTATGTCACAACTCCCCTGTCTCAAAGCACAGCCAAATACGCGGCTTCTATGACTAGCAAATGGACGTCTGTAGTGAACAGTTCGCTCTTTTGGCTTTTAACTATTGGTCCAAAAGTGCACGGCCCAATTGTCTGTTTACATGCAGCCCAAACAGCACTGACGTATAAAGTGTATTAGTTGGAGTAAATACTCAGACAATTTGTTCTACATGGGTCCCAAATGACAAACGCCTATTGGATCGGATTCATTAGGTGTTCTCTGATTTGCATCTCATAGTATGTGTACTTGTAGAATGCAGCAATGGATGGTTTGGAGATGACTGTGACAAGCAGTGCCAGTGTCAGAATACAACTGAAGTATGTGGCAAGGAGACTGGCAACTGTAGGGGTGGATGTGCTGCCGGAAAACATGGACCTGGGTGTCAGCAAGGTATGACGGAATGTGAAATCGTCCATCTGGTAGATTTTCAAGATTAGTATCAACGTAATTCTAAATTAATTTGTATTGAAGATATATTGTCTGTACAGCCACTGTAGGGGTGGATGTGCTGCTGGCAAACAAGGTCCAGAATGCCAGCAAGGTTTGACACAATGTGAAATTGGGAAATCGTCCATCTGGTAGATTTTTTCACTTAAAGTTTAGTATTAACGTAGTTCTGAATTAATTTGTATTGGACACATATTGTCTGTACAGTAAAACGTTTTGTGATTGTGATTTTGTCAAATGACTATAGTGATACACAGCTGAGAAAATATAATGTCTTTGTATGTGTCTTGTGTATTGTAGAATGCAACGATGGTTGGTTTGGACCTGACTGTAACAAGCAGTGCCAGTGTCGAACTGCCTCTGAAGCGTGTAACAAGGAGACTGGCCACTGTAGTAGTGGATGTGCTGCTGGGAAACAAGGTCCAGAATGCCAGCATGGTTTGACAATAGTCTCTTTGTACCAATTGTTTATCTGTAACAAACTAATGAAAGGAAATCCATTCACAAGCAGTGCCAACTGATGCCTTAATAGTGAATTTTACACTAGGCAATTGTTAAACACATTAATTTCGCATTCAATGGCTTTTATAAATGTTGTCATCAATTCAAGTTTTCCTCCTTAAAACAGAGAGTATAAAGTCAAGACGTGTTTATCTACCTATCCGTACAGATTGTGGCCAACATCATTATGGGGTCAACTGTTTCTCTACGTGTGGTCAGTGTAGCGGGTCGTCGGACTGTAAGAAGGATGATGGAACCTGCACACAAGGATGTCAACAGGGTTACCTCTTCCCTTTGTGTAAAAGTGAGACGTTATTTTATATACATTCGGTATAATACAATGGACTCTGCTTTTAGATGAAATTTGTTGTGATTATGGAGTGAGTGAGTTAAAGTTTAACGTCACATCGGCAATATTTCAGCCATATCGTGACGAGACGTTATGGTTGTGGGAATGATTGTTGTCGTTTCTATTAACAACGCTTGAAATGCCCGGTGTTTTCTGTCATGCTGTGGGTTTAAATACGATGTGTAACACCTAGCTAGTGTCACACTTACTATAACTTTAGAAGATCCGTCAGTGTTGTATGTTAATAAATATCTGTCTCTATTGTAAGGGCTCATGTAAAACACTATTGTGATGATCTCTAAGGCAATGGCATTTCATGCCAACAACTATTATGCATGTGTAAATGTATGTGGTAGCTGCTGACCGTTGTAGAGAAATTTGGGACATTCTGTTTGAAGTCGAATTGCATATACCCCAACAGGAAATAATGACATTAAAAAGGAAGATCATATAAGCATAGACTTTCCTTTCTATTTTCTAATTTCAAATCGCATTGTGTGTCGATGTCTTTTCACAAATCTGATTTTTTTATCACTAGAACGGAAGTGATGTCATTTAAATGGAATTACGTATATGTTCGAAAGCTGTGAGAATAGTTTTCCCTCAATTTATCTTTTTTGTCGAACATGTAATCATGTGCGAAAATGTTTCTTGACATTAGACATTAGAATTAGACATGTAATTCTGGGTGTCACACGCACTCTCTCTCTTTACATATGATTGTTCTGAAATTGTAGTTCTGTAAATATCACAATACATTGTGCATATGCCTTATATTTATTTCTTAGTTATAACATTACCTAAATGTTTTATTGTTACCATAGTCTTAACATAATGATTGGTCTGAATACATATCACTGTAAAATTTCCCAAATCAGTGTGTATTTCATTTGTTTATTTCGTTGTCCACTGTGTCAAGGTAGCTACATCTTACATTTTGATTACAATCATAATCTAATTAAAAATCCACAAAATGTATTTGTAAGATATGGACTCCAGTAACATCTGCTCTGATGTCGCTGCACTGGTTACCACACAAAGCCAGAATTTAATTCAAAATTTTAACTCTGGACTACAAATGCTACATGGAAACAGCCCCATTATATCTTCACAAACTACTGCCTAAATACAACCCTTCAAGATCTCGTCGTTATCAGAATAACCACCGGTTACAAGTCCAGGAAACCCGTCTCTAAACCTTTGGTCAGAGATCTTTCCAGTGCTGTACTTCCTCGCTATGGAACAAACTACCATCTGATCTTGAGCGGTCGTCATCGCTTTCGTCCTTTGAGGCTCATCTGAAAACATACCTTTACAGACAACACTATCAACTCTACTCCCCTTTCATTAGCATTATTTGCTCAAACTGTGTGGCACCAAGAGCATTAACTTGATAAATAGAATATGGCGCATTATAAATTGGCTTATTATTATGATTATGATTATGATTATTATTAGTATTATTATATATGTTGACATGAATACCCCTGTGCCACCTGTAAATATTCCTAATTTTTCACATTCAAGACCAATCCGTATAGTTTAACAAAGAATGTACCAGATATTATTTAGTACTTGAGACAGTTAGACAATCCACGCTTCATGCAAACTGTTTCTCATATGTCTTTAAATATCTCTTCATAACGAATCTAGGTTTGATCTTATATTAAAGAAATGGTATTTACACCATAATTGTCTTAACAGTGTCTTTTGGAACATTGTTAAGATTATGTTGTACTGCAAAAGTCGTATAAGATGTCCAAGTTGCTTTCAAGAAGGAAATTAAAACGACAATTAAAATTTACATCAGCAAAGCAACTGCGAGAAGAAGCGATTATAACAAGTGAAGTTTTACAGTTAAAGTTTTACCCTCGCAATTCCAAGAGCGAGACTGCACATTGATTTGTACATCTCTATACGTGAATCAGTCCATACATCTTTCCACCTTTCATACATGTGACTTGTTACAGAACAATCTCACCATGAAAGATTTTAATCTGACATTCAATTTATAATCTTACGATACGTATTTTGTTGAGAACATATGTTGTATTTTGTCATTGAAGCGGTTTTAAAAATAAATATATCCTGTGATGTGGTAATTTCATCCTTTCAAGGGAAGGCTTTAAGATAATCTTCGTCCATTCAGTGTGTGCAGTTAACTTCTATGGACCTACCTGCCAAGGATGTGGACACTGTAAGGACGATTCCCCATGTTCTGTGCTAAATGGGACATGCCTGACTGCTTGTAAACCTGGATATGAACCTCCACTGTGTAACTCAGGTAATATATCTTATTTAACCTTGAGTCATAATATTAACACATAGTGATTAGATTATACATGGAAATAAAGACATTATATTAATACATATATAAATACACAATGTCAGTTCCAATTTGTACTTGACACACACTAAACACTATCAATCAAGCCACCGAACCTGATCTAGTGCACATTGGGACGTATACTGCATAAAAAGTGCGATTGAGATACAAATATGTTACTTCATGGACAAACACAAATAATCCCACATTCTATTAACATTCCATTAAATATTGAATAAGAATATACTGCAGCAAATCAGTACATGATACACAAGCATATGCTTTGTGATAACAAACTGCCGAGAAAGTATACATTTAAAGTGACAATGATACCCGTATTAAATACATCACCATCGAATAACCATTTCTTGTTTGTTTCATTTGAGCCAACATCAAACACGGGTGTGTACTTTCTTTGCCCGGCAGTTTATTTTTAATTACATCAATTGTTTCAATAGCATGTATCGCCGGGAGGTATGGGGAAGACTGTCTACATATTTGCGGTCACTGCCATATCAACGGCTCATGTGATGCCCAAACTGGACGCTGTGAAAGCAATTGCCAACCAGGATATATGGGACCACTGTGCATACAAAGTGATAAGAAGTTACTTGTTTGTAGTTTGGTAAAGGGGGAATATCTTTGTGTTTTACTTCTCCTATGCACTGAAATAAGGTATAAACATATAGCTTAAATATATTTAATGCCACGTATAAATCTACAGTATGCATGTTTTCAAAATGTGCTGACTACACATACGGTATCAACTGTTCCGGTGTCTGCAGCTGCTTGAACCAGTCTGAGCTGTGTGACAAAGTCACAGGTGAATGTAGAGCGGGGCATCAATCAACGACAATAGCAGCAGTAGCAGCACCAGAAGCACAGCAGGGTCAAGGACATAAGGGTAACTATATAGCTAGTAGATTAGTTTCAGTTACATGTAGATCATGACCGCTAAGATTGTGCGTGCGTCGGTGAGCACGCATATGTGTGTGTGTGAGTGCGCGTATGTATGTGTGCGTGTGTACCTGTGCGTGTCTTGGATTCGTGGCAAGCAGTGGAAATGTTCGCACATAGGTCATGCACTGATTAGGTTTCATTTTCTTTGGGTTATTCCATTACCTTACTCAGTATACACAATTCATCGTCACAATTACACAAATAACGGAGGTATGTATTCATTTTCTTACATCTGTTACTTGAATATTTCAGATATCCGCCTCATTGTTGTCAGTTGTCTTCTGGCCATTTCGTGTGTGTATGCAGTTATAACAACTGCAAATAACTACAGGTAATACAACGTGCATGTGTATATCACCAAACTTAACTGTTTTAACACCTATTGAAGGAACATATTTAAAAAGTAAACTTTAAGTTGCTGTTTCCGATGCTGTTGTTCATAAGTTACTTAATCCTGAATTTCAGAATTAGACGCAGCATGCAGATACTCAAAGCTGAACAAATGCAAAAGTACTCAACTCTGCAGGTCCGTGGGGAATCATCTGTTTATGACGTCATTGCTGAGAGGAACGTGTATGCAAATGAGTCCATACAGAGACATGGTGACCAAGATCCGAATGAAAATTGACAAAGATACATGCGTTCATATAAACACTGTATTTAGACACCTTGGCTTAAGCTCAGACGTACTTCACCTTAAACTCTGCAAAATTTCCAAATAAGAGTTTCAAAGGACAGTCATTGTTGCCTTTTTAAGACATTCATGCACATAACTGGAATAACTGAACAAGCAATGAAGAATGTGTCATCATTTACTCAAACAAACAGTGACATTCTGTGTCATTGGTTTGCGTGACGAGCTTCAGATCCAGGGGCCGCCCCTTGTATTTTTAATTGCAGTGATTAATGTTGTGTATGTACTTTCACCGAACTGTCCAACATCTCCAATGACGCCTGCCATTATGGAAAAGCACTGAATGTAAACACGTATAGAAAGTTTTATCCTCGTCGCCACTGTTGTGTATGTATGATGTTATTGTCCGACCCGCACATTGGAGGAACATCAAATACATAATACCGTAGTTGGCTCGATGACTGTTTAATGTAGAACTGCCACTGCCTCACACAGCTGCCTAGGTTACAACAACAACATAATGACGTCACACCTAAAGTGACGTCACTGCACGTGCGCATTGGCGCACTTACAATATAAACATAACTAACATGCACAACATTTCTCCCCCTTAAAAGAAATTACTTTCTACTTCTCTAACCAATACATTTACAATATTCAGAACACAGTACTATGAGCTATTTTCTAAAGTTATAATTTAACAATGTTACAACTTTCAACCACAAATGATAAACTCATATATATATATGATATCTGCTACACATTGCTGAATACTTTATTCAATGACTTAATTGTCAAAACTGTCAGTTTATACATTGTGTTCTCACAGGGTTAGTCTATCGGGAGGTTTTCTCACTCTTTATGAACGTCTCACGGTTTGTTTTGCTGGTATTTTTGCAATTGTCACCTCACTGTCTTCACACTGGTCTTCGTCACATTGCTGTGATGCACTAGGTATTACGATAGGGTCGCCTTTGTTGACCCTGATACTTTCTACAGTCCCTGCACTACAGTCACTTTGAACAATCATGTTCTCGTTACCATGGTTACTAGTTGCATCTCTACACCTTAATTGATCAATATGACGCTTGACAGTTCTATTGCCAATGTCAACATCATAATGTCTTTCACCACATTGTCATCACCTTGCCAGCAGTCCATTTGTCTTCTTTGTTGTACTTACGCACCAACACCTTATCATTGTCATTTAGCTGTCTTGTGTCGCCAGGTTGACACAATGAAGAAGACTGTTTTGTAGCAACAACATCAGCATGATTAGGCTTGATTAAGTCAAGTCTACATCTTAGTTCTCTTCCAAGAAAACGTTTTGCTGGAGTTTCTTGAGTTGTGCAATGGGGACTAGAACGATAGGCTAGCAGAAACCTATCAATCTTCTTCTGTAATGTTGCATCATCCCCTCTAGTTGATTTCATAGCTTGTTTGAAGGATTGAACAGCTCTCTCAGCAAGTCCGTTTGTAACAGGATGATATGGAGCAGATAAGATGTGTTTTACACCATTACTTCTCAAGAATGTTTCAAACTCATTTGACACAAATTGTGGACCATTATCTGTAACAACTTGCAGTGGTAATCCATATTTCGCGAACAAACCTCTCATCACTTTCACTGTCGCATCAGCAGTAGTTGAATTCATAACAATCACCTCTAACCATTTGGAATCAGAATCTACAACAATGAGGTACATGTGACCCATGAAAGGACCAGCAAAGTCCAAATGAATGCGACACCATGGTTTTGATGGCCATGACCAATGATGAACAGGAGCTTTTGTTGGATCATTTTGAAGATTCTGGCATGTAATACACATTCTTGCAGTACTTTCAATATCAGCATCTACTCCAGGCCACCACACATAACTTCTAGCAACTGATTTCATTTTCACCATTCCAAAATGACCACCATGTAACTCATTTAGAACACCGTTTCTGAGTTTAGAAGGAATCACTACTCTCATTCCCCATACAATGCATCCTAATTGAATGGAAAGCTCATATCTTGTTGAGTGAAATGGTTTCATTATTTTGTTTTCACTGTGATCTTTATCCCAACCGTTCATCACTGCCATGTACACTTGTGAAAGAACAGGATCTCGCCTTGTCTCATTTCTCACATCACCTGCTGTAATAGGCAGATGTTCAAACTGACTTGCATAGAACAAATCTACATCATCACTCACACATTTTGTTGTATCAGGTAGAGGTAAACGAGACAACACATCAGCATTTGCATTGGCAGAGGAAGATTTGTACTGAATTTTGTAATCATATGCACTGAGAATCAATGCCCATCTCTGTAGACGAGCAGCAACTAATGATGGTACTGACCGTCCCTCACCAAACAGGGCAGTGAGAGGTCGATGATCTGTCACGAGTGTGAAATGCCTACCATACACATACTGATGAAATCTTTTCACACCAAATATAACTGCTAGGGCTTCTCTATCAATTTGTGAATATCCCTTTTCAGCCTTGTTCATTGTTCCTGAAGCAAATGCAATCGGTCGTTCAGTACCATCACTCATCACATGAGACAACACAGCACCCACGCCATAGGAGGATGCATCACATGCCAATGTTATTGGCAACAATGGATCATAATGACACAACACATCGGAACTTGCAATTTTTGCTTTAGACATTTTGAAAGATTTCTCACATTCAGTTGACCATATCCATTTCTTGTCTTTCTGCAACAGTTCGTTTAACGGGTGAACGATTGTAGAAAGGTTCTGGATGAATCTACCATAGTAGTTGACTCCACCGAGAAAGGAACGTAGTTGTGTCACATTTTCAGGTCTTGGAGCACTGATGATAGCTTTCACCTTATCTTCTGAAGTATGAAGTCCTTCTTTGTCAATAACATGACCGAAATACTTGAATGAGTCTACAAAGAATTTACACTTACTTTGTTTTACTCTCAAGCCAAATTGTTGTCATCTTGACAAAACTGCATCCAAGTTCTGTAAGTGTTCTTCATCATTTGAACCGGTCACTAGAATATAATCTTGATGACATAATACTTTCTGCAAACCTTGAAAAATTTGGTCCATTGTAGCTTGAAAACTTGCAGGAGCTGAAGCAATGCCGAAAGCAAGTCTTGTGTACCTGTAGAGTCCTTTTGGAGTATTGATGGTGAGTAATTTCTGTGAGTCTTCATCCACCTCCATTTGTTGATAAGCATGAGCAAGATCAATCTTTGAGAATTTCTGACCTCCGGCAAGTTGAGCGAACATGTCTTCAATCTTGTTTTGTGGATACTGGTTCACATTTAAAGCTGGGTTTACAGTAGATTTGAAATCGCCGCATATTCTGACAGATTTGTCAGGTTTGACCACTGGAACTATTGGTGTAGCCCACTCAGAATGTTCTACTTTGATAATCACGCCATTTTTCTCCATTCTTGAAATTTCTTCATTCACTCTATCATGAAGTGCATAAGGAACAGGCCTAGCTTTCATGTATTTAGGAGACATACCATCTTTCACTTCTAAATGGGCTTTGATTCCATTAATTGTACCCAGTCCATCAGAAAATACATCACAGTATTTCAAAAACATTTCACTGAGTTGATCTTCACTTGACATTTTGTGACACATGTTGACATTTCCTAATGATTTCCAGTCAATATTTACGTATGGTAACCACGCCCTCCCCAGTAACGGAGGACCTTTTCCCTGCACGACATGTAGTGGTAACTGGTTTACTCTTTCACCATCACGAACGTCAACATGTATGATACCAAGATTTGTGACAAGCTCACCTGTGTATGTTCTCATTGGGATTGGTGATTCTTGTAAGCTGCATTCTGAAAAGTTCTGTCTGTAAACGCCTTCAGTAATGATAGAACTTCTTGAGCCAGTATCTAACTCCATCTTTAGATCACGTCCATTTACATTCACTGTCACCCATATGACATCTGCAGCACCGTGAATTGGCGCACTTACAATATAAACATATCTTACATGCACAACAATTAAGTTTATTATATTGATACAGGATTCTCCGGCTGATTCGATGTGTCTGTCTCGGTTAAATGATCCAAGGGACGTAACTCTGTATACCTTATGTATAAACGCACATGGTGCGATACTGCTAGCGGCCAGTTTCTTTGTATGCGGTATATAAAGAGTTATTGAAATACCAGGTTTTGTTAACATCATTAACGATCTAATTAAATGTCCGTTGTGTTCACTAAATTCCTGCATTCTTATTAGCTGAATTGGTCACGTGTTATTGCATTCATTTCCCAATGAATGTAAAATATTAAGCAACGCCCACTTTTATCACTTCAGAAAGTCAGTGAATCCCAATATCACAGTCGAGGGAATTCCCTTTCTGCTCACATGTATCGTCATGCGCAGTATATTTAGCGAAATTCATGCAAAGTTTGCACATCGGTTTTTCGATTCATAAAATACCAACAGTCATTCTTAAATTGAACTATTGCTACATGAATGAAATGAAACCATTTGCTATATACTATGCTGACGGGGGAAAGTAATTGTAAAATAAAACTAAATTTATTCTGAAATTGAATAATGCATCTTTCAATATATATCCGAGAAGACATCTCCTCGACTTTAAGGTCGTGATTCACAATTTGCACGTACATGTACATCTTCATGTAAGCACACAATCTGATGTGCGAGTGTTTGTTATGAGCATGATACTCACACACGTGTGTTTTTTATGTGTACAAAACACACTGGTTGTTTTGCTCATAAAAAACACGTTTGTTTAACGCAAACTTGGGTGAGGTAGGCTGATGTTTTATATATATATTTGGAATTTAACTTTCAAATCATATAATGTCACCAAATCTGTATTTCCTTCTGGACAACTCCTCTTTATTACAGTCGTGCTGAGTCACCATGGTGATCTTGTTGTGACAGAAATACGTATCGAATACGTGAATAAATAACTATGCCCAAGTCAGATTTATTTATGTGTTTATTTCAATATTTGATACTGTAACAATTGTTATATATCAGTGTATTTTATTGTTAAACAATGATTGTAACTTTTTGATTAACATTGTTTTAGTTGAGATTCGGTAGAAGCTCAATGCAATGTACTTAAACAATGATTAGTTGTCAGGAATGTAGTACTATTTAATGTAAGCAGTGATGAGGAAGTTACTATATTCAGATGTAAGTGCCATGTGTTAACTTCCGGAAAAGCATTGATGTATGTCAAGCCTTACAGAAACATGTGGAGTATTCTGTGTGGAAAGTTCTGGAAGCTAGTTGGACTCAATAAGTGGAGTGGACGCGTGCCTGTCTCATCTCATCACACATTTCCGCACATTACATGTATATTACAACAAGACCAGCTTTCATGTAAAGATCACTTATCACCCCGGTTTCCCTGCCTGGGCACTTTCACGGAAACTTGGCCATTGTTGCTGCTGAGTGAATATATATTATTATCACTTACTTTTGCTATTTTGCTTTTGTATATAACACTGACCACTGCTACCATATGATATATTGCCATTGAAGATTGTACTACCACTCTTTTGTGTACTGCCATTGTAATTGCTATGCAGTAATTTATATTGATTTGTAAACCAATTTAAATGTGTAATACAATATTGATTGCATACCCTTTGTTGGTTGTTTTTTTTGTTTACACTTAATTCTTTTACGTACTGACTTCTTGGTTAACATATCGTTTCGTTTGGGAATTGACACGCAACACAGAGTCACATTTCGAGACAGATACAAGCTAGGAATCAAAAGCGACAAAATTAATAAACATATGATTAAACCAAAGTCCATTGGACGATTCCAACTATGTCATGGGCTTGTGTTTATGAGTCACTATCGAGTAGTAATGATAACAGGTGTTCACGAAAAGGGGAGCTGCCCCACAGATGACACCCGTCGTAAACACATGAACACATAAACATGAACGACGCAACGAGTATGTACTCTGGAATTCTTGCATTGCTACCTGCTCCTGTTTAAACACTGATGGTTAACCTGGCAAACCAGTTTCCAAATATCAGAGATATTACAGGTCGTTCAATTTACTTCCTTGTTACAAATGCGGGGCTCCCAGCTCTGACCACAGTAAGCAACGGGTAAGTCTAATCATATATCTAACAATATCCTACTCGGTCCATCTTATTATTAATTTGTATGTGTTTCTTTATTTTATCCCGAAAAGTGACCACAGTAGCCTGTATAGTGATATGGTAGGACAACGCCAGCTTACACACAATTCGTGTCTCATTGTTATCTTCAGGATTGAGATCATCGCAATGTTGCCATGACCAGCTGAAAGGCATGACCTCGTTTAATGTGTGTTGAACGTGAAGGTTCATGTTGCTATTTTAGCAATACTCCAGCCATTTCAGGGCGGGGTATACCAGACATGGTCCATCAGGGGATCGAACCCGGATCAGCGTTTTACCCAGCCGTTCTATGCTTAATGAAACTGATGTTCAAGTAACAAAAATCCCTGAGTGCAAAAAAAACATTAAACTCAAACACACCATTTATCATCACTTGTCTTCAGATCTTGCTTTGTGATTGTCCCGTCAGTTGTGCTCATGAAACGTAATAGTGTTTAATGTGACGTCAATGCCTTGTCACATAACAACTGTCTCTTCACACTTTGCGTTACTGAAAGTCCGCTGGCAGGCTTATTTAATGCGAACATGGTTCTTCGAAAATAAATCTTTATAAATTTAAATTAACGATACCATAATAACCATACATTGTTTAGTTGAGCTCACAAGAAATTCCGCTAAAGCAACTCATAATGACTTTCCAATTATAGATATCCGTAAATGGAGTTGTCATATCACCATGAATCGGTGTGTGCGAGGTTAAAAGATACGTTGGGTGTCAAATGGTCCTGGTTCATATTCTTGAAGGGATGAGTGTTTTACTGTTAAACATCAAATGGGTAGTTGTGGTACGACTTGGGGGCATTCTGGAAGGGCTTTGACTGGGTGAACAGTTTTCTCATGTACATGATTAAATGCATAGGGATGATTAAAATTATATATGAGTGATTGATGTCAATCTTGGAAGTGTATAAAATGGCATTTGCAAGCCATACTGCCATAACAAAATGGCTAAAGTTCAAGTTAATGTTCGATATTTAACTCCCACGGTGGACAGAACTTAGTTTTCAACGGACACAGACTCCTAATTAAGAACAGAAGAAACACCTCCATACATTGATGTTGCTGCAGGAAGGACTGTCCGGCGACAATCAACATCGTCACCACCTATCGTGAAGTCCACAACCACCCAGGAGACAACAAAGGTGTTGTCGTTCAAGTGGACTGAATATTTCTGCTGTAAAGTGAATTTGAAATGCAATATGTAATCTATCAATATGAAATATATGCAATTTTATGAAATATATGCTTGTAGACATGCAACAGACTATAGGTAGTCCCCCTATTATTACCCACTTAACCACGGCTGACTACACCTGTACCCTATAACAATAGGCGAGGGCACAGTGAGGTGTTCCCTTGGGGGACAAGGCTTAGATAGATGCGGCAGCAGTAGCCATAAAACTGGCGTAATGTGGTTAGATGCATAATGTGCAGTGCATGTTTGTTCAAGCCCGAGCCATCACTATTATCGACGTAGTTTCTGCAAGTCACATCCTCAATTTGAGAAGTCCTGAAAAGTATCGCAATACAACATCACAGTGACATATATTAATATTTTTCCCCATTGTGAAAGAAACACCGTTATGCTGTTGAAGGGAAAAAACATAGAAATACATAACTCTACTCTTATCAGAACTGATTTTGCTTAAGGCAAGCTTTGGTGAGGTAGACTGGTGTTGTAAAGTGAATATTTGAGATTTCATCTTTCAAACCAATCATTGTATCAAAATATGTATTTCCTTCTCGATACCTGTTAACAAAGAACAATGCATAAAGCAGCGAGTTTCATTTTCAACAGTGTTCTTTTTCTAAACTGATATCATCCTGTGAAACAGGTTTAACATTGTTGATAGGCGTACAGTTTTATTCAACACTCAGATTACTTCCTGGTCCCAAACACGCCCACAACACGCAAAGGGTAAGTCTAATCTCTCTTAGTTTTCCCCTTTTTCCAGGTTTTTATTAATATCACTTTCTTTAAACAGTATCGAAGCAGGGTGCCTTGTGTGTCGTAATTAGTGCACAAAAAGGAATATCCCTATCGCGTCAACGTGTTACACAATGTCTTAATGCTGTAACCCTTAACCATTAATGTCATATTGAAGAAATCTGCAGCTGAAGTTGTTTCACCGCTTGAATGTCGTCCTTTAGTGTAGGGGGGGGGGGGGTGGGGGGGGGGTGGGGGGGGGGTGGTAAATGTCTACGATGATAGATGGGGGAAATCCTTACTGTACGCTTTTCTACTGCAGTGTAACTGCCACGTTTCACTGTGTATTTCGTGTTCGCAGTGTAGTGAATGGTGACAGCTATTTTATGTATAAAAGCAGTCCTGAATAGTGTTTGTTTCTGTAGACTGATATAGCTTTCCAGTTGCATTCCCTCTTACATACTTTCAAGACATTTCCTCGGATTTGCACCTTGCGTTCGAACCTACGAATTTGGAATCCACTGCACGTCATAGGCACGCAACTCAACCTTAGGTCTAGTGAGTTGGATTTATCGCTGCTGTGAACATTGGCATGCCAGCTTGATGGGCGAGGAAGCCGAATTGGTGTAGGATTTAGAGGTCACCACTTTGTTGAAGCACCTGAGCACGAGTATGGTGTTGACACAACCCGGGCGAATCTGGAATTCGACCCCACTATCATTGGTTTCTGGCACATTGATTTGCGGTCCTTTTGACGGCGTCAAGGGTCTAATATAGTCTAAATACATTCTAGAATGTTCCATACCATGCTGGATTAGTCAAAGGCTATGACACTTGACACCAAGAGCATCTAAGTACAGTACCCTCCTCTCCACTGCTCACAGCAGCACCAGGCAACAAACACACACTAGTTTGTGAAAATTGTGTCAATGACGGGTGCTACCGGCATTGACACCTGGTGTCATAACTGACTTTTAATGATCCATTCATAAATTTTTCACCACTAATTTGCCTTTGACGCCAAATGGAATCTGTTTCGTCAGATAATCAAACTAGTTTTACGCCGCGTTTACATATCTCCCCGAGGCAATTGAGTTAACTGACTATAAAAGTCCAGTTTCCACCCTTGCCAAACGTGGCTGGTATTATGGAGTTAGATTTTGGCTGGACTAACGAGTTTATGCACAGTCCAATCAAAATCGCGCAATGAAATAGAAATCCGGTTCGTAAACTGTCATGCAGATTACGATCGATTACAGGAATTGCAAAGCATGTGCACCGCCAACTCGTTGTCAATCTTTTCATGTTCTTAATCAAGGTGCTCACGCGATTTGGTGCACTTCGCGATGGAAGACCCGTTTTATCACAATATTGATCTTGATTATCGATCAGATAGTCTTGACTGGGCGCCGCCATTTTGTTTGAAGCAAATGCAAGTGATACGAGAGGTGGAATCTGATCGGTCCATTGGAGAGGCCGAGAAGGGACATAACTCGAAAAAGCCACTGCTGGCGCTACGATGGAGCCCAGGAATTCCAGCCTAGTACGTAGGACTTAGTATGGACAAGGCTAACTATCTTGGAGATACAAACGTTTTCTTTGCTTAGCTTGATATGTCTTTCACTGAACACCATGTTAAATTGTCATAATGCATCTCTACATGTGGTTATGAATCAATCTAGAATGTATGCAGTGTTACCTAATCCCATTTCAATATTGATGTTGTTTTATGTATATGTGAGCGAGTTTAACATCTACGACGCATGAGTCTCATTTCGGTCACACGGTGCTTATGAACGCTGGAATTTATGCATTGCTTCCTGCTCCTATTTCAACACTGATGGTAAACCTGGCTATAGGAGATATTAAATATCGTTAAATTTACTTCCTTGTTACAAGCGCGGACCTCCCAGCTCTGGCCACAGCAAGCAACAAGTAAGTCTGCTAATATCTCTACCAATATCCTTCACAATCCAGCTTATTATTAATCTGTATGAGTTTGTTTATTTATTGAATGCTGATAAGTGACCACTGTGTCACCGTAGCCTGTATAGTGATATGGAAGGACAACACACAACTCAGGAATGAGATCATCACAATGTTTCGTGACAAGATGAAATTCCTGACCTCATTTAACATTACATGCGCCAACCTCCTATCTCGCCTCACAGTCTAGACCAACGTTTCAGTAAAATACTCAAGTAGTTTGTTTACACCGTAATACTTCATTCGAACATATGACAGGCATTGAAAGCATATAAGCACGGCAACAAAAACTACATTGTACGTCTGCGTTTGTAAACAAACATCGCTGGCCATTTGACACCTGTCAAAGTATATAACCTCCTTAAAGCGGACGGAGATTTGACTGACATGAAGACCTCTGAACACTATTTTTTTTCGCTCCATTTATTCACAAATCCACGCCTTTCCCTCCAGATGTTTTACGTGCTACAATCTAACTGTCGAGATTAATTTTTAAGACAATAAACATTGTTTCATATGACCAACATTATTTCACATGATTTTAGTTTTACAGTAAAAACCAAAACTACATTGTACGTCTAAAACATTGCTGGCCATTTGACACCTGTCAAAGTATATAACCTCCTTAAAGCAGACATAGATTTGACTGACATAAAGAAATATTCGTCTAGTTCAACCTCTGAACACATTTAATGTCTTTGTTGTCAAAACTACATATGGCCAGATTAAAGTTTCAACATTCAGATTGGGATGTTGCCAGAAACTGTTTTTAGTGCGACAAGATCATTACCACCAAGTCCACGTTTGCGTCTGTGTTCGATGAATTTTTCGACCAACCGAATCCAAAAACGGACTTAGTACAGACAGGTTTGCCTTTGTGAACGATGTTGACATCGATAACTGCCGATGAAAATGAAAACACAATAAAAAAGACTAACCTTGACAAGTTGACATGAACTTAGTTCGCAAATCTATACAGGTAAGAAAAACACGAAAATAGGACTACTCACACTTTCAACGATGGCATGAGAATACAAAACAAATTCATTTTGCAACAACATTTAAACTTTCCGAAAGACATCATAAAGATACACTATTTCGTACAATTTTGTAACGTTGTGTGAAGAAATAAGAACGTGACACTTTTTTATACAATGTATACGTTTTTCGTAACTGCGACGTCTGCAAAGTACGGCGCTGAGCGGTATGCAGCCTGACTGACGTCCGGGGACCATATGACTATGAGGGTTAATGACACAGGAAGGTGCAACTAAACATTAATATTTGCAAATTTATCATTTCGGCATGCACATCAGACAGTTCAGAATTCGAACTGTCTACTTTGAAGGAGATCAAGGGTAGCATAGAGTGTTACCTTAGCGACATGATTACCAGGATCTGTTTGCGAAATCGATGCACTTTGCTGAACTCGGAGAGGTTTTGAAATCAAAACAAAAATAAATTAAAAATACAAGGAAAAGAAAACTTACCCAAGCGAGCTGATCCTGTGTCCGATATTGAACTAATTTAACTCCGTGAATGCGGACAGCTTAGCACCAAGTCTCCAGAAACCGTGTTTGTCTTTCAACAGGTATTCGACAATTATGAATCACATCAAAATATCAACAAACTCCCGTCATCTGACTGTGTCCACTCCGCGTTTGACAAATCCTCCTGAAATCCCACATGCACATGTTTCCCATCAGTGACACTTGTCTCAAATCACACACGATGTTCATTTAACTTGTTGCCCTGATTAAACTGTAACGCCGGTTCTCTTGTCATTCCTGGTTTCGGCTGTCTCATATCTGGGTCAAGTCGGGCCATTCATTCCGACACTGTGACAGCAATCGTACTTTTCAAAGTTTACCTTCTTTTCGTAACTTTTCTCTGACTAACAAAACTTCTGTACATTCCGTCTATGTTGTTGTTATAGGTTTTGGCATTTTTGTCAAATGACACATACATTTTTTTACAGGTTTTCCGTGTTTCCTCTTCTCAATGTGAAATACCTGTATCTGCCGATGCACGACGGGGGCTGTCTGTCAGTGACGAGATCTTGTCAAAACAAGCTTTGATTTAAAAACCTCATGAACCTTTTTGGAAACCTGTCTTCTTTATCAATGCTAGATAGCGTACGCTGTGTAAATCGGACAGAAATGTAACTGCAATAAAGTGATCTTTATAGTTTTTTTACAGAGCTATATTTTTCACGGGTTACAACACGTTAATTTTGGAATAAACCACGTTTTGCTATTGAAGGAATAAAAAATAGTAAAATATAACACTACTCTTATCAGAACTGATTTTACTTAACACACACTTTGGTCAGGTAGACTGGTGTTGTTAATTGAATATTTGAGATTTCAACTTTCAAACCATACAATATATCAACATATGTATTTCCTTCTTGAAACCTCCCTTTTATTTCATTGTATTTAGTCACCATTGTGCGTTAAATATTTGCAACAAGGCAACATGAAAATAAACAAATAACGTCATTTAACGTCATACGTCATTCAGGGAGTTATTCATGTGTTTCTACATTTCATATTTTAACAATATTCTATTTCTTAACTGATACAATCCTGGAAAACAGCTTTAGACTTGTCGAGAGTCGTATACTCAAAAGGCGGACAGTTTTATGCAACACTCAGATTACTTCCTGGTCTCAGGCGCGAGGCTTCAAATACATCCACAACACGCAAAGTGTCAGCCTGATCTCTCTTCGTTATGTTTTATGTTTCCCTCCACAATCCAGCATTTTACGGTACATTATTCCCAGAGGTGCTTGCCCAAGTTAATAACACTTTCTTTAAACAGTATCCTAGCATGAGGTGCTTTACGCTTTGTGACCTATCCACAGATAGGAACAACCCTCGTCTATGTATTTGTCCATGATTATAAGCAACAAAATAACACGCAGTTTTTGAAGTTATTCATTTTCACATGCAAAGGTTTGTGAAGTGTTCATTTTGACAAACGCGGGAACGTATGACACAATTCTTTAAATGCTGTAACCCTGATCAAACAACAATTATAGTTGTATGACGCTTTTGGAAATCTACTAAAGAAAAAGTATATCAACGAAACCTCAAGTTTAAT
Source organism: Haliotis cracherodii (assembly GCF_022045235.1). Lineage (NCBI taxonomy): Eukaryota > Metazoa > Mollusca > Gastropoda > Lepetellida > Haliotidae > Haliotis > Haliotis cracherodii. The sequence goes on from NW_027266269.1 coordinate 20,315,953, forward strand.
ATGTTGTTACACCGCTTAAGTGTTTGTTCCTTGTACGGGGTGAATGTCAAAATGTTTACGATGACAGAAGGAAACTTATATCCTTAATGTACACTTTGCTACTGTAGTGTAGGTGCCGCGTTTCACTGTGCATGTCGTGTTCGCTGCGGGAATAGTGACAGCTATTTTATGTGTCACGTCTGTCCCGAATAGCGTTTGTTTGTGTCACTCGTCACAACATTCCAGTTGAACTCCCTCTTACATCCTTTCAAGTATGTGCCTTCCTATTCAAGTTGTGCATTGACGAAGTCGAAAAGTTGACAAGGAAGTAAGATAAGCGGTATCTACATGAGTATAAACACACATAAACATGTAATTTGAACTACCACCCATAACAGAAGCTTATCGCATGCTGCTTCTATCATTAACTGGAACATCAACTTAAAACATGCATATTAGTGCTATTACTGCTATGAAGATCGAGGCAACTTTACATGAGCAGGAACAACATATTTAATTGTCAGCTCATTTTATCAATAAACAAATATGTGATAGTAAGATCCGTTGTTACATATGCATGGTCATAAGGGTTTTTTAATATCACAAGAATGATTATATCAATGACACAAGAATGATTATATCAATGACATACATTTCTCATGCATACATTCTTTGTATCGTGAATTATTTAGCACGTGAGTGAGTGTGGTTTAATGTCGCTTTTCGCCATTTCACAGTGGGGGACACTAGAAATGGGCTTCATACATTGCATACTGACCACACATTTTCGCAAGAGGCGACTAACGGGGTCGGGTGGGCTTGCTCGGTGATTGCATGTCATCGTGTCCCAATTTCATAGAACGATGGTCAATCACTGATTTGTCTGGTCATGACTCGATTATTTATATACCGTCGTCATAAAGCTGGAATAGTGCTGAGTGCTGAGTTTGACACACCAGAAAAAGAAAAAAAGATTTATTTTATGAAGGGAATTGTTCTGAAATAGTCCTCAAAACTCCCGAAAGATCTGGACAGTGTCAGCGGAGATGTATCTTTATCTTTTGGTGTATGTCACCTTCTGTGTAAACTTTTGTTTGGTATGCTTATTGTTTGTATCCTAAACAGCCTCGTGAAAACTTGGGTTAGTGTTTGTTTTCAGCAACCCATGTTTGTCACAAGTGGCGACTAACGGGACCGAGTGGTCAGGCTCACTGACATGACAATAACATGCATGTAAAAACTGCATCTACCAGTACCTTTGTGCAGATATTTATATCATTATAACTTATATAATTATTAATTCCCGAAAATGGAAATGACTTGTCATCTTAAAAGGTTTGAGCAGCAAGGTTAGCTGACTTGATGGATTCATTTTATGTTAACCAGCATTCTTAAAGTTAAATGTAGATTAACCGTCTGTTAACGTGGTAAGTGGTTCTGTTTGGCTAAATTTGTTTTCAGATTTCTTCGGCCAAGCACATGGACGATGTTTCTGGTATATGTTCTACTACTTGTCTCATTGCCGGACTCCTCACAAGGTAGGTCCTTACTACGCGGATTCATACGTACAGATTGAACATCAGTTTTTCGATTCATACCTCAATTAACCAAAAACAATACACAGTCAATCCTTAAGTAAAAGACATAATTATCAAGGTATCATATTGTGCCTAGGTGAGGAGTGTATGTTGTTCTTATAACTTTGTCACAGATGTACAAATAGGTGATTGTGGGGAAACGTTAAACAACAGACATACTCAGATATTAGATACTCGCAGTCATTCTATTTTTTTCTACAAAAGATTGTCACTGTCAGAATGGATGCACGAATTTCCCTGGTTCTCCTTGCCCAGGAACAATGTGCCAACAAAACTGGTTTGGGAGTTACTGCCAAATGCGTGAGTAAAAGTTCAAGATAAATGCTTTCATTCGGAGAGATGTATGCAGACATCTAGTAAGGAAAAGGGTGACTTTATTACTGCAGATTAAAATTGTTGTATCTTGAAATACTGTGGAATAATATGAGTTATTATTGATATGCATGTATACAAATTATGGATGTAACAAAATAGTAATTTATAGGCACCTCATATTCAGGATATGGGTCGAATTTAATATTCAGTAAGCCGAATCACCCAAATAGCACGCAATTACCTGCACCTAATTTACATAATTTGTAATCAGATATATATAGGTCGGGTGGCCAACATTTTACCGAGCAAACGTCACATGCAAATTCCAAACATGTCCTACAACTGGTTTAAAAACGAGAACTTCAGCAAATGTTGAAGTAGCCTTTTGCAAAGAAGAAAAAGAATGTCAACAGTGAGATTATTTACTTGGACGATGTAAAAAACTTACGTTTTGTCTTCGATTTGATTTTGAGCTATACCTTTTAATACTTCCTTTGAAACAAAATGTTTCTAAGTTGAATTGTTCAATGTGTTGGAATTCTAAGTGCTGACTTTGCTAGATCGACAATGCTGCTGAGTACGACTGTGTTTTAATATTTGATCTATTTCGTTAAAGGCAACATAGCACGTGGAAAGTTGACATCGCAGAGCAGCGAATTGAAAGGATATGGTGGTCCCTTTCCATCTGACAAAGCTGTCGATGGCAACACTAACCAAAGGTTTGATGATGGAAGTTGTACGCACACAGACGACACGACGTCCACAGGAGCATGGTGGCGTGTTGACATTTATACCACATTGGAGATAAGACGGATGAGAATATATCTCCGTAGTGACAGTGAGTCTGACATATGTTTAAATAATATACATCATGTTCACGAGGAGGGGGACATGCGTGTACCAATAAGATAAGCCGTTCTTTGCGTCCCTTAGGCAGGATCCCAAGCCCCCATCCCTGAATATTACACAATTGGTCGCTTTTTGGATATTTCATTGTTTGTTCGTGAACGCCCACTAAGCAATATTCAAGCTATATGACGTCAGTCTGTAAATAGTCTTGTGTCGACCAAACAATCAATTGATTGACATCATGAGCATCGATCTCCGCAATTCGGATGAGACGACATGCATCATGCAAGTCATACATATGATATAAAGAAATTTCTTATGTAACCCAAGGAATGTCTTGAAAATATATCACATCACACATTCTTCTACAAATTGTGTTTGTTTTTATTTAAATTCAACTTGTTCAGATGCCATAGTTCGAAATTCATAACATCTATATGTATCATCAAATAATGTATGTTGTTCCTATAACGTATGTTGTTCACAGTTCAATCCATTGACTGACATAATGAGCATCGATCTACGCAATTGGGATGCAATGACATACATAAAGCAAGTCAGCACTTCTGACCCTCGATCTTGTTAGTTGCCTTTTACGACAGGCATTGGTTGCTGAAGACATATTTTAACCCGAATCTAACCCGGGTTTTGTAAGAGAAGTTAAGTAGATGAACACAGTCCGACCACACAGACTATGTACATACATATGAAATATGGTGAATTCGCATTCTTATACAATTATCAACACAAGAAGGATAAATTCCAACATGAGGAATTTATATCACAACATATACATGTACCACAGGGCCTTATCGGGGCTACACATTATACCTATACACATGTTGTATCATCACATAATGTTTGTTGTTCACAGATACTGACCGCAACGTGGGCCTTCAGGTGAAGGTTGGTGACCAGCTGTGTTACACATTGTCCGCAGACAACAGACAACAAACTGTTTTAAATATTACATGTGACGAAGCTTTGAACGGCTCATCTGTATCAATAAGTGTCGATGGACCCTACCTGACATTATGTGAGGTGCAGATATTCCGTGAGTAGTCATGCTGACATGTTATTTTCCTTATTTGCAATACATATTATTATTTTATAGCATTAAATAAATACATCGGAATATAAACGCGAACATAGGATAATGATAATGAGAGCTGTCTTGAAATGATAACATTATAAGTAATAGATACTATGTTTAATGACAGTATTGTATTCGGGTATAAAAGGACAGTTGCGAAAATAAAGAACGAGGCGAAGAAACCGTTCCATTTATCCCGATATAATTATGTCACAACTCCCCCATATATCTCAAAGCACTGCCAAATACGCAGCTTCCATGACTAGCATATGGGCGTCTATAGTGAAAAGTTCGCTCTTTTCACTTTCAACTATTGGTCCAAAAGTCCACAGCCCAAGCATCTATGTACATGCAGCCCAATCAGCACTGACGTAGAGTAAATAATCAGGATATACTTGTTCTACAAGGGGCCCAACTTTAAATGACAAAGGCCTATTGGATCAGATTCATTAGGTGTTCTCTGATTTGCATCTCATAATATGTGTACTTGTAGAATGCAGTGATGGTGGATGTGCTGCCGGAAAACATGGACCTGGGTGTCAGCAAGGTATGACAGAATGTGAAATTAGGAAATCGTCCATCTGGTAGATTTTAAGTTGAGTATAAACGTGATTCTAAATGTATTTGTATTGAACAAACATTCTCTGTACACTCAGACAGTTTTGTCAATGTCTATTTTTCAAATGGCTTTAGGAACACACACCTCAAAATATAATTATTTAATGTCCTTGTATGTGTATTGTATATTGCAGATTGCAACAATGGTTCGTTTGGCTCTGGCCGTAACAAGCACTGCCAGTGTCTTACTGCCTCTGAAGCGTGTAACAAGGAGACTGGCCATTGCAGTAGTGGGTGTGCTGCTGGGAAACAAGGTCCAGGATGCCAACAAGGTTTGACAAACGTCTATTTTAACCCATTGTTTATCTGTAACAGTCTGATGAAAATATATCCATTCACAAGCAGTGCCAACTGATGTCATATAGGTAATCGTTGAAAGCATTTATTTCGTATTTAATGGATTATGTAAATGTAGTCATCAATACAGGTTTTCCTTTTTAAAAGCAGCGATTATTAATTGTAACATAAAAGAAGGTATGTTCTCTGATCTGATCGTGTTGATATCTACCTATCCGTACAGATTGTGCCCAACATCATTATGGGGTCAATTGTTCCTCCACTTGTGGTCAGTGTAGCGGATCGTCGGACTGTAAGAAGGATGATGGAACCTGCACACAAGGATGTCAGCGGGGTTACAATCCCCCTTTGTGTAAAAGTGAGACGTTATTTTATATACATTCGGTATAATTCAATGGACTCTGCTTTTAGCTGAAATTTGTTATGATTGTTGAGTGTGTGAGTGAGTTAAAGTTTAACGTCACATCGGCAATACTTCAGCGATATCGTGACGAGACGTAATGATTGTGGAAATGAATGTTATCGCTTCTTTTAACTGCTTTTGAAATGTCTTCTGTTAGGTTGTGAATTTTAGCTGTGGTGTTTGGTGTTGTGTGTAACACCTAGCTCGCGTCATACTTACTATGATTTTAGAAGATCCGTCAGTGCTTATTTTTTTTATAGATATCAATCTGTATTGTTTGGTCTCATGTAAAACACGATCGAGATGATCTCTAAAACAATGTCATCTCATCAACTATTACATATGGGTAAGTTTATTTCGTCGCTGCTAAACGAGATAGAGAGTCGCATTGCATACACCCCAACGTGAAATGGTGTCATTGGAAGATCATATAAACAAAATTTTCCTCTCTAGTTTCTAATTTATAACTGTACTGCGTGGCCATGTCTTTTCACAAACCTTCTTTATCACAAGAATGGAAGTGATGTCCTTTGAGCGGAATTAAGTATGTTTTCGTAAATAGAGAGAGTAGGTTTCCTCGAGTTAGTTTTTTTTGCGAAAAGTAATCACGTACAAAACGTAGAAGGTATAAACAGTGTGATATGAATTGAAACAATAAAGCTACAGTCTGGATATCCCAAAGTTATCCCTAGTGGGACCCAAAGTGATGTGACTAAGCTGGATAGGTTCCCCTTCGGATTCAATCTGTTCCCCTGATTATTATGGATGCATGTGTGTACATGAGGTTGACACTATCCAAACATTTTCCTTGACGCATGGTGGATTGGAAATGTCATGCTTGGTTTCATACCCTGTCTCTCTTTACATGATATGTGGTTGTTCTGAAATTGAAGTTCTGTAAATGTCCCAACAAATTGTGTGTATATCATATGGCTTTTTTCACAGTTATAACATTACCTGAATGTTTAAAAGCTACCTTAGTCTTAACATATGATTGGTCTAGAATGTGATTTATGTTAATGACCCTTATCGATGTGTTTGTGAGTGTGTTTACCATTCCCTGCATTTATAACCAGTAGGGTGAACATATCTATTTCTAATGTTAACTTACTCCTATCTCCATAGAGCATGTGTGCCTGGTTTATATTGGTCCAAGTGTACATCACAATGTGGCCACTGTCGGAACAGCGTTTCTTGTAACATGGCATATGCTATATGTGGTGCTGGGTGTGAAACTGGATATCATAGGCCACTGTGTCTGTATACAACTCACATTTTGATTACAAACACCAATGACACAGCTACACTGTGATAAAAGACACGAATTTTCCATATGCGTACATCACAAATATGTTCATTGCACATTTGTATACAATCCGAATAGTTTAGCTGAGAATACAGAAGATATTATTTAGTACTTACAATTGGGTGCCAGACATTGAGTCAGTGCATGATTCATGCAATGTGTCTCTCAATATGTTGTATATCGGTTTATATAGAATCTAGGTTTGATCTGAAATTAAAGAAATGTATGTACACCATAACTGCCTTACCGGCTCATTACAATGTATTAACATACATTGTTGAGATGATGTTTTACTGAAAAAGTTGTATCCTGATACACCTTGTGTTCCTGGTTATTATGGAAACCGGTGTACAAGATGTGGCAACAGTCTGAACAACGCTGCTTGTAGTGATCAGTATGGGACATGCGGTAATGGGTGTCAACCTGGATATGAACCTCCGCTGTGCACCTCCATCGAATTTATGCCTGTGACAGATAACATATCTTATTTCATCTGGAGTCAATATATTAACAAGTAGTGATTATATCATACATGGAAATAAATACATTATATTGGCATCTCAATGTCAGTTCCAAATTGTACTTTTTGATACACAGCGTTATGGTTTGATGTAGGTTTGTAATAAACGTTAAACCTGATAAGGGGAGATCACTCCTATACAGGTATTACTATTCTCTCAACTGCTTATCATTTATATGATAATTCTATTCCATTTTGAAAGAGTGTCCAGACACATTGTATGGAGTGGACTGTTTGTCAAGTTGTGGCCAGTGTCGTACATCAACAACTTGTTACCATGTGAATGGAAGTTGCCTTGAAGGGTGCAGCAATGGTTACAAAGGATCATTGTGTAAAGGTAATAATATAGCGACATTATCTCAAATAAATGACATTTGTAAATTTCGTTTGTTATCATGTTGTAAAGACACTTAAATGGAAAATAACAATGACATGTTTGGAGCTTGAATAAAGAAACACTCGTTCATCCACCAATCTATCCTACTCAGAAGCACTGACCATCATCCTGAAGCCTTGTTTGATGGTGTCTTTACTGTGATACATACCGATTGGGCATGATACGCTAAACGCGTGTTCTCATCGCTATTTCAAAGAGCTTCATAAACACATGCTATGAAATAGTCAGAATCGTACAATGGTTTCTCATGATTATGGCAAGAGTTTTGTCACTTTTATTTCAGTAATGACACATCTCCTTAATTGCAAAACCATGCTTTCTAGCAGCACCAGATACACCTTTCTATTGTGTAAACAACCGTCAAAGACCAGATACGTTTCACAAAAAAACATCTACTTTCAGAATGTGCGTCATAAACGTCTTATAACATCTATTTTAAGAATGTGCGTCATTAAGCCTTTGACAACATCTACTTTGAGAATGTGCATCATTAGGCCTCTCACAACATCTGCTTTCAGAATGTGCGTCATTAAGCCTCTCACAACATCTGCTGTCAGAATGTGCGCCATTAAGCCTGCCACATCTGCTGTCAGAATGTGCGTCATTAAACCTCTCACAACATCTATTGTCAGAATGTGCGTCATTTAGCCTCTTACAACTTCTGCTTTGAGAACGTGCGCCATTAAGCCTCTCACAACATCTGCTTTCAGAATGTGCGTCATTAAGCCCATCACAACATCTGCTTTCAGAATGTGCGCCATTAAGCCTCTCACAATATCTGCTATCAGAATGTGCGTCATTAAGCCTCTCACAACATCTGCTGTCAGAATATGCGTCATTAAACCTTTCACAACATCTGCTGTCAGAATGTGCGTCATTACACGTCTAACAACATCTGCTTTCAGAATGCGCGTCATTAAGCCTGTCGCAACATCTGCTTTAAGAATATGCGTCATTAAGCCTGTCACATGATCTGTTTTCAGAATGTGCGTCATTACACATCTAACAACAACTGTTTTCAGAATGTGTGTTATTAAGCCTGTCACATCTGCTTTCAGAATGTGCGTTATTAAGTCTGTCACATCTGCGGTCAGAATGTTCGTCATTAAGCCACTCACAACATCTGCTTTCAGAATGTACGTCATTAAGCCTCTCACATCATATACTTTCAGAATGTGCTGATGGTTATTATGGTTCCAACTGTGCTGCTTGTGGTCAATGCAAGGGAGACAACTGCAACCCACACGATGGAAAGTGTACTGAAGGATGCGAGCCTGGCTATGAAGGTCCACTGTGTCAACAAGGTAAGGAAATGATTTAAATGTATCATCATATAATGTTTGTTGTTCACAGATACTGACCGCAACGTGGGCCTTCAGGTGAAGGTTGGTGACCAGCTGTGTTACACATTGTCCGCAGACAACAGACAACAAACTGTTTTAAATATTACATGTGGCGAAGCTTTGAATGGTTCATTTGTAACAATAAGTGTCGATGGACCCTACCTGACATTATGTGAGGTGCAGATATTCCGTGAGTAGTCATGCTGACATGCTATTTTCCTTATTTGCAATACATATTATTATTTTATAGCATTAAATAAAAACATCGGAATATAAACGCGAACATAGGATAATGATAATGAGAGCTGTCTTTAAATGATAACATTATAAGTAATAGATACTATGTTTAATGACAGTATTGTATTCGGGTATAAAAGGACAGTTGCGAGAATAAAGAACGAGGCGAAGAAACCGTTCCATTTATCCCGATAAAGTTATGTCAATACTCCCCCGTCTCAAAGCACAGCCAAATATGCGGCTTCCACGACTAGCAAATGGGCGTCTATAGTGAACAGTTCGCTCTTTTCACGTTCAACTATTGGTCCAAAAGTCCACAGCCCAAGCGTCTATGTACATGCAGCCCAAACAGCACTGACGTATAAAGTGTATTAGTTGGAGTAAATAATCAGGATATACTTCTTCTACATCGGTCCCAAATTTAAATGACAAACGTCTATTGGATCAGATTCATTAGGTGTGCTCTGATTTGCATCTCATAGTATGTGTACTTGTAGAATGCAGCAATGGATGGTTTGGAGATGACTGTGACAAGAAGTGTCAGTGTCAGGATACAGCTGAAGTATGTGGCAAGGAGACTGGTAACTGTAGGAGTGGATGTGCTGCCGGAAAACATAGACCTGGCTGTCAGCAAGGTATGCCAGAATGTAAAATTAGGAAATCGTCCATCTGGTAGATTTTCAAGTTTAGTATCAACGTAATTCTAAATTAATTTGTATTGAAGAAATATTGTCCGTAAAGTTAGTAAGTTTTGTTTTTGTGACTTATTTAAGTATAGTGACACACATTTAAGACAATAATTATTTAATGTCCTTGTATGTGTCTTGTGTATTGTAGAATGCAACGATGGTTTGTTTGGATCTGATCTGTTTTACAGAATGTAAAATTGGGAAATCGTCCATCTGGTAGATATTCTCACTTAAAGTTTAGTATTAACGTAATTCTAAATTAATTTGTATTGAACACACATTGTCTGTACAGAGAAACGTTTTGTTTTGTTGTTGTTGGTTTGTTGTTTAACGCTGCACTCAGCAATATTCCAGTTATATGACGGCGGTCTTGAAATAATCGAGTCTGGACCAGACAATCCAGTGATTAATATCATGTGCATCGATCCACGCAATTGGGATCGATAACGTGCATCAATCAAGTCAGCGAGCCTGACCACCCGATCCCGTTAGTCGCCTTTTACGACAAGCATAGTCACCCTTTACGGCAAGCAAGGGTTGCTGAAGATCTATTCTACCCTGGAATTTTCACGGGTCAGAAACGTTTTGTGATTGTGATTTTTCAAATGACTATAGTGATACACAGCTGAGAAAATATAATGTCCTTGTATGTGTCTTGTGTATTGTAGAATGCGACGATGGTTGGTTTGGCTCTGACTGTAACAAACAGTGCCAGTGTCTAACTGCCTCTGAAGCGTGTAACAAGGAGACTGGCCACTGTAGTAGTGGGTGTGCTGCTGGGAAACAAGGTCCAGGATGCCAGCAAGGTTTGACAAAAAATCGATTTATTACCAATTGTTTATCTGTAACAGTCTGATGAAAAGAAATCCATTCACAAGCAGTGGCAACTGATGCCATAATGGAGAACTCTACACTAGGTAGTCGTTGAACACATTAATTTCGCATTTAATGGCTTATGTAAATATAGTCATAAATTCAAGTTGTCCTTCTTAATACAGAGAGCATAAACTCAAGACGTGTTTACCTACCTATCCGTACAGATTGTTGCCAACATCATTATGGGGTCAACTGTTCCTTCACGTGTGGTCAGTGTAGTGGGAGATCGGACTGTAAGAAGGATGATGACACCTGCACACAAGGATGTCAGTAGGATTACAGTCCCCCTTTGTGTAGAAGTGAGACATTTACTTTAAACTGCATTCAATATGCCTAGTGCTACAAGTAATGTCATCAGAAACAAATTGTGTTTTTATTTAGGATAGCTCGGGACAAGCTCGTTTCAGATTGTAGTAGGCATGTAATCAAAAGTAAATCCACCAGACGGGATAGACATGGTGATTATTTATTTCTTGGACTTTCTGGAAATGGATGTTTCTGATTTTGCAAGATTTTGCGAACACTCGAAGATTGCAGATTGAAGATTGCAGCTAATTGGAAACCAGGAATATTTCATCACTTAATTTGGATCCATGTGTACAATATATCGTCGGTGTCCAAACGACGGTTCCTATAACATGGTTAATTGGTATATTTAATACTGACATTTCGAAATTTGACACATCAGTGAGAAAACTTATGTCCGTTGTTATTCCCTATTTCGACTTGTACAATGTATACCCTGGTTTTATTTCAGGTGAACAAATGACTTGCTTATGCATGTTTGTTTTTTTACGGGCGCAACCAGTGGAGCAGGATATGTTCACCTTTTCACGAACACCTGTTATCATCACTATTTCTCAGTGATTCATAAAACACATGCGCATGATATAGTCGGAATCGTACATGATTGTGGAAAGGGCATCGTCGCTCTTATTTTTTTTTCTTTATGTATGAATGTTCTCAGAGGTGTTCCAAAATTAGGAGTATTGTTTATGAAATGTATATGACGGTATAAAACAAAACTCAGTTTTATAAACGTCAAGCCCAGACAATATTCAGTCTCGATTAATTGCATACACAGATTTCACTGTCTTAGAGCACAGCCAAATTCGCGAGTTTCATGAATAGCATTTGTGTTCCTTTACTGAAGAACTCGGGAAAATGGCACTTCTCACTCTCAACTTTTAGCCCACAAGTCCACATAGTACAGCCTATTAGCGTCTATCCTGAAGAATTCGGGCAAATGGCACTTCTCACTCTCAACTATTAGCCCACGAGGCCACCGCCCTTTGCGACTGTGTATATCAGCATGTTCATGCAGCCGGAGCAGCACTGACCAGTGTATCAGTTGGGGTATTTAAATCGGGATATAATTGTACTACACGTGACCCAAATGACAAACATTTATTGGATCAGGTTCTTTAGCTGTGCTCTGATTTGCATCTCATATTATGTTTATTGTAGAATGCAGAGACGGTTGGTTTAGCTCTGACTGTGACAAGCAGTGTCAATGTCTAAGTACAACTGACATATGTGACAAGGAGACTGGCTTCTGTCGGAGTGGTTGTACAGCCGGGAAACAAGGACTGGGGTGTCAGCAAGGTATGAAAAATGTGGTGTTTACATGCAGTACCAATTGTTAAACTGTAACCATCTGATGATAAGACATTTACTTGCGGAATGTTTTACGTGAAGTCATAAACTAAGTAATTGTTCAAAAGATCATTTGGTACTTTTGATGTTATTTGGTGTTTCATGTTAACGTCGTTAGTAATTCAAGATTTCCTTCTAAAACACAAAATAAAACATCAAGAAATGTTGATATATCCCTATCCATACAGATTGTGGCCAACATCATTATGGGGTCAACTGTTCCTCCACTTGTGGTCAGTGTAGCAGGATGTCGGACTGTAAGAAGGATGATGGAACATGCACACAAGGATGTAAACAGGGTTACAGTCCCCCTTTGTGTAAAAGTGAGATGTTATTTTATATACATTCGGTATAATACAATGGACTCTGCTTTTAGCTGAAATTTGTTATGATTGTGGAGTGTGTCAGTGAGTTAAAGTTTAACGTCACATCGGCAATACTTCAGCGATATCGTGACGAGACGTTATGATTGTGGAAATAAATGTTGTTGCTTCTATTAACAACGTTTGAAATGCCCGGTGTCTTCTGTCACGTAATGGGTTTAAATAAGATGTGTAACACCAAGCTAGTGTCATACCTACCATAAATTTAGAAGGTCAGTGTTGTATTTTAATGAATATCAATCTTTATTTAGGGCTCCTGTAAAACATTATGGTGATGATCTCTAAGGCTATGACATACCGATATTTCACTTCAACAGCTATTATGCATGTGTAAATGTATTTGGTAGCTGCTTAACGCTGTAGAGAAATATTTGACATTTTGTTTAAAGTCGAATTGCATAGATCTCAATGGGTAATGGTGTCATTTAAGTGGAAGATCCTTTCTATTTTCAAATTCCAAATCGCACTGCGTAGCGATGTGTTTTCACTAACCTATTTTTTTTATCACTGGAATGGAAGTGATGTCATTTGAACGGAATTACGTATTAGTAGTGAGAATAGTTTCCCCAAAGTAATCTTCTTTGTCGAAATGAAATCAAGTGCGAAACGTATCAGGTTTAAACAGCGGGATCGAGAGTGATTTTAATAAACTTCGGACACAATTTCTACCCCTGACAGTTATGGATGCATGTGTGTACAAGAAAGAGGTCCCGAAAATATTTCTTGACATATGGTGAATTAGAAATGTAATGCTGGGTTTCACACAGTCTCTCTCATTACATATGATTGTTCTGAAATTGTAGTTCTGTAAATGTCACAATACCTTGAGCGTATGCCATATATTTATTTCTTAGTTATAACATTACCTAGATATTTTATTGTTACCATAGTCTTAACATAATGATTGGTGTGAATTCATATTACTGTAAATGATCCACATCAGGGTATGTATGTCATTTGTTTATTTCGTTGTTGAGAAAATATGAAATCGAAGCTAGTTTAACGAAAATGCTTGCATTTATAACTAGAAGGATGAACGTACCTACAATGTATTTCTAACCAAATGTTACCTTACTCCTATCATCATACATCATGTGTGCCTTATTAGTATAGTGTACATCACAATGTGGCCACTGTGGGAGCAACGCTCTTTCTAACACGGCAGATTGGAGATGTGGTGATGGGTGTCAACCTGGATATCAGAATCCACTGCGGCAACACCTAATTGAACCAGTCCGCCATATGATTAAAAAAATCCACAAAATGTATAAATAAGATGTATGTGCACGTGGACTCTCCTGGGGCACTTTTAAATCTTCTAATTCTTTCTCAATCAAGACCAATTCATATAGTTAAGCTGAGAATCTACAAGATATTATTTAGTACTTACAATTAGGTGCTAGACAGTGAGACGATGCACGCGTTATGGAATGTGTATCTCAATATGTTGTATATCTCTTCAAAACGTATCTAGGTTTGATTTTATATTGGAGAAATGCATGTTCACCACAATTGTCTTAACAGCTCAAAACAGTGTCTTTTGGAACACTGTTGAGATGATGTTTTTACTGAAAAAGTCGTATAAGATGTCAAAGTAGCTTTCAAAATATTTCAAGAAGGCACTGGAAATCTACATCAGCCAAGCAACTGCGAGAAGAAGCGATTACAACAAGTGAAATTTTACAGTTGAAGTTATACCCTTTCAGTTCCAAGAGCGAGACTGCACATTGATCTGTACATCTCTTTTCGTGAATCAGTCCATACTTCATTCCACCTTTTATACATGTGACTTGTGACAAAACAATCTCTCCATGAAAGATTTTAATCTGACATTCAACTTATAATCCAATTTCAAATTGCACAAACATTGTCTTATGATACGTATTTTGTTGATAAAATATGTTGCATTTTGTCACTAAAGCTGTTTAAAAAATAAAAACATCATGCGATGTGGTAATTTCATCCTTTCAAGGCAAGGCTTTAAGATAATCTTAGTCCATTCAGTGTGTGCAGTTCACTTCTATGGACCGCCCTGCCAAGGATGTGGACAATGTAAGGACGATTCCCCATGTTCTAAGCTAAATGGGACATGTTTGACTGGCTGTAAACCTGGATATGAACCTCCACTGTGTAGCACAGGTAACTTATTTTAGTTCATCTGGATTCAATATATTTAAAAGTAGTGATTAAATCACAAATGGGAATAAATACAATATTTTGGCATCACAATGTCAGTTCCAATTGTACTTATTGCTAAACAGCATGTCCGGCTGGTTCCTACGGGTCGCTCTGCAGGGAGTGTGGACACTGTCAGGACAACAACAACTGCTCCAGGCAAGATGGCACATGTTCTACTGGGTGTGAGGCTGGATATCAACGTCCGCTGTGCCATGAGAGTATGTAACAACATAGACACATTCTATCCCGACTTTGTGGAGAACTTGAATTTACTTGCTTTACATATATGTTGGTTATTGTAGTGTCTGCAGTACGATCTTTCGCACGTAATCGAATGTATGCCTGTGATATCATCTTATGAAACGTCTCAGAATACAACTTATCGTTCATTAACACAGGTAACATATCTCATTTCATCTGGAGTCAATATAGTAAAAAGTAGTGATTAGGTCATACATGGAAATAAATATATTATATTGGCATCACAATGTCAGTTCCAATTTGTACCTACTGATACACAGCATTATGGTTTGCTGTAGGTTTGTGATAAACGTTAAACATAATAAGGGAAGATCCCTCCTACACAGTAATAATTATTCTCCTTTCTGCATTTTATATGGTTATTCTATTCCATTTCAAAAGAGTGTCCAGACACATTGTATGGAGTGAACTGTTCGTTAAGTTGTGGCCAGTGTCGTACGTCAACAACTTGTCACCATGTGAATGGAAGCTGCCATGAAGGGTGCAGCGATGGTTTCAAAGAACCTTTGTGTAAAGGTAATAATATAGCAACATTATCTCAAATAAATGACAAATGTGTAAATTACGTTTGTTATCATGTTGCACAGACACTCAAATGGAAAATAAGAAGTACATGTTTGGAGCTTAAATAAAGAAAAACTCGATCATCCATCAATCTATCCTACTCAGCAGCACTGAACTTCATCCTGAAGCCTTGCTTGATGGTCATTTTACCGGATGGCCCACCGATGGGGTATGAAACGCTATATATAGAGCTTCATAAGCACATGCTAAGAAATAGTGGGAATCGTACAATGGACAGCGATTTCTCATGATTATTGCAAAAGTATTGTCACTTATATTTGGATAATGACACAATTCCTTGAGTGCAAAAAAATACTTTCTAGCAGCACCATATATACGTTTCTATTGTGTTAACAACTGTCAAAGACCAGATACGTTTCACAAAAAAGCCACGATAGTGTAACAAACAAATCTAAAGCGTCAGTGGAAAAGAATTACCAGTCTTTATTGTCCGCCGAAACAGATTCCATTTGGCGTCAATGGCAAAATACCTGTGAAAATTATACGAATGGACCAGTGAAACTCAGTGTGTTTACAGGGATATTGCTCAATGACGATAGTAATAGACTAAATACCCGAGATCCTGCTTAATACCAATATTCATGCAGATTATCTTAATCACACTTTAGTAGATATGGAATTAATTCCACACAAAATTTTATATCATTTGAATTAAAAATAACTGCCTGCTGACTGACATTGAATGTGACCAGCGTCATTAAATATCTCACAACATCTGGTTTCAGAAAGTGTGTCCCTCACAATATCCCACCTTTAAAATGTGCGTCATTAAGCCTCTCACAACATCTACTTTCAGAATGTAGGTCATTAAGCCTTTGTCAATATCTGCTTTCAGAATGTGCGTCATTAAACCTGTCACAATATCTGATTTCAGAATGTGGGTCATTAAGCCTCTCACAACATCTACTTTTAGAATGTGCGTCATTACACATGTCACAGCATCTACTTTTAGATTTTGCGTCATTTAGCCTCTCACAATATGTTCTTTCAGAATGGGCGGCATTAAACATCTCACAACACCTACTTTCTGAATTTGCATCATTACGCCTCTCACAACATCTGCTTTCTGAATGTGCGTCATTAAGCTTCTTACAACAACTACTTTCAGAATGTAGGCCATTAAACCTTTCACAATATGTTCTTTCAGAATGTGCATCATAAAGCCTCTCACATCATATAATTTCAGAATGTGCGTCATTACGCCTCTAACAGCATCTGCTTTAAGCATGTGCGTCATTAAGCCTCTAACAATATCTGCTTTCAGAATGTGCGTCATTAAACCTGTCACAATATCTGATTTCAGAATGTGCGTAATTAAGCCTCTCACAACATCTACTTTTAGAATGTGCGCCATTACACATGTCACAGCATCTACTTTTAGATTTTGCGTCATTTAGCCTCTCACAACATCTGCTTTCAGAATGTGCGTCATTAAGCTTCTTACAACAACTACTTTCAGAATGTAGGCCATTGAACCTTTCACAATATGTTCTTTCAGAATGTGCATCATAAAGCCACTCACAACATCTGCTTTCAGAATGTGCGTCATTAAGCTTCTTACAACAACTACTTTCAGAATGTAGGCCATTAAACCTTTCACAATATGTTCTTTCAGAATGTGCATCATAAAGCCTCTCACATCATATAATTTCAGAATGTGCGTCATTACGCCTCTAACAGCATCTGCTTTAAGCATGTGCGTCATTAAGCCTCTAACAATATCTGCTTTCAGAATGTGCGTCATTAAGCCTGTCACATCATATACTTTCAGAATGTGCTGATGGTTATTATGATACCAACTGTACTGCTTGTGGTCAATGCAAGGGAGGCAACTGCAACTCACAAGATGGAGAGTGCCTTGATGGATGTCAGCCTGGCTATGAAGCTCCATTATGTCAACAAGGTTAGCCATGGCCAATAGTTAAACAATTGAGGAGAAGGGGGGGGGGGGGGGGGGGAGCATCTTCCAAAAATGCTCCGTTACACATGTACACTCTCTAAGAAGGGTTACGACCAAATCGTGCAGGTATTGTATAAGAATTGACTTCAAATATTTTAAGAATACCTTGCACAATCAATAAGCAATTTATACATACATAATTGTACCAGCGTCAGCCAGTAAACAAACAGGAATACTGAATGATAGTATGAAGTAAAACTGATTCCCTAACAGTTTCATAAAAAAATCAGCCTTCACATTTTCATGGATATAGAATGTGTCAACAACACCTATGGAGAAAACTGCCAATATCCCTGTGGCAATTGTCTTAATGGGACGTGTCAGCCCTCCAATGGCTCATGCATACTTGGTTGCGAGGAAGGCTACAAGGGTGATTCCTGCAAACGTGAGTAGATCAACAGCTTTAGGTATTTAACAATTTTCCCTCTCCTTTATGCTAGACGTTAATAAAGACATTTGATATTATTTATTTGTGACCGAAATTGTTTTGGAATATCAATACATCTTTGATTAGTGCCAATATCTTTCAAGGTCTACCCCGAAATGAAATAGATCTATTGAACTTAATCGCACGTAACACCTTAATAACTCACTCATGAACCAAAGCATGAAACTGTTTTTGACTTTTTAATATTATAGTGTCTACAAGCTCTCAAAGGGGCGACGGTTCCATGGCCAGTTCTACCGTTTGGGCTATAAGTGGGGCGGCAGTAGCTGTACTAGTGTCAGTGATCCTTGTAGTCCTGTTGGTCGTCATCAAGAGGTATGTGTCATACATATAATGTCTTTCTTATAATATCGTTTTTTAACATCTTATATTCATGAAAGATGAGTCTCTTACCTTGTTGTTGAATCCACAACAGAGTAGGTCCCTAGTACCTGAGGCAGTATACAATGCGGATCGGGTAGTCAGACACAATGACCTTGATGGCATGGATCCGAACACCTTGCCTTCAGTCACCCGTTTGCCAGACACATTGTTTTACAGATCGTGACGTATAGCCAGAATATTGCTCACTTTAACGTAAAACAATATTCAGCCACACAAACACTGAAGCATATATGAATGGTTTTACTTGAATATACACAACGGAACACACTATGACAAAATAAACATTATGAAAGTTGTTAGGCATTGCACATTGTACCACACTTCTTAAAGACGTGTATGCAATGAGTATTAGTTCTACGGAAACTACCATTAATTGTACTAATATGTACATACACATTAAAACAGAGGATGGTTTATGTTACAGAAGACGTTATATGAAGTCTCAACAAGAGGAAAATACAATTGCTCTCGGTAAAGTAAAAGGTGTGTCCTAACATGTTAGTACTACGGTTATGAACTATTATTCTCGTTTGAGAATTTTCTCTTTTTATAGCAAATCAAGAACCACAATTTGCTCGCACTGATGATCATGCTATGCTTTATCTCTGTCTATATCAGGAGTACCTAACACCGAATGTGATAGAAATAATTACGATTTAAGACTGACAACGTCGTGTCGCGTGTGTTTCAATACAACCATGACACATAGGGTATAAGTACACGTACATAGTCAATACATCAGACACCCTATTAGCATATCTTTTTAAGGGCCATTTACCTGAACTAAAAGAGCAAGATGTTGCATTAATATCTTATTGCTCTTGTTTAAGGTGAGAAGGACGCTCCTGCTGCAGGTAAACCTGCGCTACCTGAAAAGCCTGCGAAGAAACCAAAACCTCCTGCAGACAACGTGTACGAGAACTCGGAGCCATACTACAACGTCGTACCAGCTCCTGTGTCCCTGGACAGACTCAAGGAGTACGTCAGGGACAGAGTGACGGGCGTGGGATTCGAACACGAGTACAAGGTAGGGCGTGGTTAAATTGATAAATACAACTGTAAGCTAAAGTAAAGACATGCCTCTTTAAAAACACATGTTCATTCGTTTCGCAAAGGAGTGGTGTTATAATGGCGTCATTCTTTCGTTATAACAGAGGAAAGTATGTAAATCCCTAACTATTTTGCCAATCGAAATCTTACCTTAAAGGTTACCTTCATGTTTTGTATATGGCATTGTCAACATGAATATACATATTATCAGTAAGGTATAGAAGGTTGAATTCTTTCGAGACGCAAAAACTGCGAACACCTGGTGTCATTACTGATTATCAGTGATCCATTCGCATAGTTTCCACAGTTATTTTGCCCTGTACGCCAAATGGAATCTGTTTCGGAGGAGAATCAAGAGTAGTTATAGCATTGATGTTTTATCATTTCAGCTACTCCGTTACGGAATACACGGAGCTCATGTCGAAGGGAAAAAACCAGAAAACAAAAAGAGGAACCGTTTCTTGGAATTATTTCCATGTGAGTTTTAGTGAAATAATAATGTATATGAAAGAGCATATTATTGGCGTACATGTACGTTTTGGGGGTATTGTTTTGTAATGAATCGTGTGTGCTGCAATCTACTGGTTAATGAAACCAATAACTAAATAGGATTTTAACCCTGTTTGAAAACTTGCTCTATTTCATACGTCACATGCTGACTTACACCCTCAAATCTGCAAAGAAAACGATCATCAGATCCGTATTTGTCATAGTTGCACTTCCAGGTATATTTACTTTTACTCTGTTCTAAAGAAGATATCATATATATGTCCTGCTACAGAGGTAAATGTCACAGTCATATGTAAATCAAAGTTTCAGGATTTCAGCTCAAACGTTTAGGGGGATTAATAAATGATTCGTAGAAGATACATATTGACTGGCCTAACATTCATATTTGCCCCATGCAGCAATAACGAAATTACATTTTGAACGTGCTAACTTTGCTGAACAATGTGAATGTATTATTCAATTCCTTGATGGTGTGACAGTAGTATTCTAGATAGCGTCTCCATTAAAAAAAAGTTTATTGAGTAGATATCATCTAGTGTGTGTTTCGTC
Source organism: Haliotis cracherodii (assembly GCF_022045235.1). Classification (NCBI taxonomy): domain Eukaryota; kingdom Metazoa; phylum Mollusca; class Gastropoda; order Lepetellida; family Haliotidae; genus Haliotis; species Haliotis cracherodii. Next base: position 20,336,437 of record NW_027266269.1, read on the forward strand.
ATATGAAAACATATCCTAATTTCTCTTTTGAACAGATGACGACAGTCGCGTTGTTCTGATGCCAGATGGTGATGCCACATGGGACTATATCCACGCCAGCTACATAACTGTAAGCCACACTTAATCAAATGGTTAGCTAGTCCCGTATGTATATTATTCAAAACTGCCCCTTGCTAATAAATGAGTGAGCGAAAAGTAATTTTGTATAATGTGTTTGTCATCTGTAACTGCACAATACGTGTGTTTGTTTCAGGGCTTCTCCGAATCCAGTGTGTTCATTGCTGCACAAGGTATATGTCTTGAACGTTATTATATGTTCGGTACATAGATGACTGATTCCTCTGTAACACATATACAACACTATTGCTATATCATTTCCTTCATTGCAAGCCTACAAAGTGGATATGTGAACGGTTTTATTTACATACATGATTTTCGATGACTTCCTCTGTTTATTTGTTTATTTGTTTGTTGTTTAACGCCACACACAACAATATTCCAGCTATATCACGGCTGTCTTTAAATGATCAAGTGTGGACCAGGCAGTCCAGTGATCTAATTATTATGAGCATCGAACCAATTGGGTTATGATGACATGCATCAACCAAGTCAGTGAGCCTCACTACCCGATGCCGTTAGTCGCCTCTCACGACAAGCTTGGGTTCCTGGAGACCTGTTCCAACCCGGCGGATCTTCACGCGAAGGCCTCCTCTGACTCGGAATTCCCCATCGCACTACCAAAGTCATACCTTTCCTCTCTACTCATGGACACACTATTTTCAAACCTAAAGGTTTAAGTAATCTCGTGGTCGTGGTAATTTTATTCCAGGACCAAACCCTGTCACTGTGAACGATTTCTGGAGGATGGTGTGGCAGGAAAACGTCTCGATAATCATCATGCTAACTAGAGTCATGGAACTAAACAGGGTAAGCTGAACTGAAGAGTAAAGAGTTTACATGAACACATTCTTCTTGTAATAATCTATGATGGCAACAAACCTTTTATCCCTCGAGCAAACTTGATATAACTGATAGGGGTTGAGAGCCGTCTAAAATTAGAATCAGAGGCGCATGATTGACTTTTTCAGATATTACTTATATTACCTATATATCAAGTGTTAAAACATTAGATTTTGCAGTCAAGGATGCACATAACCATCTACTTTCTTTTCAGAAAAAGTGCGAACAATATTGGCCTGACGAGAAAGAACAGAAGATGTGTGGTCGCATTGTTATCAAGCCACTGTTGGCCACAGTCAGGGCGGACTTTACCATCAGAAAATACAGTGTTCACCATTCTACGAAAGTAGGTCCTTTGGTCCTGTGCGATACTGAAGCACATGTTAATTGCACATAGGGTGTCTCCTGAGGCATGTGACTTTGTTCGAAATATGCCTCTGTTTACCCAGCTGGGAATGGGTACCCGGTAGGATGAAATGGTAATGCGACACTCACTGTTAACCAACTGTGAAAAGCTGAGATCTGAGTAATAACAGTGTAGCGCTTTGAGCATGCTTGTGTTGAAATATAGCGCAATATAAGTGGTAGTATATAATATTTACTATATAGTCGGAATTGTACTCTACTTTTAGCGGATATTTCTTGTGGCTATTAAAAAGGGTTTTGTCGCTTTTATCATTATTAGTAGTAGTACTGAAATACTCTAAATTTAAGGAAATCGGAGTTGTGCAATATGTTGTTATCGGAACTGACACTTCCTCCGTTCCATATGAGTGAGTGAGTAAGTATGGAAAGCAGATGTTGTGAGAGGCGTAATGACGCACATTCTGAAAGCAGGTGTTGTGAGAGGTTTAATGACGCACATTCTGAAAGTAGAGTGGGTGAGTATGGTTTTACGCCGCTTTTAGCAATATTCCAGCTATATCACGGCAGGGTACATCAGAATCCGGCTCTTTGGCATGACGAGCGAACGCTTTAACCACTAGGGTACCCGACCGCCCCCATTCTATATGAGACATGTAGATCTGTTTCATTTGAGATGCTATTTCTAGCCCTCTGACAAGAGGACAGTGACGCAGCTTCACTTCACGTCTTGGCCTGACCATGATGTTCCTTCTGCGACGGCTCTGGTCGATTTCTGGAAGCAGTACAGGAGTCTGACCTCATCAGAGGAGGACGTTACCGGACCTGTTGTAGTTCACTGCAGGTATGTTGCCTGTGACATTTCCAAAATATGATTTCGCTTTCAAATAGAAACAAAATACCTCTACCCATTCAAGTGACACCGTTTGAAGACTTGCACAGTGATACCCGTTTCCAGAGGATGTCTAAAGACCCTTTATCGTACCTTCATATGTATACCCAGCATATACAGCATACCCAGTGATATACATTCGGATACACTGATCCTTTCACTTTTACATAATTATTCTTTTTACCTATATCATGTAATCCTCATTTTAAAGATTTCCCCTTATTTTGACAGCAAAACTGCAGGATTCATATCAAACCATGCTTAATATAAGATGGGATGTGTGTAGGCATTTTTATCTTTTTCTACAATATACTGTGCCTCAATTTACTGTACTATTATAATATCGTATTACTGCATTATTGCCACGTAAACTTGGGAAACGTATCTGCAAGAACGTAATGAGAAATGGAGGATAGGGGTAGGTTAAGACGTTTCTCTAATATGTGATCCCTTATCATCACTGTATTTGCGATCTCCGAGTACTCGACCTTCATATATAATTCCCTGGTAATTTATCTCCATATCACCTACTGTGTATCTGATGTCCAAATGACTCACCTGCATATCTGACTTGCTGGCAACGTATTTTTTATGGCTTCAGCGCTGGCGTTGGACGTACGGGGACGTTCATTGCGCTCGACAACCTCTTTGACGAAGCCGAGTCTCTGAACAAAGTAAACGTGTTCTCGTGTGTGTCCAAGATGAGAGAGGCTAGGATGAACATGGTGCAGACTGTGGTAAGTCCAAACAGTGAAGAGGCTTAACATTATTGTTTGGTAGCATTATGACAATTATGTTACTTTTTCAGTTATATATGATAACCACATAACTTACATTGAAAGAGACATTCTAATGACGACATGTTTTATAAACACTTTTTGCATGTTTCCAGGAGCAGTACCGCTTTGTTCATGATGTTCTCCTTGAAGCTCTTGGGAGCAAGGGGACTTTTTATACCTCTGCTGAATTTGAGAAAACAGTTGGAAGTGGTTTGACATATACCAGACACGAAGAGGCGGAGATGAGCAGGCAGTATCAGGTACAACTAATGGGCCACGAAATAGCTACACAAAAACAATGCTGGACCAGCAACATTTGCGTAAATAATCTAACCAGCTTGAATGTGATGACGGAAATGACTGAAGGATTTAAACTTTTATTTATTTTTGTCACGTTTTGGTACAGATGCTTGTATCAAACACGTAGGTAGGACATGGTTATATAACTAAGGTTACATTTACACAGAGACTAACAACATCATATTACAACAGTGATGTTATGTGATTCTATGTGATGTAGTCAAGGTAAGCCGATGCAATGAATACCCTGCTGTCTAATAATGTCAGTACTATTAAAGCTAATCCTGGTGCTTCAGCTTCTAAAATCACTATATATATATGTTTATTAAATGTCTTGGATTACATGTATACTGTCTATATATGTTTTCTCCCATATTAATTAGTCATCAAAGATGTGTGAAATTAATGAACACACCGTACCTTACATTGCTTGTTTCCGCAGTCACTCAAAGCGATGCAGCAGGACGTAGATGATGATGCAGTGTCTGCAGCTCAACTCCCGGAGAACAGAAGCAAAAACAGGAATCAAGACATTGTACCAGGTTAAGTCAGTATCAAAATACTTCTACGTGTTGACATTGTATGAGTCAACGAGTCGACGTTAACATTCTGTCCCTTCTGCAATCTGTTTGAAGGATCAAAGTCCTGTCATAAGGACGAATTGGAACTTGTGTCGGTCAGCGGGCATTCCATCCACCCACATTAAGATATTTTTAGGTACTATTAGTTAACATTATTTCTAAATAACACGCACCTTGTTCAAAATTTGAATCAACAAGATTGTACGTGCAATCGTCATACAAGATTTAAAATGTTTAGAAATAACAAACAAAGATATGCAATTCCAATTTCTGACACAAAATACACACTGCCTAATCACTGTGACTGAGTCAGATGAAAATAACATTATTACACTTTAGGTTAGACTAACTCCATCCTCAAAGAACAAGGAGCAAGATTAAACTAAGACGTCTCCATATTAACGAGAGAGCCTTGAGTATTTATGTTCGTTCTTTTGTCGTTATCTATGTTTAGATATATACTACCAAACTATCGGTGTTTAGTTTAGGGAACACCAAAGATTACTAACCTTATCTTCTTTATGAAATAACAAATGTCATTATTCTTTCAGCGAACAATGTTCGACCCTATCTTTCCACTCCCGTGCCAGGCCATAATGATTACATCAACGCAGTAGTGCTTCCAGTAAGCTGACTGCTGTCTTCTTTGCATCAGTAGAATCAAGATATATCACATGGTTATAGTGTTTATATGCAGTGATCTGTTTCAGTACTCATATTAATGTTGAAATCCTCAGCCGCTGTTTGTTCCAAGCATGATAATGATGATCATTGTTTGATTTGTTTTGACTCCAGACTGCCACACGAGCCCGAGGTATAATAGCAACCCAGACACCAGTGACACTGACTGTTGTTGACTTTTGGAGACTGGTGTATGATCACGACTGTTTCACCATTGTCTGTCTCGAAGACGATAAGGTTGGTATCGCACACAAGGATTACTCCGCTTTTGTAAACATAGTGTTCAGTTGTGACATCAAACATGGGCATCAGCTCGTCACACTACACTACACTACAGAAGAAGAAGTAGTCAACAGACACTGCTGCAAATGGCATGAGAGTCTAACAACACCCTTGCAGAAAGCCTAATAAAATGCGCGGTCAATAGTTTGCGAACACTTCAGATCATTTTTGATTAATGTACCATCCAACGCTCCCTGTTTTTTTCCCTTATTCATAATATGTTTATTTGAAGTAAACAAACGTAGCCTATACTATTTTGCAGTTCTTTCAAACTTCAAATATGGGGCATGTAATGATATCAACACGTGCTTCATACACACTATACGTTGTCATCGATGAATTAAATAAATACTGTGGTTTCTTATAACATCTTCAGTTTTGATATGTGTGTAGGTTTTCTTTGGTGACGAAATTGCAGGTGATCATTGGGAACTACATATATGTCTTATTTGAGTTAATGACAATCTCAAATGCGTTTGTTTTCGCATTCATCTCATGGTTAACCTTTCAGAAACTGTATCCCATGATGGATCAAATGTTGGAGATAGGACCTTTCCGAGTCACACACAGCACAGAGGACACTACAAGAGGCATCTTTACCATCGTTCAGATAACAGTAACACTGAATGAAGAGGTGCGACCTCATTCGACAGTCGTCAAATCATATTGTGACATATGAAAGCACATAATATTTAAGATGATATGATGACATCATATCAGTTCATTTCATTTTGGTATCAGGAAGTCTGTGAGTGAATGTAGTCAACAATATTCTAAAAATGTCACGGTGTACTGTAGATAATCGAGTCTGTCTCAGACATTTAAATCAGATTGGGTAGCCAAGCTCTATGAATTTGATGATTGGTGTCACTCATATCGGGCGTGGTGTGTTGGTCCAATCTCATTCAATCAGATCTTAATTTTTGCTTCTGCTGAAGTAAAGGGTCACATCAGACCAACCTTTCGCGAATTTTGACCGACCAATGGAATGACTGACAAGAGACAGCATTAGCCAATCTGAAAGGCAGCTTTCTCATGCTTTGCGGCTTTAGTTTCAAACTGTCGGCTATGTTTTGAAACTTGTTTTGACAAATTCTCGATTAAAAATTTGAAAACACAACAAACGAACATTCTAGAATGGCAAGTAGATGACCTAGATTGTCTGGATTCAGTAGCAAAACCTGTGATTGTCGTTTGGAATACCCCGTGTTAAATCTTTGGAGCATGCATGATCAGAAATCGGATTCCAACTGTCTTTTTCATGATCTAGTAGGCGACGCTCTGATTGGTCGGATAAAAGGTCTTTCTAACGTGACCCTAAATGAGATGTCCTCATATCCTTGTTAAGCGGAAGCGAGATCTAAGATCTATCTGATTATAATGAAATTGGATCAACACACCAAACCAAATAAAAATGACACAAAGTTGCAGATTTGTAGAGCATGACTACCCAATCCCCATTAAAGTTGTTTGTTTGTACTAAAGTAGGTGTCTGGGATAGGGGTGTATACATGTACTACAATCTGTCACTTTACATCGTGCACATTATATCACACTTTTGATCAGACGTAAAGACTGATGCCACGAGAATGCTACTTACAATAATATCAAGTTCCCTGTAATGTGTGTGGTTTCCAGATCGATTCAAGTCGCCTGATCACAGTGTACAAGATGAAATCCCGCATCCCTGGAAGCACAGAAGCTATGCTGGAGTTCGTGAATGAGATCGACACTAAGGGTACTTCCGAAGAACACAAGACACTTGTGCATTGTCCGTGAGTAGAGTTTCTGTTCAAAATAGTTCTCACAAAAGATGAATATGCAACAACATTTGGAAGTATAGTTCAAGACAAGAAAACAATACTGTTTGTTCCATCCTATCCCCCTGGTCTCGTTACAGTGACGGTGCACGACTGTGTGGAGTGTTCTGCAGCGTCCTCAACATCATCACCAGGCTCAGACTGGACAAGGAAGTGGACATCTACCTGACCATCCGGGAACTTCAGTGTATCAGACCCCAGTTAATCCAGTCGTATGTGAGTACTGAATACTGCTTCACCATTGTACTATATCCAACACCCATTGTGACCTCACAGAAACAGAACGTTGTTGTCACAGTTATTCTGATTTACTGACGAAACCTATTGTCTTGTTATATTAGTTTGCGTTAAAAAAAACTTATGATTAAGAAAAATCCTTTCACATATATCGTCAGTAAAACAGTACCAAATTGATTTGTACTATAGTGTGAGAATGCAGTACTCTATTCTTACCTGTAGTCATATTTACAGCCTGTATATTCAAACTGCAGTGAACAAATCTATAAGTATGAACATGAAACGCATAACATGAGCTCGTTGCTAATTATAGCATAACTATATTTCAGAGCTCTTATTTCATTCCCTCAAACTTGGACATAGGATAGGCCGTATTAAATTAATTGAAGTACATATATACGTTATCTGTTCAGATCACCGTCACTCGTTGATCAGCAGACGCCAACATGTATTATCTCTCGTTGTTATATTCTGTTGTTTTAGGATCAGTACAAGTTCTGTTACGACATGGTGAAGGAATACCACAGAGCGTCCAGTGTCTACGCAAACATGTAACCCGGGTGGGTCGACATGGATCTTAACCTTAGTGTTGGGAGACTTTTTATGTCTCAGGTGCTGTTTACTCAGTTCTTTATCTCAGTATATTTGTATTATTGACATGGATACAGTAATGTTTGTGTCCTCAGCTGTGCAACTGTTAAAATATACATATTCATCATGCACCTGCAGACAGACACGGACGTATTTCAGATGGATGTAGTATTTCCTGATCACTCAATTACAGTGAAGGGGATCAATGTTATTTAAAGCCGCTGAGCAATATTCACATGACTGAATCTGAACCACACAAACCATTGACAATAGACACAAGCAATGATCCGAGATATCAGGGCACTATGACACGCTATCAACCACGTTACCGATGTTGACTGGGTCAATACAACACGGGTAAACAAAATACAATAGTGTAACTATTGCATGCAATATAAGAAACTTTTGCATGTAATATGAAAAAGTATGACACAGCCAAGTTGTAAACTGTGGGGCGTTATGTATAACTATATGGCACGGACAAAATCATACAGTAACGCCCAACACAGATATGTCATTCAACAATTCACATCACAGGCATTTTATAAAGGAACACACTGCATCCGTAATGCAAATGTCAATTTTTGGTATAATTATTACAGGTGAGGTGAGGTTAAATGGAGTTTAACGTCGCTATAGAAGGATTATTGTACTTATATAGCGACGTGCATGTACGTGTGTGTATGTGGCTGCTTGTACTAGTCAAGACTAAGGTCGATTTTATTAGTGCTAGCCCACTAACATACCATGCTGCAGTTTAACATGGATACTCCACGCTGACACAGTATACTGACTCCGAGCCGACCAGTCCTTGTTTTAGCCCCTTAATGCCGCGCGCCAGGCAGGGTAATAACAAGTACAATCTTTTAACGTCTTTTGGTATGAAGCGGTCGGACCTTCCGATCGCCGGGTGGATGCTCTCCCACAAGACCAGGCGATCGACATGTCTATACACTGTTACTCGTTTCATCATATTGACAGAGGTGGTATTGTAGAGCAAATCTATACGGCTTAAACTCCCTGGGTTATTGTTAAAAGACATAAAACGTAAACGTTTCTAGAATGCACTTGGCTGACAATGTTATCACGAATAGATTAACCCATGCAATTCTGGTATCACAGTATGTAAGAGACACCAATATAAAAAGAGAACAGTGTCATGTTATCTCACATAAATTTAATTTATCCCATTAACTGAGAATCGAAATTGCAAATGGAAAAGATGCGATGGTCTTTATCCAGTATGTCTGAAAATTGATAATCAAATTCTTTGGCATACTTTGCATTCTGAATGGTGATTGCTTCGTTTTCAGACCATTTAGATATCTATTGATTAAGTTCCGCGTCGGACGTACAGAGTTTTTGTGCCGACAGTAGTAACTGGTCGTTGTTCTTATGTCTATGACAAATACGGTGTATACACATCACCAGATTCATAAAGTTGTTATCATACACCTTATGCACATGTAACATGTCATAAACCACACATAAAATTGATCAAACATATATTCGTAAAGCATGTTGTTTTCAATAGTAACATTATTCTGTCGTAACTACACTTCCATTTTCTTTCATTGTTTCACAGCAAAAGTGTTCATTCCAAGTAGTTATTTTCTTGTTATACAATTATGCTCATTTAAGCAAACAGACACGTTCATCTTTATATTGTGAACAATGTATCAGCTTTTTGTTGTGCTATTTAAATAAATTACCATTTCATTTGTCATTGGATTATTGTTTCTTTCTATGTAAGGAAAGGATTTCATGATATGAAAACATGTCCGTTTTGTGGTAAATCTCTTACTCCAGATACCGCAACATGTTATATGTATATTTAAATTTTGATCGATAGATAGATAGATAGATAGAAAGATAGATAGATAGAAAGATAGATAGATAGATAGATAGATAGATAGATAGATAGATAGATAGATATTAGATTTAGAGAGATACATTGAGAGGGAGATATGAAGAGAAAGATATAGCTACATATAAATACACCCTTCAGAAATTTGTGCGAGGTAGGAAAATACATTTATTCGGGGAACCGTACAAGGTGTTGAGCCATAGTGTTGTGGAGAGAACACTTGGTGATTGTAGTCATCTCACTTATTGGAAATAAGATAAGACATAGGGAAATTCCATCAATAACGCTTGTGTCCCACGTTGGATTCGATAGCGGCCTGGCAGCTCCTGCCAATGGAAGAGACGAGTATGCGAATCACATTCTATGAAATGGTAGCCCACTCGGCCAACAGCTGCAACGTCTGGGGTTGTGGTTGACGTCGGCGTATCTGAGACATATTTAAAACTAGTATGTGACGATAAAAAGATATTAATATACATGTGGATCGATGCTCATGATATTAAGCAGTGGATTGTCTTGTCCAGACTCGATTATTTACAGACCGCCGTCATACAGCTGGAATATTGCTGAGTGCGGCGTAAAACAACAAAACCAACAATGTAACCATAATCAAATAATGTTAATTTTATGAGATTAGACAAGACAGCCTGGTTGGTTGGTTGGTTTGTAATTTAACGCCGCACTCACTAATATTCCAGCTATATGACGGCGGTCTGGAAATAATCGAGTCTGGACCAGACAATCCAGTGATTAATTTCATGAGCATCGATCCACCCAATTGGGATCGATGACGTGCATCAACCAAGTCAGCGAGCCTGACCACCCGATCCCGTTAGTCGCCTTTTACAAGCATAGTCTCCTTTTACGGCAAGCATGGGTTGCTGAAGACTATTCTACCCCGGAATCTTCACGGGTCCGTAACTCAATGTCTCATTTCGAGACTGATACAAGGCAGGAATCAAAAGCGACAAAACCCTTTCTTTAATCATAAGAAATATATAATATAATATAATAAATCCACTGAACGATGCCGACTATGACCCGTTATATACCCGTCACAAACACATGCAAAGGCCAGTCAATAGTGAACCTTCGCATGTCTACCAAAAAAAGAATTACTAACGCCTTAAATGTTGTAACACTGATCAAACAACTTTTGAACGAGAGTCCTATGACGTGGTTTGAAATCTTCGTAGAAAGAGTTTATTGAAGAAAACTAAAGTTGAAAATAGCGTTTCACTGCTTTTGTGTTTGTTCCTGTGGCATATGGGTGGAATCTTAAAACATGTTTGATGACGGGATGGCTATTATACATTAACTGTACACACCTGTAGGCGGGGAAGTATAAAGGTTAGTTTGTTCTTGACTGAAGGAGAGCGCCATTTTGGTTTCTCTAAAGAAATTGGAGGGTTTTTTTCCAAATGAAATGAGAGTGACGTAATCCGGACATGTTTTCACTAATCGCCTGTCACATTCTGTGATGTAGTCGTGTTTCATAATGTAGATTATGCATGCATTTTGTACATTTGGTTTATAAAAGAAGTAAAAATGTTTAGGGGACATATATATCCTTTCGATAAAGGTAACCGGTCTATATTTTGTAAGAATAACTATTCAAATATATCAACACTCGTTGATAAAAGTGGCAAAAATCCTCGGCAAGCCTCGGAATTTTTCCACTTTTATCAACTCGTGTTGATATATTTGATATCAAAAGACACTCGGTTGAGATTCTCTATATCACGTACTCACCTTGCAATGCTGTACATCGTATCTAATTCTCCCTTCACACTGCTATTACAACATATTGTTCAACACAATTAAATACTATGCTTCCATAAAGTATGACTTTGTTCAGTAAACAACACATGTAAAAGAACGGGTTTGATATGAGAAAATTGTAATTAGTTGTCTTCGTAATCACATGTTTGATGCTTGCTGTGAACAGTTGAGCACAGTATTGTTTCAAGACGTTCACTGTATGTAATGTATGATCCATACCATTTCATGCGGCGGTTTACTGTTGTGCATGGTTCATTGCTTTGACAATGTTTTTAACTTCCGACTGAAATTTTACAACCATATATGTGATTTGCTTCTGGAAACATAGGAAATCAACAGGTTGGACTGTAGTTTGCAATTATTTTCCTAAACATTAACACGGTTGCATGATATATTCACGATGTTTGGGTTGAATATAGCAGCATTCTTCTGAACATACTTCAAATCTAAACCGGAAGTAATTACAACACAAACCAAATTAACCAAACGGAACCGTACACAAGAGTAGTGTGTGAGTTGGGTTTAACGCCACATTAAATAGTATTCCATCGCCTGTCAATGTGTCTCGGGAGGAAAGACCGAAGTGATTAGACGTTCACATAATCGGGCCAACCGGGATTCGTACACACTGTCATAGATTTCTGGAGTGCCCAAGGGACACAACTCTGCATAACGAATGCAGCGCCTTAGACGATTAGGCCAACCGTGCCCCCGTACACAACTATAGCAAACTATCATACAACAAAGTTGTTTTTGATGAGATATGTATTGCGTAACATTCCATGAAGAAACAGTGGCAATATTACACTATCACAAACTTCAAAATATATGCACAATAAGTGCAAAACACACAGGTACATTTAAAATACAAAGGAGGTACATTATAACAAATTTATTTTAAAACAAGTTTATTATAATTATATGGAATCAATATGAGAATTCAGCAAAATTATGGTAATGCTGAACATACAAGAAATTTGTTCATAATTGTAGATATGATAAAAAATCTTGGAAATTGTTTCTGGATAACTGTTGGTAAAAGTTATAAAGATTGGCTCCTTTCAACAGAGTGTACCAAATTCTTTTTCATGATTGAGAAGGGACGTTGTTCTAATGTGGTTGGTGTTTTTGTATATATACCAGTTTCAATTTATAGTTTGTGATTGCTTAATCGATGTTTTGAGAAATGTGACCTTTGAGCTTTGTTTTTACAATATATGTAAGATAATTCTCAATATTTATTGATGACTTGACCAACCTGTATGTTCTTAACTTGCTGTTGGATCAATGGGAATCCTTAAATGAATGCGTGAACATATTTTTATATTTGGACTGAAGTTTATTTACAGTGGATTCGTAACATGTTTTTGTGTTTACTATTTCAAAAGATTGTTTTCTTTAACCCAGCCAACATTTTAACCTTAAAGATTGATATTTGCTGCAAAAGCATGTTTAAGAATGACATTTCTTGTGTTATCTATATAGGACTCGTTATCAATTATTTTGTATATCATTGGTACTAATGGTGGGTATGTACAATATGACAGGCCCAGTTATGTGTTTTCTTGGTTTATTGGTTTTCCTTGTACTTGCCATTTAAAGACACTTTTCTTGTGATTTCAAAAGATAACTACATTAATAACAACCAATTTGTACTTGACACCAATCCTCTCCTCCCATTGCTTACACTTCCTTCCTCTGCATATGACATTAAATGGCGGGGAACAATTGGTGCTCTGTAGCAATCTTTACTTTACTTTTTAATCATAATGCACTTGTACACGTAGTTATGAATCAAGCTAGAATGCAGTGTTACCTAATCCCATTTCAATATTGATTTCATTTTATATGTATGTGAGCGAAGTAAACACAAAAGTCACAACATCATTATTTCATTCCCTCGGTGAGTATGTACACTTGACTTCATGCATCGCTACCTTCTCCTGTTTCAACACTGACGGTAAACCTGGCAAACCAGTTTCAATATATGAGCGATTAGGTATTGTACAATTCACTTCCTTGTTACAAGTGCGAGCCCCCCAGCTCTAACCACAGCAAGCAACGGTAAGTCTGATCATATCTCTACCAGTATCAATACCATATCCAGCTTATCATTAATCTTTATGTGTTTGTATATTTATTTAATGCCGAAAAGTTACCACCGGAACACCGTAGCCTCTCTTGTGGTATGAAAGGACAACACCCGCTTACACACTGCTCGTGTGTCATTGTTTTCTTTAGCAATGACACACGATGAAACTTTTAACCTCATTTAATACCTGTGTGTTGAACGTGGGGGTTCACGTTGCTAGTTTAGCAATACTCAAACCATATCACGACGGTGTATGCAGAGATGGCCCATGAGGGGGTCGAACCCGGGTCAGCGTTTTAACCACCCTCGTTTATCCAACAGCTCCATGTTTAATGTAACTGATGTTCAAGTAACATAAACCCCTGAGTTAAAAAACACATCAACCAGACCATTTATCATCACTTTTCTTCAAATCCTGCATTGTGACTGTCCCGTCAATTGTGCTCATGTGACGTAATAGCTTTTAACGTTACGCCAATGACTTGTCACTTAACAGCTGTCTCTTCACACTTTGAGTTATTGAAAGTCCGCTGGCAGGCTTACATAGAAATCATGCAAACATTTTTTATCTTCGAAAATTAATGTTTGTAAATTTGAATTAACGATAAAATAATAAACATGCATTATTTAGTGGATCCAACTCATAATGATTTTCCTGTTATAAATATCCGAAAATGGAGTTATCATAACTTCATGAATAAGTGTGAGCGAGGTTAAAAAATACGTTAGGTGTCAAATGGTTCTGGTTGATTTTTTTGGAGAGATGAGTGTTTTACTGTCAAACATCAAATAAGTAGTTGTGGTCCGACTTTGAGGGCATTCTGGAAGGGTTGTGACTAGGCCACTTGTTTTTAACTCAGTGCAAATGTATGTCATAATCACCTTTATGAGGAAAAAGTATCGGCCTGACATCTCCTGCCTACGGAAGAGATGAGTATGCGAATCACATCTTGAGAAATGGTAGCCCACTCGGCCTGCAACGCAAAAGCCAACTGCTGCAACGCCTGGGGTTGTGGTTGACGTCGGCGGAGCCGTCTATCCAATTTATCGGGTTCAAATCCGGGGATCTGGAGGGCCAGGGGAGAACATCAAGGTTGTTGTTGTGTAGACAGGCTCTTGTGATCTGTGCTGAGCGTTGTCCTGCTGGATTACACCATTGCCGCTGGTTGCGATTGGGGACGTGTGGTAAGAGAATTTCGTTGATGTATCGTTGAACCATAAGATTGCCCTGGATGGATATGGACCAAACCTGTCCTGCACTTCTGTTAAACTTGGCATGTTGTTGAACTGTCACTGTTCGATTGACGCAGGTGGGGGCAATCAAAACCCCCGCATTTTAATACCGTTCATAGTGCGGCTGCAAGTGCATTACGTGCAGCTCTATGGCACTTTTTATAATGCACTGGGTGCGTTTTTCCGAATCATACGTGTTTCCCGACTAATGGTTTGCATGTCCTTGTTGTGATCGTTTGTATCCGGGAAATTTGTCACTGATACTATAACAAATTTAACCTCTTCATTTTGCACCTCTTGGTCCCCTAATTTTGCTTTCATGGCCAAAATATCCGTATTGCGTTTCTTTTTTTAAGAGTATATAAAGCTATTTGCAGAAGAATGCAAAATCATGGATAGAAACTAGAAGAAAATATCAGTTCATCAAAACAATTTTAGACGACCTTGAAAAATATTAGCAAAAAGAAGAAAATCAAAAGTAACACAGAAAGTCATGAGTGGTTAAATGACTTCAAATATCTTCTTAAAGGTGATGATTCCGCAGACAACTAGCATTTGGACTCTTTTGATAGTGATGAAACCAATTTTGCAACACAAATATTAGATTCCCTTATCTCAAAAGAAGAAATTAAATCCGCTATTAAAAATCTGAGAAACTTGAAAAGTCCCGGAATTGATGGACTAATATCGGATTTCTTTAAATACTCTCTTCATAACATCCTGCTGTATTTGGAAATATTATTTAACACAATGATGGATACCTCATTTCCAAAAGATTGGACACTTGGTCCTACCGTTCCAATTCACAAGACAGGCTCAGTGACAGAGGTTGCAAATTATAGGAGATTCAATGTCCCAGTTTATTCATTAAGATATTGATTAGCATTATTGGTATTGTAGTCGGACACCCTTGATAAGGATTTTGACTACCACTGATGATCTGTTTTTCTCCAGGCTCTTATAGATAGGTATATTCATTGTGAACGTGAAGAATTGTACGCTACATTTGTAGACTTTTGTAAACCATTCGATTAGTGTGTAGGGGCAACTGAGGGTATCTATCTAATTAACATGATGTCAATAATGAAATGGGCAAATTGTAATGTAGTTTTCATGAGGAAGTCAAATCATGTGTTAATCATGGTGTACGCCAAGGATGTGTATTGAGCCCTTTTTTGTTAGATATTTTCATTAATGAGATTGCAGCTCAAATCAAAAGAAATTATGGTGATGGTATACAATTACAACCTGTAATTAAAAAATATATTCATGTTACTATTAGCAGATGAAAGAATTAAGTTCTCAAGTACTGTAAAAGGTACAAAACCTTGATAAATAAGCTCGAATTGCACTGCGATACGTGGAAACTAAATGTTAATTTGGATAGGACAAAAATGATGTATTTAGCAAAGGAAATACACTGTCAAATAATGAAAAGTGGTACTTTCGGGGGCATTTACTTCAAACTGAAACCTCCTATTAATCTCTTGGTGTGATACTTTCAAGTAAATTATCATGGAACCAACATAGGTGTAATGCAGGCATCCAAGCTAAAAAGATATACTTGCGAATATAAATGTCTACTGTATAAATGTGGGTATGGTTATATTTGGGACAGCCAGTGTTTCTTAGAGAATCATTCTATGTTAATATCGAAAAAAAGACAGGCATTGTTTTACATGTACTTTCAAACATGGAAACTTCGTAGAATAAAGTAGAATAAAGTATGTTGAAGAAAACTAAAGTTTAAAACATTGTTTCATCGCTTGAATGTTTTACAGGGGAAATGTTAACATGTTTATAATGGCGGAGGGAACTCTATATTTTTACTCTCCACTTTTCTACTGCAGTGTAGCTGCCGTGTTTCACTGTGCATTTGACCGCCTCCGTGGTCTTGTGGTAGAGCGTCCGCCCGGAGAGCAGAAAGGTCCAGGGTTCGATCCCGGGCCGCGTCATACAAAAAGACGTTAAAAGATTGTACTTGTTGTTACCCTGTCTGGCGCTCGGCATTAAGGGGCTAAAACAAGGACTGGTCGGCTCGGAGTCAGTATACTGTGTCTGAGTGGGGTATTCATGTTAAACTGCGGCATGGTATCTCAGTGAGCTAGCACTATAAATCGGCATCAGTCCGGACTAGTACAAGCAGCCACACACACACATACACGTGCATGCACGTCGCTATATAAGTGCAATAATCTTGGACGCGACGTTAAACCCAATTTCACCTCACCTCACTGTGCATTTTGTGTTCGCTGCGTGAATGATGACAGCTATTTTATGTTTACATACTGTCCTGTATAGCGTTTGTTTGTGTGGTTTGAAATAGCTTTCCAGTTGAAGTCACTCTTTCATTCGTTTCAAGTATTTGCCTTCCTATTCAAGTTGCACTTTGACGCGTGTATAGTCTATTTGAATAGATTGTAATCTGATGCCTTTTAGGCTTACGGTTTTTATCATTCTAAATTTGAATTGGACTAAGTCAGATAACATCGTTTGTGTATATCGTATCCTTGCTCAAATGGTGATGTGATTATATTCTAGGATTTTCACCTTGCATTCGAAACCACGATCTTTGGATCCACGCACGTCAAAGGGGGGCACCTCAGCAGGATTTTGTAGGATGAGTGAGTTGGTTTTATCGCCACTGTGAACAGTATTTCAGTTACATCTTGGCATGCCAGCTTGATGGTTGAGGAGGCCGACGTGATGTAGGTTTAAGAGGTCACCAGTTTGTTGAAGCACATGAGCAGGGGTATTGTGTTAACACAAACAATCTGGGATTCGAACCCACTACCATTGGTTTCTGGCGCACTGATTTGCGGCCCTTTTGACTACGTCTATATTCTAATATAGTCTAAATATCTTCTAAAAAGTTCCATACCATACTGGATTAGTTAATGGCTGTTCTAGAA
This sequence comes from Haliotis cracherodii, assembly GCF_022045235.1. Lineage (NCBI taxonomy): Eukaryota > Metazoa > Mollusca > Gastropoda > Lepetellida > Haliotidae > Haliotis > Haliotis cracherodii. Next base: position 20,353,809 of record NW_027266269.1, read on the forward strand.
GATTCCAGATGACACTTGACCCCAACCGTATCTAAATATAATACCTTCCTCTCCACTGCATACGGCGGCGTCAGGCAACAAACACAAACTGTGTATGCAAATTGTGTGAATGACGGGTGCTACCGGTATGGTGGGACATTCTTTCCCCTTTCGCGAACACCTGGTGTCATCACTGACTTTCAGTGATCCATTCATATAATGTTCACATCTATTTTCCCTTTTACGCCAAATGGTATCTGCTTCATCGGATAATCAATAATCAATCGCTGGCGTTTGCGTTTTAACAAGCGAGTGTGTGAGTATGGTTTGACGCCGCATTTACAATATTCCAGCCCTTTTTAACAGGCGAAGAATGATAACTGACAAGAACGCATTGCTGAACAGCGGTTAGTTTCTTTAACACAAAGAGTTACTGAAATACTGGGACTCGTTAACACCATTGCATAATGATTTTGAACTATTAATATATGAATGAAATGAAAGCAATTGCTATATCCCATGCTAACGAGAAAAAGTAATTGTTCAATGAAAATGCATCTTTCTATACATATTCTAGAAGACATCTCGTCGACTTTAAGGTCGTGATTCACAATTTGCAGGTACATGTGCATCATCATGTTAGACGCACAATTTGATGTTTGATTTGTTTGCTGAACGCATGATACTCTCACATGTGTGTTTTTAAAATGTGTTCAACACAAAATGGTTGTTTCATTATCAGGTGCTCATAAAAACACGTTTATTCAACACAAGCTTTGGTTTGACAGGCTGGTGTTTTATTTTAATATTTGTATTTACCTTTTATATCATATAATGCCACCAAATCTGTATTTCCTTCCCGACAACTCCCTTTTATTACATTCGTGCTGAGTGAACATGTGACAGGAAAACGCATCAAGTACGTGAATAAATAACTATGTTCCAGTCAAAGCTGTTTGGTTCAGCAAGTTAATTACTTAAGATTGTAAAAATTCCTATTTCGCAGTTTATTTTACTGTAAAACAATGATTGTAACGGTATTACACACAATTCTTTTAGTACAGATTTCTATGTTAACATATTGTTTCAATTTGGGAATCAACACGTAACACAATGTCTCATTTCGAGACTTATACAAGGCAGGAATCAAAAACCTTCTCTTTATTCGTATGAATTGTGTGATTGCACCAAAGTCCATTGGACGATTCCGACTATGCCATAAGCATGTGTTTATGAGTCACTATCGAGTAGCGATGATACCAGGTCATCAGGATGAAACACATGCAAAGGCTAGTCAATAGTGAACCTTCGCATGTCTACTCAAAACAAGTACTAACGTCTTGAATGTAGTAACCCTGATGAAATAACTTTCGAACGTAAGTCGTACGACGCGCTTTGAAATCTTTGTAGAGAGAGCATATTGAAGAAAACAAAAATATATCGTTTCACAGCTGTTGTGATTGTTCCTATGATTTGTGGGTGGAATGTTAAAACATTTTTTATGACGGGATGAAAATTATATATTTACTGTACACACTTTTCTACTGCAGTGTGGGTGCGGCGTGTCACTTGAAATGTGAATGGTGTGTTCATTGCATGGGTCATGGCTGTACTGTAAATCTATACTAAGCAAACACACGTTTTCTTTGCTGAGCTTGATATGTCTTTCAGTTTACTCCATGTTATATTCATTTGTCATAATGCATGTGTACATGTGCATATGCATCAAGCTAGAATACATGCAGTGTTACCTAATCCCATTTCAATATTGGTGTTATTTTATGTGTATGTGAGCAAGATAAACATCTACGACGCATGAGCATTATTTCACTCACACGGTGATTATGTACGCTGGAATGTATGGGTTGCTACATGCTCCTGTTTCAACACTGATGTTTAATCTGGCAAACCAGTTTCAATATTCATGTATCAGAGAGATAAGATATCGCTCAATTCACTTCCTTGTTACAAGCGCGGGGCTCCCAGCTCTGACCACAGCAAGCAACGGGTAAGTCTCATCATATCTCTGACAATATCCTTCTCAGGCCAGCTTATTATTAATCTTTATGTTTTTGTTTATTTATTTAATGCCTGAAGGTGACCACCCTAGCCTGTCTAGCAATATTATAGGACAACGCCCGCTTACACACAACTCGTGTGTCATTGTTGTCTTTAGGATTGAGATGATTGTATAATGTTGCCATGACCACCTGAAAGTTCTAACCTCATTTAATACATGTGTATTGAACATGAGGGTTCACGTTGCTATTTTAGTATTTTTAGTATTTGTTTTTTTTTTATAAAACTCCATCCAAATCTGTACGGGGTATACAGACATGGCCAATGAGGGGATCAAACCCGGGCCACCGTTTTAACCACAGTAGCTCTATGTTTAATGTAAACTATGTTTAAGTAAAATAAAACCCTGAGTGAAAAAAACACATCAAACTCAAACATACCATTTATCATAACTTGTCTTTAAATCTTGCATTGTGATTGTCCCGTCAGTTGTGCTGATGTAATAGCGTTTAATGTGACCTCGATGCCTTGGCACATAACAACTGGCTCTTCTCTTCTCTTCTCTCACCTTCAGTTACTGAAAATCAGATGACAGGCTTAGATAATGGAAACATTTTGAAAATAAATTTGAATTAACGATACCAAAATAAGCATACGTGATTTAGTTGAGCCTTCAAGAAATCCGCTAAAGCAACTCACAATGACTTATTTATCATAGATATCCGTAATTGGAGTTGTCATATCACCATGAATCGATGCGTGTGAGGTTAAAAGATACGTTGGATGTCAAATGGTTCTGGTTTATATATTTGGAGGGATCAGTGTTTTAGTGTTAAACATCAAATGGGTAGTTGTGGTACGGCTTTGGGGTCATTCTGGAAGGGTTGTGACTGGTCCACTTCTTTTTAACCTAATGCAGATTTATGTCATAATCACCTTACGAGGAACAATATCTTCAGAGCATGGGATGCTTTACACTTCCAAAACAGTAACGAATAAGTAGATGATGACAGAACTACAAAGGGGTAGAATGAGGGTAATAGATGAAAAAGAAAAGGAAGGACCAGACGTGATCTTTGGGGGAAAGGTCCGCACCCATGGTGATGTTGTGCTGCTGTAGTCAGTTACGATACGTGCAAGGTGTGCACGGCTGTCATCGCCTTGAAAGATAAAACGTCGACCATTGTGGCGCACAAACGGCACAGCTATTGGTGGCTGTATGTAGTTCCGGTAGTATTGTCCAGTGACTCTTGCATGATATAATATACAAAGGAGTTCTGAAAGTCATAGTGGTCCTATCTCATATCAATACCCATCCATAAATGAGTCATGCTGCCTTGCGTTGACGTTCGCAAGACGTTCGGTATGTTAGGTCAGAATCATGCCAGGTGGTGAAACAACTATGTTGTTATTCGGTTATATTCGATAATAGACATGTACGTGCGCACACAGCAGCAATTTGAATCAGACTAACGACTGACGGTCAATTCCCCAGCAAACATACCGCACTTACGCCACATATACCATCACAAAGAACATCACTGCCCACTCACAAGTTACCCTGACAACATCGAACGCAAGCACTCGCTGGGAGCCGCCATGTTGAATGGAGTCTCGCTCGAGGGAGATTTCGTTATATGTTTCCAACCCAACGAATTTAACAGTCAGGACGGTTCCATGCCAGTAAGTCAAGAGTGAACCTGCAAATATTACACAAAATCTTCAGCTATTCCTCCAGTTTCCATGCTCTAATCACCATTGGCGTCTGCCTAGAATGTGTCGATCTGTTCATGGTGGTCAACACGTGGTCACCTAACATGCAGATTAGTACACAGGAGTTCTGTGGTCACGTTGTGGGGTCATGGGTAACCCATTGGTTTAAGGTGCCGCTATTCGCTCTGCTGCGTTGCGTGAATCGCCCCAATTATGTTTCAAGGTTTGTCAGCATCATACCCGTCCTCGGGGGTTTCACGAAAGTGGTATATGTCTGAGACCTGCATCCATTCGGGCTAACCCACTGACACGCCATGTTATAAAGGCGGCGTTAAATCCAACTCACTCACTCAAGAAATAAAACAGTGCAAAGAGAAAGCCCCAAGCAAACATTATTTCCACTGTACGTGATACGTAAGCCTCACGTGTAAATACAGTCACGTGACGGAAGCAATCCACGTTGGGCCGACAGAGGTAACACAGGTAGGGGGAGGAGGCCGATATAGAAGAGATAAGGGTGTGGCCAGGGTCCGGATATAGAGCCGTCTGAACCTACTAGTAATATCATTAATACTGTGAACTCGTGTTTTGGAATATATCTGAACTGCTTTCAAAGTTATCCGATTGTGAGTGTAAACTTAAGTGTGAGTTTTGAAAATCACTTGACATAAGGTTTAACGGAAACGTGGACCCCGAAACTGAATTTTGATGATACGTTCTGCGAAAATACTAACATCAGATCGCAATTTTTTTGAAAACATTCATGTGGAATATGTGTTCATATCAAAAAGGTTCTAAATGATGAATAAAATGGTGTATATCTATCACTTGACAAGTACTGTTTGGAATCGTGTTATACTGCTGTGTATGCCTCATGCCTCTTACATAAAGCTATTGATTCTGTTTTTACAAATATTGATGAAAGTGTATCGTTGTTTACAGAAGCTAGTGTATATGCAGGGAATGTAACTGTGGTTTGAATGGGAATGTGTGTTATTAAAGACGAAAAGATGCACTCTTTTAAACCAATTCAGGAAAATTTAAGATAAAGATGCACATGCTAAGAAAACTGTTTCGATCAACAAGTATAAAACTATTTGCAGAACGGTGATCTTAACGGTTATGATAGTACAGACAACTTGCATTTGGACTCTTTTGATAATGACGAAACCAATGTTGCACAAGAAATATTTATTCCCCAAGCTCAAAAGAAGAAATTAAATCCGCTATTTAAAATCTGAGAAACTTGAAAACTCTCGGAATTGATGGACTGATAACAGAATTCTTAAAATACTCTCTTGATAACATCCTGTCGTATTTGGAAATATTATTTAACACAATGATGGATACCTCTTACTTCCAAAAGATTGGACACTTGAAATTATAATTCCAATTCACAACAAAGGCTCAGTGACAAAGGCTATAGGGTATTCAACGTACCAGTATATTCAGTAAGATAATTATTAGCATTGTTCGTATTGTGGTCGAACACCCTTGATAAGATCGAAGAGCAAACAGGATTTTACTACCACTGATTATATGGTTCTTCTCCAGGCTCTCATAGATAGACATATTCATTGTTAACATGAAAATTGTATGGTATATTTGTCGACTTTTCTTAAGCATTCGATTACTTTGTAGGGGCAACTGATCGTATCTATTTAATTTACATGGTTTCAGTAATGAAATGGGCAAATTGTTATTTAGTTTCTATGAGGGAGTCAAATCAGTTTTTAATCATGGTGTATGCCAAGGATTTGTATTAAGACATTTTTTGTTAGGTATTTTCATTGAGCTTGACATTGAGCTCCTCCGAAAGAAATTATGATGATAGTATACAATTACATCCTGAAATTATAACAATATTCATGTTACTATTATCAGATGAAAGAATTATGTTCTCAAGTACCCTTGATAAAAAAAACACTTTAATTGCACTGCGATACGTGGAAACCTAATGTTAATTTGGATAGGACAAAAATGGTGTATTTAGCAAAGGAAATACACTGCCAAATAATGAAAAGTGTTACTTTCGGGGACATTTACTTTAAACTGAAACCTCTTATAAATCTCTTAGTGCGATACTTTCAAGTTATTCAAGTTAATTATCATGGAACCAACATAGGTGTAATGCAGCCATCCAGGCTAAAATGATAAATTTGGGAATATAAATGTCTACTTTATAAATGTGGGTATGGCTTTATTTGGGACAACCAATGTTTCTTTGAGAATCATTCTATGTTTATATCGAAACTAAGACAGTCATTTTTACATGTACTTATAAACATGGAGATATTCTAGTAAATGCAAATACAAATACAGATACAGAAAAATATTTAACTGATGTCAATATAAGAAGATGCAGATATCTTTAGCACAATTTAGATGCATGTTAATGGTTTAAGTTGTATGTCGTAAATAAAAAATATATTGAACAAAAACACTATGAAATATATATCTATTAATATACCATGCCATATCATTAAGAAATGAATCCTTGTAAAAATGTTAACCAGTTCCACATTGTCATGTGTTCTGCACTATGGGTCTGTGGCCACACAGTTATACATGAATAAACAGAATTGAAAAGGTTACAAACGATTTCTCGCCTATACCGATACTGTTGGTGTATAGAGATTACTACACGAGTGTCTGTCAGATACCATTTATTTCACGAGTTGTTTAAAAACGTATCTAAAGAGCAAAAGCGATTTAGATATGCTTTGAAACAACGAGTTGGTATATTGAGATTACTACACGAGTGTGCTTTCGCTCGTTGTAAGATAAATGGTATCTGACGGGCACGAGTGCAGTAATCTGTCTCTTACACACCCTAAAATTGCACCTTTTTAGCATCGAATCAATACATTTTGTCCATTCTCATGATCACAGTGGCGCATTAATACATAATACAACGGCCATCCTTGACATCACCCGACGTACCGCTTACCACTCCTTAATAATGTGACTCTACACGAAAAGGTTTCTGTATATCTGTGGATTATCAAGGCGATGATGATAATGCAAACTAGATAAGATCAATGCACCCGCTGGATGCCGAGTTGTACGAGAATCCCAGAGGTGTGGGGTGACCTTGGGTCATGCATGCAGCAAGCATGTTTGACACACGTTCTGTTATTGTTGTGAAACGTTAGCTCGTCTGTTTTTACGCCCACTACAAATCCATGTCAGCAGTCACAAACTTACATGATAACAATTAAGAACATATACTTAATCGGACACGGACTTCCTTAGGGTGATTCTGTGTTTAATGTGAAATAATTGTAAGAAATCAGTTGCCAAGATAATGGTTGACGTACTTTTGTAATTAGTCCTTTGCGTCAGCGCTAATCCAGCAAACTAATGGCTACGAATATGTTTAAAAATCTAAGTAAACAGGGTGAACTATTTTGTGGTTGAGACGAAATGGTGCTTTGCTTTCAATTTAATTTCTTCTGAGTGTTTTATATGAAACACATTTTTACAGCCATTTTAACGCCTGCAGTTATCAATTTTCCAATACGTCACAAGTATGCCGTAACTGTGAGATCTTATAAAAAGGTCCTCATTTTGCAATGTTCCTTTCATTCAGTTTCATTCAGTTTCATCTAAAAATCAAATCGGCGAAACAACTTTAGAAGCACGTTTTAATTGAAAGTCTTTCACCTCCAATGTCTATTTCATCATTGAAACCCACACCATAGTAATTTCATTGATACGTATTTCACTATGACTTTGTAAATATCATGAATGTATGAAATGACTCTCAGGAAATGACTGAAGTGTGAGTGTCTGTTTACATTACTTGTCTGATACAATTCGGCCAAGTAACATAATCGATCATCAAACAACACTTATAACTCCAATTAGTTGATTGTTAATTAGTCTGATGCAGTTACTTTAGCCAATTTTCTCATCCACTGTTACAAATACAATCTTCGGATCAAAGTAACTTGGAAGTACAAATACCTGAGTGTTGTATTAACACTGTTGTATCACATTTCGTGAATTAGTCACTCAGTCGTTCATTTGTACATGTCGTGAAGGCCCAGACAGATGTGCAGCAGTAGACATAAAATTGATGTAATGTGGTTAAAATGCACGCAAAATGAGTACATTTAAACATGTTAAAAATCCATCCTTGCTTGAGAATGCGACATCAAACCAGAGTTGTTTAAGTGCGACTCATATCATAGCTATTATCGAGGTAGTTCCTGCAAGTCATATCCTCAATTAGATTAGGACTGCATAGTACCGGAACACACCATCACAGTCACATATTCCGAAGACGTTTATATAACGGATCTATTTATAGTGTTTGCCTAATTTTGAAAAATCTCGTTTTGCTATTGAATTAGTAAAACATAGTAAAATAATGCTACTCTTATCAGAACTGATTTTACTTAACACAAGCTTTGGTCAGGTGGATTGGTGTTGTTAATACAATATTGGAGATTTCATCTTTCCAACCATACAATATATCAAAATATGTATTTCCTTCTTGATAACTCCCTTTTATTGCATTGTGTTGAGTCACCGTGGTGCGTGCAATACTTGTGACAAGTCAACAGGAAAATAAACAAATAACAATGTTCTATTTCTAAACTGATACCATCCTGGAAAACAGGTTTAACATTATCGACAGTCGTATGCTCAAGAGGCATACAGTTTTATACAACACCCTCATTACTTCCTGATCTCAGGGCGAGGCACCCAAACACGTCCACAATATGCAAAAGGTAAGTCTGATCTCTCTATTTATGTTTGTGCTCCCCCACCATCCAGCTTTTTATGACACAGTATAACAAGAGGTGCTTAGCCCAAGTCAATAACACTTAACAAGATCCTAGCATTAGGGTGCTTTATGCGTTTTGATCTATCTAGGAATATCCCTCGGCTATGTATTTGTCCAAGAGTATGAGCAAAAACATAACGAGTTTTTCAAGTTATTTATTTCCCATGCAAAGGTTAGTTAAGTGTTCATTTTGACAAACGCGGGAACGTATGACACAATTCTTTAAATGATGTAACCCTGATCAAACAACAATTAAAGTCGTATGAAGTATATTGAAGAGACATCAAGTTTGATATGTTGTTACACCGCTTGAGAGTTTGTTCCTTGAGAGTTTGTTCCTTGAGTGTACGGGGTAAATGTTAAAATGTTTACGATGGTAGAAGAAAACTTATATCCTTAATGTACACTTTACTACTGTAGTGTAGGTGCGCGTTTCACTGTGCATGTCGTGTTCGCTGCGTGACTAGTGACAGCTGTCCTGAATAGCGTTTGTGTAACTCGACATAGCATTCCAGTTTAACTCCCTCCTTTCAAGTATGTGCCTTCCTATTCAAGTTGACACATTGAGTCTATTCAACTATCAAACCGAATTGATGTAGGTATTAGAGGTTACCACTTTGTTGAGGCACACGAGGAGGGGTATTGTGTTGACACAACCAGGGCGAATCTTGGATTCGAACCAACGATCATAGGTTTCTGGCAAATTGATATGCGGACCTTGTGATGGCGTCTATAGTCTAATAGTCTAAATACCTTCCAGAAAGTTCAATACCATGCTTGATTAATCTATTACTGTTCTAGAAGATTACAGATGACACTTGACCCCTAAAAGCATCTTAATATCTTCCACTCCACTACTTACATTCCTGACAACTACTTATTGTTCAAATACAATCTTCTGAACTTCTAATGAATCTTAACAGAAACAGTCCAATACAATTACAACATTGTTCAAATACACATCACACTGCTATATACCGGTATCCAAATGAACACGTATACAGTGTCTGTTAGTGAGGTCGGCTCTCAAGTTGCGTCTGATTTATGGACTGATAAGTTTTAAAAACGGATTAAGTTGGTAGTTGTTTGACAAAGTAAAGTTTTTTGTAATATTTGCGAGGAAAGTCGAAAAGTTGACAAGGAAGTGAGATAAGCGTTATCTGCATGAGTATTAAACACACATAAACATGTAATTTGAACTACCACCCAGAACAGAAGCTTATCGCATGATGCTTCTGTCATTAACTGGAACATCAACTTAAAAGATACATATGTTTAGTGCTATAAAGATCGATGCAACTTTACATGAGCGGGAACAACATTTTTAATTGTTAGCTCGTTTTGTCGACAAACAAATATATGATAGTAAGATCTGCTGTGGCAATTGCATGACCACAAGACTGAGTATATCAATAACATACATTTCTCATACATGCAGGTTGTATCGTGAGTGATTGTGGTTTTATGTCGCTTGTAGCTATTTCACAGTGAGGGACACTAGAAATGGGCTTCATACATTACCTATTGACCATACATTTTCGTGAGAGGCGACCAACGGGATCGGTTGGGTTTGCTCAGTGACTCGCATGCCATCGTGTCCCAATTTCGTAGAACGATGGTCAATCGCTGATTTGTCTGGTCATAGTGGTTAAAGCGTTCGCCCATCCCGCCGAAGACCCGGGTTGGATTCACAACATGGGTACAATGTGTGAAGCCCATTTTTGGTGTCCTCCGCCGTGATGTGTTAGTTATGACATGACACAAAGGAACAAAGGTCAGAGGATAGCGTAGGGCATTTATTCAACAAACATGAGTGTGTGAGAACCATCGATACGTTCACAATGAAGTATGATATACGTTTTCTGGTACACAAAAAGTTCATTTTAGTTCCCTCTGACACAGGTTTGTATAGACATTGCCCCTACATTTTCTGAAACCTGTTTTAACATCCTTGACAACATAACTATTATGTATACATCAGTAACAAAGCACAATTAATTTATCGGTATATGTCTTCTTCTATGTAAGCTTTTGTTTGGTATGCTTATTGTTTATCTCCTAAACAGCCTCGTCAAGATCTTGGTTGGTGTTGGTTTTCAGCGACCCATGTTTGTCACAAGAGGCGACTAACGGGACCGGGTGGTCAGGCTCACTGACATGACCATAATTTCGGTATACATTGTATTTCACTTCAGTGTGTGGTGCTATGCATGTAAAAACTGCGTCTACCAGTAGCTTTGTGCAGATATTTATATCATTATAACTTATATAATTTGTAATTCCCGAAAATGGAAATGACATGTCATCTGAGTAGGTTTGAGCAGCGAGGTTAGCTGATTTGTTGGATTCATTTTATGTTAACCAGCAATCTCAAAGTTGCACGAACTGTTACATGTAGATCAACCGGCTGTTTACGTGTTAAATGGTTCTGGTTGGCTAAATTTGCCTGAATTTGTTTTCAGATTTCATCGGACAAGCACATGGACGATGTTTCTGGTGTATGTTATACTTCTTGTCTCATTGCCGGACTCCTCACAAGGTAGGTCCTTACTACGCGGATTCATACAGTTTGAACATCAGTTTTTCGATTCATACCTCAATTAACCAAAAACAATACACAGTCAATCCTAAAGTAAAAGGCATCATATTGTGCCTAGGTTAGGAGTGTATGTTGTTGTTCTAACTATATCACAGGTGTACAATTAGATGATTGTGGGGAAACGTTAAACAAGAGGCATGCTTAGATATTAGATACTCGCAGTCATTCTATTTGTTTCTACCGAAGATTGTCACTGTCAGAATGGATGCACGGATTTCCCTGGTTCTCCTTGCCCAGGAACAATGTGCCAATCAGACTGGTTTGGGAGTTACTGCCAAAAGCGTGAGTAAACGTACAACATAAATAATTTCATTCAGAGAACTGTAAGCAGATATCTAGTAAACATAAAATATGCCATTGTTGTATCATGAAATACTGTGGCATAATATGAGTTATTATTGATATACATGTATACAAATTATGGATGTAACAAAATAGTTATTTATAGGCACCACATATTCAGGATATGGGTCGAATTTGATAATCAGTCAGCCGACGAATCACCCAAATAGCACCCAATCACCTGTACCTAATTTTCATAATTTGTAATCAGATATATATACAATGTAGGTTGGGTGGCCAACAATTTACCGAGCAAAGGTCACATCAAATTCCAAACATGTCCTAGAACTGGTTTAAAAACGAGAACATCAGCAAAAGTTGAAGTAGCCTTTTGCAAAGAAGGAAAGAAATGTCAACAATGAGATTATTTACTTGGACGATGTTAAAAAAGTACGTTTTGTCTTCGTTTTGATTTTGAGCTATACCTTTTAATACTTCTTTTGAAAATACAGGTTTCTAAGTTGGATTGTTCAATGTGTTCGGCCTTTTAAGTGCGGACTTTGCTAGATTGAAAATAGTGCCGAGTACGACTGTGTTTTAATATTTGATCTATTTCGTTAAAGGCAATATAGCCCGTGGAAAGTCGACATCGCAGAGCAGCGAAATGCAAGGATATGGTGGTCCCTTTCCATCTGACAAAGCTGTCGATGGCACCACTGACCAAACGTTGGAGCATGGAAGTTGTACGCACACGGGCGACACGACGTCCACAGGAGAATGGTGGCGTGTTGACATTAATACCACATTGGAGATTAGACGGATGAGAATATATCTCCGTAATGAAAGTGAGTTTGACACATGTTTAAATATTATACATCCTGTTCAAGAGGAGGGGGACATGCGTGTACCAACAGGAGTACCCGCTCGTTGTGTTCTTTAGCCGTGGCAGGATCCTAAGCCCCATCCCCGAATATTACACAATTAGTTGCTTTCTTAAGAGATTTCATGGTTTGTTGTTGAACGCCCACTAAGCAATATTCAATTTATATGACGTCAGTCTGTAAATACATTAATTTGACATCATGAGCATCGAACTCCACAATTCGGATGCGAAGACATGCATCAAGCAAGTCATACATATGATATAAAGTCATTTCTTATGTAACCCAAGGAATGTCTTGAATATATATCACATCACACTATTACTCGCATTGTTCTTCAAATTGTGCTTGTTCAGACGCCATAGTTCGAAATTCATAATATTTACAATTATCAACATCAAAAGGATAAATTCCAACATGCATGTATGTCGCTACAATACCACCAGGACCTAATCAGGGTTACACATTATACCTATACACATCTTGTATTATCACATAATGTTTGTTGTTCACATAACGTGTGTAGTCACAGCATCGATCTGCACAATTTGATTGCAATGACATGCATAAAGCAAGTCAGCAATTCTGACCCTCGATCCTGTTATTTGCCTTTTACTACAGGCATTGGTTGCTGAAGACCTATTTTAACCCGGATCTAACCCGGGTTTTGTAAGAGAAGTTACGTAGGTGAACACAGTCTGACCTCACAGACTATGTACATACATATGATATGTGGTGAATTCGTATTCTTATACAATTATCAACACAAGAAGGATAAATACCAACATGTGGAATTTATATCACAACATATACATGTACCACAGGGCCTTATCGGGGCTACACATTATACCTATACATATCTTGTATCATCACATAATGTTGTTGTTCACAGATACTGACCGCAACTCTGGCCTTCAGGTGAAGGTTGGTGACCAGCTGTGTTACACATTGTCCGCAGACAACAGACAACAGACTGTTTTAAATATAGACTGTGGCGAAGCTTTGAGTGGTTCATCTGTAAAAATAAGTGCTGATGGACCCTACCTGACATTATGTGAGGTGCAGATTTTCCGTAGGTAGTCATGCTGACATGCTATTTTCCTTATTTGCAATACATATTATTATTTTAAAGCATTGAATAAAAACATCGGAATATAAACACGAACACAGGATATGATAACGAGAGCTGTCTTTAAATAATAACATTATCAGTAACAGATAGAGGTTTAATTAACAGTTCCCTCCTTTGGCTTTTAACTATTGGTTCAAAAGTCCACGGCCCAAGTGTCTGTGTACATGCAGCCCAAACAGCACTGACGTATATAGTGTATTAGTTGGAGTAAATAATCAGGATATATTTGTTCTACATGGGTCCCAAATGACAAACGCCTATTGGATCAGATTCATTAGGTGTTCTCTGATTTGCATCTCATAGTATGTGTACTTGTAGAATGCAGCAATGGATGGTTTGGAGATGACTGTGACAAGCAGTGTCAGTGTCAGGATACAACTGAAGTATGTGACAAGGTGACTGGCAACTGTAGGAGTGGATGTGCTGCCGGGAAACAAGGTCAAGCGTGTCAGCAAGGTATGACAGAATGTGAAATTAGGAAATCGTCCATCTGGAAGATATTTAAGTTGAGTATCAACGTGATTCTAAATTTATTTGTATTGAAGAAATATTGTCTGTACACTCAGAAAGCTTTGTTGATGTGATTTTTCAAATGGCTTAAGGAACACACACTTCAGAATATAATTATTTAATGTCCTTGTATGTGTAATGTATATTGTAGAATGCAACAATGGTTGGTTTGGATCTGACTGTAGCAAGCCGTGCCAATGTCTAACTGCCTCTGACGCGTGTAACAAGGAGACTGGCCACTGTAGTAGTGGGTGTGCTGCTGGGAAACAAGGTCATGGATGCCAGGAAGGTTTGACAAACGTCTATTTGTACCCATTATTTATCTGTTACAGTCTGATGAAAATATATCCATTCACAAGCAGCGTCAACTGATGCCATATAGGTAATCTTTGAAAGCATTTATTTCGTATTTAATGGTTTATGTAAATGTAGTCATCAATACAAGTTTTCCTTCTCAAAAGCAGCGATTATAAATTGTAACATAAAAGTAGGTATGTTCTCTGATCTGATTGAGACGTGTTTATATCTACCTTTCCATACAGATTGTAGCCAACATCATTATGGGGTCAACTGTTCCTCCACTTGTGGTCAGTGTAGCGGGTCGTCGGACTGTAAGAAGGATGATGGAACATGCACACAAGGATGTCAGCAGGGTTACAATCCCCCTTTGTGTAAAAGTGAGACATTATTTTATACATAGTCGGAAAAATACAATGAATTCTGCTTTTAGCTGAAATTTGTAATGATTGTGAAAATGAATGTTTTCGCTTCTATCAACTGCGTTTGAAATGCCTGGTGTCTTCTGTTAGGTTGCGGGTATAAGCGGTGGTTTTTGGTGTTGTGTGTAACATCTACCTAGCATCATTCTTACTATAATGTCAGAAGATCCGTCTGTATTTTTATAGATATCAATCTTTATTGTTTGGTCTCATGTAAAACACTATGGAGATGATCTCCAAAACCATGTCATTTCATTTCAACATCTATTACGCACATGTAAGTTTATTTGGTAGCTGCCAAACGAGATACAGAGATACGGGACATTCTGTTTCAGAGTCGCATTGCATACACCCCAACCTGAAATGGTGTCATCAACATAAACATAAACTTTCCTCTAGTTTCTAATTCAAAGGGGGCACGGGTGGCCCTGTCATCTAAGGCGCCGCGATTCGCTGTGCAGAGTTGCGTCCCTTGGGCACGCATGAAACCTATGATTGTGGGTTCGAATCCCGGTTCGCCCCAATCATGTTTATAGGTTTGTCAGCACCATACTCGTGCTCGTGGGTTTCACTGAAGTGGTAAACGTCTGAGACCTGCATCACTTCAGGCTTTCCTCCCACATTAAGCTGACACGCCTTGATATAACTGGAATACTGTTACTGTTAGCGGCGTTAAACCCAACCAACTCACTCACTCAATTCTAATTTAAAACTGAAAGAAAAATAATCACGTGCGAAACGTGGAAGGTATAAATAATAAAGATACAGTCTGGATATCCCAAAGTTACCCCTCGTGGGACCCAAGGTGATGTGACTAAGCTGGATAGGTTCCCCTTCGGATTCAATCGGTTCCCCTGATTATTATGGATGCATGTGTGTACATGAGGTTGACACTATCCAAACATTTTCCTTGACGCATGGTGGATTGGAAATGTCATGCTGGGTTTCATACCCTTTCTCTCTTTACATGACATGTGGTTGTTCTGAAATTGAAGTTCTGTAAATGTCCCAACACATTGTGTGTATATTATATAGTCTGCGCTATGATTAGAAAATTACACATTATATACAAGTAGGATATACATGCACGTGAACACCTTTGATCCATTTGAAAATCTTCTCACTCTTTCTCAATCCAGACCAATCCGTATAGTTTAGCTGAGCATCAAGAAGGTATTATGGAGTACCAGACAGTGAGACAATGCATGATTCATGCAATGTGTCTCTCAATATGTTTTATATCGGTTTATATCGAATCTTGATTTGATTTTAAATTAAAGAAATGTATGCACGGCATAATTGCCTTACCGGCTCATTGCAGTGTATTTTAGAAACATTGTTTAGATGATGTTTTACTGACAAAGTCGTATCCTGATACAACTTGTGTTTCTGGTTATTATGGAAACCCGTGTACATGAGGCAACTGTCTGAACAAAGCTGCTTGTAGTCAGTATGTGACATGTGGTAATGGGTGTCAAACTGGACATCAGAGTTCATTATGCAAATGTATGTCTAACCTTATAATGTCATTACCAGTTACATCTTCAATGAATGTTAATGACAATGCATTCTATTGTATCAAAAGATTTAAGCATAAGTTTATCAGCTGTTTTGATTGTTTATAGTCTTAATCGTCCAAGTAGCTTTCACAATGTTTCAAAAAGGCAATTACAATCTACATCAGCCAAGCAACTCAGAGAAGAAGATGTGATTATAACATTGCGATGGGTAGTTTCATCCTTTCATGCAGCCTTTAAACATAATCGTCTTTTATTCAGTGTGTGAAGTTCACTTCTACGGGCCTACCTGCCAAGGTTGTGGACAATGTAAGGACGATTCCCCATGTTCTGTGCTTAATGGGACATGTTTGACTGGCTGTAAACCTGGATACGAACCTCCACTGTGCAACACAGGTAACATATTTTATTTCATCTGAAATAAATATATGAAAAAGTAGTGATTACATAACACATGAAAATAGATACATTATAGTGGCATCACACTGTCAGTTCCAATTTGTACTCTACACATAGCATGTCCGGCTGGTTTCTACGGGTCGCCCTGTAGGCAGTGTGGACACTGTCAGGACAACACCAACTGCTCCAGGCAAGATGGGACATGTTCTACTGGGTGTGAGGCTGGATATCAACGCCCGCTGTGCCATGACAGTATGTAACAACATAGACACATTCTATCCCGACTTTGTGGAGAACTTGAACTTACTTGCTTTACATAAATGTTGGTTATTGTAGTGTCTGCAGTGCGATCTTTCGCACTGATTCGAATTTATGCCTGTGATATCATATAATGAAACGTCTCAGAATACAACTTATCTTTCATTGACACAGTAATATATCTTATTTCATCTGGAGTCAATATATTAAGAAGGAGTGATTAGGTCATACATGCGTATGGAAATAAATATATTATATTGGCATCACAAAGTCAGTTCCAATTTGTACTTACTGATACACAGCATTAAGGTTTAATGTAGGTTTGTGATACACGTTAAACATGATAAGGGAAGATCATTCCTACACAGTAATAATTATTCTCCTTTCTGCATTTTATATGGTTATTCTATTCCATTTTAAAAGAGTGTCCAGACACATTTTATGGAGTGAACTGTTCGTCAAGTTGTGGCCAGTGTCGTACATCAACAACTTGTCACCATGTGAATGGAAGCTGCCTTGAAGGGTGCAGTAATGGTTTCAAAGGACCTTTGTGTAAAGGTAATGATATAGCAACATTATCTCAAATATATGACAAATGTGTAAATTACGTTTCTTTTCATGTTGTACAGACACTAAAATGGATAATAAGAATGACATGTTTGGAGCTTAAATAAAGAAAAACTCGATCCTCCATCAATCTTTCCTACTCAGCAGCACTGACCTTCATCCTGAAGCCTTGTTTGATGGTGAGTTTACCGGATGGCCCACCGATGGGGCATGAAACGCTTTACATAGAGCTTCATAAGCACATACTATGAAATAGTGGGAATCGTACAATGGACAGCGATTTCTCATGATTATGGCAAGAGTTTTCTAACTTGTGTTTGGGTAATGACACAATTCGTTTAGTGCAAAATTATACTTTTAAGGAGCACCATATATACGTTTCTATTGTGTAGACAACGGACAAAGACCAGATACGTTTCACTAAAAAGCCACGATAGTGTAACAATCAAATCTAAAGCGTCTAACGAAGCGAATAACCAGTCATTATTGTCCGCCGAAACAGATTCCATTTGGCGTCAATGGCAAAAAAGGTGTGAAAAATATACGAATGGACCAATGAAACTAAGTGATGATACCAGGTGTTCGCAGGGATATTGCTCAATGCCTATAGTCATAGACTAAAGACCAGAGATCCTGCCCAATATTCATGTTGGTTATCTTAATGACAATTGAGCTTAATGTTAACCCAATGCGCGCCATTAAACCTCTTACAACATCTGCTTTCAGAATGTGAGCCATTAAGCCACTCACAACATCTACTTTCAGAATGTGCGCCATTAAGCCTCTCACAATATTTATTTTCAGAATGTGCGCCATTAGGCCTCTCACAACATCTACTTTCAGAATGTGGGTCATTAAGCCTCTCACAACATCTGCTTTCAGAATGTGCGTCATTAAGCCTTTTACAATATCTACTTTCAGAATGTGTGTCATTAGGCCTCTCACAACATCTACTTTCAGAATGTGGGTCTTTAAGCCTCTCACAACATCTGCTTTCAGAATGTGCGTGATTAAACCTATGTTGGTTTATTCATGTTGGTTATCTTAATGACAATTGAGCTTAATGTTAACCCAATGCGCGCCATTAAACCTCTTACAACATCTGCTTTCAGAATGTGAGCCATTAAGCCACTCACAACATCTACTTTCAGAATGTGCGCCATTAAGCCTCTCACAATATCTACTTTCAGAATGTGGGTCATTAGGCCTCTCACAACATCTACTTTCAGAATGGGGGTCATTTAGCCTCTCACAACATCTGCTTTCAGAATGTGCACAATTAAACCTTTTACAATATCTACTTTCAGAATGTGTGTCATTAGGCCTCTCACAACATCTACTTTCAGAATGTGGGTCTTTAAGCCTCTCACAACATCTGCTTTCAGAATGTGCGTCATTAAACCTATCACAACATCTACTTTCAGAATGTGCGTCATTACACCTCTCAAAACATCTGCTTTCAGAATGTGCGCCATTAAGCCTCTTACAATATCTACTTTCAGAATGTGCGTCATTAAACCTCTTCGAATATCTGGTTTCAGAATGTGCGCCATTAAACCTCTTCGAGTATCTGGTTTCAGAATGTGCGCCATTAAACCTCTTCGAGCATCTGTTTTCAGAATGTGCGTCATTAAGCTTATCACAACATCTGCTTTTAGAATGTGTGTCCTGAAGCCTCTTACAACATCTGCTTTTAGAATGTGCGTCATTAAGCCTCTCACAATATCGACTTTCAGAATGTGCGCCATTAAGCCTCTCACAACATCTACTTTCAGAATGTGGGTCATTAAGCCTCTCACAATATCTGCTGTCAGAATGTGCGCCATTAAACCTCTTCAAATATCTGCTTTCAGAATGTGCGTCATTAAGCCTATCATAATATCTACTTTCAGAATGTGGGTCATTAGGCCTCTCACAACATCTACTTTCAGAATGTGCGTCATTTAGCCTCTCACAACATCTGCTTTCAGAATATGCACAATTAAACCTCTTACAATATCTACTTTCAGAATGTGTGTCATTAGGCCTCTCACAACATCTACTTTCAGAATGTGTGTCATTAGGCCTCTCACAACATCTACTTTCAGAATGTGGGTCTTTAAGCCTCTCACAACATCTGCTTTCAGAATGTGCGTCATTAAACCTATCACAACATCTACTTTCAGAATGTGCGCCATTAAGCCTCTTACAATATCTACTTTCAGAATGTGCGTCATTAAACCTCTTCGAATATCTGGTTTCAGAATGTGCGCCATTAAACCTCTTCGAGTATCTGCTTTCAGAATGTGCGTCATTAAGCTTATCACAACATCTGCTTTCAGAATGTGTGTCCTGAAGCCTCTTACAACATCTGCTTTCAGAATGTGCGTCATTAAGCCTCTCACAATATCGACTTTCAGAATGTGCGCCATTAAGCCTCTCACAATATCTACTTTCAGAATGTGGGTCATTAAGCCTCTCACAATATCTGCTTTCAGAATGTGCGCCATTCAACCTCTTCGAATATCTGCTTTCAGAATGTGCGTCATTAAGCCTCTCACAAAATCTACTTTCAGAATGTGCGTCATTTCGCCTCTCACAACATCTGCTTTCAGAATGTGCGTCATTAAGCCTCTCACAATATCTACTTTCAGAATGTGCGTCATTAAGCTTCTCACAGCATCTACTTTTAGAAAATGCGTCATTAAGCCTCTTACAACATCTACTTTCAGAATGTGCGTCATTAAGCCTCTCACAATACCAGCTTTCAGAGTGTGCGTCATTAAGCATCTTACAACATCTGCTTTCAGAATGTGCGTCATTAAGCCTCTTACAGCATCTGCTTTCAGAATGTGCGTCATTAAACCTCTCACAACATCTACTTTCAGAATGTGCGTCATTTAGCCTCTCACAACATCTGCTTTCAGAATATGCACAATTAAACCTCTTACAATATCTACTTTCAGAATGTGTGTCATTAGGCCTCTCACAACATCTACTTTCAGAATGTGGGTCTTTAAGCCTCTCACAACATCTGCTTTCAGAATGTGCGTCATTAAACCTATCACAACATCTACTTTCAGAATGTGCGCCATTAAGCCTCTTACAATATCTACTTTCAGAATGTGCGTCATTAAACCTCTTCGAATATCTGGTTTCAGAATGTGCGCCATTAAACCTCTTCGAGTATCTGCTTTCAGAATGTGCGTCATTAAGCTTATCACAACATCTGCTTTCAGAATGTGTGTCCTGAAGCCTCTTACAACATCTGCTTTCAGAATGTGCGTCATTAAGCCTCTCACAATATCGACTTTCAGAATGTGCGCCATTAAGCCTCTCACAATATCTACTTTCAGAATGTGGGTCATTAAGCCTCTCACAATATCTGCTTTCAGAATGTGCGCCATTCAACCTCTTCGAATATCTGCTTTCAGAATGTGCGTCATTAAGCCTCTCACAAAATCTACTTTCAGAATGTGCGTCATTTCGCCTCTCACAACATCTGCTTTCAGAATGTGCGTCATTAAGCCTCTCACAATATCTACTTTCAGAATGTGCGTCATTAAGCTTCTCACAGCATCTACTTTTAGAAAATGCGTCATTAAGCCTCTTACAACATCTACTTTCAGAATGTGCGTCATTAAGCCTCTCACAATACCAGCTTTCAGAGTGTGCGTCATGAAGCCTCTTACAACATCTGCTTTCAGAATGTGCGTCATTAAGCCTCTTACAGCATCTGCTTTCAGAATGTGCGTCATTAAACCTCTCACAACATCTACTTTCAGAATGTGCGTCATTTAGCCTCTCACAACATCTACTTTCAGAATGTGTGTCATCAAGCCTCTCACAACATCTACTTTCAGAATGGGGGTCATTAAGCCTCTCACAGCATGTACTTTCAGAATATGCTTCATTAAGCCTCTTACAAAATCTACTTTCAGAATGTTCGTCATTAAGCCTCTTACAATATCTACTTTCAGAATGTGCGTCATTAAGCCTCTCACAATATCTGCTTTCAGAATGTGGATCATTAAGCCTCTTACAACATCTGCTTTCAGAATGTGGATCATTAATCCTCTCACAACATCTGCTTTCAGAATGTGCGTCATTAAGCCTCTCACAACATCTACTTTCAGAATGTGCGCCATGAAGCCACTCACAATATCTGCTGTCAGAATATGCGCCATGAAGCCTGTCACAATAACTGACCATCTGTAAATTTGAAAATTACTGCCACAATCGGCATATCGCCAATCACATCTTTAGGCGCATTTGAAACAGCTGGTAGTCACGAGCTGGTTACAGACGGCCTTTATGTACAGTTGATATCTACCGTAATATGTAAACATTATCCCAAATCAATTGACAAATTTACATAACTACATAGCTTAGGATGGGTACGGTTAGATTGAGTAATCACCCGAGGTCCCTGTTGCAGCGTGTAGATAATCGAGTTGAAACAGACAGTCCAGTCACTGATGTTATGAGTAACGATCCACGCTTAAACACTATCAACCAAGCCAGCGAACCTGACCTTGCGATGCATTAAGTCGCCTCGAAATATCTTAAAAGAAATTGTGTTTCTGTCGTTGTTCATAAAACCATTGCAAACGTAACAAACGTTTTTATGTTTAACATTGTTGTATGGGAAATATTCCACAATGCACAAATGAACTATTTGAGGACTGCCTCTTCTAGAAAGAAAACTCTGAGTCGTGTACATCCTCTCTATCAAAACCATCTGCTTTACAAAGGAGTAAATGTGAATGTTTTTTAATTGATAGATCATTAGTAATGCAGTGCACACTGGTATTTATACTGCATAAAGAAGAGAGGGCGATTGAGAAACAAATATGTTACTTCATCGACCAATGCAAATAAGCCCACATTCCATAAACATTTCATTAGATATTGAGTAAGAATATTCTGAAGCAAATCAGTACATGACACACAACTATAAGCTTTATGATAATAAACTGCCGAGAAAAGATGTATGCACGAGAAAACTTAATTTGACTGGAAATTACAAACGTTATCAAAACTTTACTAGGCTGTTACAGTCGCGGAAACTGTGCAAAATATAAGGTAGCTATGACACCCATATCAAATACATCAGCATCGAATACCCATTCCTTTGTTTCATTTTAGCCAACATCAAACACGGGTGTATACTTTCTTTGCCCAGCAGTTTATAATTAATTTAATAAATTGTTTCAATAGCATGTATCCCAGGAAGGTATGGAGAAAACTGTCTTCATACTTGTGGTCACTGCCAGATCAACGGCTCATGTAATGCACAGACTGGACGCTGCGAACGCAATTGCCAACCAGGATATATGGGACCACTGTGCACACAAGGTGATAAGAAGTTACTTGTTTGTAGTTTGATAAAGGGAGAATACCCTTGTTTATTACTTCTCCAATGAACTGGTATAAGGTATAAATATATAACGTACCAGTTTCTAATACCACGTGTACATCCACAGTATGCATGTTTTCAGAATGTGCTGACTACACCTACGGAATCAACTGTTCCGGTGTCTGCAGCTGCCTGAACCAGTCTGAGGTATGTGACAAAATCACAGGTGATTGTAGAACGGGGCATCAATCAACGACAACAGCAGCAGCAGGAGCATCAGCAACACATCAGGGTCAAGGATATGATGGTAACAATATAGTCAGTACAATAGTTTCAGTTATGTGTAGATCCTGACAGTTTTGTGTGCGCGTCCGTGTGTGTGCATGCGTCGGTGAATACGTGATGGCGTGCGCGCGTATGTGTGTGCGTGTGTGTTTGCGGGGGTTCTGGATTCGTCTTGATTACGATAACATATTTGTCAGTACCTTCCTGTGCTTCTTGGTTTCACCCTCGTCCGTACTAAGTATGTGTGTGCGTGTGTGCGTGTGCGGGGGTCCTGGATTCGTCTTGATCACTGATTTGTCAGAACCTTTTCTATTTCTCTATCCTCCATACTGAGCAGGTTTATGTCTTGTGGCTGTCTTATCTTCACATTGTTTTAATGGCAAGCAGTGGAAGGTCTCGCACACAGGTCATGCACTGAGCGGGTTTCATTAAACTTTTTATGAGTTGCAAACGGCCTCATTCCATCAGCTTACTAAGAATACATGCGTCACTAATACACAAAATAACGGTGGTATGTATTCATTTTCAAACATCATGTTTCTTGCAAATTTCAGATGTCCGCCTCATTGTTGTCAGTTGCCTTCTGGCCATTTCGTGTGTGTATGCAGTAATAACAACTGCAACTATCTACAGGTAATACATGGAATCCAATACAACGCGGGTTAAAATGACACATATACATGTACGTCTACATGTGTATATATAACCAAACTAAACTGTTTTAATACCTGATGATCGAACATTTTCAAAATAAACTTTAAGTGATTTAATTCTAATTTTCAGAATCAGACGCAGCATGAAGATACTCAAAGCTGAACAAATGCAACAGTACTCAACTCTTCAGGTTCGAGGGGAATCGTCTGTTTATGACGTCATTGCCGAGAGGAGCGTGTATGCAAATGAGTCCATTCAGGGGGATAGTGACCAAGATCCGAATAAAAATTGACAAAGATGCATGTGTGTATTTAGATACCTTGGTTTAACATCAAACACACTTCACTTTTAACTCTGCAACATTTCCAAATTACAGTTTCAAAGGACAGTCTTGGTTGTTATCATCACTACGGCAACATGAGTGTTCAGATTGTGGGACCGCCTCCTTGATTTGATATTTGCTTCTGTACATTACTGTTGCCTTTTATATACATTCATGTACATAACTGGAACAACTGAACAAGCAATGAAGAATGGGTCATCTTTTACCTACAGTGACATTCTGTGTCATCGGTTTGTGTGAGGGACCTTGTATTTATAACTGCCTCTGTACATTAAATGCTAATTTCCATCTAGGTTTAAGTTACCAAAAAGACAGTAACCTAAAAAACACTTTGGCCTTTATTGTTTCTTTAACATCTTTTCAATGTGCAAACGCTACACCTTACCTTAATGGTCAAGTTACTTACATTAGTTTAAATGCTAATCCATTGTATCAGATTGAAGTGTGTTACAAAATAACCTTTCAGCCGCTTGGGGTGAAAGACAACCCGAGCGGAGGTTTCAAACTGGGATGTCCGCGCTTTGTCGCTTCCTAAGTGTTAAAAGTTAATTTTCTGATGCCTATGGGAGAAAATCCAAAACTTAACCGCGTCAGTTCAACGACCAGAGTTGCAGTTCAACTTGGCACACATTAGCTGGTTATGTAATAACCGGTTTGAGCAAATTTCCGTTGATATATTCAGACTGGCGTCGTGGCAACTTATACCTGTGCCGATTTGTAATACCCTCTGCATATTTTGATTGGGTCAGCTGTATTTCAGAACTGACCAGTTTCTTTAAGTGTTGCTAATTTGTATATATTCGTCTGTCAGACGTCACGCTGTGTGGGTCCAATGTTTAATTGTTTACTTATTACTAAATGCTTCAGCTTGGTGATTATTATATTAGTATTTATCAATTTTATTACAATCGTTCTGCCTATTTATATATGTTTTCTAAATCACCTGTCTATAATCACGCTCGCTAATCACGTCTGCTCCTCTGTGGGTGAGGCTTTCCTCTAGTGTTGACTGCATAATCGTTAGTTAAGCACCTTAAAGTTTATTTCTTAACCAATTTCATGTACCAACAACCATGTAGTACAGTGGGTCCTTTTAAGATTCATGTTAATGATATTTAAATATGTATAACGTTACTTCCAGCACACACATTAACCCATAGATTAGAATGTTCTTTGGTATTGATAATAAGAATTTTAAAAATGTCGGCTCCTCTTCTTTTGGGTCATAAAAAAATGAACATGGTTAATATAGCCAACCCCGAGTGCACCGTAACTGAGAATGAAGTTTCAGGTTAGTGCCTTTCCTTATGTACCCTTTAATAGACCATATTACCTCCCTTTTTGTGCTTTCAGACGTTGTAAGAAAATAATTCGTCCCTCAAACGTAGTAAAATATGTTTGTATGAAACACATTTTACAGACATTTACGTATGTGGTTGAAAAATCAAAACCATACAAAAACCACAAATATGTCGTAACTTTAAGACCATCAAAAGGGTTCTCATTTTGGCGATGCTCATTTCACTTTCAGCCATGTAACGTAATCGATCATCAAACAACATTTGTGAATTACTGCAACTAGTTGTTGATTGTTAATTAGTCTGATCCAGTTACTTTGGCAATTTTTCATTTCCACTGTTACAAAAATAATCACTTGAAATCACAGATTCCTGTTGTAGCAACAATATATCTTACTTCATGAATTAGCTGTCGTCCATTTAGGGGATAAGGCTTAGATAGATGCGGCAGCAGTAGTCATAAAACTGGCGTAATGTGGTTAAATGCATAATGTGCAGTGCATGTTTGTTCAAGCGCGACCCATCCCTATTATCGAAGTAGTTTCTGCAAGTCACATCCTCAATTTGAGAAGTCCTGCAAAGTATCGCAACACAACATCACAGTAACGGATCCTTCATTTATTGATATTTTTCCCCGTTGTGAAAGAAACCCCGTTATACTATTGAAGGAATAAAACATAGTAAAACATAACACTACTCTTATCAGAAAGTATTTAACTTAAGACAAGCTTTGGTCGGGTAGACTGGTGTTGTTAATTGAATATTTGAGATTTCATCTTTCACACCATACAATATATCAAAATATGTATGTCTTTCTAGGTAACTCCCTTTTATTGCTCATGATGTCAGTCACTGGATTGTCTGGTCCAGACTCAATTATATTCAGACCACTGTCATATCGCTGGAATATATTGCGGCGTTAAACAACAAACCAAAACAATTTATTGCAATGTGTTGAGTCAATTGTGCGTGTCGTACTTGTGACAAGGCATTAGGAAAATAAACTAATAACTATACTCAAACAGAGAGTTATTCATGTGTTGCTACATTTCATATTTCAACAATGTTCTATTTCTAAACTGATACCATCCTGGAAAACAGGTATAACATTATCGAGAGCGTCAGAGGCGTACAGTTCTATACAACACTCAGATTACTTCCTGGTCTCAGGGCGAGGCACCCAAACACGTCCACAACGCGCAAAGGGTAAGTCTAATCTCTCCTATTTATGTTAGCTTTTTCCAGGTTTTTATGACAAATTATATCCAGAGGCGCTTTGCCCAAGTTAATACACTTTCTTTAAACAGTATCCAAGCAGGATGTCTTGTGCGTTGTGATTTGTACACAAAAAGGAATATCGCGGGAACGTATGACACGATGTCTCAATGATGTAACCCATATCAAACAATAATTAATGTCAAATTGCAGAAACCTGCAGCTGAAGTTTAATTTATTGTTTCACCCCTTGAGTGTTGTCCTATAGTGTACGGGGTGGAATGTCAAATTGTTTACGATGATAGAAGGAAAATTATATCCTTACTGTACGCAGTGTGGCTGCCGCGTTTGACTGTGCATTTCGTGTCGCTACGTGAATGTTGACAGCTATTCTATGTGTAAAGGCTGTCCTGAATAGCGTTTGTTTGTGTAGATTGAAAAAGCTTTCCAGTCCTAATCCCTCTTCCTATTCAAGTTGCACATTGACAGGTCTATTCAAATAGAGTTATTCTAATGCCTTTCAGGTTCACGTTTTTATCATTCTAAATTTTTATTGGACAAAGTCAGATGACATAGTTTAAGTATACTGAACCGCAAAAGAAACGTCACCATGGATAGATATATGAGAAACCGTATTTATCCAAACACTGTAAACAGACTTTGAGACATATTAAAAAGATGAAACTTGCCAAAACTGATTATCAAGGTTGAAATTAAAGTGTCAAATGTTCTTAAAGTGAAACACAACCCTAGTCTCTGAGAAGATGACATCACAAGTCAGTATCTCGTGTGTCCGCCATGTGCATTGATGACTGTCGTGCAACGTCGATACATGCAATTGATGGGGCGGTTGATGAAGGCAATAGGCACTTGAGCCCATACGCCGAGGAACGCCTGACACAGTTCTGCTGCAGTTGTCGACCTTGGTTGGACGTCATTCAGCCGTCTTTGAATCTCGTCCCACAGGTGCTCAATGGGATATAAATCGGGACTGAGAGCAGGCAACTGCATGGTTCTAATGCCATTCTGCTGGAGGAAGTCTCTTGTCGCTCTCGCAGTGTGGGCACGGGTGTTATCATGTTGAAGCTCGCGGTTGCAGCGACATTTGCCAAATGAGGTATGGCGTGTGGTCTCAAGACTTGATCATGTAACGAGCTGCTGTGGCACCATCACCTCTCCCTGGACCGATGTTCTGGATGACCACAGGGCCGATCCTCTGTGCAAGAGCTCACACCACACCATGATGTTCGGACCACCCAACTAGTCTTTCTCAACAACACAAGCATCCACATAAGGTTCCCCACGGCGTCGACAGATTCTCTCTCTCTCTCTCTCTCTCTCTCTCTCTCTCTCTCTCTCTCTCTCTCTCTCTTTGCCATCTGCTGTTGAGATACAGTAATGGCTCTCGTCTGAGAAGAGGACTACTGCTGGTGGCGTCAATGCTGGTGCCGTGTTGTCTACTGAAGACGGTCTCGGCGATGACGTGGTGTCAGAATGGGTCCTCGGTGTGGCCTGTGACAGTGGAGGTGTCTGATCGTCAATCGTTGACGCACGGTGTTCGCACTAATGTGTCGCTGGTGTGTCCCCATGGTCTGTCGAGCAGTTTTCGCAGCAGTAACAAAGCGATCTTGAAGATGCTGTCGCACAATCTGACGATCCTGACGCCGGGTGGTGACCCTTTGACTTCCACTACGTGGCCGGTCATCTGTAGTGTCGTTGGTCTTGTGCCGTTGCTGGAGCCTGTATATGGTCCTTACGTGGACTTGAAATGCATTGGCTACTTGCCGGGAGGTTTGTCCAGCTTGAAATCGTCCAAGGGCTTGGTGTCGCTGATTTTTGTCAATCTTGGCACGTGGTAGCAATTCAATAACGAATGAATATTATCCGATCTGGGAGGATTTTTATAGGGCAGGAAATGGGGGAACGCATGTGCATTTCAATGTGATGTAGGTTTTAGAGGTTACCACTTTGTTGAACCACACGAGTAGGGGTATGGTGTTGACACAATCAGGGCGAATCTGTGATTCGAAGCCACTATCATTGGCACATTGATTTGCGGCCCTTTTGACGGCGTCCAGGGTCTTATTTTGTCTAAATACATTCTAGAATGTCCCATACCATAATGGATTAGTCTGTGGCTGTTCTAGAAGATAGAGATGACACGTGACCCCAAACGTATCTAAATATAGTACCTCCCTCTCCAGTGCTTACAGCGGCACGAGGCAACAAACACAAACTGTGTGTGCAAATTGTGCGAATGACGGGTGCTATCGGTATGGAAGGACATTTTTCTCCTTTTTCGGGAAAACCTGATGTCATCACTGACTTTTAGTGATCCATTCATAAAATTTTAACCACTGTTTTGCCTTTTACGCCAAATGGAATCTGTTTCATCAGATAATAAGGACTAATTATTCGCTGGCGTTGACGTTTTAACATGCGAGTGAGTGAGCATTGTTTTACGCTGCCTTTACAATATTCAAACCCTTTGTAACAGGCGAAGAATGATAACTGACAAGAATATATTGTGAACATTGGTTAGTTTTATTTTATGCGGTGTATAATGAGCTACTGAAATACTCGTACTCGTTAACACCATTGCAGAATGATTTTGAACTAATAATATATGAATGAAATAAAAGCAATTGTAAAAATAAAAAGTAAAAGTAAAAATGATATTATTCTGAAATTGAGTGAGTTGGGTTTACCGCCCCTTTTAACATTATTCCAGTTATATCACGGCGTGTCAGCTTAATGTGGGAGGAAAGCCCAAAGTAATGCTGGTCTCAGACGTTTATCACTTCGATGAAACCCACGAGCACGGGTATGGTGCTGACGTGTCTAGAAACATAATTGGGGCGAACCGGGATTCGAACCCACAATCATAGGTTTCTGGCGTGCCAAGGGACGCAACACTGCACAACGAATCGCGGCGCCTTAGACGACTGGGCCACCCGTGTCCCATTCTGAAATTGAATAATGCATCTTTCTATACATATCTTCGACTTTAAGGTCGTGATTCACAATTTGCAGGTACACGTGCATCTTCATGTTAGACGCACAATTTGATGTTTGATTTGTTTGTTCCGCGCATGATACTCACACACGTGTGCTTTTATAATATCGACAACACAAATTGTTGTTTTATTATCAGGGGCTCATAAAAACACGTTTGTTGAACACTGGCGTTGGTTTGATAGGCTGGTGTTTTATTTAAATATTTGAAACACAGAAACACGTATCGAGTACGTGAATAAATAACTATGCTGCAGTCAAACCTGTGTGGTCTACTCAAAACAAGTACTAACGTCTTGAATGTAGTAAGCCTGATCAAATAACTTTCGAACGAAAGTCGTATGACACACTTTGAAATGTTTGTAGAGAGAGCATATTGAACAAAAACAAAAATATATCGTTTCACAGCTGTTGGGTTTGTTCCTATGATTTGTGGGTGGAATGTTAAAACATTTTTTTATGATGGGATGAAAATTATATATTTACTGTACACACTTCTCTACTCCAGTGTGGGTGCGGCGTGTCACTTGAAATGTGCATGGTGTGTTCATTGCATGAGTTATGGCTGTACTGTATATCTATACTAAGCAAACAAACATGTTTTTGCTTAGCGTGATAGGTCTTTCAGTTAACTCCATGTTATTTTCTTTTGTCATAATGCATGTGTACATGTGCATATGCATCAAGCTAGAATACATGCAGTGTTACCTAATCCAATTTCAACATAAATGTTAATTTGTGTATGTGAGTTCTTCGGCGCATGAACATTATTTCGGTCACACAGTGATCATGTACGCTGGAATTCACACATTGCTACCTGCTCCGGTTTCAACACTGACTGTAAACCTGGCTATCAGGGAGATTGAATATCTTTCACTTCACTTCCTTGTTACAAGCACGGGCCTCCCAGCTCTAACCACAGCAAGAAACGAGTAAGTCTGATCATATCTCTACCAACATCCTTCTCAGTCCAGCTTACTATTAATCTGTATGTGTTTGTTTATTTATTTAATGCCGAAAAGTGACCACCGTATAGAGACTTGGTAGGACAACGCCCACTTACACACAACTCAGGAATGAGATCATAACAATGTTGCCCTGACCAGCTAAAAATCCTGACCTAATTTAATATACGCGTGATTAACGTGAGGGTCACATGCGCCAACCTTCTATCTTGCCTCACAGTCCAGACCAATGTTTCTGCAAAATGTCAGTGTAGGTTGATTTTTACCCGTTTTTAGCAATACTCCATTATATCACGACGGGGTATACCAGACATTGACCATGTTGGGATCGAACTCGGGTAAGCGTTTTAACCACCCTCGTCTTTCCAGACGCTCTTTAATGTAACTGGTGCACAAGTAGTATAACCCCTGAGTAAAAAAACACATCAAACAGACCATTTATCATCACTTGTCTTCGAATGTTGCATTGTGATTGCCTTCTCAGTTGTGCTCATGTGACGTTATAGCGTTTAAGGTGACAACTGCCTCTTCACACTATGAGTTACTGAAAGGCCGCTGGCAAGATTATGTTTCAAGGTTGTCATCATCATACCCATGCTCATGGCTTTCACGAAAGTGGTATTTGTCTGAGACCTGCATCACTTCGGGTTCACACGCCGCGTTAAAAAGGCGGCGTTAAATCCAGTTCACTCACTCACTCACTCAAGAAATTAAAGAGTGTAAAGAGAAAGACCCAAGCAAACATTATTTCCTCAAAGACGGTAAACTGTCTGCTCATGTAGGTGATACGTACGTTTCACCTTTTAATACAGAGGTTACTTGACTCGAGTCACGTGATGGAAACAACCCTTGTCGGCCGACATGGATAACAGAGGCAAGGGTAGGAGACCGATACAGAAGAGATAGGGGAGCGGCCAGGGTCCGGATATAGAGCGAGCGCAGTTTGAACCTGCTAGTAATAATAATTCATGATGTGAAACTCGTGTTTAGGAATATAACAGGGCTCCTCTCAAAGTTATCTGATTGTGAGTGTAACCCTCAGTGTGAGTTTTTAAGATCAACTGACATAATTGGTTTGACAGAAACATGGACTGAAAATTGAAACTGAATTTAGATGATGCGTTCTGCGAATATTATTAGATTAGTATTTTTGGAAGGCATTCAGGCTGAATGTGTGTTCTCATCAAAAAGAATCTGATTGATTGAGTTAAAAATTCATGGATCACAGAAAGTGGTGTATATCTATCACTTGACAAGTACTGTTTGGACTCCACTGCTGTTTGTATATTCACCCAGAAGGATCTACATGGTACGACAGTCATGTTGAATCTAAGAATGGTATATTGCTACTTCCGGACAACTGCTTGACATTCTAGGTGATGTTGGTGACGTTTTGTGGACATCGGGGTGTGACTTTACTGCAAGGACTGGTAAGGAGCCAGATAATGTGGAGGATGATATACTTGTATATCTCTATGACAAAGCTACTTCACACTGAGACTTTCTCTTAGACAGGTTTGATCTGCGTAGATGTTCAAATGGTACAGTTCTTCATAATTTTGGAAAATATTTTATTAATTTATGGTCTATTTTACACGTACACATTATGAATGGCCGTTGTGGACGTGAATCCGGGAAAGATGACTTTACATTAGTTGGCAATGTTATGAGCACCATAGATATATTTGACTTGTGTGAAAATGTTCATATTGAGTCCATGAATCACAGCATCTGTATATCACATTGTCTTTACGAGTGCTTCATTCTTGTGGAAAACCATCAATTTATAAAACCCACCCTAGTCATTCATTTTAAGCGGGATAACAACAAATCAGACATTTTCCAAGAACGTCTGTTATCTGACACTTTCCCAGCCTCTTACACATAAACCTATTGATTCTGTTTTAACAAATATTTATGAAAGTGTATCGCTGTTTACAGAAGTTGGTGTATATGCAGGGAATGTAACTGTGGTTTCAGTGAAATGTGAGTCATTAAAGAATGAAAGATGGAAAGAATGAAAGATGCACTCTTTTAAACCAGGAAAATATAGGATAAAGATGCGCTTGCTACGTATACTAGTTCGAAAAACAAGTATACTCTACAAAAAAAGAAACGCAAAGCCAGATTTATGTGAAGTAGGGAAATACATTTATTCGAGGAACCATTCAAGGTATAAGCCAAAATGTCGTGGAGAGAACACTTGGTGATTGCAGTCATCTCAGTTATTGGTACATAGGGCAAGTGCAAGGTAAAGGTAAGCTACCATCAAAAACGCGTATGTCCCCGCTGGAATTGATAGCGGCCTGACATCGCCTACCAACGGACGGAACGAGTATGCGAGTCACATCTTGGGGAATGGTAGCCCACTCGGCCTTCAAACGCCAATTGTGGTTGACGTAGGCGTAGCCGTCTATCCAATTCATCACACAGGTGATCTATCGAGTTCAAATCCGGGGATCTGAAGGGCCAGGGGAAATATCAACATTGTTGTTGTGTAGACAGGCTCTTGTGATCGGTGCTGCATGCGATCGAGCGTTGTCCTGCTGGAATACACCGTCGCCGTTTGCTGCAATTGGGAGGACGTGTGGTGTACTCAGTTTCGTTGATGTATCGATGAGCCATAAAATTGCCTTGATTGTGGACAAAACCTCTCCTGCCATGATGAGATATATCCGCCCACATAATAACGCAACCCCAACAAAACCTGTCCACTTCCTATACGCGGTTTCTGGCGCAACGTTCACCCCGACGTCTGTAGACCCGTCCTTTTTCATCCCATCGACGAAGGAAGGAAAAATCTTGATTCATCTTTGAACAAGACATCTCTCCATCGCAGTTGAGGCCACACCATCTCACGACACCAATGCAGTCGTTTTTGACGATGTTGTTGACTCATATGACGTGTCGAACAGGACGCTTGCTCGTAGATCCGGTTTCGTATGGTCTGTCGGAGATTCTGCGCAGCCTGGGGATTTAGGATGCGGTTGAGGTGGCCGTAGTCGTCCTTTTAGGTAGGTGGCGCAGTCGGATGTAGCGATCTTGGGCGGGGCCGGTTACTCTTGGTCGGGATTCCCCTTCCTGCAAGCTGCCTATTACGTTCTTTCTTTGCAGTTCTGTTGGCATGTTGATGAACTGTCATTGTTCGATTGATGCAGATGCCAGACAATCAAAAACCCTGGATTTTAATACCGTTCATAGTGCTGCTGCACGTGCAGTGCGTGCAGCTCCATGGCCCTTATGTTAATGCACTTGTTGCGTTTTTCCAAATCGTACGTGTTTCCCGACTAATGGTTTGCATGTCTTTGTTGTGATCATTTTGATGTATCACTAACACTATAACACATTAAACCTCTTCATTTTCCACCTCTTTGTCTGCTAGTTTTGCTTTTATGGCCAAAAATATCCGTATTGGGCTTTTCTATGTCAAGAGTATATAAAGCTATTTGCAGAAAAAAACACATTTTCATGGATAGAAACGGAAAAAAATAGAAGAAAATATCAGTTCATCAAAACAATTTTGGACGACCTCTTAAAATATAAGCAAAAAGAAGGAAATCAAAAGTGACACAGAAATTCATGAGAGGTTCAATGACTTCAAATATATTCTTAACGGTGATGATTCCACAGACAACTTTGAACTCTTTTGATAATGATGAAACCAATTTTGCAACACAAATATTAGATTCCCCTATCTCAAAAGCAGAAATTAAACCCGCATTTCAAAATCTATGACATTTGGAAGTCCTGAAATTGATGGACGAATAACATAAGTCTTTAAATACTCTCTTGATAACATCCTGCCGTATTTGGAAATATTATTTGATACAATGATGGATACCTCTTCGTGCCAAAGGATTGGACTCTTGGTACTATATATAGTTCCAATTCAAAAGAGACGCTAAGTGACAGAGGTTGAAACTTTTAGGGGATTCAACTCACCAGTATGTTCAGTAACATATTTATTGGCATTATTAACAAGTGCCTGGTATTGTGGACGGATACACTTGATAACATCGAAGAGCAAACAGGAGTTTGACAAGGTAACTCTACCAATGATAATGTGTTTATTTTCCAGGCTCTTATAGTTAGGTATATTCAAAGTGAACGTGAAAACTGTACGCTATATTTGTAGCATTCGATTCAGTCTGTAGAGGCAACCGATGGTATCTATCTAATTTACATGGTGTCAGTAATAAAATGGGCAAATTGTGATGTAGTTTTTATGAGGAATCAAATCATGTGTTAATCATGGTGTATGCCAAGGATGTGTATTTAGCTCCATTTTGTTCTGTATTTTCATTTATGAGCTTACAGTTCAAATCAAAAGAACTTATGATGATGGTATACAATTACATCCCGAAATTAAAAAAAATTATTTATGTTAATATTTGCAGAAGAAATAATTATGTTCTCAAGTAAAGTGAAAGGTACAAACCTTGATAAATAAGCTGGAATTTTTCAGTGATACATTGAAACTCCATGTTAATTTGGATAGGACCAAAAAACGGTGTAATTAGCAAAGGAAGAAGGCTGTCAAATAATGAAAAGTGGTACCTTCGTGGACATTTACTTCAAACTGAAAGCTCTAATAAATTGCTTGGTGTGATGAATTATCATGGAAACAACATGTGTGTAATGCAGCCCCCCAAGCTAAAACAAACATTATTAGGAACTTTGCAAACGTTTAATCATATTAGCGACTGTGCTTATAAATCTTTCTTTAACATTTTTTACACAAAAATATCTCCAATTCTTTCTTATTGTTTGGAAATATGGGGTTTTGCAAATGCTAAAGAACTTGAATCTGTACACTTATTCACTTGTAAAAGACTACTTGGTGTTAAACATAGTACTTGTAAAGGTTTATGGTGAATATCGCCGCATACCCTTGTATATGTACCAGTATTATAAACATTATATATGTCAGAAAATAGATTACCAAACAAATGTCATAACATGATGTTATTGCCTGAAAGAAATGGAGTTCAAAATTGTGTATACAATGTTTAATGTTTTCTGTATAAATGTATGTATGATTATATATGGGACAATCAATGTTTCTTAGAGAATCATGCTCCTGTGTATATCGAAAATACAGACAAACATTTTTTTACATGTTCTTTCAAACAAGGAAATCTATTGTACTGTTTCTACCTCAGATCTATTGCAAATGCAGAAACGTATTTAACTGATATAAATATAAGAAAATGTAGAATACCTTTAGCACAATTTAGATGCAGGTCACACAGGTAAATGGTTGATGTTGGCAGGCACACAAAAAATAACAAAATGTTTAAGATTTTGCAGACAATGTTCCAAAAATGTCATCGATGATGAATTTCCCTTTTTGCTTGTTGTAAATAAAAAAAAATATATTGAACAAAATGTTAATATGTCAACAGTCACATGATAACAATGAAGAAAATATTTTTATTCGGACACGGACTTACGTAGCCTGATTGTGTGTTTAATGGGAAATAATTGTGGGAAATCAGTTGCCAAAGTGGTGGTTGACGTATTTTTGTAATTAGTCCCGAAGTCCTTCGTTGTTGATTGTTATTTGGTCTGATCCAGTTACTTTGGACAATTTTCTCACCCACTGTTACAAAAACAACCTTCGGATCAAACTAACTTGAAAGTACAAATACCTGAGTGTCGTATTAACACTGTTGTATCACACTTTGTGAACTAGTCACTCAGTCGTTCATCTGTGGTCAAGGCCCAGACAGATATGGAGCAGTAGTCATAAAACTTTTAAATGTGGTTATAATGCCACAAAAATGAGCACATTTAAACAATTCATGCATGTTTCAAACTGCGACTTCAACCCAGAGTTGTTTAAGTGCTGTCATCGAGTTTCTGCACGTCACACCCTCAGTTAGATTAGGACTGCAAAGTATCGCAACACAACATCAGAGTCGCACATTCCGATGCCGTTTATGTAAAGGATATATTTATACTGTTTACCCAATTTGAAAGAAACCACGTTTTGCTATTGAAGGAATAAAACACTCTTATCAGATCTGATTTTACTTAACAAAAGTTTTGTTCGGGTAGACTGGTGTTGTTAATTGAATATTTGAGATTTCAACTTTTACACAATACAATACATCAAAATATGTATTTCCTTCTGGATAACTCCCTTTTATTGCAATGTGTCGAGTTACCGTGGTGCATACACTACTTCTGACAAGGCATTAAGAAAACAAATAACTATACGTCAATCAGAGAGTTATTCATGTGTTGCTACATTTGATACCTTGACAAAGCTCTATTTCTAAACTGATACCATCCTGGAAAACAGGTTCAACATTATCAAGAGTCGTATGCTAAAGAGGTTTACAGTTTTATGCAACGTTCAGATTACTTCCTGGTGTCAAGGACGAGGTACCCAAACACGTCCACAAAACGCAAAGGGTAAGTCTGATCTCTCTTATTTATGTTATTTTTACCCCACCTTTGATGACACATTATATCCATTCATAGCTCTTTTTTTAAATAGCAAGGGAATGCTTTGTTCACTGTGATTTATACGTTAACAGGAATATCCCTAGTCTATGTGTCTGTTTAATCATGGGTATAACGCGAAGTTATTCAAGGTATTCATGTCTACATGTAAAATTTAGTTAAGTGTACGCTTGGACACATGAAGGAACGTACCATGCAAGGCATTGAATGCTGAACCCCCAGCAAACATTTCAGCAAAAGCCCTATGGCGCTCTTTGAAAGCTTCGTAGAATAAAGTATGCTGAACAACACTCGAGTTTAAAACATTGTTTCATTGTTGAATGTTTTACAGGGAAAATGTTAACATGTTTATAATGGCGGAGGGAACACTGTATCCGTACTGAACACCTTTCTATTGCAGTGTTGGTGTCGCGTTTCAGTGTGTACTTCATGTTCACTGCGTGAATGTTTACAGCTATTTTATGTGTCATGGTCGTCCTGTATAGCAATATTACGCAGACAATTTTTTATTGGTATAGCTTCCTGTTACATTCTTATTCCATAATACATGTGTACCTGTTGACGAAGTTGTGACAGGCTTTCACGTATCTGTCTTCCTATTTAAGTTGCACTTTGACACATGTTTAGTCTATTCGAATAGAGTGTATTCTAATGCCTGTAGGATTACATGTTATAATGCTAAATTTGTATTGGACAAAGTCCGATAACATTGTTTGTGTACATATCTTCCTTGCTCAAATGCTGATATGATATTTCATCGGATTTGCACCTTGTATTCGAATCCACGATCTTTGGATCCACGTACGCCTAAGAGACGCAACTCAGCAGGTTTTTGTAACGTTAGGGTGAGTGAGTAAGTGTGTTTTGCGGCCCTTGTGACGGCATCTATAGTCTAATATAGTCTAAATACCTGCTAGAAAGTTTCATACCATGCTGGATTAGTCTATAGTCTATGATGTCCAGATGACACTTGACCCCTAAAAGCATCTAGATATAGTAACTTCCACTTCCACTGCTTACACCAGATAGTAATATAATCCTGACAACTAATTATAGTTATAATACAATGTTCTGAACTTTTACTGAATCTTAACAGAAACAATGCAATACAATTACATCATTGTTTAACTATACATTGCACTGCCATGTTAGGAATCGAACCCGGGTCTTCGGCTTGACGAACAAACGCTTTAACCACTAGGCTACTTCACCGTCCCTTGTCTTATAAAGAAATATGCCACTTAACATGAGTGTCTAACGGGTGGGGGGGTGGGTGGGTGGGGGGGGGGGGGGGGGGGGGGGTTGTGGGCGGTCGGGTAGCCTACTGGTTAAAGCGTTCGCTCGTCACGCCGAAGACCCAGGTTCGATTCCCGACATGGGTACAATGTGTGAAGCCCATTTCTGGTGTCCACCGCGGTGATATTGCTGGAATATTGCTAAAGGCGGCGTAAAACCATACTCACTCACTCTAACTGTTGGACGCAAATATTTAATTCAAGCTGTGAAGGTAAACACTAAAAACTAAGAAAGACAAAAGCTAAACAAAATGTTTAATCTACTGAAATTAGTTCAAAATTTATACACCGGCAGTTATTTTGCTTACTCGCGAAGATGAGTGATGTACTGTCGATGAAAAAACACATTTCAAAGGGGAATCTATAACTGGAGTTATTGTGTATTTCTGAATTTAAGTAGAAGTGCTATTTCATTCATGTTTTGGATGCAATTATTTATGAGATAAATTTCTCTACATCTATATGAGGGATACATCATTGAAGCTACTAAAGTAAACTACTCTCATGATGATTAACCACCAACCTCTCTTCTAGATAGAATTTGCCCACAAAAATGCACAACTCCTTTTATCAAGCACACTTCATGAAATGTATAAACGTAAACAATGATTTAATTTTATGAACAATTTGTTAACTATGTATATTATTATGTAAAATCATGTTTCGTACAGGATGCGAATAGCGTCCTTCTTATCTTTTATACATGTATTTATTGTTTTATTGT
Source organism: Haliotis cracherodii (assembly GCF_022045235.1). Classification (NCBI taxonomy): domain Eukaryota; kingdom Metazoa; phylum Mollusca; class Gastropoda; order Lepetellida; family Haliotidae; genus Haliotis; species Haliotis cracherodii. The sequence goes on from NW_027266269.1 coordinate 20,392,782, forward strand.
GTCTGATAAACCTTATGGCTTAGCGTTACGTTTACATTATATGTCTAGGTTTTGTTTATATACAGCCTAATGTGACGCGGAACACATGAATAGTGAGTGAGTTGTGTTTAACGCCGCTTTTAACATTATTCCAGTTATATCGAGGCGTGTCAGCTTAATGTGGGAGGTAAGGCCGAAGTGATGCAGGTCTCAGACGTTTACCTCTTCGGTGAAACCCACGAGCACGGACCCGTATGGTGCTGACAAACCTGGAAACATAATTGGGGCGAAGCGGGATTCGAACCCACAATCATAGGTTTCATGCGTGCCCAAGGGACGGAACTCCATAGACGACTGGGCCACCCGTTATATTCCGTGTCAAACACCGACACTCCGTATTCTCTATGGTATTCTTTCTGTAACAAAAACGTACGTTTTAATATTTTTGTCACATTAAATCCTTACGAAATGAGGCTGCAATATCCGTGTAATATCACGCTTGAACTATTAATATAAATTAATATGTAAAACTATTGCAAAATCTACTTTTTGTATATAAAGATAACTTATCTGGACGTGTTTGTTCTGTGTATCCAAAGCCATGTCTCTCGATTGGATCATTAACTGAATTGCCTGCGGCAATTTTCCAAACGGTGTTACCTGCCATTCGGTAACAATACAATAACAGGTGGTCCAACACAGACGAGCACTGCACCAAAATACTGATTGTCTTTATATGTATATATTTAAGAGGACAAAGACAGTTCGCCTGTGTGACGCGAAGGCCTCGAGTGGTGTCTCATTTACCTTGCCCTCTCTGCTGCACCATTAGCACGTGACACCACCACTTTCACGTGTACTACCTTCATCTTCAAATTACATTCGTTACCGTATTTACCCCGTAGTAATTACATTTTGTAGAACGATTCTCGTCAGGTCAATCACTGATTTGTCTGGTCATGACTCGATTATTTATGGACCGCCGTCATATAGCTTGAATAGTGCTAAGTGCTGCGTTTGAAAAACAAACAAAAAAACATCATAGAAAGATTTACATTATGAAGGGAACTGTTCTAAAATAGTCCTCAAAACTCCCCAAGGATCTGGACAGTGTCAGCAAAGACGTCACTTAATGTATCGGTATGTGTCACCTTCTATGTTAGCTTTTGTTTGGTATTCTTATTGTTTATATCCTAAACAGCGCCAATGTGCGCCAATGCCGCCTCACAGTGTAGACCAATGGCCATAGCGATATCACGTGGGGAAACGAACCTTGGTCAATGCCTTTTTCAGGTGAACTATTGACTTACCTTTGCATGTGTATGTGACAGGTGCAACCGGTTGGCCAGGGAAGTATAATTGGCATGTGCTATGTAGTGGAGCATACAAAACATGTCAGTTTCAAAATCTTGTTTGGAAAATCCGCTAATGCAACTTTTTATATCACTATAACTTATATAACTATTTATTCCTGAAAATGGAAATGTCATGCCATCTGAATAGGTGAGAGCAGCGAGGTTAGATGATTTGTTGGATGTCACATAGTTCATGGTTCATATTCATGGGGGATGAGTGTTTGAAGTTAAACGTCAAATGTGTTTAGGGTGGTACGACGTTTAAGATATTTTGGAGGCTAAGCGAATGAGCCACTTCAGAGGGTTTTTTATGCGCTCCGCAAACTCCTTGTAATCACCTTTATTGATGAAAATATCTTCAGCAAATGGGATAGTGTACTTAAGTCTTAATCCGTGTAAGATTTTGAATATATGTTTTTTTATAAAATGGTGGTACATGATGTTAAATAGTGATTCAATAACATATATAACGTAAACTAAGTATAACAGTTGAACAGTGGACTGAGGTGTCTGTCAGCAGACAGCACGTGTTAGTTTTGGCACAAAGGAACAAAGGATAGAGTACTGTTGTTTCCAGCCAGCGTAGCATATTTATTCAACAAGAATGGGTGTTTATGAGAACCGTCGATACCCTGAAAATGAAGTAAGATAAACGTTTTCCAGTAAACAATATGTACATTTTAGTTCCTTCTGACACAGGTTTGTATAGACCTTCCCTGACATTTTCTGAAACCAACATCCTTGACAACATAAAAATTATGTGTACATCAGTTACAAAAACAATGTGTTCTATTTTTCGAGTACAATGTTCAGGAATCTGAAACAGTGATATTTTGTAGGGGAAATGAGATTAAGAGTTGAACTTATTTCATCACCGTTTTCTCAGAAACCATAAGGCCCAGAGAGCTGATGCTTTAGGAAGATAGATTGGAAAAAAAAACTGCGTTGATTTGTTTCACAAATTGGACAACAAACATTCAGTTGTGCAAAATGTTCAAGCATCATAAGCTCACAAACGTAAATGCTCCTGAAGGTTGCTTCAATGATTTAATAAACCAAGAGGAAGGAGTGTTTATTAATCGATGAACTGAAAAATCTAAACGGCATATGAAGTAAAAAGCTTACCTTCATATCGGTATCTTCTCTACTCAACTCTAAAGCACTCATCACTTGTCTGCTTCACATCATGATGAAACAGAGAAACAACCTTCACCATCCAGTGGAATCAGTCGCTGATGTAGGCAATTATAGAAAAGAAAAGCATAAAAAAGTAAAATAACTAAAGGAGACCACCGATATCGTAGGACAACGCCCGCTTACCCACAACTCGTGTGTCATTGTTGTCTTTAGGATTGAGATGATTGTAATGTTGCCGTGACCAGCTGAAAGTTCTAACCTCATTTAATAATGTGTGTTGAACATGAGGGTTCACGTTGCTATTTTAGTATTTTAGTATTTTTAGTATTTAGTTTTTTTATAATACTCCATCCAAATCTATACTGGGTATACAGACATGGCCAATGAGGGGATCAAACCCAGACCAGCGTTTTAAACACCCTAAAATAAAGTAAAATAAAACCCTGAGTGAAAAAAACACATCAAACTCAAACACACCATTTATCATAACTTGTCTTTAAATCTTGCATTGTGATTGTCCCGTCAGTTGTGCTGATGTAATAGCGTTTAATGTGACGTCGATGCCTTGGCAAATAACAACTGGCTTTTCTCTTCTCTTCTTTCACCTTGAGTTACTGAAAGTCAGATGACAGGCTACGATATATATTGCATACATTTTAAAATAAATTTGAATTAACGATACCATAATAAGCATACGTTATTTAGTTGAGCCTTCAAGAAAATCCGCTAAAGCAACTCACAATGACTTTCCTATCATAGATATCCGGAATTACAGTTGTCATATCACCATGAATCGATGCGAGGTTAAAAGATGCGTTGGATGTCAAATGGTTCTGGCTTATATTTTTGTGTTAAACATCAAATGGGTAGTTGTGGTCCGACTTTGAGGGCTTTCTGGAAGGGTTGTGCTTGGGCCACTTCCTTTTAACTTAGTGCAGATGTATGTCATAATGACCTTTATGAGGAAAAAATTATCGGCCTGACATCTCCTGCCTAGGGAAGAGATGAGTATGCGAATCACATCTTGGGGAATGGTATCCCACTCGGCCTGAAACGCAAAAGTCAATTGCTGCAACGCCTGGGGTTGTGGTTGACGTCGGCGGAGCCGTCTATTCAATTTATCCCACAGGTGCTCTATCGGGTTCAAATCCGGGGATCTGGAGGGCTAGGGGAGAACATCAACGTTGTTGTGTAGACAGGCTCTTGTGATCCGTGCTGCATGCGGCTAAACGTTGTCCTGCTGGAATACACCGTTGCCGCTTGTTCCGATTGGGGACGTGTGGTAAGAGAATTTTGTTGATGTATCGTTGAACCATAAGATTGCCCTGGATGGATATGGACAAAACCTGTCCTGCACTTCTGTTAATCTTGGCATGTTGTTGAACTGTCACTGTTCGATTGACGCAGGTCCCAGGCAATCAAAACCCCTGCACTTTAATACCGTTCATAGTGCGGCTGCACGTGCAGTACGTGCAGCTCCATGGCCCTTTTGTTAATGCACTGGGTGCGTTTTTCCGACTAATGGTTTGCATGTCCTTGTGATCATTTGTATCTGGGAAATGTGTCACTGATACTATAACACATTTAACCTCTTTATTTTGCACCTCTTGGTCCCCTAATTTTGCTTTTATGGCCAAAAATATCCGTATTGCGTTTCTTTTTTAAGAGTATATGAAGCTATTTGCAGAAAAAAAAATAAAAAAATTCATGGATAGAAACTAAAAGAAAATATCAGTTCATCAAAACAATTTTAGACGACCTTGAAAACTATTAGCAAAAAGAAGGAAATCAAAAGTAACACAGAAATTCGTCAGTGGTTTAATGACTTCAAATATCTTCTTAAAGATCATGATTCCGCAGACAACTAGCATTTGGACTCTTTTTATAGTGATGAAACCAATTTTGCAACACAAATATTAGATTCCCTTATCTCAAAAGAAGAAATTAAATCCGCTATTAAAAATCTGAGTAACATGAAAAGTCCCGGAATTGATGGACTAATATCGGATTTCTTTAAATACTCTCTTCATGACATCCTGCCGTATTTGGAAATATTATTTAACACAATGATGGATACCTTTTACTTCCAAAAGATTGGACTCTTGGTCCTACCATTCCAATTCACAAAAAAGGCTCAGTGACAGAGGTTGAAAATTATAGGGGACTCAATGGACCAGTATATTCAGTAAAATATTGATTAGCATTATTGTAATTGTAGTCGGACACTCTTGATAAGGATTTTGACTACCACTGATGATATGTTTTTCTCCAGGCTCTTATAGATAGATATAATCATTGTGAACGTGAAGAATTGTATGCTATATTTGTAGACTTTTCTAAAGCATTCGATTCCGTGTGTATGGGCAACTGAGGGTATCTATTTAATTTACAAGGTGTCAATAATGAAATGGGCAAATTGTTATGTAGTTTTCATGAGGAAGTCAAATCATGTGTTTATCATAGTGTACGCCAAGGATGTGTATTGAGCCCTTTTTTGTTAGGTATTTTCATCAATGAGATTGCAGCTCAAATCAAAAGAAATTATGATGATGGTATACTATTACAACCTGTAATTAAAAAAACAATATTCATGTTACTATTAGCAGATGAAAAAATTATGTTCTCAAGTACTGTAAAAGTTACAAACCTTGATCAATAAGCTCGAATAGCACTGCGATACGTGGAAACGTAATGTTAATTTGGATAGGACAAAAATTGTTGTATTTAGCAAAGGAAATACACTGTCAAATAATGAAAAGTGGTACTTTCGGGAACATTTACTTCAAACTGAAACCTATAAATCTCTTGGTGTGATACTTTCGGGGACATTTATTTCAAACTGAAACCTATAAATCTCTTGGTGTGATACTTTCGGGGACATTTACTTCAAACTGAAACCTATAAATCTCTTGGTGTGATACTTTCAAGTAAACTATCATGGAACCAACATAGGTGTAATGCAAGCATCCAAGTTAAAAAGATATACTTGCGAATATAAATGTCTACTTTATAAATGTGGGTATGGTTATATTTTGGACAGCCAGTGCTTCTTAGAGAATCATTCTATGTTTATATCGAAAAAAGACATTTTTAAATGTACTTTTAAACATGGAAATCCATTCTAGATATTTCTAGCAAATGTGAATATCATAGATATTTTAAAATGCAATTGCAGGAAATAATTAAACTGATGTAAATATAAGAAAATGCAGAATATCTTCAGCACAATTTAGATATCTCGCCCATACGGAGACTCTTGTGATATAGAGATTACCACGCTCGTTAGACGTTTTGCAACACCTCGTTGTAAGATAAATGGCATCTGAAAGGCACGAGTGCAGTAATCTGTCTCTTACACAGTAGCACCTTTGTAGCTTTGAAACAATGCATTTTGTCAATTCTCATGATCACAGTGGTGCATTAATAAATCATACAACGGTCATTATTGACGTCACCAAACGTACCACATACCACTCATAACTTATGTGACCCTACACCAAAAGGTTTCCGCTATTTCTGTGGATTATCAAGGCGATGATGATAATGCAAACGAGATAAGATCAATAAACCCGCTGGATGCCGAGTTACTAATTTTCACCTCAAAGAAATTACCTATTATGTACAACAATGTTTACTTCCATATGCCATCACTACCGGTGACGGTCTTTTAGGAAATGGCGTGAACACTACGTGGGATTTTCAGAGGAGGATGTCGTTGACGGAGGGATCGTATATATACATAAATGTCTCATGTAAGTAATCAGAAACAATCTGACAATCTGCATGCTGTTATTTGTTTTATGTTTTCCAATGTAACCAAAAGAATTAGTCGGGAAATGCAGATAACTACTGTTGTCGCTACGCTTGATTTTGCTTCAGTCATGGGGTCAGACAAAACGGAAACTTTCACGATGTCTGTTGAATTTACTTGATCATAGCAACGTATCTGTCATCATTGAAACCCACACCACAGTAATCGCACTGATACATGTTACACTTTGAATGTATGAAATGACTTTCAGGAAATGACTGAAATATGAGTGTCTGGTTTACAATACCTGTCTGATACAATTCGGCCAAGTGACGTAATCGATCATCAAACAACACTCATGAATTGCACCAACTAGTTGTTGACTGGTAATTAGTCTGATCCAGTTACTTTAGCCAATTTTCCCATCTACTGTTACGAAAAATAATCTTCGGCTCAAAGTAACATGACATCACAAATACCTGAGTGTTGTATAAACCCTGTTTTCTCTCACTTACTGATTTAGTGTTAATTAGTCTGATCAAGTTACTTTGCGAATTTTTTACAACCACTGTTATACAAATTATCACTTGAAATCACATATTCCTGTTGCATCTCACTTCGTGAATTAGTCCATTTATGGTCAGATGTGAAGCAGTAGTCATAAAACTGATGTAATGTGGTTAAAATGCATACAAAATGAGAACATTTATACATGATAAAAATTTATGTTTGAAAATGCGACTTCAACCCAGAGTGTTACTCGTCGCTATCATCGAGGAAGTTTCTGCAAGTCACATCCTCAATCAGATAAGGACTGCAAAGTATCGCAGCACAACATCACAGTCGCACATTCCGATGCCGAACAGTTTTATGCAACACTCAGATTACTTCCTGGTCTCAAGGGCGAGGCTGCAAAAACACCTCCACAACACGCCAAGTGTTAGTCTGATCTGTCATATTCATGTCTTATATCATGTTTTATGTTTCCCCCCACAATCCATTTTCTTACAATACATCATATCCAGAGGCACTTTCTTTAAACAGTATCCTAGCAAGGGGATGTTTTATGCGTTGTGATCCATCCATACAAAGGAATATCCCTCGGCTCTGTATTTGTACATGAGTATGAGTAAAGAAATAACTTATTCAAGGTATTCATTTCCACATGAAAAGGTTAGTAAAATGTTCGCATGGACACATGAAGAAACTAACCATACAATGCATTGAATTCTGAACCCCCAGCAAACAACATTTCAGCAAAAGCCCTATGACGCTCTTCGAAAACTTCGTAGAATAAAGTATGTTGAAGAAAACTGAAGTTTAAAACATTGTTCCAACGCTTGAATGTTTTACAGGGTAAATGTTAACATGTTTATAATGGCGGAGGGAACTCTATATTTTTACTGTCCACTTTTCTACTGCAGAGTAGCTGCCGCGTTTGACTGTGCATTTTGTGTTCGCTGCGTGAATGATGACAGCTATGTTATGTTTACATACTGTCCTGAATAGCGTTTGTTTGTGTGGTTTGAAATAGCTTTCCAGTTGAACTCCCTCTTTCATTCGTTTCAAGTATGTGCCTTCCTATTCAAGTTGCACTTATAGTTGCGCGTATAGTCTATTTGAATAGATTGTAATCTGATGCCTTTTCGGCTTACGTTTTTATCATTCTAAATTTCAATTGGACAAAGTCAGATGACAGCGTTTATGTATATCTCTTCCTTTCTCAAATGGTGATGTGATTATTTTCTAGGATTTTACCCCTTGCATTCGAAACCACGATCTTGGGATCCACGCACGTAACAGGGACGCACCTCAGCAGGATTTTGTAGGATGAGTGAGTTGGTTTTATCGCCGCTGTGATCAGTATTTCAGTTACATCTTGGCATGCCAGCTTGAAGGGTGAGGAAGCCGAATTGATGTAGGTTTAAGAGGTTACCACTTTGTTGAAGCACATGAGCAGGGGTATTGTGTTTACACAACCAAGGCAAATCTGGGATTCGAACCCAATACCTTTGGTTTCTGGCGCACTGATTTGCGGCCCTTTTGACTACGTCTATATTCTAATAGAGTCTAAATACCTTCTAAAAAGTTCCATACCATGCTGGATTAGTTAATGGCTGTTCTAGAAGATTCCAGATGACACTTGACCCCAAACGCATCTAAAAATAGTACCTTCCTCTCCACTGCTTACAGCAGCGTCAGGCAACAAACACAAACTGTGTGAATGACGGGTGCCACGGGTATGGTGGGACATTCTTTCCCCTTTCGCGAACACCTGGTGTCATCACTGTTTTTCAGTGATCCATTCATATAATTTTCACATCTATTTTACCTTTAACGACAAATGGTATCTGTTTTGTCGGATAATGAATATTCAAACTTAGTTAGTCGCTGGCGTTTACGTTTTAACATGCGAGTGTGTGAGTATGGTTTGACGCCTCGTTTACAATATTCCAGTCCTTTTAAACAGGCAAAGAATGATAACTGACAAGAATGCATTGCTGAATATCGGTTAGTTTCTTTGCATACAGTGTATAAAGAGTAACTGAAATATTGGGACTCGTTAACACCATTGCATAATGATTTTGAACTATTAATATATGAATGAAATGAAAGTGATTGCTATATCCCATGCTAACGAGAAAAAGTAATTGTTCAATAATAATGTATCTTTCTGTACATATTCTAGAAGACATCTCGTTTACTTTAAGGACGTGATTCACAATTTGGAGGTACATGTGCATCTTCATGTTAGACGCACAATTTGATGTTTGATGTGTTTGTTGCGCGCATGATACTCTCACATGTGTGTTTTTTAATGTGTACAACACAAACTGGTTGTTTCATTATCAGGTGCTCATGTTCAACAAAAGCTTTGGTTTGATAGGCTGGTGTTTTATTTAAATATTTGTATTTACCTTTTATATCATATAATGTAACCAAATCTGTATTTCCTTCTGGACAACTCCTCTTTATTATATTCGTGCTGAGTCACCATGGTGAGTGAACATATGACAGAAACACGTATCGAGTACGTGAATAAATAACTATCCTCCAATAAAAGCTGTGTGGTTCGGCAAGTTAAACACTTAAGATTGTAACAGTTGTTATTTGGCAGTTTATTTTATTGTAGAACAATGATTGTAACGGTATTACACACAATTCTTTTAGAAAAGATTTCTAGGTTAACATATTGTTTCAATTTGAGAATCTACACGTAACACAATGTCTCATTTCGAGACTGATACAAGTCAGGAACCAAAAGCGATAAAACCTTCTCTTTATTCGTAAGAATTGTGTGATTAAACAAAGTCCATTGGACGATTCCGACTATGTCATAAGCATGTGTTTATGAGTCACTATTATAGTGATGATACCAGATCATCAGGATGAAACACATGCAAAGGCTAGTCAATAGTGAAGCTTTGCATGTCTACTCAAAACAAGAACTAACGCCTCAAGTGCTGTAACCCTGATCAAATAACTTTCGAGTGTAAGTCGTATGACGCGCTTTGAAATCTTTGTAGAGAGAGCATATTCAAGAAAACAAAAATATATCGTTTCACAGCTGTTGTGTTTGTTCCTATGATTTGTGAGTGGAATGTTAAAACATTATTTATGACGGGATGAAAATTATATATTTACTGTACACACTTTTCTACTGCAGTGTGGGTGCGGCGTGTCACTTGAAATGTGCCTGGTTTGTTTATTGCATGGGTCATGGCTGTACTGTAAACCTATACTAAGCAAACAAACGTTTTCTTTGCTGAGCTTGATATGTCTTTCAGTTAACATGCTATATTCATAATATGCATGTCTACATGTGCATATGAAGCAAGCTAGTATACATGCAGTGTTACCTAATCCCATTTCAATACTGATGTTATTTTATGCGTATGTGAGCAAGATAAACATCTACGACGCATGACCATTATTTCACTCACACGGTGATTATGTACGCTAGAATTTATGGGTTGCTACATGCTCCTGTTTCAACACTGATGTTTAATCTGGCAAACCAGTTTCAATATACATGTATCAGAGAGATAAGATATCGCTCAATTCACTTCCTTGTTACAAGCGCGGGCCTCCCAGCTCTGACCACAGCAAGCAACGGGTAAGTCTGATCATATCTCTGACAATATCCTTCTCAGGCCAGCTTATTATTATTCTTTATGTGTTTGTTTATATATTTAATGCCTGAAGGTGACCACCGTAGCCTCTATAGCAATATTATAGGACAACACCCGCTTACACACAACTCGTGTGTCATTGTTGTCTTTAGGATTGAGATGATTGTATTGTTGCCGTGACCTAACCTCATTTTATACATGTGTGTTGAGCATGAGGATTCACGTTGCTATTTTAGTATTTTTAGTATTTGTATTTTTTAATAATACTCCATCCAAATCTGTACGGGGTATACAGACATAGCCAATGAGGGGATCAAACCTGGGTCAGCGTTTTAACCACAGTAGCTCTATGTTTAAGTAAAATAAAACCCAGAGTGAAAAAAACACATCAAACTCAAACATACCATTTATCATAACTTGTCTTCAAATCTTGCGTTTTGATTGTCCCGTCAGTTGTGCTGATGTAATAGTGTTTAATGTGACCTCGATGCCTTGGTACATAACAACTGGCTCTTCTCTCCTCTTCTCTCACCTTGAGTTACTGAAAATCAGATGACAGGCTTTGATAATGGAATCATTTTTAAACAAATTTTAATTAACGATACCCAAATAAACATACGTTATTTAGTTGAGCCTTCAAGAAATCCGCTAAAGCAACTAACAATGACTTTCCTATCATAGATATCCATATTTGGAGTTGTCATATCACCATGAATCGATGCGTGCGAGGTTAAAAGATACGTTGGATGTCAAATAGTTCTGGTTTATATATTTGGAGAGATCAGTGTTTTAGTGTTAAACATGAAATGGGTAATTGTGGTACGGCTTTGGGGGCATTCTGGAAGGGTTGTGACTGGTCCACTTCTTTTTAACCTAATGCAGATTTATGTCATAATCACCTTATGAGGAACAATATCTTCAGAGCATGGGATGCTTACACTCCCAAAACAGTAAGGGATAAGTAGATGATGACAGAACTACAAAGGGGTTTAGAATGAGGGTAATAGATGAAAAAGAAAAGGAAGGACCAGACATGATCTTTGGGGGAAAGGTCCGAACTCATGGTGAAGTTGTGCTGCTGTAGTCAGTTACGATACGTGTGCACGCCTTGAACGATAAAACGTCGACCATTGTGGCGCACAAACGGCACAACTATTGGTGGCTGTATGTAGTTCCGGTAGTATTGTCCAGTGACTCTTGCATGATATGATATACAACGGAGTTCTGAAAGTCATAGTGGTCCCATCTCATATCAATACCCATCCATAAATTAGTCATGCTGCCTTGCGTTGACGTTCGCAAGACGTTCGTTATGTTAAGTCAGAATCATACCCAGTGGTGAAACAACTATGTTGTTATTCGGTTATATTCGATAACAGACATGTACGTGCGCGCACAGCAGCAATTTGATTCAGACTAACGACTGACGGTCAATTCCCAAGCAAACATACCGCACTTACGCCACATCACAAAGAACATCACTGCCCAATCACAAGTTACCCTGACGACATCGAACGCGAGCACTCGCTGGGGGCCGCCATCGTGAATGGAGTCTTGCTAGAGGAAGATTTCGTTATATGTTTACAAACCAACGTTTCAGATTTCACAGTAAGGACGGTTCCATGCCAGTAAGTCAAGAGTGAACCTGAAAACATTACACGAAATCGTCAGCTATTCCTCCAGTTTCTACGTGCCAATCACCATAGGCGTGTGGCTAGAATGTGTCGATTTGTTCATGGTGGTCAATAGATTAGTGCACACGACACCTGTGGTCACGTTGTGGGGTCGTGGGTAACCTATTAGTTCAAGGCTTCGCAATTCGCTCTGCAGAGCAGCGTCCATCGCACCGAATTTGTTTCAAGGTTTGTCAGCATCATACACGCCGTGTTAAAAAGGCGGCGTTAAATCCAACTCACTCACTCACTCACTCACTCAAGAAATGAAAAAGTGCAAAGAGAAAGACTCAAGCAAACATTATTTCCAAAAAGACGGTAAACTGTCTCCTCATGTACGTGAAAGAGGTAGCACAGCAGGGGTGGGAGACCGACACAGAAGAGATAGGGGTGTGACCAGGGTCGGGATAAAGAGTGAACCTACTAGTAAAAGTAATGCCGTGAAACTCGTCGTTTGGAATATATCAGGAATCCTTTCAAAGTTATCTTATTGTGAGTGTAAACCATAGTGTGAGTTTCGAAAATCACGTGACCATAATTGGTTTAACAGAAACGTGGACCCCGATACTGAATTTTGATGATACGTTCTGCGAAAATAGTAACATTAAAAAAAGGCAGACACGATCGCAAATATTGTAAGACTTTCAGGTCGAATATGAAAAAAGTTCTAATAGATTGAGTTAAAAATTCACGGATCACAGAAAGTGATGTTTATCTGTTACTTGACAAGTACTGTTTGTTATACCACTGTTTATATATTCACCCAGAAGTATCTACATGGTACAGCAGTAAAGTTTGTTCCGAGAATGGTATATTGCTATTTCCGGATAACTGCTTGATATTCTCAGTGATGTCTGTGCACATTTGGGGGGGACTTCAATGCATGGACTGGTAAAGAGCCAGATAATGTTGAGGATGATATATTTGAATATCTCCATGACCAGGATACTTCATACTGGGAGTTTCTCTTAGACATATTTTGTTTAATTGGTACAGTTCTTCATAATTTTCGAAAATATTTTATTAATTTATGTTCTGTTCTAAATGTACACATGGACCTGATTCCGGGAAAGGTGACTTGACATTTGTTGGCAATGCTGGGGCAAGTATTTTTGATTACATCATGAACACCATAGATATATTTTACTTGTGTGAAAATATTGATATTTTGATATTTGATCAAATGGAACTGTGGTTTGACAGGGAATGTGAATTATGTAAAAAAGGAAAGATGCACTCTTTTAAACCATTTCAGGAAACTAAAGGATAAAGATGCACTTGCTAAATATATACTGATTCGAAAAAACAAGTATAAAGCTATTTGCAGAAAAAAGGAACAATATTTCATGGATAGAATCAGAAAATAACTAGAATAAAATATCAGTTCATCAAAGCAATTTTGGAGGACCTTGAACAATATAAGCAACAAAGAAGGCAATCAAAAGTGACATAGAAATTCATGAGTGAAATATTAGATTGCCTTATCTCAAAAGAAGAAATGAAATCTGCAGTTCAAAATCTAAGAAACTTGAAAACTAATGGACTAATAACGGAATTATTTCAATACTCTCTTGATAACATCCAGCCGTACGCGTGTTTGGAAATGTTATTTAATACAAAGATGGCTACCTCTCACTTCCAAAAGATTGGACACTTGGAACTATAATTCCTATTCACAACAAAGGCTCAGTGACAGAGGCTATAGGGGATTCAATGTACCAGTATATTCAGTGAGATATTGATTAGCATTATTGGCATTGTAGACGGACACCCTTGATAAGGATTTTGACTACCACTGATGATATTTTTTTTCTCCAGGCTCTTATAATGAAAAACTGTAAGCTATATTTGTAGACTTCTCTAAAGCATCCGATTTGTGTGTAGGGGCAACTGAGGGTATCTATTTAATTTACATCATGTCAGTAATGAAATGGGAAAATTGTTATGTAGTTTTCATGAGGAAGTCAAATCATGTGTTTATCATGGTGTACACAAAGGATGTGTATTAAGCCCTTTTTTGTTAGGTATTTTCATTAATGAGCTTGCAGCTCCAACCAAAAGAAATTATGATGATGGTATACAATTACAACCTGTAATTATAAAAAAAATATTCATATTACTATCTGCAGATGAAAGAATTATGTTCTCAAGTACTGTAAAAGGTACAAACATTGATCAATAAGCTCGAATAGCACTGCGATACGTGGAAACTTAATGTTAATTTGGATAGGACAAAAATGATGTATTCAGCAAAGGAAATACACTGTCAAATAATGAAAAGTGGTACTTTCGGGGGCATTTACTTCAAACTGAAACCTCTTATAAATCTCTTGGTGCGATACTTTCAAGTTAATTATCATGGGACAAACATAGGTGTAATGCAGCCATCCAAGCTAAAAAGATAAAATTGGGAATGTAAATGTCTACTTTATAAATGTGGGTATGGCTACATTTGGGACAACCAATGTTTTTTTGAGAATCATTCTATGTTTATATCGAAACTATGACAGTCATTTTTTACATGTACTGTCAAACATGGAGATCTGTTCTAGATATATTCTAGTAAATGTGAATATTATAGATGTTTTAAAATGCAAATACAGAAAGAAATTAACTGATATAGATATAAGAAAATGCAGATATCTTTAGCACAATTTAGATGCATGTTAATGGTTTAAGTTGTACGTTGTAAATGAAAAATATATTGAACAAAAACACTATGAAATATATCTCTATTAATATACCATGCCATATTAATTATAAGAAATGAATCCTTGTAAAAACCTTAACCAGTTCCACATTGTCATGCGTTCTGCACTATGGGTCTGTGGCCACACAGTTATACATGAAAAGGTTACACACGATTTCTCGCATATACTTATACTGTTAGTGTATAGAGATTACCATACGAGTGTCTGTCAGATACCATTTATTTTACGAGTTGTTTAAAGGCGTATCTAAAGAGCAACGAGTTGTTATATTGAGATTACTACACGAGTGTGCTTTCGCTCGTTAGAGGTTTCGAAAAAAACTCGTTGTAAGATAAATGGTATCTGACAGGCACGAGTGTAAGTAATCTGTCTCTTACACACCCTAAAATTGCACCTTTTTAGCATCGAATCAATACATTTTTTCCATTATCACAGTGGCGCATTAATACAACGGTCATCCTTGACATCACCTGACGTTCCGCTTCCCACTCCTTAATAATGTGACTCTACACGAAAAGGTTTCTGTATATCTGTGGATTATCAAGGCGATGATGATAATGCAACTAGATAAGATCAATGCACCCGCTGAACGCCGAGTTGTGTACAGTGTGCGAGCTTAGGCTCAATTTTGTAATTGATATATTTTCCCGTAAAAACCAAGCCTCGTTCTCAAATGCGACCTACAAACAGTAAATACAATTTGCTAGCAGATGACAAGTTCACTCTCTAGTTTCTGTCAGCTGGATAAACAGGTTTCTACTAAAACAACTGTGTTTTTGTACTTTTATTAGTTTTCCATGTTACGAAATATATTCACTGAATATTCATGCTTTTCACCTGGGTGATAAGGTTTATTCATTTTATGATGAGGACCATCTTTGATGAAATGTTCCTAACTGTATGCATACCTG
The DNA here is from genome assembly GCF_022045235.1 of Haliotis cracherodii. Classification (NCBI taxonomy): domain Eukaryota; kingdom Metazoa; phylum Mollusca; class Gastropoda; order Lepetellida; family Haliotidae; genus Haliotis; species Haliotis cracherodii. The sequence continues at coordinate 20,408,432 of NW_027266269.1, forward strand.
ACAGGGACTACATGGGCTACCATAATCATTCAGTTTATTCATATATAACTGTAAGGCCACAGGCCCATAGTACAGAATACATGACAATGTGGAAGCGGTTAGGAATGTTACAAGGATTCATTTCTTAATAACATAATGATACGATGTCTTACATTTTTTTCTCAGGGGGAATGCCATCATTCCAGCTTTTGTTTCTATTTCCTTTCTGACTTTTTGGATGGCATAAATGCACACACATTCACAAGATGCAAAATTCTGCGAGCGTTTACAAGTTCTACATAATATTAATGCATACACAAGCCTTATTTGTAAAAATGTACTCTTGATATATTCATACCTTTCTTGACAAATCTTCAGTGGTGTCAGTTGGAAGTCGCATCATGATAAATAGTTAGTAAGAAACTGGTATTCCAAGTGAGTGCCAAGAAAATAACAGTTGAAACACACAATTTAGCCATGACTGACCATAAAAATGCAATAGCCAAGGTATAATCCAAAAGTAATCGTCCACCACAACAGAAACAGTAGAATACTGCTACAGCAGACGATGGGTTTGAGCCATTCATTTTACTGATAGAGGTCACGTGACTAAAACCTTGACTACTTCCGGTGCTGTGAAGGGTTACCTTTCCTAATTAAAACTAACAAACCAATACATATTTGAGATTTAAGTTCTGATTTATTTAAGCGCAAATGTCTGTTCAGGGTGATAACACTCACAAACAGCTTAAGACAGAAAGAACCAAATGTCAAACACCACAACCTGTAAACCATCAGTTTAGAACCCTGACACACAAATTAGACCCTCAATGACATATCAGTCAACACAAATTTAAACAAACGGGGTAAAACTGCCCTAAAATAACATATCTGTCATTAGAATGTGATGCTTTCAGTAAGGTGCCAGATTTATTTATGTTTCTGGACGCTCTATGTGGGACTTTTTGGTCACTTCGAGGGGGAAACTGGGGTCTTTTATCGAATTAAAAACATGTTTACGGTTCTAGCTCCACCTATTTTAAGTTGGATATAGGAAGCTTAGTGATCAGTGATTGCAGGAAACATAGGAATTGGCCCCTCCTCCCCTTGAGATAGATGGAACCCATATTTTTGTGAATGACTTCTACCCTGTGAGAGAATATTTTGAGGTCACGTGACTTCAATAAACATGTTCTCACAACTTCTACAGTGCATGGATTGGTTATATTTTGGTAGTATTTTGATAAATTGACACATGTGGAAATGGGAAATATATGAAAACATTACATGTTCAAATAGGATTTGTAAAAAAAGGTTTATATGAGGTAGGTGTAGAGCCCAGGATTTTTCACTTCCTGTGACAGGGGTTGTGACGTCACTATGGTGATTTTAGCATTGAATCTATTTATAACCTGTGTGAAAGCGAGGCTTGGTTTTCATCTATAAGCGGTAACATAGGCTGAGCTCGCAAACTGGTAAGAAACCCACAGAGCCCCTTACATCAATGAAAGAAGACCCAGCAGGAGCCGTATATCACATACAATGTGACTGTGGCGACTCCTATGTAGGAGAAACATCCAGGCCCCTACCCATTAGAATAAAAGAACACAAGACCTCAGTACAAAAAAATGACTCAAAATCAGCCATCTCCGACCACACCCAAACCCACCCCGATCACAACATCCAGTGGAACAACATCAAGATCCTGGCCAACAACCAATCAGACTACAAAATCAGGAAACTCCTAGAAGCCATCTACATCAAAAGGATCCAGCCAGCAATGAACAGAGACCAAGGCTATTACATCCCGCCTGCTTACCATCACCTAATTGCTAAATCCTTTTATCCGTCCAATTAATACAGTGGCTTCCATCATCTCCATCTGTCTGCTTGTTTACTCTGTGTTCATTAGTCATCCACTGGCTTCCAATTAGCTTAATCACCTCTCTGTGTCCACCAACTAGTCACTGTAACAACTTAGATGTCAATAAGTGTATATATACCTATGTTGTTTAGCCCTATCAAAATCAGAAATCAAAAGTGTCACTAAACAAAAAAATTAACAAAAAATGGCAAAATATATACCAAAACTCAAATAGCCAAATCAGGAAAGTACTCAAAAAAAACCTAAATAAACCCAAAATACTACACCCATCCAAAAAAATCGACAGAATAATTACCAAACTACAAACAGGCCACACCAAACTAAATAATCACCGTAAAATAGCTAAACTACACACAACAGGAAACTGCCCACATTGCAAACAACAAGAAACACCAGGACACGTACTCATTCACTGCACACACTACCAAACACACCGAACAACACTACAGACCACCCTAAATCTTAAAACCGGACTTACACTAGAATCAATCCTAAATCCACAAAATAAATTAGAAAGATTCAAAGCCTTGGGCGCGTACCTAATGAAAACAGGACTAATTAGTCGCATTTAAACCCCAAATAAAATATTAAAACCAAAACTACCTTATTTGATAACCACCCAACACACACAGCTCCCTTAGTTCGTCCCCCACCCACTCTTGGCATTCTTTCAAAATCTCAAAATTTCAAAATTACTATATAAGTAACCCCTAAAGCCCCCTCCTGGGTTGCACAAACTCACTTTTCCCCTTTTTGGAAACACATTAAATGGCCTGGCCGGGCCCGTGTGCGACATACGCTTGCAGTCGGAAAGCGCACGTTAAATCTCCAATATAAGTAAGTAAGTAAGCCCTATCCGTTGCAGTTTGTACCCCAAGTGAGCAACACCTCCCAAGCCAGCACAGAGCATTGCCTGATAGCCAGCCAAGGAGAACTCCAACATCGGTAATTATCACGTCATCCTTTCAGCCTTATTCACATACTCTTACAATCACTCTCACCGTTTGTTTGTTTGTTGTTTAACGCCGAACCTAGCATTGTTCCAGCTACAGGACAGCGGTTTGAAAATAAACGAGTCTTGGTCAGACAATCAGTTGCAGTTTGTACTCCCAGCGAGCAACACTTCCCAAGCCAGCACAGAGCATTGCCTGATAGCCAGCCAAGGAAACTCCATCATCGGTAATTATCACGTTATCCTTATTCACATACTCTTAAAATCACTCTCACCGAATTAATCATAAAACCCCTAAATCCTTAAAAAACAACAACACTAAATAACCAACACCTTATCCTACCCAATCTCCCTAACACAGCTCGCACTCATTTCTACTCACACCCACGCCCACCACTCAAAAACACCCTTTGACCCAACTCCTAAAAACAAAAAACACCTAATCCCCCCTTCTCCTAAACACAACGCTCGCTCTTTCCTACTCACCACCCACGCCCACCACTCACATACCTCCACTCCTTCGACTAAATATCTCTTAATCCCCGCTTTCCACTTGTCTCACCTTATCCAAGCCTTCCAGAATCAAACTTAATCTTCAATAAATAATCCATTTCCCAAACCCTTCTACTAAAACCAACAACAAATAACCACTGCATCAGTCGGAAAGCGCACGTTAAATCTCCAAAGTAAGTAAGTAAGTAACCACTGCAACCTCCTCCGCCTCCTAAACACAACTCACCAAGTAAAAACAACAAACCAACTCACCTCCCCAAAACACTCCACCACCGCCCACCACAACACACGCTCTCCAACACAACACCCAAACATTATGACTGACACCCGCAACGCCACACTCGCAGACATTCCAGCTCCTTACTCGCCCACGCCTGCGGAAGCGCACAACACTTCTGGGAGGTCACTCGAAAACATCGTCCCGACCGAGTATGGCGAAAACACGACATACACCACCCCAACCAAACCAGCTAACTCGCCACCACAAAACACCAAAAAACGCAAACTCGACACATCCACTCCACCTCCATCGCCAACACCCTCCCCGGCCGCCTTCCTCACCACCTTCGCCCTCTACTTCTTCTCAGCAGGCTCAGGCACCACTCTCTCACTAAAACTTTCGGCAGACAAAATAGGACAAAAAATAAATTACAACAATATTAAAAAAGCCAACAAAGGTAACCAGATAATCTTTCCTAACCGAGAATCTTACAACGCAGCAAATAAAATAACTCAAATATTCCACGTCACGGTAATCAAACAAACACCTAATTGGCAACAATATACACGAGGCGTAATTAGGGTTAACCCAAGGGAAACAACTGAGGACTTACAATTATACTCTCTAGAAGCCAACATAAACCAAGACCAAAACCCTCAACCCCTAATCACCAGCACGCGCAGAATAACCTCAACTAGAAACGGAAAAACGGTCCCAACCTCCATTGTCATAATCAACTTTAAAAAAACCGCTAAATTCCCTGAAGCCCCCAAACACATATCCTTCGGAGCCCACACCAACTTAGAAGTCAAACCCTATATAAAGCAGGTTAAGCAATGTTCAAAGTGCCTCAAATACAACCACACTGCTTCCCAATGCACCTACCCTAAAACTAAATGTAAAAAATGCGCACAAACAGACTGCCCAAGCACATGCACACGCTGGTGCATCCACTGCAAATCCACCCAACACACCTCACTTTCAAACCAATGCCCACACAGACACACACTCACCCAGCAGGCCAACAAACACATAAACATAGAAACGGCTAAAATCCAAACACGAAAATTTGCTACACCTGCATCTAAACCACTCCTCCCTACACCACACCCAAACACCATCCGACAAACAAACACCACACCCATAACCGACAGCTCTGTCTGGGACCCCTACCGAGAAACCGCACCCACCTCACACACACAAGCAGCCACTCAACCAACCACGAACCCTCCCAAAACATCAACCCCCGCATGCAAAACAAACCTCAAAATGACCACCACAACACGACCCTCATCCAAGCACCCTACAGCCCATATGGCAACAACGCTCTCCCACAAGCAAGCACAACAACAAAACACAAACACTAAGAAAACATCAGCTACACCCATCCCGCAAACACCTTCACAACCCTCCACATCACATGCCTCCCCCATGGAAACTCAACCAGCTAAACCTAATCCAACCCATGACGAAGATTTCTCCACTACTGAGGAAACAATAGACACTACTCCAACTAAAACAAACCAAACTTCCCAACCAGCCAACACCCCAAACCTAAATAACCTCACCTTACTCCTAGCATATATGCATAGTCAAAACTCACCAAAAGCTAGTATGGAATCCTTCCACAAAGTAGCTTTCAATCTAAAATTAACCGATCTTCCCTTCTTCCTCTTTAACCTCCATCTAAAAGAACTCACCGAATAAAATAAAAACTAAAAACTAAATCACCAATCACCCGAAACCAATAATGGAAGGACTAAATATTTTTCAGTGGAACGCCAACGGACTCACCTCCCACGGCCATGAACTAAAAACTAAATTTAAACTAAATAAAGGCCCTCACATTGCTTGTATACAGGAAACCAAATTCTCAAAAAAATCGAAATTCACACTACCTAACTACAACTCAGTTAGAACTGACAGAGCTAAACCGAAAACAAGAAGAGCCGCAGGAGGACTCATCATATTTATCAGGGAAGATATAAATTACGAAGAAATAAAAATAGACATGCCAAACCTAGAAGCCGACGGCATTAAAATCACATTAAATAACTGAAACATAAACATCATAAATATTTACCACTGGGCGGAACAAAAAGTCCAACCTGAGGATCTAAACAAACTACTCAAAATAAGCGATAAATCTACTATATTCCTAGGAGACTTTAACGCTCACCATCCTACATGGAGCATAGATGATAAAATAGATAATCATGGCAAATTAATCTCCGAATGGATAGAAACAAACGACCTAGTACTCCTTAATAGCAACCAACCCACGAGGTACGATAAGATAAACCAAAAAATGTCGGCTATCGACCTAACCATATGCACCGCAGATCTAGCCCAAAGCACTCAATGGGAAGTGCACGACGTCCCGCTAGGTAGCGACCACTTCCCCATAAACATAACCATAGGAAATACAAACGTACCAATCCAAACAGAAAACCAAGAACCAAAATTCCATTACAATAAAGCTAACTGGGACCAATTCCAAGATATCTGCAGCGAAGCTAACTTAAACGAAATAGAAAATAATGATCCAGAAACCTATTGTAAAAACCTAACAGACTATATAATAAACGCAGCCAAAACCTCCATCCCCTTCAAAACATCTAAGACAGGCAAACCGACGGTACCTTGGTGGAATGATGCAATAGAACAGACTAGACGAAAACGTAAATCAGCCTTCAATAAAGCAAAACGCGACTACAAATATTTAAACATAGCCCACGAACTAAACCACCAGGTTCAAAAACTAGTCCAAATAGCCAAAAGTAGAGACTGGAAAAAATTCTGCGAAGGTATAAATAACCGTACAGATGCCAGAACGGTCTGGCGCAAAATCCACGCCATTAGAGGCTTAAAACGACATAAAAAAAAACCTAACATTAACAACTCAACCAACCCCGCCCAAAAAGCAAATAATCTCGCCAACCACTTTTCGGCCGTTAGCAGTAACAGCAACTTCAGCCAAAAATTCCAAGATAAACTTAAAACAGAAAACAAACCCACAAAAGAACCAAACAATAACAATCTAGAAATAAATCAACCCTACACAATGGAGGAGCTCCTCTACGTAATCCAAAACAGGAAAAAGGGCACAGCCCCAGGATTAGACCTAACCTCTTACCAAATAATTAAAAAACTCCCCCTAAAACTACTCCAGGCACTACTCAAACTATACAATCTCATCTACCTAAACGGACAGGTTCATACTCCCTGGAAACAGGCCCTAGTCATACCAATCCCTAAACCTAATAAACCAGCTAATCAAGCTAACTCATATAGGCCAATATCCCTAACTTCAAACTTATATAAAGTAATGGAATCGATGGCTAAAAATAGATTACAACATTACTTAACCCAAAATAACATCATAAACCCAGATCAAAGCGGTTTCACTCCTGGCCGCTCAACCCTAGATAAATAACCTCGCCCGACTAGAACAAGATATTAAGACAGGACAACTAAATAAACAATATACCACAGGCATCTTCTTAGACTTCTCTAAAGCTTTCGACATGGTATGGCACGATGGGCTAATACAAAAACTTAAAAAAATAGGACTCAAAGGACAGATAATAAACTACATCCAGGACTTCTTAAACAATCGTAAAATAATCGTGGGTATAGACCAAACTCTATCGGACCAATGTCCCCTAGAAAATGGCACTCCACAGGGCAGTATCCTCAGCCCCATCCTCTTCAATATAATGATAAACGATCTATTCGAGGGTCTATCCCCTAAAGTAAACACATCAAAATTCGCGAATGATGGAGCCATCTGGATCCGCACTAAAAGCATGAAAATGGCCAAAAATCTACTCCAAAAATCTCTTAATAAAATACAACAATGGGCTGACAAATGGGGCTTCTCCCTTAACTCAGAAAAAACAACAGGAATAGTATTCAAACATAAAAACATGAAACCCGCCTCCCCAATCCTCCAGCTAAACAATCAAACAATCAAATTTCAAAAACAAACCAAATTCTTAGGACTTATTTTCGATGAACATCTCACCTGGGATGCTCACATCCAAAACCTAACAACTAAATGCAGTAAAGACCTAAACACCCTAAGATGCCTAACTGGCTCTAACTGGGGAGCCTCCAAAGATACTCTCCTCTCTCTCTACATATCCCTAATTAGATCAAAACTAGACCACGGCTGCGCCATATACAACACCCTAAACAACTCTCTATCTAAAAAACTTGACTCAATACAATATCAGGCTCTCAAACTCATTACACGCACCCAACATGGCACCTCCTACACCTCACTTCAGGCGTTAACAGGAGAAATGCCACTAAGTCTACGCAGGGAACAGCTAAGCTTAAATTTCTGGGCCGCGTCCCAATCAAACCCTCTCATCCAAAACTTAATAAACCAAAACATCAGCCCTAAAAACCAAGCTCTAGCTCGTAAACACCCCTTACTTACCCCAATATCCCAAAGAATAACAAACTACCTAAATGAACACCAAATTAAAAATCTTAAACAAAACTGCAAACAATCAAATATCTTCACCCCTAAACTTAAAATACCCAAAATAGACACAACACTAGCTAGCCAAATAAATAAACAAACCGACCCAAACATAGCTAAAACTACCACACTAGCATACATACACAAAAATTGGCCAAATTGGTGTCACATTTACACGGACGGATCCTCAGATCCGACCTCCAAACACACGGGTTTCGGAGTCCATACCACACAACCAACTAAAACCACACAATCCTTCCGACTCCCAAATAACCAATCAATATTCACGGCCGAACTAATGGGCATGGCCTCAGCCCTCCACAATCAAGAATCAAAAAACCACCAAAAAATCCTAATACTTACTGACTCCCTAAGTGGACTACAAGCCCTCCAAAACAAAAATACCAAAAACCGACCTAAATTAATAAATCAAATACTTAAAAGCTCCAACAACCTAACAAAAGCAGGCAAACAAATAACCTTCTTGTGGATACCCGCCCACGTAGGAATATACGGTAATGATAAAGCAGCTAAACTATCCCTCAAAATCCCAGAAATAAGCTTAAACTTACCCATCTCAAAATCAGAAATTAAAAGTGTAAACAAACAAAAAATCACAAAAAAATGGCATAACCTATATCTAAACTCAAATAGCCAAATCAAAAGAGTGCTCAGCAAACCACTAACCAAACCAAAAATTCTCCATCCATCAAAAAAAATCGACAGAGTAATCACTAAACTCCAAACAGGACACACCAACCTAAATAACCACCTAAAAAAATTTAAAAAACACACTACAGGTAACTGCCCACACTGCAAACAACCAGAAACCCCAGAACACGCACTCATCCACTGCACACACTACCTAACACATCGAACCGCATTACAAACCACCCTCAATCTAAACAAGGTTCTCACTCTAGAAGCAATACTAAACCCACAAAATATACTAGAAAACTTCAAGGCCTTAGGCGTATTCTTAATAAAAACGGAACTGATAAAACGCATCTAAAACCATAATAACCTACCAAATCAAAATCACATAAACAAACAATCATCCACCATACCCAGCTCCCTTAGTTCTCCTCCCCAACCCCATCGGCATCTATTCCAAATCTCAAAATTTCCAAATTCTATATAAGCAACCCCTAAAGCCCCCTCTTGGGTTGCACAGACCACCCTCGCCCCTTTCGGAAACACATTAAATGGCCTGGCCGGGCCCGTGTGCGAAATACGCATCAGTCGGAAAGCGCACGTTAAATCTCCAAAGTAAGTAAGTAAGTAAGCCCTATCCGTCTATTGCTTGATAAAGGTGTTAGAATCTACACCGAAACGTCGCACTAAATTGTAATAAAGAAGTTGTTCATCCATAGAACTCGTCTTACTTCATCACTCCAACTTCTAAATGCCACTGAAAGAAGTTACATGTTATTGTTGTGAAACATTAGCTCGTCTGTTCTTACCCCCACTACAAATCCATGTCAACAGTCACAAACTTACATGATAACAATGAAGAACATATGCTTATTCGGACACGGACTTCCGTAGGGTGATTGTGTGTTTAATGTGATAAAATTTTAAGAAATCAGTTGCCAAGATTATGGTTGACGTACTTTTGTAATTAGTCCTTTGCGTCAAACTCCAGCAAACTAATGGCTACGAATATGTGTAAAATCTAGGTAAACAGGGTGAACTATTTTGTTGTTGAGATGAAATGGTGCTTTGCTTTCATTTTAATTTCTTCTGAGTGTTTTATATGAAACACATTTTTACAGCCATTAACGCCTGCTTTTATCAATTTTCCAATACGTCACAAGTATGCCGTAACTGTGAGATCTTAAAAAAGGTCCTCATTTTGCGATGTTCCTTTCATTCAGTTTTATCTAAAAATCAAAACGGCAAAACAACTTTTGAAGCATGTTTTGATTGAAATTATTTCACCTCCAATGTCTATTTCATCACCAAAACCCACACCATAGTTATTGCATTGATACGTATTTTACTATGACTTTGTAAATATAATAAATGTATGAAATGACTCTCAGGAAATGACTGAAATATGTGTGTCTCTTTACATTACCTGTCTGATACAAGTAACCTAATAAATCATCAAACAACACTCGCGAATAACTCCAACTAGTTGTTGATTGTTAATTAGTCTGATGCAGTTACTTTGGTCAATTTTCTCATCCACTGTTACAAAAACAATCTTCGGATCAAAGTAACTTGAAAGTATAAATACTTGAGTGTTGTATTAACTCTGTTGTATCACACGTCGTCAATTAGTCACTCAGTCGTTCATTTGTCATCAAGGCCCTGACAGATGTGCAGCAGTAGTCATAAAATTGATGTAATGTGGTTAAACTGGATGCAAACTGAGTACATTTAAACATGTTAAAAATGCATCCTTGCTTGAGATGTGATATCAAACCAGAGTTGTTTAAGTGCGACTCATATCATTGATACTATCGAGGTAGTTCCTGCAAGTCATATCCTCAATTAGATTACGACTGCAAAGTATCGCAACACAACATCACAGTCACACATTCCGATGCTTTTTATGTAACGGATTTATTTATAGTGTTTGCCTAATTTTTAAAAATGTCGTTATGCTATTGAATTAGTAAAACAAAGTAAAATATAACTCTACTCTTATCAGAACTGATTTTACTTAACACAAGCTTTAGTAAGGTGGACTCGTGATGTTAATAAAATATTGGAGATTTCATCTTTCAAACCATACAATATATCAAAATATGTGTTTCCTTCTTGATAACTCCCTTTCATTGCATTGTGTTGAGTCACCGCGGTGCGTGCAATACTTGTTACAAGGCAACAGGAAAGTAAACAAATAACTATACGTAAGTAAATCAAATAGTTATTCATGTGTTTTTACATTTGATATTTTAACAATGTTCTATTTCTAAACTGATACCATCCTGGCAAACAGGTTTAACATTATTGACAGTCGTATGCTTAAGAGGCATTCAGTTTTATTCAACACTCTCATTACTTCCTGTTCTCAGGGCGAGGCACCCAAACACGTCCACAACACGCAAAAGGTAAGTCTGATCTCTCTTATTTATGTTCGTGCTCCCCCACCATACAGCTTTTTATGACACATTATATCAAGAGGTGCTTTGCCCAAATCAATAATACTTAACAAGATCCTAGCAATAGGGTGCTTTATGCGTTGTGATCTATCCATAGAAAGGAATATCCCTCAGCTATGTATTTGTCCAAGAGTATGAGCAAAAACATAACGCGACTTTTTTCAAGTTATTTACGCTCACAAGGAAGCATGATATACGTTTTCTGGTACACAAAAAGTTCATTTTAGTTCCCTTTGACACAGGTTTGTATAGACATTGCCCCTACATTTTCTGAAACCTGTTTTAACATCCTTGACAACATAACAATTATGTATACATCAGTAACAATGCACAATTAATTTATCGGTATATGTCTCCTTCTATGTAAGCTTTTGTTTGGTATGCTTATTGTTTATATCCTAAACAGCCTCGTGAAGATCTGGGTTAGTGTTGGTTTTCAGCAACGCATGTTTGTCACAAGAGGCGACTAACGGGACCGGGTGGTCAGGCTCACTGACATGACGATAATTTCGGTATACATTGTATTTCACATCAGTGTGTGGTGCTATGCATGTAAAAACTGCATCTACCAGTACCTTTGTGCAGATATTTATATCATTATAACTTATATAATTTGTAATTCCCGAAAATGGAAATGACATGTCATCTGAATAGGTTTGAGCAGCGAGGTTAGCTGATTTGTTGGATTCATTTTATGTTATCCAGCAATCTCAAAGTTGCACCAACTGTTACATGTAGATCAACCGTCTGTTTACATGTTAAGTGGTTCAGGTTGGCTAAATGTGGCTGAATTTGTTTTCAGATTCATCGGACAAGCACATGGACGATGTTTCTGATATATGTTCTACTTCTTGTCTCATTGCCGGACACCTCACAAGGTAGGTCCTTACTACGCGGATTCATACAGTTTGAACATCGGTTTTTCGATTCATACCTCAATTAACCGAAAACAAAACAAAGTCAATCCTAAAGTAAAAGACGTAATTATCAAGGTATCATATTGTGCCTAGGTGAGGAGTGTTTGCGTTGTTCTAACTATATCACAGATGTACAATTAGGTGATTGTGGGGAAACGTTAAACAAAAGACATGCTTAGATATTAGATACTCGCAGTCATTCTGTTTGTTTCTACAGAAGATTGTCACTGTCAGAATGGATGCACGAATTTCCCTGGTTCTCCTTGCCCAGGAACAATGTGCCAACCAGACTGGTTTGGGAGTTACTGCCAAATGCGTGAGTAAACGTACAACATAAATAGTTTCATTCAGAGAACTGTAAGCAGATATCTTGTAAGCATAAAATGTGCCATTGTTGTATCATGAAATACTGTGGCATAATATGAGTTATTATTGATATACATGTATACAAATTATGGATGTAACAAAATAGTAATTTATAGGCACCACATATTCAGGATATGGTTCGAATTTAATAATCAGTCAGCCGAATCATCCAAATAGCACCCAATCACCTGTACCTAATTGTCATAATTTATAATCAGATATATAGAGGTCGGATGACCAACAATTTACCGAGCAAAGGTCACATGCAAATTCCAAACATGTCCTAGAACTGGTTAAAAACGAGAACATCAGCAAATGTTGAAGTAGCCTTTTGCAAAGAAGGAAAGAAATGTCAACAATGAGATTTTTTACTTGGACGATGTTAAAAAAGTACGTTTTGTCTTCGTTTTGATTTTGAGCTATACCTTTCAATACTTCTTTTGAAAATAAAGATTTCTAAGATGGATTGTTCAATGTGTTCAGCATTTTAAGTGCGGACTTTGCTAGATTGAACATGCTGCCGAGTACGACTGTTTTTTAATATTTGATCTATTTTGTTAAAGGCAACATAGCACGTGGAAAGTCGACAAGGCAGAGTAGCAAATTGAAAGGATTTGGTGGTCCCTTTCCATCTGAGAGAGCTGTTGATGGCAAAACTGACCAAACGTTGGACCATGGAAGTTGTACGCACACAGGCAACACGACGTCTACAGGGGAATGGTGGCGTGTTGACATTAATACAACATTGGAGATCAGACGGATGAGAATTTATCTCCGTAGTGATAGTGAGTCTGACATATGTTTAAATAATATACATCCTGTTCATGAGGAGGGGGACATGCGTGTACCAATTGGAGTACCCACTCGTTGTGTCCTTTAGGCGTGGCAGGATCCTAAGCATCCATCCCCGAATATTACACAATTGGTTGCTTTCTTAGGAGATTTCATTGTTTGTTGTTGAACGCCCACTAAGCAATATTCAAGCTATATGACGCCAGTCTGTAAATAGTCTAGTGTCGACCAAACAATCCATTGATTGACATCAAGAGCATCGATCTCCGCATTTCGGATGCGACGGTATGCATCATGCAAGTGATACATTTCTTATGTATTCCAAGGAATGTCTTGAAAATATATCACATCGCACTATTACTCACATCGTTCTACAAAGTAGAAAATCTACTATCTAAAATCTAAAATCTTTAGTTTTTTTCTAAATTTAACTTGCTCAGACGGCATAGTTCGAAATTCATAACATTTACAATTATCAACATCAAAAGGATAAATTCCAAGAAGCATGTATGTCGCTACACATGCCAGCAGGGCCTAATCGTGGTTACACATTATACCTATACACATCTTGTATCATCACATAATGTATGTTGTTCACTTAACGTGTGTAGTCACAGTTCAATCCATTGATTGACATAATGAGCATCGATTTACGCAATTGGGATGCAATGACATGCATAAAGCAAGTCAGCGCGTCTGACCCTCGATCCTGTTGATTGCCTTTTACGACAGGCATTAGTTGCTGAAGACCTATTTTAACCCGGATCTAACCCGGGTTTCTTTAGAGAAATTAAGTAGATGAACGCAGTCTGACCACACAGTCTGTGTACATACATATGGTATATGGTGAATTCGTATTCTTATACAATTATCAACACGAGAAGGATAAATTCCAACATGTGGAATTTATATAACAGAACATACATGTACCACAGGGCCTTATCAGGGCTACACATTATACCTATACACATCTTGTATCATCATATAATGTTTGTTGTTCACAGATACTGACCGCAACGTGGGCCTTCAGGTGAAGGTTGGTGACCAGCTGTGTTACACATTGTCCGCAGACAACAGACAACAAACTGTTTTAAATATTACATGTGGCGAAGCTTTGGATGGTTCATTTGTAACAATAAGTGTCAATGGACCCTACCTGACATTATGTGAGGTGCAGATATTCCGTGAGTAGTCATGCTGACATGTTATTTTCCTTATTTGCAATACATATTATTATTTTATAGCATTAAATAAAAACATCGGAATATAAACGCGAACATAGGATAATGATAATGAGAGCTGTCTTGAAATGATAACATTATAAGTAATAGATACTATGTTTAATGACAGTATTGTATTCGGGTATAAAAGGACAGTTGCGAGAATAAAGAACGAGGCGAAGAAACCGTTCCATTTATCCCGATATAATTATGTCACAACTCCCCCATATATCTCAAAGCACGGCCAAATACGCAGCTTCCATGACTAGCATATGGGCGTCTATAGTGAAAAGTTCGCTCTTTTCACTTTCAATTATTGGTCCAAAAGTCCACAGCCCAAGCATCTATGTACATGCAGCCCAATCAGCACTGACGTAGAGTAAATAATCAGGATATACTTGTTCTACAAGGGGCCCAACTTTAAATGACAAAGGCCTATTGGATCAGATTCAGTAGGTGTTCTCTGATTTGCATCTCATAATATGTGTACTTGTAGAATGCAGTGATGGATGGTTTGGAGATGACTGTGACAAGCAGTGTCAGTGTCAGAATACAGCTGAAGTATGTGACAAGGAGACTGGCAACTGTAGCAGTGGATGTGCTGCCGGAAAACATGGACCTGGGTGTCAGCAAGGTATGACAGAATGTGAAATTAGGAAATCGTCCATCTGGTAGATTTTCAAGTTGAGTATAAACGTGATTCTAAATGTATTTGTATTGAACAAACATTCTCTGTACACTCGGACAGTTTTGTCAATGTCTATTTTTCAAATGGCTTTAGGAACACACACCTCAAAATATAATTATTTAATTTCCTTGCATGTGTATTGTATATTGCAGATTGCAACAATGGTTCGTTTGGCTCTGGCTGTAACAAGCACTGCCAGTGTCTTACTGCCTCTGAAGCGTGTAACAAGGAGACTGGCCACTGCAGTAGTGGGTGTGCTGCTGGGAAACAAGGTCCAGGGTGCCAGCAAGGTTTGACAAACGTCTATTTTAACCCATTGTTTATCTGTAACAGTCTGATGAAAATATATCCATTCACAAGCAGTGCCAACTGATGTCATATAGGTAATCGTTGAAAGCATTTATTTCGTATTTAATGGATTATGTAAATGTAGTCATCAATACAGGTTTTCCTTTTTAAAAGCAGCGATTATTAATTGTAACATAAAAGAAGGTATGTTCTCTGATCTGATCGTGTTGATATCTACCTATCCGTACAGATTGTGCCCAACATCATTATGGGGTCAACTGTTCCTCCACTTGTGGTCAGTGTAGCGGGACGTCGGACTGTAAGAAGGATGATGGAACCTGCACACAAGGATGTCAGCGGGGTTACAATCCCCCTTTGTGTAAAAGTGAGACGTTATTTTATATACATTCGGTATAATTCAATGGACTCTGCTTTTAGCTGAAATTTGTAATGATTGTGGAAATGAATGTTGTCGCTTCTATTAACTGCTTTTGAAATGTCTTCTGTTAGGTTGTGAATTTTAGCTGTGGTGTTTGGTGTTGTGTGTAACACCTAGCTCGCGTCATACTTACTATGATTTTAGAAGATCCGTCAGTGTTGTATTTTTATAGATATCAATCTGTATTGTTTGGTCTCATGTAAAACACGATCGAGATGATCTCTAAAACAATGTCATTTCATCAACTAGTACATATGGGTAAGTTTATTTGGTTGCTGCTAAACGAGATAGAGAGTCGCATTGCATACACCCCAACGTGAGGTTTTTTCATAGTTATAACATTACCTAAATGTTTAAAAGCTACCTTAGTCTTAACAGATGATTGGTCTAGAATGCGATATATGTAAATGACCCTTATCGATGTGTGTGTGTGTGTGTGTGTGTGTGTGTGTGTGTGTGTGTGTGTGTGTGTGTGTGTGTGTGTGTTTACCATTCCCTGCATTTATAACCAGTAGGATGAACATATCTATTTCTAACATTAACCGAATGTTAACTTACTCCTATCTCCATAGAGCATGTGTGCCTGGTTTATATTGGTCCAAGTGTACATCACAATGTGGCCAATGTCGGAACAGCGTTTCTTGTAACATGGCATATGGGGTATGTGGCGCTGGGTGTCAAACTGGATATCAGAGGCCACCGTGTCTGTATACAACTCACATTTTGATTACAAACACCAATGACACAGCTACACAGTGATAAAAGACACGTATTTTTCCATATGCGTACATCACAAATATGTTCAATGCACCTTTGTATACAATCCGTATAGTTTAGCTGAGAATACAGAAGATATTATTAAGTACTTACAATTGGGTGCCAGACATTGAGTCAGTGCATGATTCATGCAATGTGTTGTATATCGGTTTATATAGAATCTTGGTTTGATCTTAAATCAAAGAAATGTATGTACACCAAAATTGCCTTACCGGCTCATTACAGTGTGTTAAGAAACATTGTTGAGATGATGTTTTACTGAAAACGTCGTATCCTGATACACCTTGTGTTCCTGGTTATTTTGGAAACCCGTGTACAAGATGTGGCAACTGTCTGAACAACGCTGCTTGTAGTGATTACTATGGGACATGCGGTAATGGGTGTCAACCTGGATATGAACCTCCGCTGTGCACCTCCATCGAATTTATGCCTGTGACAGATAACATATCTTATTTCATCTGGAGTCAATATATTAACAAGTAGTGATTATATCATACATGGAAATAAATACATTATATTGGCATCTCAATGTCAGTTCCAATTTGTACTTTTTGATACACAGCTTAATGGTTTGATGTAGGTTTGTAATAAACGTTAAACCTGATAAGGGGAGATCACTCCTATACAGGTATTACTATTCTCTCAACTGCTCATCATTTATATGATCATTCTATTCCATTTTGAAAGAATGTCCAGACACATTATACGGAGTGAACTGTTCGTCAAGTTGTGGCCAGTGTCGTACATCAAGAACTTGTCACCATGTGAATGGAAGCTGCCTTGAAGGGTGCAGCAATGGTTACAAAGGACCATTGTGTCAAGGTAATAATATAGAGACATTATCTCGAATAAATGACATGTTTGAATTTCGTTTGTTATCATGTTGTAAAGACACTAAAATGGAAAATAGCAGTGACATGTTTGGAGCTCAATAAAGAAACACTCGTTCATCATCCAATCTATCCTATTCAGCAGCACTGATCTTCATCGTGATCGCCTTGTTTGATGGTGACTTTACTGTGATACCCACCGATTAGGCATGATACGCTAAACCTTTCGCAAACGCGTGTTCTCATCGCTATTTCAAAAAGCTTCATAAACACATGCTATGAAATAGTCAGAATCGTACAATGGTTTCTCATGATTATGGCAAGAGTTTTGTCACTTTTATTTCAGTAATGACACATTTCCTTAATTGCAAAACCATCCTTTCCAGCAGCACCAGATACACCTTTCTATTGTGTAAACAACCGTCAAAGACCAGATACGTTTCACACAAAAAAATCTACTTTCAGAATGTGCGTCATAAACCTCTCATAACATCTGCTGTCAGAATGTGCGTCATTAAGCCTCTCACAACATCTGCTGTCAGAATGTGCGTCATTAAGCCTCCCACAACATCTGCTGTCAGAATGTGCACCATTAAGCCTCTCACAACATCTGCTGTAAGAATGTTCGTCATCAAACCTCTCACAACATCTGCTTGCAGAATGTGTGTCATTAAGCCTCTCACAATATCTGCTGTCAGAATGTGCGTCACTACGCATCTTACAACACTGTTTTCAGAATGTGTGTCATTATGCCTCCCACAACATCTGCTTTCAGAATGTTCGTCATTAAACCTCTCACAACATCTGCTTTCAGAATATGTGTTGTTACGCATCTAACAACATCTGTTTTCAGAATGTGCGCCATTAAGCCTGTCACAACATCTGCTTTCAGAATGTGCTGATGGTTATTATGGTTCCAACTGTTCTGCTTGTGGTCAATGCAAGGGAAGCAACTGCAACCCACACGATGGAAAGTGTACTGAAGGATGCGAGCCTGGCTATGAAGGTCCACTGTGTCAACAAGGTAAGGAAATGGTCAAACAGCAGACACATAAAATTAAATCATTGCATTTGGTATTGAATTCTTTCACGATGTTTTCTTGTATATATTGCAGTAAGTTTTATATTTTCATGAGTGGATATCATACAGTTTTAAGAATAGCATACATATAACCCAACAATTGGACTTTTTTTCAACATAGTCTCTTTGCAATTCAATACATTGTTGCATCTCTTCTCCAGGGCTTTCGCTCTCTGCCTTAGATATCAACTAATTCACGAGTAACCCATGCACAATCATGAAACAACTTGTACTGCACAATTTTATCCAGTCAACAAACAGTTATACAGTATGAAGTAAAGTTGACTCCCTATCAGTTTCATACAAAATCAGCCTTCAATTTATCATGTATATAGAGTGTGTCAACAACACCTATGGAGAAAATTGCCAATATCCTTGTGGCAATTGTCTTAATGCGACGTGTCAGCCTTCCAATGGCTCATGCATATATGGATGTGATGAAGGATACAAGGGCGATTCCTGTGAAAGTGAGTAGACAAACAACGGTATGTATTTCATAATTGTCCTCTTCCGTTTGTCAGACGTTATTCGTCGATATGCATAAACAATCATATTACTTATTTGTGACATTTGTGAAATTGTTTGGTTTCGGATTCTTTTGTAGATCAATACTATTTTTGTTACTGTTTATACCTTTCATACCGTCCTTCAGCGTGAGATAGCTATATTCAGCTCAGTCGTGTGTAACACCTTAATCACTCAGTGACTAACCAAAGCATGACATTACATTTGACGTCACACGTGAAACGCTTGTATTCAGTTCAGGACGTTTTAAATTATATTTCTGTAAGGTAAATACGAAACATGTCGTACATCAAATATAGAAAAATCATGTAAGACCAACCTACCAATAGATACCATAATGTTATCTCCAAGTCCTAATTAATTACAAAACACTGCAGGGTTTTGATTCGGTAGCTAGATGAGGCACATTTCTTAGTCTGACATTTTGATTACCGCAAAAAGTAGAGGAGGTTGTTTGATATTACAGGGACTACAAGCTCTCAAAAGGGCAACGGTTCCATATCCAGTTCTAAGTTGGTGCAATAAGTGGCGCGGCTGTAGCAGTTCTTGTGGCAGTGATCCTCGTAGTCCTGTTGGTCGTCATCAAGAGGTATGTGTCATGCTTATAATATCGTATTGTAACATATTGTATTTCTTACACATGAAGTCACTGACCCCTTTGGGTTGACTACAGAAAATAGTAGATCCAAAGTACCTAAGGCAGCATACAATGTGGATTGGATATGAACATGATGGCATGGATCCGAACATCGTGCCTTCAGTCACTGGTTTGCCAGACTCGGAGTTACATAGATCGTGATGTATAGCAGGGATATTGCTCACTTTGACGTGAAGCAATATTCAGTCACACAACCACTGAGGATAACATAAAGGGGTTGACTGGAATGTGCACAACGGAACACACTATTACAATATAAAGCATAATACAAGATGTTTGGCATTGCACATGTTTCAACACTTCTAAAGACATGATTGCAATGTGTATTAGTTCTACGGAAACTACCCCTAATTGTCACGTACATACACATTAACACTTCATTTGTTCCAGAAGACGTAAAATGAAGTCTCAAGAAGAAGGAAATACGCTTTCTCTCGGTAAAGTTATTATTGTCATTTTAGAATTGTCTCTTTGCAATTTATAACAAATCAAGAACTACAATTTGCACAATTACTCTTGTTTAAGGTGAGAAGGACACTCCTGCTGCAGGGACATCTGTACCACCTGATAAGCCTGAGAGGAAACCAAAGCCTCCTGCAGACAACGTGTACGAGAACTCGGAGCCATACTACAACGTTGTTCCGGCCCCTGTGCCCCTGGACAGGCTCAAGGAGTACGTCAGGGATAGAGTGACGAGCGGGGGGTTCGAACACGAGTACAAGGTAGGGCATGGTTGATTTGATAAATTCAGCTGTAATCTAAAGTTTTGACATACCTCTTTAAAAACACATGTTCATTTGTTTCGCAAAGGCGTGGTGTTTTCATGGCGTTATTCAGACGTGTGGGTATCTATAATCCCGCTGCTTCGTTTGTTTTCATGTTTATTTTAACCAAAGGGGAAAACAAAAGGATGAATATCCCTAACTGTTTGGCCAATCGAAATCATACCCTGTGGGTTACTTTCATGTTTTGTCTACACAGTCAACATGAATAGGCATGACTGGTTTGTTTACTGGTAGCCGTCGAATGGCATGAGGACTGCTGTGCGGCGTCTGCTAACTAATACTTACGTTTGCAAAGCAAATTGTCTGGTGCTACCGTTAGGCGGTGCTACACCTTTTTCGCGAACACCTGGTGTCATCACTGATTTTACACCTTTTGGGCGAACAGCTGGTGTCATCACTGATTTTCATATCCATATAGTTTTCACAGCTATTTTGCCGTTTCGTCAAATGGAATGTTTCGGAGGAGAATCAAGGTTATTGCAGGTTATTGCATTGACGCTTAATATTTTCAGTTACTCCGTTACGGAATACACGGAGCTCATGTCGAAGGGAGAAAACCTGAAAATAAAAAGAGGAACCGTTTCTTGGAACTATTTCCATGTGAGTTTTAGTGAAATAATATTGCATATAAAACAGCCTATTATTGGCGAATGTGTATATTTTGGGGGTATTGGAAGAAGATGCATATTAACTAATAATGTAGCGCTATGAGCAATCACTTGGTGAATGTAATCTGGCGTATTATTAATGCACTTATTCTCATTATATCCATATTTGTCTCATGCAGCGGTAAGGAAATCTCATTTTGAATGTGTTAACTTTGCTATAGAATATCAATTTCCTTGATGGTGTGATATTCTAAATAGTGTCTCCATTGAATGTTTAATGATTAAATGACCATCATTTGTGTTTTTCATCAGAGATGAAAACATCTCCTAATTTTTTCTTTGAACAGATGACGACAGTCGCGTTGTTCTGATGCCCGATGGTGATGCCACATGGGACTATATCCACGCCAGCTACATAACTGTAAGTCACACTTGATCATATGGTTAGCTTTTCTCGTATGTATATTATTCCAAACCTTGCATTGGCAAATAAATGAGTGAAAAGTAATTTCGTATAATGTGTTTGTCATCTGTTACTGCACAATGCGTTTGTTACATTTCAGGGCTTCTCCGAATCCAGTGTGTTCATTGCTGCACAAGGTATATGTCTTGAACGTTATTATATGTTTTGTAGATAGATGACTGATTCCTCTATAACACTATTGCTATATCATTTCCTTCAAAGTGGATCTGTGAACGTTTTTTTTTACATACATGATGACCTCCTCTGTTGATTTGTTGATTTGTATGTTGTTTAACGCCACGCACAACAATATTCTTTGGGTTTGGTTTGGTTTGTTGTTTTACGCGCACTCAGCAATATTCCAGCTATATGACGGCGGTCTGTAAATAATCGAGTCTGAACCAGACAATCCAGTGATTTACATCATGAACATCAATCCACGCAATTGGGATCGATGACATGCATCAACCAAGTCAGCACACATACATGTATTCTAGCTATATGACGGCTGTCTTTAAATGATTGAGTGTGGACCAGACAATCCAGCGATTGACATCATAAGCATCGATCCACACAATTGGGATATGACGACATGCATCAGCCAAGTCAGTGAGCCTCACTACCCGATGCCGTTAGTCGCCTCTCACGACAAGCATGGGTTGCTGGAGACCTGTTCCAACCCGGCGGATCTTCACGCGAAGGCCTGCTCTGACTCGGAATTCCCCATCGCACTACCAAAGTCATACCTTTCTTCACTACTCATGGACACACACTATTTTCAAAACTAAAGGTTGAAGTAATCTTATGGTCATGGTAATTTTATTCCAGGACCAAACCATGTCACTGTGAACGATTTCTGGAGGATGGTGTGGCAGGAAAACGTCTCGATAATCATCATGCTAACTAGAGTCATGGAACTAAACAGGGTAAGCTGAACTGAAGAGTAAAGAGTTTACATGAACACATTCCTCTTGTAATAATCTGTGATGGCAACGTCTGTATCCCTTTGCCTTTGCCCTTTCCTCGAGCAACCTTGATATAACTGATAGGTGTTGAGAGCCGTCTAAAAATAGAATCAGAGGCGCATGATTTAATTGTTGCAGATATTAATTATATTACCTATATATTAAGTGTTAAAACATCACATTTTGCAGTCAAGGATGCACATAACCATCCACTTTTTTTACAGAAAAAGTGCGAACAATACTGGCCTGACGAGAACGAACAGAAGATGTGTGGTCGCATTGTCATCAAGCCACTGTTGGTCACAGTCAGGGCGGACTTTACCATCAGAAGATACAGTGTTCACCATTCTACGAAAGTAGGTCTTTTGGTCCCGCGCGATACTGAAGCACATGTTGCACATAGGTTGCACATCTCCTGGGGCATGTTACTTTTACGAAATATTCCTGTTTACCTATCTGTGAATGGGTACCCGGTAGAATGAAACGGTAATGTGACAGTCACTGTTAACCATCTAGGATATTTCTTGTGGCTATTAAAAAGGGGTTTGTCGCTTTAATCATTACCATTATTTGTACTTCAAAATAGTTAATTTAAGGAAATCGGAGTTGTGCAATATGTTGTTATCCGAATTGACACTTCCTCTCTTCCATATGAGTGAGTGAATGAGTGAGTATGGTTTTATGCCGCTTTTAGCAATACTCCAGCAATATCACGGCCCCATGTCGGGAATCGAACCCGGGCCTTCGGCATGACGAGCGAACGCTTTAACCACTAGGCTACCCGGCCGCCCCCATCCCATATGAGACCTGAAGATCTGTTTCATTTAAGATGCTATTTCTAGCCCTCTGACAAGAGGACAGTGACACAGCTTCACTTCACGTCCTGGCCTGACCACGATGTTCCTTCTGCGCCGGCTCTGGTCGGCTTCTGGAAGCAGTACAGGAGTCTGACGTCATCAGAGGAGGACATTACCGGACCTGTTGTAGTTCACTGCAGGTATGTTGCCTGTGACATTTCCAAGATATAATTGTGCTTTCAAATAGAAACAAAATATCTCGAGCCATTCAACTCGTCGTCTGAAAACCTGCACAGCGATACCCGTGTCCAGAGGATGTCAGAAGACCCCTTCATATGTATCCAGCATACCCAGTGATATAAAGTCGTATACACTTATCCTTTCACTTTTACATATTCTTTTACCTATATTATGTAATCCTCATTTGAAAGATTTAACCCTTATTTTGACAGCAAAACTGCAGGATTCATATCAAACCATGCTTAATATAAGATGGGATGTGTGTAGGCATTTTCATCTTTTTCTACAACATACTGTGCCACAGTTTCCTGTACTATAAAAATATCGAATTATTGCATTATTGCCACGTAAGCTTGGGAAACGTATCTGCAAGAACGTAATGAGAAGTGAAGTATAGGTTTATACCGTTTCTCTAATATGTGATCCCTATGATGACTGAAGTTATTGTATCTCCTTATCATCACTGTATTTTCTATCTCCGAGTACTTCACCTTCACATATAAATCCCTGGTAATATATTACATGCTGTTGTTATCTCCATATCACCTACTGTGTATCTGATCTCCAAATGACTCACCTGCATATCTGATTTGCTGGCAACTTATTTTTTCATGGCTTCAGCGCTGGCATTGGACGTACGGGGACGTTCATTGCGCTCGACAACCTCTTTGATGAAGCCGAGTCTCTGGACAAAGTAAACGTGTTCTCGTGTGTGTCCAAGATGAGGGAAGCTAGGATGAACATGGTGCAGACTGTGGTAAGTTCAAACTGTGAAGAGACTAAACATTATTGTTTGGTAGCATTATGACAATTATGTTACTTTTTCAGTTATATTATGATAACCACATAACTCACATTGAAAGAGACATTCTAATGACGACATTGTTTTATAAACATGTTTTGCATGTTTGCAGGAGCAGTACCGCTTTGTTCATGGTGTTCTTCTCGAAACTCTTGGGAGCAGGGGGACTTTTTATACCTCTGCTGAATTTGAGAGAACAATTGGAAGTGGTTTGACATATACCAGACACGAAGAGGCGGAGATGAGCAGGCAGTTTCAGGTACAACTAATGGGCCACGAAATAGCTACATAACAACAATGCTTCGTTATTGTGTTGTTGGAAAGGGGCTTTGCAAAGTGGCTAAAATGCTCACACGTCACGGTTCTGTGATATTGCTGGACTTGCTAAAAGTGGTGTAAAACATACTCTGTCACTAACTGTTTTCACTGGACCAGTAACATTTGCGTATATAATCTAACCAGCTGGAATGTGATGACGGAAATGACTGAAGGATTTAAGCTTTCATTTATTTAAGTGACGTTTTGGTACAGATGCTTGTATCGAACAAGTAGGTAGGGCATGGTTATATAACTAAGGTTACATACACACAGAGACTATCAACATCATGTTACAACAGTGATGTTATGTGATTCTATGTGATGTAGTAAAGGTAAGCCGATGCAATAAATACCCTGCTGTCAAATAAAGTCAGTACTGTTAAAGCTAATCCTGGTCCTTCAGCTCGTAAAATCACTTTAATTTTTATATATATTTTTTTAAATGATTACATGTATACTGTCTACATCAAAGATGTGTGATCTTTAACACGCTGTACCATACATTGCTTGTTTCCGCAGTCACTCAAAGCGATGCAGCAGGACGTAGATGATGATGCAGTGTCTGCAGCTCAACTCCCGGAGAACAGAAGCAAAAACAGGAATCAGGACATTAATATCAAGTTGTAATGTGTATGGTTTCCAGATCGATTCAAGTCGACTGATCACAGAGTACAAGATGAAATCCCGCATCCCTGGGAGCACAGAAGCTATGCTGGAGTTCGTGAATGAGATCGACACTAAGGGTACTTCCGAAGACCACAAGACGCTTGTGCATTGTCCGTGAGTACAGATTCTGTTCTAAAGAACATGAATATACCACAGCATTTGTAAGCATAGTTCAAGACAAAAAAAAAAGGACACTCTCTGTTCCATCCTATGCCCCTGGTCTCGTTACAGTGACGGTGCCCGACTGTGTGGAGTGTTCTGCAGCGTCCTCAACATCATCAGCAGACTCAGACTGGACAAAGAAGTGGATATCTACCTGACCATCCGGGAACTTCAGTGTATCAGACCCCAGTTCATCCAGTCGTATGTGAGTGCTCAATACTGCTTCACCGTTGTGCTATATCCAACACCCATTGTGACATCACAGAAACAGAACGTTGTTGTCGCTGTTATACAGATTTACTGATGAAAACTATTGTTATTTAGCGTTAAAAACACTTATGATTAAGAAAAATCCTTTCACATATTTCGTACAAGTACCAATTTTATTACAGGGTGAACTACAGGGTGTGACTGCAGTACCTTATTCTTGCCTGTAGTCATATTTACAGCCCGTATATTCAAACTGCAGTGAACAAATCTATAAGTATGCACATGAAACGCATAACATGAGCTCACGGCTAAATATCATCACTTTATTTCAGAGCTCTTATTTCATTCCCCAAAATTGGCATAGGATAGGATAGCGTCGGTGTTGCACGCCGTATTAAATTAATTGAAGTACATATATACGTTATCTGTTCAGTTCACCATCACTCGTTGATCAGCAGACGCCAACATGTAATATCTCTAGTTCTTATATTCTGTTGTTTTAGGATCAGTACAAGTTCTGTTACGACATGGTGAAGGAATACCACAGAGCGTCCAGTGTCTACGCAAACATGTAACACGGGTGGGTCGACATGGATCTTAACCTTATTGTTGGGAGACTTTTTATGTCTCAGGTGCTATTTAGTCAGTTCTTTATCTCAGTATATTTGTATTATTGACATGATTACAGTAATGCATGTGTTCTCAGCTGTGCAACTGTTAAAATATACATTTTCATCATACATCTGCAGACAGACACGGACGTATTTCAGATGGGTGTAGTATTTCCTGATCACTCAATTACGGTGAAGGGGGTCAATGTTATTTAAGGCCGCTTAGCAATATTCATGATATATCACTAGGCCCTGTACATGATTGAATCTGAACCACACAAACCATTAACAATAGACACAAGCAATGATCCGAGATATCAGGGCACTATGACACGCAATCAACAACGTTATCGATGTCGCATGGGTCAAACAACACGGGCAAACAAAATAGAATAGTGTAACTATTGCATGCAATTCAAGAAACTTTTGCATGTAATATGAGAAAGTATGACACAGCCAAGTTGTCAACTAAGGGGTGTTATGTTGAACTATTTGGCACGGACAAGATCATACAGAAACGCCCAACACAGATATGTCATTCAACAATTCACATCACAGGCATTTTGTAAAGGAACACACTGCATCCTAAATGCACATATCCTTTTTTGGTATAATTATTACAGGTGAGGTGAGGTTAAATGGAGTTTAACGTTGCTATATAAGTATTATTGTACTTACATAGCGACGTGCATGCACGTGTGTGTATGTGGCTGTTTGTACTAGTCAAGACTAAGGTCGATATTTTGCATTCTGAATGGTGATTGATTCGTTTTCAGACCATTTAGATATCTATTGATTAAGTTCCACGTCGGACGTACAGAGTTTTTGTGGCGAAAGGAGTAACTGGTCGTTGTTCTAATGTCTGTGACAAATATAGTGTATACACATGACCAGATTCATAAAGTTGTTATCGTACACCTTATGCACATGTAACATGTCATAAACCACACATACAATTGATCAAACATATATTCGTAAAGCATGTTGTTTTCAGTAGTAACATTATTCTGTCGTAACTACACTTCCATTTTCTTTCATTGTTTCACAGCAAAAGTGTTCATTCCAAGTAGTTATTTTCTTGTCATACAGTTATGCTCATTTATGCAAACAGACACGTTCATCTTTATATTGTGAACAATGTATCAGCTTTTAGTTGTGCTATTTAAATAAACGACCATTTCATTTGTCATTGTGTTATTGTTCCTTGCTATGTAAGGAAAGGATTTCATGACATGAAACTTGACCGTTTTGTTGTAAATCTCTTACCCCAGATACTGCAACATGTTATAGATAGATAGATAGATAGATAGATAGATAGATAGATAGATAGATAGATAGATCAAATTTAGAGAGATACATTGAGAGGGAGATATGAAGAGAAAGATATAGCTACATATAAATACTCCCTTCAGAAAAAGCCAGATTTGTGCGAGGTAGGAAAATACATTTATTCGAGGAACCGTACAAGGTATTGAGATAAAATGTTGTGGAGAGAACACCTGGTGATTGTAGTCATCTCACTTATCGGAAATAAGATAAGACATAGGAAAAGTCCATCAATAACGCTTGTGTCCCACGTTGGAATCGATAGCGGCCTGGCAGCTCCTGCAAATGGAAGAGACGAGTATGCGAATCACATCCTGGGAAATGGTAGCCCACTCGGCCAACAGCTGCAACGTCTGGGGCTGTGGTTGACGTCGGCGTATCTGAGACATATTTAAAACTAGTATGTGACGATAAAACCATAGTAATATACATAACAAAACATGATAAAAACGAGTTAGAGATCGCCAGCAACCAATGTTAGGCCACCATACTGGGGACCGTGGGGACTTATAATATTTCTGCTTCCTTCACGGCTCCCCAGCAGGATTTACACTATGACTTCCTCCGCTGGTGATTATAGTCAATTGTGGTTATCAGTTAAAACGAACAAATATACTACGATTAAAAATGGGGTAGACCCAAATGTACTTTGAATGATGTGGAACTTACAATAATTTTACAGCACTTTAACCCCCTTCAGGGATAAAGCCACTGACAATCTCAGTTTGCAATTTTAATCTACCAATTTTCAAAAATGACCATATAGACAATTTCAAACAATTTAATTTTCTTTAAAAAAACACTAATTAAATGAGAACTTATACAATTAAAAGATCCTTGATAGTTGATGATTTGAAATATTTATCCCTTGTGATGGCAAAATCAATACAGAACATGTTGCTTTACCCAATCTCATTAAAATCAGATCTTAGTTTTCGCTACCGCTAAACAAAGATCTGAGGACATCCCATTACGGGTCACGTCAGAACGACCTTTCGCGAATTTTGACAAGAAATCGACATTAGCCAATTAGGAGGCAGCTTTCTCGAGCTTTACGACACAAGTTTCAAAATGGCGACTACGCTTCGAAACATATTGTGACACATTTTCTTTAAAAAAATTAAAACTGATACGAAGTATATTCTGGAATGGCTTATAGATGGCCTAGATTGTATGGATATAATCATAAAACCCGTAACTGTCGTTCGGAATACCCTCGTGTTAAATATTTCGTGGTTGCATGATAAGAAAACCCATTCCGACTGTCACTTTCATGATCTGGGAAGGGACGCTCTGATTGGTTGGATGAAAGGTCGTTCTGACGTGACACTTAATGGGATATCCTCAGATCTTTGTTTTAGCGATAGCGAGAACCAAGATCTGATTTTAATGAGATTGATGCTTTACCGTGATTCTCTCATCACAAGGGATACAAAATGGAGGATCACACCATCTGTTGTGGCCAATACGACATCGTCGCATAATGACTTCTTCAAATTTGGACTGGTTGGCTGGTTTCATCACTCAGCAATATTCCATGTATATGACGGCGGTCTTGAAATAATCGAGTCTGGACCAGACAATCCAGTGATTAATTTCATGAGCATCGATCCACGCAATTGGGATCGATGACATGCATCAACCAAGTCAGCGAGCCTGACCACCCGATCCCGTTAGTCGCCTTTTACGACAAGCATAGTCTCCTTTTATGGCAAGCATGGGTTGCTGAAGACCTATTCTACCCCTGAATCTTCACGGGTCCGTAACTCAATGTCTCATTTCGAGACTGATACAAGACAGGAATCAAAAGCAACAAAACCCTTTCTTTAATCATAAGAAATATATAGTATAATATAATACGTCCATTGAACGATGCCGACTATGACCTGTTACATACCCGTCACAAACACATGCAAAGGCTAGTCAATAGTAAACCTTCGCATGTCTACCAAAAAAGCATTACTAACGCCTTAAATGTTGTAACACTGATCAAACAACTTTTGAGCGAGAGTCCTAAGACGTGGTTTGAAATCTTCGTAGAAAGAGTTTATTGAAGAAAACTTAAGTTGAAAATATGGTTTCACTGCTTTTGTGTTTGTTCCTGTGGCGTATAGGTGGAATCTTAAAACATGTTTGATGACGCGATGGCAATTATACATTAACTGTACACACCTGAAGGCGGGGAAGTATAAAGTTTAGTTTGTTTTTGACTGAAGGCGAGCGCCATTTTGGTTTCTCTAAAGAAATTGGAGGGTTTTTTTCCAAATGAAATGAGAGTGATTTTCACTAATCGCCTGTCACATTCTGTGATTTAGTCATGTTTCGTAATGTAGATAATCCATGCATTTTGTACATTTGGTTTATAAAAGAAGTAAAAATGTTTAGGGGAAATATATATCCTTTCGATAAAGGTAACCGGTCTATATTTTGTAAGAATAAACTATTTCGCTTTAAGCGATTATCTCCTTTAGCTATAGACGTAGTATAGAGCTTTATGATATGAGAAAATTGTAATTAGTTGTCTTCGTAATCACATGTATGATGCTTGCTGTGCACAGTTGAGCACAGTATTGTTTCAAGACGTTCACTGTATGTAATGTATGATCCATACCATTTCATGCGGCGGTTTACGGTTCTGCATGGTTCATTGCTTTGACAATGTTTTTAAATTCCGACTGAAATTTTACAACCATATATGTGATTTGCTTCTGGATACATAGTAAATCAACAGGTTGGACTGTAGTTTGCAAATATTTTCCTAAGCATTAATAGGGTTGCATGATATATTCACGATGTTTGGGTTGAATATAGCAGCATTCTTCTGAACATACTTCAGATCTAAACCGGAAGTAATTACAACACAAACCAAGTTAACCAAACGGAACTGTACACAAGAGTAATGAGTGAGTTGGGTTTAACGCCACTTTGAATAGTATTCCATGGCGTGTCAGTGTGTCGTGGGAGGAAAGACCGAAGTGATTAGACGTTCACATAATCGGGCCAACTGGGATTCGAACACACTGTCATAGATTTCTGGAGTGCCCAAGGGACACAACTCTGCATAACGAATGCAGCGCTTCGACAATTGGGCCAACCGTGCGTCCGTACACAACTATAACAAACTATCATACAACAAAGATGTTTTTGATGAGATATGTATTGCGTAACATTCCATGAAGAAACAGTGGCAATATTACACTATCACAAACTTCAAAATATATGCACAATAAGTGCGAAACACACAGGTACATTTAAAATACAAAGGAGGTACATTATATCAAATTTATTTTAAAACAAGTTTATTATAATTATATGGAATCAATATGAGAATTCAGCAAAACTATGGTAATGCTGAACATACAAGAAATTTGTTCATAATTGTAGATATGATAAAAGATCTTGGAAATTGTTTCTGGATAACTGTTGGTAAAAGTTATACAAATTGGTTCCTTTCAACAGAGTGTACCAAATTCTTTTTCATGATTGAGAAGGGACGTTGTTCTAATGTGGTTGGTGTTTTTGTATATATATGCCAGTTTCAATTTATAGTTTGCGATTGCTTAATCGATGTTTTGAGAAATGTGACCTTTGAGCTTTGTTTTTACAATATATGTAAGATAATTCACAATATTTATTGATGACTTGACCAACCTGTATGTTCTTAACTTGCTGTTGGATAAATGGGAATCCCTAAATGAATGCGTGAACATACTTTTATATTTGGACTGAAGTTTATTTACAGTGGATTCATAACATTTTTTTGTGTTTACTATTTCAAAAGATTGTTTTCTTTAACCCAGCCAACATTTTAATCTGAAAGATTGATATTTGCTGCCAAAGCATGTTGTAGAATGACATTTCTTGTGTTATCTATATAGGATTCGTAATCAATTATTGTAATTTATATATCATTGTTACCAATGGTGGGTATGTACAATATGACAGGCCCAGTTATGTGTTTTCTTGGTTTATTGGTTTTCATTGTACTTGCCATTTAAAGACACTTTTCTTGTGATTTCAAAAGATAACTACATTAATAACAACCAATTTGTACTTGACACCAATCCTCTCCTCCCATTGCTTACACTTCCTTCCTCTGCATATGACATTAAATGGCGGGGAATAATTGGTGCTCTGTAGCAATCTTTACTTTACTTTTTAATCATAATGCACTTGTACACGTAGTTATGAATCAAGCTAGAATGCTACCTAATCCCATTTCAATATTGATTTCATTTTATATGTTTGTGATCGAAGTAAACACAAAAGTCACAACATCATTATTTCATTCCCTCGGTGAGTATGTACACTTGACTTCATGCATCGCTACCTTCTCCTGTTTCAACACTGACGGTAAACCTGGCAAACCAGTTTCAATATATGAGCTATTGGGTATTGTACAATTCACTTCCTTGTTACAAGTGCGAGCCTCACAGCTCTTTCCACAGCAAGCAACGGTAAGTCTTATCATATCTCTACCAATATCAATACCATATCCAGCTTATCATTAATCTTTATGTGTTTGTTTGTATATTTATTTTATGCCGAAAAGTTACCCCCGGAACACCGTAGCCTGTATTGTGATATGGAAGGACAACCCCCGCTTACACACTGCTCGTGTGTCATTGTTTTCTTTAGGAATGAGATCATTGCAATGTTCCCGTGACCAGCTGAAACTTTTAACCTCATTTAATACCTGTGTGTTGAACGTGGGGGTCCACGTTGCTAGTTTAGCAATACTCCAGCCATATCACGACGCGGTATACAGAAATGGCAAATGAGGGGGTCGAACCCGGGTCAGCGTTTCAAACACCCTCGTTGATCCAACAGCTCTATGTTTAATGTAACTGATGTTCAAGTAACATAAACCCCTGAGTTAAAAAACACATCAAACAGACCATTTATCATCACTTTTCTTCAAATCCTCCATTGTGTCCCGTCAGTTGTGCTCATGTGACGTAATTGCGTTTAACGTACTGTCAATGACTTGTCACTTAACAGCTGTCTCTTCACACTTTGAGTTGTTGAAAGTCCGCTAGCAGGTTTACATAGAAATCATGCAAACATTTTTCTTCGAAAATTAATGTTTGTAAATTTGAATTAACGATTTAATAATAAACATACGTTATTTAGTGGATCCAACTCATAATGATTTTCCTGTTATAAATATCCAAAAATGGAGTTGTCGTATCTCCATAAATAGGTTTGAGCGAAGTTAAAAAATACGTTTGGTGTCAAATGGTTCTGGCTCATTATTTTGGAGGGATGAGTCTCTGTTAAACATCAAATGGGTAGTTGTGGTCCGATTTTGAGGGCATTCTGGAAGAGTTGTGACTGGGCCGCTTCTTTTTAACTTAGTGCAGATGTATGTCATAATGACCTTTATGAGGAAAAAAATATCAGCCTGACATCTCCTGCCTAGGGAAGAGATAAGTATGCGAATCACACCTTGGGGAATGGCATCCCACTCGGCCTGAAACGCAAAAACCGACTCCTGCAACGCCTGGGGTTGTGGTTGACGTCGGCGGAGCCGTCTATCCAATTTACCCCACAGGTGCTCTATCGGGTTCAAATCCGGGGATCTGGAGGGCCAGGGGAGAACATCAACGTTTGTTGTGTAGACAGGCTCTTGTGATCCGTGCTGCATGCGGCTAAACGTTGTCCTGCTGGAATACACCGTTGGCGCTGGTTGCGATTGGGGACGTGTGGAAAATTTCGTTGATGTATCGTTGAACCATAAGATTGCCCTGGATGGATATGGACAAAACCTGTCCTGCAGTTCTGTTAATCTTGGCATGATGTTGAACTGTCACTGTTGCATTGACGCAGGTCCCAAGCAATCAAACCCCCTGCACTTTAATACCGTTCATAGTGCGGCTGCACGTGCAGTACGTGCAGCTCCATGGCCCTTTTGTTAATGCACTGGGTGCGTTTTTCCGACTAATGGTTTGCACGTCCTTGTGATCACTTGTATCTGGGAAATTTGTCACTGATACTATAACACATTTAACCTCTTCATTTTGCACCTCTTGGTCCCCTAATTTTGCTTTTATGGCCAAAAATATCCGTATTGCGGTTTTTTTTAAGAGTATATAAAGCTATTTGCAGAAAAAAAATTATAAAAAATTCATTGATATCAGTTCATCAAAACAATTTTAGATGACCTTGAAAACTATTAGCAAAAAGAAGAAAATCAAAAGTAACACAGAAAAATTCATGAGTGGTTTAATGACTTCACATATCTTCTTAAAGGTGATGATTCCGCAGACAACTAGCATTTGGACTCTTTTTAAAGTGATGAAACCAATTTTGCAACACAAATATTAGATTCCCTTATCTCAAAAGAAGAAATTATATCCGCTATTGAAAATCTGAGTAACAGAATTGATGGACTAATATCGGATTTCTTTAAATACTCTCTTCATGACATCCTGCCGTATTTGGAAATATTATTTAACACAATGATGGATACCTCTTACTTCCAAAAGATTGGACTCTTGGTCCTACCATTCCAATTCACAAGAAAGGCTTAGTGACAGAGGTTGAAAATTATAGGGGATTCAATGTACCAGTATATTCAGTAATATATTGATTAGCATTATTGTAATTGTAGTCGGACACTCTTGATAAGGATTTTGACTGCCACTGATGATATGTTTTTCTCCAGGCTCTTATAGATAGGTATAATCATTGTGAACGTGAAGAATTGTATGCTATATTTGTAGACTTTTCTAAAGCATTCGATTCCGTGTGTATGGGCAACTGATGGTATCTATTTAATTTACATGGTGTCAATAATGAAATGGGCAAATTGTTATGTAGTTTTCATGAGGAAGTCAAATCATGTGTTTATCATAGTGTACGCCAAGGATGTGTATTGAGCCCTTTTTTGTTAGGTATTTTTATCAATGAGATTGCAGCTCAAATCAAAAGAAATTATGATGATGGTATACTATTACAACCTGTAATTAAAAAAACTATATTCATGTTACTATTAGCAGATGAAAGAATTATGTTCTCAAGTACTGTAAAAGTTACAAACCTTGATCAATAAGCTCGAATAGCACTGCGATACGTGGAAACGTAATGTTAATTTGGATAGGACAAAAATGACGTATTTAGCAAAGGAAATACACTGTCAAATTATGAAAAGTGGTACTTTCGGGGACATTTACTTCAAACTGAAACCTATAAATCTCTTGGTGTGATACTTTCGGGGACATTTACTTCAAACTGAAACCTATAAATCTCTTGGTGTGATACTTTCAAGTAAACTATCATGGAACCAACATAGGTGTAATGCAAGCATCCAAGTTAAAAAGATATACTTGCGAATATAAATGTCTACTTTATAAATGTGGGTATGGTTATATTTTGGACAGCCAGTGCTTCTTAGAGAATCATTCTATGTTTATATCGAAAAAAGACATTTTTAAATGTACTTTTAAACATGGAAATCCATTCTAGATATTTCTAGCAAATGTGAATATCATAGATATTTTAAAATGCAATTGCAGGCAATAATTAAACTGATGTAAATATAAGAAAATGCAGAATATCTTCAGCACAATTTAGATATCTCGCCCATACGGAGACTCTTGTGATGTAGAGATTACCACGCTCGTTAGACGTTTTGAAACACCTCGTTGTAAGATAAATGGCATCTGAAAGGCACGAGTGCAGTAATCTGTCTCTTACACAGTAGCACCTTTGTAGCTTTGAAACAATGCATTTTGTCAATTCTCATGATCACAGTGGTGCATTAATACATCATACAACGGTCATTATTGACGTCACCAAACGTACCGCATACCACTCATAACTTATGTGACCCTACACCAAAAGGTTTCCGCTATTTCTGTTGATTATCAAGGCGATGATGATAATGCAAACGAGATAAGATCAATAAACCCGCTGGATGCCGAGTTACTAATTTTCACCTAAAAGAAATTACCTATTATGTAAAACAATGTTTACTTCCATATGCCATCACTACCGGTGACGGTCTTTTAGGAAATGGCGTGAACACTACGTGGGATTTTCAGAGGAGGATGTCGTTGACGGAGGGATCGTATATATACATAAATGTCTCATGTAAGTAATCAGAAACAATCTGACAATCTGCGTGCTGTTATTTGTTTTATGTTTTCCAATGTAACCAAGAGAATTAGTCGGGAAATGCAGATAACTACTGTTGTCGCTACGCTTGATTTTGTTTCAGTCATGGGGTCAGACAAAACGGAAACTTTCACGATGTCTGTTGAATTTACTTGATCATAGCAACGTATCTGTCATCATTGAAACCCACACCACAGTAATCGCACTGATACATGTTACACTTTGAATGTATGAAATGACTTTCAGGAAATGACTGAAATATGAGTGTCTGGTTTACAATACCTGTCTGATACAATTCGGCCAAGTGACGTAATCGATCATCAAACAACACTCATGAATTGCACCAACTAGTTGTTGACTGGTAATGAGTCTGATCCAGTTACTTTAGCCAATTTTCCCATCCACTGTTACGAAAAATAATCTTCGGCTCAAAGTAACATGACATCACAAATACCTAAGTGTTGTATAAACCCTGTTGTCTCTCACTTACTGATTTAGTGTTAATTAGTCTGAGCAAGTTACTTTGCGAATTTTTTACAACCACTGTTATAAAAATTATCACTTGAAATCACATATTCCTGTTGCATCAAAACTGTATCTCACTTCGTGAATTAGTCCATTTATGGTCAGATGTGCAGCAGTAGTCATAAAACTGATGTAATGTGGTTAAAATGCATACAAAATGAGAACATTTATACATGATAAACATTTATGTTTGAAAATGCGACTTCAACCCAGAGTGTTACTCGTCGCTATCATCGAGGAAGTTTCTGCATGTCACATCCTCAATCAGATAAGGACTGCAAAGTATCGCAGCACAACATCACAGTCGCACATTCCGATGCAACACTCAGATTACTTCCTGGTCTCAAGGGCGAGGCTGCAAAAAAACCTCCACAACACGCGAAGCGTTAGCCTGATCTCTCATATTCATGTCTCATATCATGTTTTATGTTTCCCCCCACAATCCATTTTCTTACGATACATCATATCCAGAGACGCTTGCCCAAGTTCATAACACTTTCTTTAAACAGTATCCTAGCAGGGGGGTGTTTTATACGTTGTGATCCATCCATACAAAGGAATATCCCTCGGCTGTGTATTTGTACATGAGTATGAGTAAAGAAATAACTTATTCAAGGTATTCATTTCCACATGCAAAGGTTAGTAAAGTGTACGCTTGGTCACATGAAGAAACTCACGGTACAAGGCATTGAATTCTGAACCCCCAGCAAACAACATTTCAGCAAAAGCCCTATGACGCTCTTTGAAAACTTCGTAGAATAAAGTAAGTTGAAGAAAACTGAAGTTTAAAACATTGTTTCATCGCTTGAATGTTTTACAGGGGAAATGTTAACATGTTTATAATGGCGGGGGGAACTCTATATTTTTACTGTCCACTTTTCTACTGCAGTGTAGCTGCCGCGTTTGACTGCGCATTTTGTGTTAGCTGAATGGTTACATCTATGTTATGTTTACATACTGTCCTGAATAGCGTGTGTTTGTGTGGTTTGAAATAGCTTTCCAGTTGAACTCCCTCTTTCATTCGTTTCAAGTATGTGCCTTCCCATTCAAGTTGCACTTTGACGCGCGTATGGTCTATTTGAATAGATTGTAACCTGATGCCTTTTAGAGTTATGTTTTTATCATTCTAAATTTGAATTGGACAAAGTCAGATAACAGCGTTTATGTATATCTCTTCCTTGCTCAAATGGTGATGTGATTATTTTTTGGGATTTTCACCTTGCATTCGAAACCACGATCTTGGGATCCACGCACGTCAAAGGGACGTACCTCAGTATGATTTTGTAGGATGAGTGAGTTGGTTTTATCGCCGCCGTGAACAGTATTTTAGTTTCATCTTGGCATGTCAGCTTGATGGGTGAGGAAGCCGAATTGATGTAGGTTTAAGAGGTTACCAATTTGTTGAAGCACATGAGCAGGGGTATTGGTGTTAACACAAACAATCTGGGATTCGAACCCACTACCATTGGTTTCCGGCGCACTGATTTGCGGCCCTTTTGACTACGTCTATATTCTAATAGAGTCTAAATACCTTCTAAAAAGTTCCATACCATGCTGGATTAGTTAATGGCTGTTCTAGAAGATTCAAGATGACACTTGACCCCAAACGTATCTAAATATAGTACCTTCCTCTCCACTGCTTACAGCAGCGTCAGGCAACAAACACAAACTGTGTGAATGACGGGTGCTACGGGTAATGTGGGACATTCTTTCCCCTTTCGCGAACACCTGGTGTCATCACTGACTTTCACTGATCCATTCATATAATTTTCCCATCTATTTTCCCTTTTACGCCAAATGGTATCTGTTTCGTCGGATTGTCAATAATCAAAACTAGTTAATCGCTGGCGTTCACGTTTTAACATGCAAGTGTGTGAGTGTGGTTTGACGCCGCGTTTACAATATTCCAGCCCTTTGTAACAGGCGAAGAATGATCACTGACAAGAATGCATTGCTGAACATCGGTTAGTTTCTTTGTATGCGGTGTATAAAGAGTTACTGAAATACTGCGACTCGTTAACACCATTGCATAATGATTTTGAACTATTAATATAATAATGAAATGAAAGCGATTGCTATATCCCATGCTAACAAGAAAAAGAAATTGTTCAATTAAAATGATATTATTCTGAAATTGAATAATGCATCTTTCTATACATATTCTAGAAGACATCTCTTAGACTTTAAGGTAGTGATTCACAATTTGCAGGTACATGTGCATCTTCATGTTAGACGCACAATTTGATGTTTGATGTGTTTGTTGCGTGCATGATACTTTCACATGTGTATATTATAAATGTGTACAACGCAAAATGGTTGTTTTATTATCAGGTGCTCATAAAAACACGTTTTTTCAACAAAAGCTTTGGTTTGATGGGCTGGTGTTTTATTTAAATAATTGTATTTACCTTTTATATCATATAATGTCACCAAATCTGTATTTCCTTCTGGACAACTCCCCTTTATTACATTCGTGCTGAGTCACCATGGTGAGTGAACATATGAAAGAAACACGTATCCAGCACGTGAATAAATAACAATGCTCCAGTCAAAGCTGTGTGGTTCGGCAAGTTAAACACTTAAGATTGTAACAATTGATATTTGGCAGTTTATTTTATTGTAGAACAATGATTGTAACGGTATTACACACAACTCTTTTAGTACAGATTTCTAGGTTAACATATTATTTCAATTTCGAATCAACACGTAACACAATGTCTCATTTCAAGACTGATACAAGGCAGGAATCAAGAGTGATACAACTTTCTCTTTATCCGTAAGAGTTGTGTGATTGCACCAAAGTCCATTGGACGATTCCGACTACGCCATTAGCATATATTTATGAGTCACCATTGTAATGATGATACAGGTCATCAGGACGGTACACATGCAAAGGCTTGTAAATAGTGAACCATTGCATGTCTACTCAAAAGAAGTACTAACGCCTCAAGTGATGTAACCCTGATAAAAAAACCTTCGAACGTAAGTCGTATGACGCGCTTTGAAATGTTTGTAGAGAGAGCATATTCAAGAAAACACAAATATATCGTTTCACAGCTGTTGTGTTTGTTCCTATGATTTGTGGGTGGAATGTTAAAACATTTTTTTATGACGGGATGAAATTATATATTTACAGTACATACTTTTCTACTGCAGTGTGGGTGCGGCGTGTCACTTGAAATGTGCATGGTGTGTTCATTGCATGGGTCATGGCTGTACTGTATATCTATACTAAACAAACAAACGTTTTTTGCTTAGCGTGATAGGTCTTTCAGTTAACTCCATGTTATATTCTTTTGTCATCATGCATGTGTACATGTGCATATGCATCAAGCTAGAATACATGCAGTGTTACCTAATCCAATTTGAAACATTGATGTTAATTTATGTGCATGTGAGTTATTCGGCGCATGAACATTACTTCGGTCACACAGTGATTATGTACGCTGGAATTCACGCATTGCTACCTGCTCCTGTTTCAACAGTTATGGTAAACCTGGCTATCAGAGAGATTAAATATCTTTCAATTCACTTCCTTGTTACAAGCGCGGGCCTCCCAGCCTTGGGGGACATCTCTACAAACATTCTTCTCAATCCAGCTTATCATTAATCTTTATGTGTTTGTTTATTTATTAAATGCCAAAAAGTGACCACTGTATAGTGACATGGTAGGACCCCCGCTTACACACAACTCAGGAATGAGATCATCACAATGTTGCCCTGGCCAGCTGAAAGTCCTGACCTAATTTAATAAACGTGTGTTGAACGTGAGGGTCACATGCGCCAACCTCCTTTGTCGCTTCACTGTCCAAACCAATGTTTCTGCAAAATATCAGTGTAGGGTGATTTTAGGCCGCTTTTAGCAATAGTCAATTATATCACGACGGGGTATACCAGACGTTGACCATGTGGGGATCGAACTCGCGTCATCGTTTTAACCACTGCAGTCTTTCCAGACGCTCTTTAATGTAACTGGTGTACATGTAATATAACCCCTGAGTTAAAAAAAACCATCAAACAGACCATTTATCATCACTTGTCTTCAAATGTTGCATTGTGATTGTCTCCTCAGATGTGCTCATGTGACCTAATGTTTCATGTCCAGATTGGGGCGGTCAGGTAGCCTAGTGGTTAAAGCGTTCGCTCGTCACGCCGAAAACCCGGGTTCGATTCCCTAAATGGGTACAATATGTGAAGCCCACTTCTGATATTGCCGTGATATTGCTGGAATATTGCTAAAAGCGGCGTTAAACCATACTTACTCTCTCACTCATGTTCAGATTCCAGTTTGGAAAATCCTCTAAAGCAATTCATAATGAAATTCCTATTATATATATCCGAAAATGGAGTTGTCCTCACCATGAACGTATGTGAGCGAGGCTAAAAGATACGTCGGTTGTCAAATGGTTCTGGTTCATATTTATGGAGGAATGTGGTACGACTTTTGGGGACTTTTCTGGCATTCTGGTCAAATTCTTGTTTTTCATGTGAGGCAAATTCATGTCATAATCACCTTTATTTGTGGAAAATAATTGTCAGATCATGGGGTTCTATAGACTCCCAAAGAAGTTGGGGATATTTAACAGTAACAGATGATTAGCGAAGTTCAAAGAGTTTCCGAGTGATGGTGATGGTTGAAAAAGAAGAGAAAGGACCAAACATAACCTATAGGGGAAAGGTCAGAACCACAGTGATGTAGTCACGGTAGTGTTGCCCTGATACCCTTCCATAGACCATATGCAGTGGCGTTCTGTTTGTACTAGTATTTACATGGTACAAACAGCAATGTTGATTCTAAGAATGGTATATTTCCGGATAACTGCTTGGCATTCTAGGTGATGTTTTGTGCACATTATGGTGGGACTTCAATGCATGGACTGGTAAAGAGCCAGGTATTGGGGGGGGGGGGGGGGGGGGGATGATATACTTGAATATCTCCATGACCAGGATACTTCATACTGGGAGTTTCTCTCAGACAGATTTTATTCAAATGGTACAGTTCTTCATAATTTTGAAAAATATTTTATTAATTTATGTTCTGTTTTAAATGTACACATAATGAATGATCGATACGGACGTGAGTCAGGGTAAGGGTTTACTTTTATTGGCAATGCTGGGGCAAGTGTTATTGGTTACATCATGAGCACCATAGATATGTTTTACTTGTGTGAATTATTTTATGTGAAGTCACGACACGAATCACAGTATCTGCTAATTACAATGTCATTCATTAGGAAAATCATCATTTGTTAAAGCCCATCCTAGTCATTCAATGTTTAAGCGGGATAACAACAAACCAGAGATTTTCCAAGAACGTCTGTTATCTGACACTTTCACATGCTTCTTACATAAAGCTATTGATTCTGTTTTGACGAATATTGATGAGGAAGTGTATCATTGTTTACAGAAGCTAGTGTATACGCATGGAATGTAACTGTGGTTTGACTGGGTATGTGAGTTATTAACGAAGGAAAGATGCACTCTTTAAAACCATTTCAGGAAAATAAAGGATAATGATGCACATGCTAGGTATACTGTTACGAAATAAGAATAAAGCTAGAAAACAGAAAAAAAAGAAAATATCACTTCATATAAAATCTGAGAAACTTGAAAAGTCCTGGAATTGATGGACTTATAACAAAACTCTTTAAGTAGTCTCTCGAAAACATCCTGCCTTATTTGAAAATATCATTTAATACAATGTTGGGTACCTGTTACTTCCAAAAGATTGGACACTTAGAGCTATAGTGCCAATTCACAAGAAAGGCTTAGTGACAGAGGTTACAAATCATAGGGGATTCAACGCACCAGTATATTCAATACGATATTTATTAGCATTATTAACAAACGCTTTGTATTGTAATCGGATACCCTTGACAAGGCCGAAGAACAAACAGGATTTTGACAAGGTCACTCTACCACTGGTAATAAGACCCGTGACGATTCCGGGGAGAATAGGTCTTCGGCAACCCATGCTTGCCGAAAAAGGCGACTATGCTTGTCGTAAAAGGCGACGAACGTGATTGGTTGGTCAGGCTCGCTGACTTGGTTGATGCATGTCATTTGTCCCAATTGCGTGGATCGATGCACATGATCTCAATCACTGAATTGTCTGGTCCAGACTCGATTATTTAAAGACCGCCGTCATATAGCTGTAATATTGCTGAGTGCGGCGTAAAACAACAAACAAACCACTAATAATGTATATTCTCCAGGCTCTTACAGATAGGTTTATTCATCGTGAACGTGAAAAATTGTACGCTAAGTTTGTAGACTTTTCTAAAGCATTTGATTCAGTCTGTTGAGACAACTGGTGGCATCTATTTAATTTACATGATGTCAAGAATGAAATGGACAACTTGTTATGTAGTCTTTATGAGGAAGTTAAATCATTTGTTAATCATGATGTACGCCAAGGATGTGTGACATTTACTGCAAACGAAACCTCTTATAAATAGTTTGGTGTGATACTTTCAAGTAAATTATCATGAAACCAACATATGTGTTATGCAGCCACCCAAGCTAAAAAAATATTATTGGGAATTTTCCAAACGTTTAAACATATTAGCAACTGTTCTTTTTAAATCTTTCTTCAACATTTTTTACACAAAAATATATCCCATTCGTTCTTATTGTTCAGAAATATGGGGCTTTGCAGGGGCTAAAGAAATTGAAACTGTACACTTATACACTTGTAAAAGACTACTTGTTTTAAAACATAGTACTTGTAATGGATTATGGTGAATATGTTCGCATACCCTTGTATATATATATCACTATAGAAACATAATAAGATATTGGCCAAAATTATGAATGCCAGAAATAGATTACCAAACATGCCATAAAATGATGTTATTGTATGAAAGAAATGGACTTCACAATGCTGCATACAATGTGAAATGTTTACGGAATAAATGTGGGTATGGTTATACTTGGGACAACCAATGTTTCTAAGAGAAT
Organism: Haliotis cracherodii; assembly: GCF_022045235.1. NCBI lineage: Eukaryota > Metazoa > Mollusca > Gastropoda > Lepetellida > Haliotidae > Haliotis > Haliotis cracherodii. The sequence continues at coordinate 20,451,723 of NW_027266269.1, forward strand.
CATGCTATGTTTATATCGACAATGTTCACAAAATGTCGTCGAGGATGAATTTCACTTTTTGCTTGTTGTAAATATAAAATATATTGAACAAAAACACTATGTTCTTCCAAACAATTACAAGTTTATCTCTTTAATCTCAACAGGAAATCTATCTCTATTAAAATATCATGCCATGTTATCAAGAAATGAATCCTTGAAAAAATGTTAAGCACTTCCTCATTTTTTTTAATGAGGATATCGTTGACCGAGGGATCGTATATATACAGAAATGTGTCATGTAAGTAATCAAAAACAATCTGACATTCTGCGTACTGTTATTTGTTTATACGTTTTCCAATGTAACCAAGAGAATTAGTCCAGAACGCAGATAACTGCGTCACACAGGACGGAAGATTTCACCATTTCTGTTGAATTTACATCATCATTGTAATGAATATATTTTTAATTCCATAAGTCGCGCTCTACCCATGAATATTCTCAAACACGTGAGCCAATATATTCAACAATTAGACAAGTGGATAGACAAATAGGAGAGATTGACACTCAGTGGAAAATCTGAATTTTGCTTTGTTTACATTTCAAACAAGTACAGGTTTCTAAGCACAGAATTTGTTTCCAAATGTACGCCTAATTTCTTACGGTTGATTTCATCTAGATAGTTTGTATTGGTGACGAAGGTCATTTGAGATTGATTCTAAAATGTATGAGGGATTCATGGATGTATGTATCACTGAATTGGAAAAATGCGCGATGTAATTGGCATCTCATAACCGGCATACGTGAAATGTTTACCCAATTTTGAAAAAAAACCACATTATACTGTTGAAGGAATAAAACATAGAAAAATACAACAATACTCTGAGCAGAAGTGATTTTATTTAACACAAGCTTTGGTCAGGTAGTCAGGTGTTGTTAATCAAATATTTGAGATTTCATCTATCAAGCCATACAATGTATCAAAATATGTAGTTCCTTCAAGAATACTACCTTTTATTGCATTGTGTTGAGTCACCGTGGTGCGTGCAATACATGTGACAAGGCAACAGGAAAGTTAACAAATGTGATCTCCCTTATTTATGTTCGTGCTCCCCCACCATCCAGCTTTTTATGACACATTATATCAAGAGGTGCTTTGCCAAAGTCAAAAACACTTAACAGTATCCTAGCATTAGGATGCTTTATGCGTTGTGATCTATCCATAGAAAGGAATGTCCCTCGGCTATGTAAGTTTTTCAAGTTATTTATTTCACATGCAAAGGTTAGTCAAGTGTATGACACAATTCTTTAAATGATGTAACCCTGATCAAACAACAATTAAAGTCGTATGACGCTCTTTGAAATCGTCATAGAAAAAGTATATTGAAGAGACCTCAAGTTTAATATATTGTTACACCGCTTGAGTGTTTGTTCCTTGAGTGTGCGGGGTAAATGTTAAAATATTTATGATGATAGAAGGAATTACACTTTGCTACTGTAGTGCAGGTGCGCGTTTCACTGTGCATGTCTCATGGACAAAGTCAGATAACATTGTGTTTGTATATGTCATCATTGCTCAAATGCTGATGTGACGTTTTCTCGGAATTGCACCTTGTATTCGAAATCAGGCTCTTAGGATCCACGCACGTGTAAGGGACGAAACTCAGCATGGTTTTGTAACCATATGGTAGGTGAATATGTTTTATAGCCGCAGTAAAGAGTATTGAACCTTTACATACTCTCAAGGCACGCGAGCAGGGGTATTGTGTTGACACAACCAGGACGAATCTTGGATTCGAACTCACGAACAATGGTTTCTAATATAGTCTAAATACCTTACAAAAAGTTCCATACCGTGCTTGATTAATCTATAACTGTTCTAGAAGATTACTGATGACACTTGACCCCTAAAAGCATCCTAATATAGTAACTTCCACTCCACTACTTACATTCCTGACAACTGCTTATTGTTCAAATACAATCTTCTGAACTTCTACTGAATCTTAACAGAAACAATCCAATACAATTACATATTGTTCAAATATACATCACACTGCCATATACCAGTATCCAAATGAACACGTATACAGTGTATGTTAGTGAGGTCGGCTCTCATGTTGCGCCACAAATGATTTATGGACTGATAAGTTTTAAAACGGATTAAGTTGGTAGTTGTTTGACAAAGTAAAGTTTGTTGTATTATTTGTGAAGAAAGTCGAAAAGTTGACAAGGAAGTGAGATAAGCGTTATCTGCATGAGTATTAAACACACATAAACATGTAATTTGAACTACCACCCAGAACAGAAGCTTATCGCATGATGCTTCTGTCATTAACTGGAACATCAACTTAAAACATACATATGTTTAGTGGTATAAAGATCAAGGCAACTTTACATGAGTGGGAACAACATTTTTAATTGTTAGCCCATTTTATTGACAAACAAATATATGATAGTAAGATATGCTGTTGCAATTGCATGATCACAAGAATGATTATATCAATAACATACATTTCAGGTTGTATCGTGAGTGAGTGTGGTTTTATGTCGCTTTTAGCTATTTCACAGTGAGGGACACTAGAAATGGGCTTCATACATTACCTATTGACCATACATTTTCGTGAGAGGCGACTAATGGGATCGGTTGGGTTTGCTCAGTGACTCGCATGCCATCGTGTCCCAATTTCGTAGAACGAAGGTCAATCACTGATTTGTCTGGTCATAGTGGTTAAAGCGTTCGCCCGTCACGCCGAAGACCCGGGTTCGATTCCCGACATGGGTACAATGTGTGAAGCCCATTTTTGGTGTCCTCCGCCGTGATGTGTTAGTTATGACATGACACAAAGGAACAAAGGTCAGAGGATAACGTAGCGTATTTATTCAATAAGCATGAGTGTTTGTGAGAACCGTCGATACTCTCACAAGGAAGTATGATATACGTTTTCTGGTACACAAAAAGTTCATTTTAGTTCCCCCTGACACAGGTTTGTATAGACATTGCCCCTACGTTTTCTGAAACCTGTTTTAAAATCCTTGACAACATAACAATTATGTATACATCAGGAACAATGCACAATTAATTTATCGGTATATGTCTCCTTCTATGTAAGCTTTTGTTTGGTATGCTTATTGTTTATATCCTAAACAGCCTCGGGGAGAGATGGGTTAGTGTTGGTTTTCAGCGACCCATGTTTGTCAAAAGAGGCGACTAACGGGACCGGGTGGTCAGGCTCACTGACATGACAATAATTTCGGTATACATTGTATTTCACTTCAGTGTATGGTGCTATGCATGTAAAAACTGCATCTACCAGTACCTTTGTGCAGATATTTATATCATTATAACTGATATAATTTGTAATTCCCGAAAATGGAAATGACATGTCATCTGAATAGGTTTGAGCAGCGAGGTTAGCTGATTTGTTGGATTCATTTTATGTTAACCAGCAATCTCAAAGTTGCACCAACTGTTACATGTAGATCAACCGGCTGTTTACGTGTTAAGTGGTTCTGGTTGGCTAAATGTGGCTGAATTTGTTTTCAGATTTCATCGGACAAGCACATGGACGATGTTTCTGGTGTATGTTCTACTTCTTGTCTCATTGCCGGAATCCTCACAAGGTAGGTCCTTACTACCGGATTCATACAGTTTGAATATCGGTTTTTCGATTCATACCTCATTTAACCGAAAACAATACACAGTAAAAGAAGTAATTATCAAGGTATCATATTGTGCCTAGGTGAGGAGTGTATGTTGTTGTTCTAACAATATCACAGATGTACAATTAGGTGATTTTGGGGAAACGTTAAACAAGAGGCATGCTTAGATATTAGATATTCGCAGTCATTCTATTTGTTTCTACAGAAGATTGTCACTGTCAGAATGGATGCACGGATTTCCCTGGTTCTCCTTGCCCAGGAACAATGTGCCAACCAGACTGGTTTGGGAGTTACTGCCAAAAGCGTGAGTAAACGTACAACATAGATAGTTTCATTCAGAGAACTGTAAGCAGATATCTAGTAAGCATAAAATGTGCCATTGTTGTATCATGAAATACTTTGGCATAATATGAGTTATTATTGATATACATGTATACAAATTATGGATGTAACAAAATATTAATTTATAGGCACCACATATTCAGGATATGGGTCGAATTTGATAATCAGTCAGCCGACGAATCCCCCAAATAGCACCCAATCACCTGTACCTAATTTTCATAATTTGTAATCAGATATATATACAATGTAGGTTGGGTGGCCAACAATTTACCCAGCAAAGGTCACATGCAAATTCCAAACATGTCCTAGAACTGGTTTAAAAACGAGAACATCAGCAAAAGTTGAAGTAGCCTTTTGCAAAGAAGGAAAGACATGTCAACAATGAGATTATTTACTTGGACGATGTTAAAAAAGTACGTTTTGTCTTCGTTTTGATTTTGAGCTATACCTTTTAATACTTCTTTTGAAAATACAGGTTTCTAAGTTGGATTGTTCAATGTGTTCGGCCTTTTAAGTGCGGGCTTTGCTAGATTGAAAATAGTGCCGAGTACGACTGTGTTTTAATATTTGATCTATTTCGTTAAAGGCAATATAGCACGTGGAAAGTCGACATCGCAGAGCAGCGAATTGCAAGGATATGGTGGTCCCTTTCCATCTGACAAAGCTGTCGATGGCACCACTGACCAAACGTTGGAGCATGGAAGTTGTACGCACACAGGCGACACGACGTCCACAGGAGAATGGTGGCGTGTTGACATTAATACCACATTGGAGATTAAACGGATGAGAATATATCTCCGTAATGAAAGTGAGTTTGACACATGTTTAAATAATATACATCCTGTTCAAGAGGTGGGGGACATGCGTGTACCAACAGGAGTACCCGCTCGTTGCGTTCTTTAGCCGTGGCAGGATCCTAAGCCCCATCCCCGAATATTACACAATTAGCTGCTTTCTTAAGAGATTTCATGGTTTGTTGTTGAACGCCCACTAAGCAATATTCAATTTATATGACGTCAGTCTGTAAATACATTAATTTGACATCATGAGCATCGAACTCCACAATTCGGATGCGAAGACATGCATCAAGTAAGTCATACATATGATATAAAGTCATGTCTTATGTAACCCAAGGAATGTCTTGAACATATATCACATCACACTATTACTCGCATTGTTCTACAAATTGTGCTTGTTCAGACGCCATAGTTCGAAATTCATAATATGTACAATTATCAACATCAAAAGGATAAATCCCAACATGCATGTATGTCGCTACAATACCACCAGGACCTAATCAGGGTTACACATTATACCTATACACATTTTGTATTATCACATAATGTTTGTTGTTCACATAACGTGTGTAGTCACAGCATCGATCTGCACAATTTGATTGCAATGACATGCATAAAGCAAGTCAGCAATTCTGACCCTCGATCCTGTTACTTGCCTTTTACTACAGGCATTGGTTGCTGAAGACCTCTTTTAACCCGGATCTAACCCGGGTTTTGTAAGAGAAGTTAAGTAGGTGAACGCAGTCTGACCACACAGACTATGTACATACATTTGATATGTGGTGAATTCGTATTCTTATACAATTATCAACACGAGAAGAATAAATACCAACATGTGGAATTTATATCACAACATATACATGTACCACAGGGCCTTATCGGGGCTACACATTATACCTATACACATCTTGTATCATCACATAATGTTTGTTGTTCACAGATACTGACCGCAACTCTGGCCTTCAGGTGAAGGTTGGTGACCAGCTGTGTTACACATTGCCCACAGACAACAGACAACAGACTGTTTTAAATATAGACTGTGGCGAAGCTTTGAGTGGTTCATCTGTAAAAATAAGTGTCGATGGACCCTACCTGACATTATGTGAGGTGCAGATATTCCGTGAGTAGTCATGCTGACATGTTATTTTCCTTATTTGCAATACATATTATTATTTTATAGCATTAAATAAAAACATCGGAATATAAACACGAACATAGGATATGATAACGAGAGCTGTCTTTAAATAATAATACTATAAGTAACGGATAGAGGTTTAATGACAGTATTGTATCAGGGTATAAAAGGACAGTTGCGAGAACAAAGAATGAGGCTAAGAAACCGTTCCATTTATCCCGATAAAGTTATGTCACAACTCCCCCGTCTCAAAGCACAGCCAAATACGCAGCTTCCATGCCTAGCATATGAGCGTCTATAGTGAACAGTTCGCTCCTGTCACTTTCAACTATTGTGTTTACATGCAGCCCAAACAGCACTGACGTATAAAGTGTATTAGTTGGAGTAAATAATCAGGATATATTTATTCTACATGGGTCCAAAATGACAAACGCCTATTGGATCAGATTCATTAGGTGTTCTCTGATTTGCATCTCATAGTATGTGTGCTTGTAGAGTGCAGCGATGGGTGGTTTGGAGATGACTGAGACAAGCAGTGTCAGTGTCAGGATACAACTGAAGTATGTGACAAGGAGACTGGCAACTGTAGGAGTGGATGTGCTGCCGGGAAACAAGGTCAAGCGTGTCAGCAAGGTATGACAGAATGTGAAATTAGGAAATCGTCCATCTGGTAAATATTTAAATTGAGTATAAACGTGATTCTAAATTTATTTGTATTGAAGAAATATTGTCTGTACACTCAGAAAGCTTTGTTGATGTGATTTTTCAAATGGCTTAAGGAACACACACTTCAGAATATACTTATTTAATGTCCTTGTATGTGTAATGTATATTGTAGAATGCAACAATGGTTGGTTTGGATCTGACTGTAACAAGCCGTGCCAATGTCTAACTGCATCTGACGCGTGTAACAAGGAGACTGGCCACTGTAGTAGTGGGTGTGCTGCTGGGAAACAAGGTCATGGATGCCAGGAAGGTTTGACAAACGTCTATTTGTACCCATTATATATCTGTTACAGTCTGATGAAAATATATCCATTCACAAGCAGCGTCAACTGATGCCATATAGGTAATCGTTGAAAGCATTTATTTCGTATTTAATGGATTATGTAAATGTAGTCATCAATACAAGTTTTCCTTCTTAAAAGCAGCGATTATAAATTGTAACACAAAAGTAGGTATGTTCTCTGATCTGATTGAGACGTGTTTATATCTACCTATCCATACAGATTGTAGCCAACATCATTATGGGGTCAACTGTTCCTCCACTTGTGGTCAGTGTAGCGGGTGGTCCGACTGTAAGAAGGATGATGGAACATGCACACAAGGATGTCAGCAGGGTTACAATCCCCCTTTGTGTAAAAGTAAGATGTTATTTTATACATAGTCGGAAAGATACAATGAATTCTGCTTTTAGCTGAAATTTGTAATGATTGTGAAAATGAATGTTTTCGCTTCTATCAACTGCGTTTGAAATGCCTGGTGTCTTCTGTTAGGTTGTGGGTATAAGCGGTGGTGTTTGGTGTTGTGTGTAACACCTACCTAGCATCATTCTTACTATAATGTTAGAAGATCCGTCTGTATTTTTATAGATATCAATCTTTATTGTTTGGTCTCATGTAAAACACTATGGAGATGATCTCCAAAACAATGTCATTTCATTTCAACAACTATTACGCACATGTAAGTTTATTTGGTAGCTGCCAAACGAGATACAGAGATACGGGACATTCTGTTTCAGAGTCGCATTGCATACACCCCAACCTGAAATGGTGTCATCAACATAAACATAAACTTTCCTCTAGTTTCTAATTTAAAGGGGGCACGGGTGGCCCAGTCGTCTAAGGCGCCGCGATTCGCTGTGCAGAGTTGCGTCCCTTGGGCACGCATGAAACCTATAATTGTGGGTTCGAATCCCGGTTCGCCCCAATCATGTGTATAGGTTTGTCAGCACCATACTCGTGCTCGTGGGTTTCACTGAAGTGGTAAACGTCTGAGACCTGCATCACTTCGGGTTTTCCTCCCACATTAAGCTGACACGCCTTGATATAACTGGAATACTGTTACTGTTAGCGGCGTTAAACCCAACCAACTCACTCACTCAATTCTAATTTAAAACTGAAAGAAGAATAATCACGTGCGAAACGTGGAAGGTATAAATAGTAAAGATACAGTCTGGATATCCCAAAGTTACCCCTAGTGGAACCCAAAGTGATGTGACTAAGCTGGATAGGTTCCCCTTCGGATTCAATCTGTTCCCCTGATTATTATGGATGCATGTGTGTACATGAGGTTGACACTATCCAAACATTTTCCTTGACGCATGGTGGATTGGAAATGTCATGCTACGTTTCATACCCTTTCTCTCTTTACATGACATGTGGTTGTTCTGAAATTGAAGTTCTCTAAATGTCCCAACACATTGTGTGTATATTATATGTTTATTTCATAGTTATAACATTACCTGAATGTTTAAGAGCTACCATGGTCTTAACATATGATAAGTCTAGATTGCGATTTATGTAAGTGGCCCTTATTGGTGTGTGTGTGTGTGTGTGTTTACCATTCCCTGCATTTATAACCAGTAGGATGAACATACCTATTTCCAAAATTAACCGAATAATACCTTACTCCTATCTCCATACGTCATATGTGCCTGGTTTGTATTGGTCCAAGTGTACATCACAATGTGGCCAAGGTCGGAACAAAGCTTCTTGTAACACGGTATATGGGGATGTGGTTTTTGGTGTCAAACTGGATATCAGAGGCCACTGTGTCAAAGGATATACAACTCACATTTTGATTACAAACACCAATGACACAGCTGCACTGTGCTAAAAGACACGTAATTATCCACATGCGTATATCACAAATATGTTCACTGCACAATTAAAACAGTGGTTTTGAACATGTACTGAACATGTATTTTCTTCATTCTGTTACAGCTTGTGCTCCTTGGTACTATGGGTCCACGTGTACAAGTTGTGGCCGCTGTCAGAACACTGCTGCTTGTAACCTGACAAATGGAAGATGTGATTCTGGCTGTCAAACTGGATATCAGTATCCACTGTGTCAAGGTAGCTGTATCTTACATTTAGATTACATTCACAACGTAACTGAACTAGTCCGCGCTATGATTAGAAAATTACACATTATATACAAGTAGGATATACATGCACGTGAACACCTTTGATCCATTTGAAAATCTTCTCACTCTTTCTCAATCCAGACCAATCCGTATAGTTTAGCTGAGCATCAAGAAGGAAATATGGAGTACCAGATAGTGAGACAATGCATGATTCATGCAATGTGTCTCTCAATATGTTGTATATCGGTTTATATCAAATCTTGATTTGATTTTAAATTAAAGAAATGTATGCACGGCATAATTGCCTTACCGGCTCATTGCAGTGTATTTTAGAAACATTGTTGAGATGATGTTTTACTGACAAAGTCGTATCCTGATACAACTTGTGTTTCTGGTTATTATGGAAACCCGTGTACAAGATGTGGCAACTGTCTGAACAAAGCTGCTTGTAGTCAGTATGTGACATGTGGTAATGGGTGTCAAACTGGACATCAGAGTTCATTATGCAAATGTATGTCTAACCTTATAATGTCATTACAACGAATGTTAAATGGTACCAGTTACATCTTCAATGAATGTTAATGACAATGCATTCTATTGTATCAAAAGATTTAAGCATAAGTTTACCAGCTGTTTTGATTGTTTATAGACCTATGGAGTGTCTTAATCGTCCAAGTAGCTTTCACAATGTTTCAAAAAGGCAATTACAATCTACATCAGCCAAGCAGCTCAGAGAAGAAGATGTGATTATAACATCGCGATGGGTAGTTTCATCCTTTCATGCAGCCTTTAAACATAATCGTCTTCTATTCAGTGTGTGAAGTTCACTTCTACGGACCTACCTGCCAAGGTTGTGGACAATGTAAGGACGATTCCCCATGTTCTGTGCTTAATGGGACATGTTTGACTGGCTGTAAACCTGGATACGAACCTCCACTGTGCAACACAGGTAACATATTTTATTTCATCTGAAATGAATATATGAAAAAGTAGTGATTACATAACACATGAAAATAGATACACTACAGTGGCATCACACTGTCAGTTCCAATTTGTACTCTACACACAGCATGTCCGGCTGGTTTCTACGGGTCGCCCTGTAGGCAGTGTGGACACTGTCAGGACAACACCAACTGCTCCAGGCAAGATGGGACATGTTCTACTGGGTGTGAGGCTGGATATCAACGCCCGCTGTGCCATGACAGTATGTAACAACATAGACACATTCTATCCCGACTTTGTGGAGAACTTGAACTTACTTGCTTTACATATATGTTGGTTATTGTAGTGTCTGCAGGGCGATCTTTCGCACGTAATCGAATTTATGCCTGTGATATCATATAATGAAACGTCTCAGAATACAACTTATCTTTCATTGACACAGTAACATATCTTATTTCATCTGGAGTCAATATATTAAGAAGGAGTGATTAGGTCATACATGCGTATGGAAATAAATATATTATATTGGCATCACAAAGTCAGTTCCAATTTGTACTTACTGATACACAACATTAAGGTTTAATGTAGGTTTGTGATACACGTTAAACATGATAAGGGAAGATCATTCCTACACAGTAATAAGTATTCCCCTTTCTGCATTTTATATGGTTATTCTATTCCATTTTAAAAGAGTGTCCAGACACATTTTATGGAGTGAACTGTTCGTTAAGTTGTGGCCAGTGTCGTACATCAACAACTTGTCACCATGTGAATGGAAGCTGCCTTGAAGGGTGCAGCAAAGGTTACAAAGAACCTTTGTGTAAAGGTAATAATATAGCAACATTATCTCAAATAAATGACATGTGTAAATTACGTTTCTTTTCATGTTGTACAGACACTAAAATGGAAAATAAGAATGACATGTTTGGAGCTTAAATAAAGAAAACTCGATCATCCATCACTCTTTCCTACTCAGCAGCACTGACCTTCATCCTGAAGCCTTGTTTGATGGTGATTTTACCGGATGGAATGAAACGTTATATGTAGAGTTTCATAAACACATGCTATGAAATAGTTAGAATCGTACAATGGACAGCGATTTCTCATGATTATGGCAAGAGTTTTCTCACATATATTTGAGTAATGACACAATTCCTTCAGTGCAAAATCATACTTTTAAGGAGCACCATATATACGTTTCTATTGTGTAAACAACTGTCAAAGACCAGATACGTTTCACTAAAAAGCCAAGAGAGTGTAACAAACAAATCTAAAGCGTCTATGGAAGAGAATAACCAGTCATTATTATCCGCCGAAACAGATTCCATTTGGCGTGAAGGGCAAAATAGCTGTGAAAATTATACGAATGGATCAGTGAAACTAAGTGATGAGACCGGGTGTTCGCAGGGATATTGCTCAATGCCTATAGTCATATTCAAAGACCAGAGATCCTGCCCAATATTCTTGTTGATTATCTTAATCACACTTGAGCTTAATGTTAACCCAATGTGCACCATTAAACCTCTTACAATATGCAGCCTTGTAACCTGACGAATGGGAGATGTGATTCTGGCTGTCAAACTGGATATCAGTATCCACTGTGTCAAGGTAGCTGTATCTTACATTTAGATTACATACACAACGTAACTGAACTAGTCCGCGCTATGATTAGAAAATTACACATTATATACAAGTAGGATATACATGCACGTGAACACCTTTGATCCATTTGAAAATCTTCTCACTCTTTCTCAATCCAGACCAATCCGTATAGTTTAGCTGAGCATCAAGAAGGAAATATGGAGTACCAGATAGTGAGACAATGCATGATTCATGCAATGTGTCTCTCAATATGTTGTATATCGGTTGATATCGAATCTTGATTTGATTTTAAATTAAAGAAATGTATGCACGGCATAATTGCCTTACCGGCTCATTTAATGTTAACCCAATGTGCACCATTAAACCTCTTTCAATATGCAGCCTTTAAACATAATCGTCATCTATTCAGTGTGTGAAGTTCACTTCTATGGACCTACCTGCCAAGGTTGTGGACAATGTAAGGACGATTCCCCATGTTCTGTGCTTAATGGGACATGTTTGACTGGCTGTAAACCTGGATACGAACCTCCACTGTGCAACACAGGTAACATATTCTATTTCATCTGGAGTGACTATATGAAAAGTAGTTAATACATAACTCATGAAATAAATACATTATAGTGGCATTACACTGTTAGTTCCAATTTGTACTCTACACACAGCATGTCCGGCTGGTTTCTACGGGTCGCCCTGTAGGCAGTGTGGACACTGTCAGGACAACACCAACTGCTCCAGGCAAGATGGGACATGTTCTACTGGGTGTGAGGCTGGATATCAACGCCCGCTGTGCCATGACAGTATGTAATAACATAGACACATTCTATCCCGACTTTGTGGAGAACTTGAACTTACTTGCATGTGTTGGTTATTGTAGTTTCTGCAGTGCGATTTTTCGCACTTAATCGAATGCATGCCTGTGATATCATCTAATGAAACGTCTCAGAATACAACTTATCTTTCATTAACACAGGTAACAAATCTAATTTCATCTGGAGTCAATATATTTAAAAGTAGTGATTAGGTCATACATGTAAATAAATATATTATATTGGCATCACAATGTCAGTTCCAGTTTGTACCTACTGATACACAGCATTATGGTTTGATGTAGGTTTGTGATACACGTTAAACATGATAAGGGAAGATCACTCCTACATAGTAATAATTATTCTCCTTTCTGCATTTTATATGGTTATTCTATTCCATTTTAAAAGAGTGTCCAGACACATTTTATGGAGTGAACTGTTCGTCAAGTTGTGGCCAGTGTCGTACGTCAACAACTTGTCACCATGTGAATGGAAGCTGCCTTGAAGGATGCAGCATTGGTTTCAAAGAACCTTTGTGTAAAGGTAATAATATAGCAACATTATCTCAAATATATGACAAATGTGTAAATTACGTTTCTTATCATGTTGTACAGACACTAAAATGGAAAATAAGAATGACATGTTTGGAGCTTAAATATAGAAAAACTCGATCATCCATCAATATATCCTACTCAGCAGCACTGAACTTCATCCTGAAGCCTTGCTTGATGGTGATTTTACCGGATGGCCCACCGATGGGGCATGAAACGCTTTATAGAGAGCTTCATAAGCACATGCTATGAAATAGTGGGAATCGTACAATGGACAGCGATTTCTCACGGTTATGGCAAAAGTATTGTCACTTATATTTGAGTAATGACACAATTCCTTAAGTGCAAAATCATACTTTCTAGCGGCACCATATATACGTTTCTATTGTGGTAACAACTGTCAAAGACCAGATACGTTTCACAAAAAAACCATGATAGAAATACTTGAGATCCTGCTTAATACCAATACTCATGCAGATTATCTTAATCACACTTAAGTTGATATGGAATCAATTCCACACAAAATGTTATGTCATTTGAATTAAAAATAACTGTCTGCTGACTGACATTGAATGTTTCATATTGTGACCTGCGTCATTAAATCTCTCAGAACATCTGGTTTCAGAAAGTGTGTCATTAAGCCTCTCACAATATCCTGGCTTTAGAATGTGCGTCATTAAGCCTCCCACAACATCTACTTTCAGGATGTGCATCATTAAACCTGTCACAACATCTGCTTTCAGAATGTGCGTCATTAAACGTCTCACAACATCTGCTTTCAGAATGTGCGTCTTTAAACGTCTCACATCTGATTTGAGAATGTACGTCATTAAGCCTCTCACAATATCTCCTTTCGGAATGTGCGTCATTTAGTCTCTCACAACATCTGCTTTCAGAATGTGCGTCATTACGCCTCTCACAAAGTCTGCTTCAGAATGTGCGTCATTAAGCCTCTCACAACATCTACTTTCAGAATGTCTGTCATTAAGCCTCTCACAACAACTACTTTCAGAATGTCCGCAATTGAGCTTGTTACTACACCTGTTACTACACCTACACAGGTCATTAAACCTCTCACAACATCTGCTTTCAGAATGTGCGTCATTAAGCCTCTCACAACAACTACTTTCAGAATGTGCGTCATTAAACCTCTCATTACATCTACTCTCAGAATGTGCGTCATTAAGCCTCTCACAACATCTATTTTCAGAATGCACGTCATTTAGCCTCTCACATCTGCTTTCACAAGACTATAGTTTCAGAATGTGCGTCATTTAGCCTCTCACATCTTCTTTCAGAATGTGCGTCATTACGCCTCTCACGTCATATACTTTCAGAATGTGCGTCATTATGCCTCTCACAACATCTACTTTCAGAATGTGCGTCATTAAGCCTCTCACATCTTCTTTCAGAATGTGCGTCATTACGCCTCTCACATCATATACTTTCAGAATGTGCGTCATTATGCCTCTCACAACATCTACCTTCAGAATGTGCGTCTTTAAGCCTCTCACAGCATCTGCTTTCAGAATATGAGTCATTAACCCTATCACAACATCTACTTTCAGAATGCACGTCATTTAACCTCTCACAACAGCTTTTTTCAGAATGTGTGTCATTACGCCTCTCACAACATCTACTTTCAGAATGTGCGTCATTACGCCTCTCACAACAACTACTTTCAGAAAGTGCGTCATTACGCCTCTCACAACATCTGCTTTCAGAATGGGAGTCATTAAGCCTATCACAACATCTACTTTCAGAATGCGCGTCATTTAACCTCTCACAACACCTGCTTTCAGAATGTGCGTCATTAAGCCTCTCACAACAACTACTTTCAGAATGTCCGTCATTAAGGCTGTTACTACACCTGCTTTCAGAATGTGCGTCATTTAACCTCTCACAACATCTGCTTTCAGAATGTCCGTCATTACGCCTCTCACAATATCTACTTTCAGAATGTGCGTCATTAAACCTCTCATTACATCTACTTTCAGAATGTGCGTCATTACGCCTCTCACAACATCTGCATTCAGAATGTGCGCCATTAAGCCTCTCACATCCTCTTTCAGAATGTGCGTCATTAAGCCTCTCACAACATCTGCTTTCAGAATGTGCGTCATTTAGCTTCTAACATCTGCTTTCACAAGACTCTAGTTTCAGAATGTGCGTCATTACGCCTCTCACATCTTCTTTCAGAATGTGCGTCATTACGCCTCTCACATCATATACTTTCAGAATGTGCGTCATTATGCCTCTCACAACACCTGCTTTCAGAATGTGCGTCATTACGCCTCTCACAACATCTGCTTTCAGAATGTGCGTCATTAAGCCTCTCACAACAACTACTTTCAGAATGTGCGTCATTTAACCTCTCACAACACCTGCTTTCAGAATGTGCGTCATTACGCCTCTCACAACATCTGCTTTCAGAATGTGCGTCATTAAGCCTCTCACAACAACTACTTTCAGAATGTGCGTCATTTAACCTCTCACAACACCTGCTTTCAGAATGTGCGTCATTACGCCTCTAACGTCATATACTTTCAGAATGTGCGTCATTATGCCTCTCACAACATCTGCTTTCAGAATGCGCGTCATTTAGCTTCTCACATCTGCTTTCACAAGACTCTAGTTTCAGAATGTGCGTCATTTAGCCTCTCACATCTTCTTTCAGAATGTGCGTCTTTACGCCTCTCACATCATATACTTTCAGAATGTGCGTCATTATGCCTCTCACAACATCTGCTTTCAGAATGTGCGTCATTACGCCTCTCACAACATCTGCTTTCAGAATGTGCGTCATTAAGCCTCTCACAACAACTACTTTCAGAATGTGCGTCATTAAGCCTCTCACAATATCTGCTTTCAGAATGTGCGTCATTAAGTCTCTCAGAACACCTACTTTCAGAATGTGCGTCATTACGCCTCTCACAACATCTGCTTGCAGAATGTAAGTTATTAAGCCTCTCACAGCAACTACTTTCAGAATGGGCGTCATTTAGCCTCTCAAAACAACTTCTTTTAAAATGTCCGTCATTGAGCCTGTTACTACACCTGTTACTACACCTACACAGGTCATTAAACATGTCGCAACATCTACTTTCAGAATGTGCGTCATTGAGCCTGTTACTACACCTGCTTTCAGAATATGCGTCATTAAACCTCTCACAACATCTGCTTTCAGAATGTGCGTCATTACGCCTCTCACAACATCTACTTTCAGAATGTGCGTCATTAAACCTCTCATTACATCTACTTTCAGAATGTGCGTCATTACGCCTCTCACAACATCTGCATTCAGAATGTGCGTCATTAAGCCTCTCACAACATCTTTTTTCAGAATGCGCGTCATTTAGCCTCTCACATCTGCTTTCACAAGACTATAGTTTCAGAATGTGCGTCAATTAGCCTCTCACATCTTCTTTCAGAATGTGCGTCATTCCGCCTCTCACAACATCTACTTTCAGAATGTGCGTCTTTAAACCTCTCACAACATCTGCTTTCAGAATGTCAGTCATTAAGCCTATTAAACCTCTCACAACACCTGCTTTCAGAGTTGCGTCATTTAGTCTTTCACATCTGCTTTCAGGTTGGGGGGTGGGGGGGGGGGGGGGGGGGGGGGGGTGGGGGTGGGGGGGATGGTGGCATCTTCCAAAAATGCTCCGTTACACATGTACACCCTCTAAGAAGGGTTACGACCAAATCTGGCAGGTAATGTATGAGGATTGACTTCAAATATTTTAAGAATACCTTGCACAATCAATAAGCCATTTATACATACATAATTGTACCAGTGTCAGCCAGTAAACAAACAGGAATACCGAATGATGGTATGAAGAAAAACTGATTCCCTAACAGTTTCATAAAAAAATCAGCCTTCACATTTTCATGGATATAGAGTGTGTCAACAACACCTATGGAGAAAACTGCCAGTATCCCTGTGGCAATTGTCTTAATGGGACGTGTCAGCCATCCAATGGCTCATGCATACTTGGTTGCGAGGAAGGCTACAAGGGCGATTCCTGCAAACGTGAGTAGATCAACAGCTTTAGGTATTTAACAATTTTCCACTTCTTTATGCTAGACGTTAATAAAGACATTTGATATTATTTATTTGTGACCGAAATTGTTTTGGAATATCAATACATCTTTGACCTTTGCCAATATCTTTCATAGTCTACCCCGAAATGAAATAGATATATTAAACTTAACCGCACGTAACACCTTAATAACTCACTCATGAACCAAAGCATGAAACTGTTTTTGACTTTTTAATATTATAGTGTCTACAAGCTCTCAAAGGGGCGACGGTTCCATGGCCAGTTCTACAGTTTGGGCAATAAGTGGGGCGGCAGTAGCTATACTAGTTGCAGTGATCATTGTAGTCCTGTAACATCTTATATTCATGAGAAAGGAGTCTCTTACCTTGCGGTTGATTCCACAACAGAGTAGGTCCCAAGTACCTAAGGCAGCATACAATGTGGATAGGCATGAATCCGAACATCTTGCCTTCAGTCACCCGCTTGCCAGACTCAATGTTTTACAGATCGTGACGTATAGCCGGAATATTGCTTACTTTGATGTCAAGCAATATTCAGTCACACAACCACTGAAGCATATATGGAAGGTTTTACTTGAATATACACAACGGAACACACTATGACAAAATAAACATTATGAAAGTTGTTTGGCATTGCACATTGTACCACACTTCTAAAAGACGTTTATGCAATGAGTATTAGTTCTACGGAAACTATCTTTAATTGTACCAACATGTACATACACATTAAAACAGGGGATGGTTTATGTTCCAGAAGACGTAATATGAAGTCTCAACAAGAGGAAAATACAATTTCTCTAGGTAAAGTAAAAGGTGTGTCCTAACATGTTAGTACTACGGTTATGAACTATTATTCTCGTTTTAGAATTTTCCCTTTTTTTTTCGCAAATCAGGAACCACAATTTGCTCGCACTGATGATCATGCTATGCTTTATCTCTGTCTATATCAGGAGTACCTAACACCGAATGTGATAGAAATAATTACGATTTAAGAGTGACAACGTCGTGTCGCGTGTGTTTCAATACAACCATGACACATAGGGTATAAGTATACGTACATAGTCAATACATCAGACACCCTATTTAGTATATCTTTTTAAAGGCATTTACCTGAAATGAGCAAGATGTTGCATTAATATCTTATTGCTCTTGTTTAAGGTGAGAAGGACGCTCCTGCTGCAGGTAAACCTGCGCTACCTGAAAAGCCTGCGAAGAAACCAAAACCTCCTGCAGACAACGTGTACGAGAACTCGGAGCCATACTACAACGTCGTCCCAGCTCCTGTGTCCCTGGACAGGCTCAAGCAGTACGTCAGGGACAGAGTGACGGGCGTGGGATTCGAACACGAGTACAAGGTAGGGCGTGGTTAAATTGATAAATACAACTGTAAGCTAAAGTAAAGACATGCCTCTTTAAAGGCACATGTTCATTCGTTTCGCAAAGGAGTGGTGTTATAATGGCGTTATTCTTTCGTTATAACAGAGGAAAGTATGTAAATCCCTAACTATTTTGCCAATCGAAATCTTACCTTAAAGGTTACCTTCATGTTTTGTATATGGCATTGTCAACATGAATATACATATTATCAGTAAGGTATAGAAGGATGAATTCTTTCGAGACGTAAAAACTGCGAACACCTGGTATCATTACTGATTATCAGTGATCCATTCGCATAGTTTCCACAGTTATTTTGCCCTTTACGCCAAATTGAATCTGTTTCGGAGGAGAATCAAGAGTAGTTATAGCATTGATGTTTTATATTTTCAGCTACTCCGTTACGGAATACACGGAGCTCATGTCGAAGGTAGAAAACCTGAAAACAAAAAGAGGAACCGTTTCTTGGAACTATTTCCATGTAAGTTTTAGTGAAATAATAATGTACATGAAAGAGCCCATTATTGGCGTACATGTACGTTTTGGGGGTATTGTTTTACAATGAATCGTGTGTGCTGCAATCTACTGGTTAATAAAATCAATAACTAAATAGGATTTTAACCTCGTTTGAAAACTTGCTCTATTTCATACATCACATGCTCACTTACACCCTCAAATCTGAAAAGAAAACGATCATCAGATCCGTATTTGTCATAGTTGCACTTCCGGGTATATTTACTTTTACTCTGTTCTAAAGAAGATATCATATATATGTCCTGCTACATAGGTAGATGTCACAGTCATACGTAAATCAAAGTTTCAGGATTTCAGCTCATACGTTCGGGGTGATTTATATATGATTGGTAGAATAAACATATTGACTGGCCTCATATTCATATTTGCCTCATGCAGCGAACAGGAATGTTCATTTTGAAAATGCTGATTTTGCTATACAAAATGAATTTATTATTCAATTTCCTTGATGATGTGACACTAGTATTCTAAATAGCGTCTCTATTAAAAACATGTTTATTGAGTAGATATCATCGTGTGTGTGTGTGTTTCGTCATATGAAAACATATCCTAATTTCTCTTTTGAACAGATGACGATAGTCGCGTTGTTCTGATGCCAGATGGTGATGCCACATGGGACTATATCCACGCCAGCTACATAACTGTAAGCCACACTTAATCAAATGGTTAGCTAATCCTGTATGTATATTATTCAAATCTGCCCCTTGCAAATAAAAGAGTGAGGGAAAAATAATTTTGTATAATGTGTTTGTCATCTGTAACTGCTCAATACGTGTGTTTGTTTCAGGGCTTCTCCGAATCCAGTGTGTTCATTGCTGCACAAGGTATATGTCTTGAACGTTATTATATGTTTGGTAGATAGATTATTGGTTCCTCTATAACACATATACAACACTATTGCTATATCATTTCCTTCATTGCAAGCCTACAAAGTGGATCTGTCAACAGTTATATTTACATACATGATTTTGGATGACCGCCTCTGTTTATTTGTTTGTTGCTAAAGCCACACCCAACACTATTCCAGCTATATCACGGCTGATCGAGTGTGGAACAGACAATCCAGTGATTGACATCATGAGCATCGATCCACACAAATGGGAAATGATGACATGCATCAGCCAAGTCAGTGAGACTCACTACCCGATGCCGTTAGTCGCCTCTCACGACAAGCATGGGTTCCTGGAGACCTGTTCCAGCCCGGCAGATCTTCACGCTTAGGCCTCCTCTTACTCGGAATTCCAGAGTCATTCCTTTCTTTATTACTCATGGACACACACCATTTTCAAATCTAAAGGTTGAAGTAATCTCATGGTCGTGGTAATTATATTCCAGGACCAAACCCTGTCACTGTGAACGATTTCTGGAGGATGGTTTGGCAGGAAAACGTATCGATAATCATCATGCTAACTAGAGTCATGGAACTAAACAGGGTAAGAGGAAGTAAAGAGCGTACTTGAACACATTCTTTTTGTAATAATCTATGATGGAAACAAGCGTTTTGGGCCCTTTACCTTCCCCCTTCCCTCGAGGTACCTTGGCATACTTGTTGAGAGCCACTTTAAATTTAGAATCGGAGGCGCATAAGTGATTTTTTCATATGTTCATGTTTTAATGTTATAGCATGAAATTCTGCAGGCAAGGTGTTAACAATGCACATAACCATATCCCCCTTTCTTTTCAGAAAAAGTGCGAACAATACTGGCCTGCCGGGAAGGAACAGAAGATGTGTGGTCGCATTGTTATCAAACCACTTTTGGATACAGTCAGGGCGGACTTTACCATCAGAAAATACAGTGTTCACCATTCTACGAAAGTAGGTCCTTTGGTCCTGCACGATACTGGAGCACATGTTGCACATATGGTGTATCCACAGGCAGATTTGGTCGTAGGGAACTGTGAATAAAATCCTGTGATCAGAGTGATAACAGTGTAACGCTTTGAGCATGCGTGTGTTGAAATATAGCGCAATGTAAGTGGTAGTTTATAATAATTACTATATAGTCGGAATCGTACTCTGCTTTTAGCAGATATTTCTTGCTATTGAAAGGGGTTTGTCACTTTTATCATTTTTGTTATATGTACTGAAAATTGGAAGTCGGAGTTGTGCAATATGTTGTTATCGGAATTGACACTTCCTCCATTTCATATGAGACATGTAGATCTGTTTCATTTAATATGTTATTTCTAGCCCTCTGACAAAAGGACAGTGACACAGCTTCACTTCACGTCCTGGCCTGACCACGATGTTCCTTCTGCGCCGGCTCTGGTCGGCTTCTGGAAGCAGTACAGGAGTCTGACATCATCAGAGGAGGACATTACCGGACCTGTTGTAGTTCACTGCAGGTATGTTGCCTGTGACTTTTCCAAGATATGATTGCACTTTCAAATAGAAACAAAATACCTCTAGCCATTCAAGTGGCACCGTTTGAAGTCCTCCACAGTGATACCCGTGTCCAGAGGATGTCTAAAGACCCTTTATACCTTCATATGTATCCAGCATACCCAGTGATATACAGTCGGATACACTGATCCTTTCACTTTTACATATTCTTTTTACCTATATCATGTAATCCTCATTTTAAAGATTTAAACATTTTTTGACAGCAAACCAAACCATGCTTAATATAAGACGGGATGTGTGTAGGCATTTTCATCTTTTTCTACAACATACTGTGCCTTAATTTACTGTACTATAATGATATCGTATAACTGCATTATTGCCATGTAAACTTGGGAAACGTATCTGAGAAATGGAGGATAGGGGTAGGTTAAGACGTTTCTCTAATATGTGATCCCTTATCATCACTGATCTCCGAGTACTCCACCTTCACATATAATTCGTGCTGTTGTTTCTCTTTTTGATCTACTGTGTATCTGATCTCCAAATGACTCACCTGCATATCTGACTTGCTGGCAACGTATTTTTTATGTTTTCAGCGCTGGCGTTGGACGTACGGGGACGTTCATTGCGCTCGACAACCTCTTTGACGAAGCCGAGTCTCTGAACAAAGTAAACGTGTTCTCGTGTGTGTCCAAGATGAGAGAGGCTAGGATGAACATGGTGCAGACTGTGGTAAGTCCAACCCGTTAAGAGGCTAAACATTATTGTTTGGTAGCATTATGACAATTATGTTACTTTTAAGTCATATATGATAACCACAAGTGACTACATTCTAATGACGACATTTGTTATATACACTTTTTGCATGTTTCCAGGAGCAGTACCGCTTTGTTCATGATGTTCTTCTTGAAGCTCTTGGTAGCAAGGGGACTTTTTATACCTCTGCTGAATTTGAGAAAACAATTGGAAGTGGTTTGACATATACCAGACATGAGGAGGCGGAGATCAGCAGGCAGTTTCAGGTACACCTAATGGGCCACGAAATATCTACACAAAAACAATGCTTCGTTATTGTGTTGTTGGAAGGTGTTCACTTGTCGCGGATCTGTGATATTGCTGTATTATTGCTAAAAGTGGTGTAAAACATACTCTCTCACTAATTTGTGTTCACCCGACCAGTAACATTTGCGTACATAATCTAAACAGCTTGAATGTGATGACGGAAATGACTGGAGGATTTAAGCTTTCAATTATTTATGTGACGTTTCGGTACAGATGCTAGTACCAAACACTTATGTCAGACATGGTTATATATCACACTTCACATCTACACAGAGACTAGCAACATAATTACACGTGGATCACACGTATACTGTCTATATATGTTTTTCTCTCATATCAATTTGTGACAAAGATGTGTGAGCTTTAAAGAACACTCCACACCGTACATTGCTTGTTTCCGCAGTCACTCAAAGCGATGCAGCAGGACGTAGATGATGATGCAGTGTCTGCAGCTCAACTCCCAGAGAACAGAAGCAAAAACAGGAATCAGGACATTGTACCAGGTGAAGTCAAGATAAAAATACTTCTACGTGTTGACATTTTATGAGTCAACGAGTCAATGTTAACATTTTGTCATAAGGACGAATTGGAACTTGTGTCGGTGAGCGGGCATTCCATCCACCGACATTAGGTATTAATAGTTGATATTATTTGTAAATAACACGCACCTTGTTCAAAATTTGAATCCACAAGATTGTACGTGCAATCGTCATACTAGATTTAAAATGTTTAGAAATAACAAACAAAGATATGCAATTCCAATTTCTGACACAAAATACACACTGCCTAATCTTTGTGACTGCGTCAGATGAATATAACATTATTCCATTTTAGGTTAGACTAACTCACAAAGACAAGGAGCAAGATTAAACTGACTAAGACGTCTCCATATTAACGAGAGAGCCATGAGTATTTATGTTCGTTCTTGCGTCGTAATCTTTGTTTAGATAGTCTGATATATACTACCACACTATCAGTGTTTAGTTTAGGGAACCCCCAAGATTACTTACCTTATCTTCTTTATGAAATAACAAATGTCCTTATTCTTTCAGCGAACAATGTTCGACCCTATCTTTCCACTCCCGTGCCAGGCCATAATGATTACATCAACGCAGTAGTGCTTCCAGTAAGTTGACTGCTGTCTTCTTTGCATCAGTAGAAATCATGAAATATCACATGGTAATAGTGTTTATCTGCAGGGATCTGTTTCAGTATTCATATTAATGTAGAAATCATTTGCCACTGTTTGTTTCATGCATGATAACGATGATCATTGTTTGATTTGTTTTGACTCCAGACTACCACACGTGCCCAAGGTATAATAGCAACCCAGACACCAGTGACACCGACTGTTGTTGACTTTTGGAGACTGGTGTACGATCACGACTGTTTCACCATTGTCTGTCTCGAAGACGATAAGGTTGGTATCGCACACAAGGATTTACTCTGCTTTTGTAAACATAGTGTTCAGTTGTGACATCAAACATGGGCATCAGCTCGTCACACTACACTGCAGAAGAAGTTGTCAACAGACACTGCTGCAAATGGCATGAGAGCCTAACAACACCCTTGCAGAAAGCCTAATAAAATGCGCGGTCAATAATTTGCGAACACTTCAGATCATTTTTGATTAATGTACCATCCAACGCTCCCTGTTTTTGTCCCTTATTCAGAATATGTTTATTTGAAGTAAACAAACGTAGCCTATACTATTTTGCAGTTCTTTCAAAATTCAAATATGGGACTTGTAATGCTATCAACACGTGCTTCATACACAATTTTAGTTGTGATTAATGAATTAAATAAATACTGTGGTTTCTTATAGCATCTTCTGTTTAGATATGTGGTTTTCAGTGGTGACGAGATTGCAGGTGATCATTGTGAACTACATATATGTCTTATATGAATTAATGGTAATCTCAGATGTGTATATTTTCGTATTCATCTCATAGTTAACCTTTCAGAGACTGTATCCCATGAAGGATCAAGTGTTGGAGATGGGACCTATCCGAGTCACACACAGCACAGAGGACACTACAAGAGACATCTTTACCATCGTTCAGATAACAGTAACACTGAATGAAGAGGTGAGACCTCATTCACCAGTCGACAAATCATATTGTGCCATATGAAAGCACATAATATTTAAGATGACATGATTGCATCATATCAGTTCATATCATTTATGTATCAGGAAGTCTGTGAGTGAATGTAGTTAACAACATTCTAGCTATGTCAGGGTGTACTGTAGATAATCGAGTCTGTCTTAGACAAACCCCTGACTGAAAACATGACCGACGCACAATCTCACTTAAATCAGAATTTGCTGCTTGGTGTGTTGGTCCAGTCTCATTCAATCAGATCTTAGTTTTCACTTCTGCGGAAGTAACGGGTCACATCAGACCAACCTTTCGCGAATTTTGACTGACCAATGGAATGACTTACAAGAGACGACATTAGCCAATCTGAAAGGGAGCTTTCTCATGCTTTGCAGCTTTAGTTTCAAACTGGCGGCTATGCTTTGAAACTTGTTTTGACAAATTCTCGATTAAAAATTTGAAAACGGAACAAATGAACATTCTGGAATGGCTAGTAGATGACCTAGATTGTCTGGATTCAGTAGTAAAACCCGTAACTGTCGTTTGGAATACCCAGTGTTAAATCTATGGAGCGTGCATGATCAGAAATCGCAGTCCAACAGTCTTTTACATGATCTTGTCGGCGACGCTCTGATTTGTCAGATAAAAGGTCTTTCTGACGTGACCCTTAATGAGATGTCAACAGATCCTTGTTTAGCGGAAGCGATAATGAAGATCTGGTTATAATGAGATTGGATCACACCACGCCCAATAGGAGTGACACCAATCTGTCAGTTCATAGAGCATTGCTACCCAATCTCCATTAAGGTTCTTTGTTAGGATAGGAGTATTCATGTACTACAATCTATCACTTTACATCGTGCATATTATATCAAACTTTTGATCGGACGTAAAGACTGAAGAATGCTACTTACATCAATATCAAGTTCCCTGTAATGTGTATGGTTTCCAGATCGATTCAAGTCGCCTGATCACAGTGTACAAGATGAAATCCCGCATCCCTGGGAGCACGGAAGCTATGCTGGAGTTCGTGAATGAGATCGACACTAAGGCTACTTCCGAAGACCACAAGACGCTTGTGTATTGTCCGTGAGTACAGATTCTGTTCTAAAGAACATGAATAGACCACAGCATTTGTAAGGTTAGTTCAAGACAAAAAAACGACACTCTTTGTTCAATCCTATGCCCCTGGTCTCGTTACAGTGACGGTGCCCGACTGTGTGGGGTGTTCTGCAACGTCCTCAACATCATCAGCAGACTCAGACTGGACAAAGAAGTGGACATCTACCTGACCATCCGGGAACTTCAGTGTATCAGACCCCAGTTTATCCAGTCGTATGTGAGTACTAAATACTTCTTCACCACAGCACCACATCCAATGCTCATTGTGACCTCACAAAAACAGTATGCAGAGGTCATAGTTATATACTGATTTGCTGACGAAACCTATTATCTTGTTATTTTATATTGCATTGAAAAACTTATTATTAAAAAAAATCCTTTTACATATTTCGTCATTAAACCACAGGACCAAATTGATTTGAACTACAGTGTGAGACTGCAGTACCCTATTTTTGCCTGTAGTCATAATCACAGCCTGTGTATTTAAGCTGCGGTGAATAAATCTTTAAGTATGTACATGAACCGCATGACATCAGCTCGCTGCTAACATTACTTTATTTCAGAGCTATTATTTCATTCCATAAAAATTGCCATATTTCGGATAGAAAGACGTTGAATAGAATAGCGTCAGTGTTGCGTACCGTTTTAAAATAATTAAGGTTCATATATACGTTATCTGTTCAGTTCCCCATCACTTCTGGATGAGCAGACGCCAACATGTATTATCTCTAGTTGTTATATTCTGTTGTTTTAGGATCAGTACAAGTTCTGTTACGACATGGTGAAAGAATACCACAGGGCTTCCAGTGTCTACGCCAACCTGTAACACGGGTGGGTCGACATGGATCTTAACCATATCGGTGGGAGGCTATTAAGTCAGTTTCTTATCACGTTATATTTGTTCTATTGACATAATTACAGTACTCCGTGTGTTCTCAGCTGTGCAACTGTTAAAATATATATATTCACCATGCACCTTCAGACAGACAAGGGCGTATTTCCGATGGGTGAAGTACCTCCTGATAACCCAATTACAGTGAAGTGAATTAATGTTATTTTTACGCCGCAGAGCAATATTCAAGATATATTATTAGACCCTGTATATGACAAAATCTGAACCAGGAAAATCCATGACAATAGTCACAAGCAATGATCCAAGAGAGAAGGGCAATATGACATACAATCAACTTTGCCGATGTTGCATGGGTCTATACATGACGGGTAATAAAATAGAATATTGTAACTTTTGAATGAAATAAGACACAGCCTCGTTGTAAACCACGGGGTGTCATGTAAAGCTATATGGCAGGGACAAAATAAATCATACAGAAACGTCATACACATATATGTCATTCAAAAAGTCACATCACAGACATTTTATAATGGAACACACTGCATCCTAAACGCACATGTCAGTTTCGGTTCGGATAGGTATTACAGGTTACTTGAAATGGGGTGCATGTGTATGTGACTGCTTGTACTAGTCCGGACTAAGGCCGATTTTATTAGTGCTAGCCACCTTAAATACCAATCCATAGTTACATATAAATACCCGACCCAGTCACAATATACAAGCCAATCAGTCCTTGTTTTATCCCCTAATGCCGAGCGCAGGCAGGGTAACAATAAGTACCATCTGTTAATGTCTTTTGGGTACGAAGCGGCCAGGGATCGAACCCCGGACCCTCCACTCTCTACCACCGGACCACAGAGGCCATCGATAAGTATATATAGAGGTTATCACGCGAGTATGTTTGGGGATGACAAATATCCTGCATTAGGAATAAACATTGTATTTAGAGAGGCTTGGCGAGCTAAATACATAGTGTTTATTCCTAATACACGTTAGTTACCATCCCAAAACACACAAGCGTGATAATCTCTTTATCATAAAATGTAATTGTTTAATTCTGTGCTTGAAAATAGCTTTCCATCTCCCACAAACATTACCGAAACTTTGCGAGTGTTCCTAGAATGCGGGCATTAATATTTATTACGTCACAGGGAAAATTATGTGTCAGTCGGACAATGACAGTAGCCAATATATTTCCGACTGAAATCTGTTTCTTATACAGTGGCGAAGCAACATGTACGCAAAACATCAATTGTTTTTACTTGCCTTTCGCGGCATTTCTTCGGTTTGTCCGCTGGAGTAACTGCCCTTTGTCAAAGGGAAGCTACACTATCCCTAGTCTATAAGACGTCACGATCACGTTCAGACGTTGTTGACAGTCGGCCTGTCCTGTCATAAGTGAGTGAGTGAGTATGGTTTGACGCCGCTTTAAGCAATATTCCAGCAATATCACGGTGGGGGACACCAGAAATGGGCTTCAAACATTCTACCCATGTCGCGCATAACGTTAAGAAGTACAGTCAGATGTACACACAGCGACAAAACGAAACAAGGTAACAATTCAAACATATTTCGGCCAAATCCAACTATTTTAATTTGTGGAAAAGGTTTCAAGCCACAGAAGTCTACAAGCACAGATATGGCTACTGATCCCGCTTGGCCAGGCCTAGGGCCCTCGCAAAGTTGTTTCGAAATTTATATCTCCAAAGTTGCCCAAACTTATAAAATGCCTAAGCTATGCCACAGTTAGACACTGATTTTCAGTATATCAGACTGTTCTTTTGACAATGATAGCAATTATCCCTGTAGTTTATCCAGATTCCCGATGGTTACTTCTGATTCGATCACCGATTGGCAAGGGCAACGCCATGTATGTTTATAAACACTGAAGGTAGTCCCTACTTTACCTTTGCTATTTGCATCCTTATCCGCATATGACCCTAACGGATATCGTTCTTTTATCGGTTGGCTTTATCCTGCCATATTGGGGTTATATTGTTGAGCAAGTCTATGTGGTTTAAACTCCCTGGGTTGTTGTTAAAATACATAAAACGTGAACGTTGTTAGAATGCATATGGCTGACAATGTTATCACACATAGATTAACCCATGCAATTCTGGTATCATAGTGTGTAAGATCATTATTTTGGTAGAGGTTATATTGTAGAGCAAATCTATGCGATTGAAATATCCTGAGCTGTTGTTAAAAAACATAAAACGTGAACGTTTCTAGAATGCTTATAGCTGACAATGTCACGACACTTAATTAACCCGTGCGATTCTGGTATCACATTATGTTAGAGGCACCAATATTAACAGAGAGCAGTGTCATGCTATCTCACATAGATCTGATTTGTCCCATTAACTGAGAATCGAAATTACAAATGGAAAATATTCGATGATCTGTTTCTAATATGTCTGAAACTTAAAGATCAAAGTCATTGGCATATTTTGCATTCTGAATGGCGGTTGATTGTTTTCAAACCATTCAGATATATCTTGATTTAGTTCCGCGTCTTGATTTTGTTCCGCGTCGACAGTAGGAACTGCTCGTTGTTGTAATGTCTATCACAAAAACGATGCATACACGTCACCACATTCATATAGTTATCGTTCACCTTATGGACATGTAACATGGCATAAACCACACATGCAATGGATCAAACATATATTCGTAAGCATGTTGTTTTCAATAAAAAGATTATTCTGTTGCAACTACGTTTAAGCTTTCTTTCATTGCTTCACAGCAAAAGTGTTCATTCCAAATAGTAATTATCTTGTTATACAAATATCCTCATTTAAGCAAACAGACACGTTCATCTATATATTGTGAACAATATATAGGCTTTCAGTTGTGCTATTTAAATAAAGGACCTTTCATTTGTCATTGTTGCATGTAACAAGCTCACACCACACCTAGTGTACATGAACAAACAATTATGCTCATTTAAGCAAACATACACATTCATGTGTATTTTGTGGCGTATTAGCTTTCAGTTAGGCTATTGAAATAAATTTCATTTGTCATTGCGTTATTGTTTCTTTTATGTAAGGAAAGGAAATGAGAGAGGTTTGGGAATTCCGTATCTATATTCCAGTTGATACAGTGTCACATTACGGGGGATCTGGTGTGGCCTACACATATTATATGAACAAAGGCTGAAAAGATGGACCAGTTTCGATTCATTAAGCACCTGTTTTTATGCCTGATTGCACAAGCTTTGTCTTTTGGGTTGGCGATGAAACAGATGCGTCTTCGTCATGACAGTGACGTGGCAAAAGAACCACTCAACCTACAAATCAGATCCCTCCATTACATACATGCCGCCGTCATAAAGCTGGAGTTAAACAACAAACACCAAAGATGGAAATCAAGTTAATTTACATTCATCTTAAAGTGTGTGAATGAGTATGGTTTTACGCCGTTTTTAGCAATATTCCAGCAATATCACGGCGGAGACACCAGAAATGGGCTTCACACATTGTACTCATGTCGGGTCTTCGGCGTGACGAGCGAACGCTTTAACCACTGGGCTACCCGACCGCCCCCTTTCATCTTATACATCCGATCAACTAATTATACCTTTGATGACTTGACTGATTCTCTCATCACAAGGGAGACAGAATGAAGGATCCTCAACTTGCAATATATATTCATGTGTATATCTATAGCTAGTATGGCCAAAACGTCATCGTCGCATTATGCCCTCAAGTAGGTGTTATTTATGTAATTTATTTATACTTCTATAGTGTCCCAATTCCTTTGAATTAGCTCTCTGATGTAGTGTCTAATAACAGGCTTTTAATCATTGTAATGTATCAGAAGGGGTGTAACAGATTTGTTGAGTGCTGCCTTTGCAGTAGCAGCCATGGTGTTAGAAATTATTCAAACATGGCTGGGTAACCCTGTTAAAAGGCACTGATGCCTCTGAAGAAAATCCCGAACTTGACCGCGTCATTGCTCCGGCGGAAGTTCAAACACCGAAGTCGCTGTCCAGCTTGACACACAGAAGCTGGTTATGTAATAAGTGGTTTTAGCCAATGTCCGTTGATATATTAAGACAGGTGTCATGGCAATTTATACCTATGTAGATTTTTAATACCCTCTGAGTATGGTTCAGCTGTATATTAGAACTGACAAGTTTCTGTCAGTAGTAGTGTTGCTAATTTGTCTTTATTCGCCTGTTAGAGGTATCTCACGCTGTGATGGTCCAATTGTCAATTTTTTACTTATTGCTTAATGCTTTATCTTGGTTGTTATTTGTTAGTATTTATGAATTTTAATGCAACCGATCTGTCTTTTTATATATGTTTTCAACATCATGTGTGTATAATCGCTGTTAAAACTTTTGACAATTACGAGGCGGCTCCTCTGTGGGTGAGGCTTTGGTCTAGTGAAGGGCGCGTAATCGTTTGTTAAGCACCATTATGTTTGTTTCTTTACTAATTCGATGTTCACATCAACTACGTAGTACAGTCGGTCCTTTCAAGATTCATATTAATCATATTTATTTGATGTATGTATGATGTTTCTTCCAGTGCACGCATTGCCCCATAGATTAGAATGGTCTTAGTTAATATTAAGAATGAAAGTAAGTCGGCTTCTCTTGTTTGGGTGAAAGAGAAATATGAGAATCTTTCAATTGTAAAGAATTTAGATGACATGCATCAACCAAGTCAGCGAGCCTGACCACCAAATTCCGTTAATCGCCGTGAGCGACAAGCATAGTTGAGTTTTACGGCAAGCATGAGTTGCTGAAGACCTATTCTACGCCGGATCTTCACGGGTCGTTTCCGCATGGAGATGTTGTGGTGGGAACGTTAAGTGGAAAGTCTCAGGGAAACTGATTATATACTCCTCTTAAATACCAGACCGTATGCTCGTTAAAGTGTAAAGTTTAATAATGTCAAGATTCTAGATGATTGGTCCATTTCTGCAGCAACTAAAAATGACATAATCGTTATGTTCTTTGATGGGTCAGGTTGTCTCTCAATAGGACAGAAGAACGTATATGGGTACATATTAGGTGCTTATATCCCAGTGTTTCACGTTAGCAGTATTCAAGACTTTGATGGCTACATGTTGCAAGGTTAAGTTCACAGTGTGAACTATATTGCGGATGTGACGAAATGGTGTCGTGCTTTCATTTTCATTTCTCCTGAGTGCTTTAACGTACAAATGACTGTTCTTTTGCCGAGATTCTAAGGGATATGGAAAGAGTTTTGTCCTCCTACGTGTCATGTACACATTTCTATACAAAATTACATGATAGTTTCTTAAAGAACTTCATCCGTCATGGGTCTTAAAATAAACAAAATTCAGATTTTTTTGGGTACAGGGTATTCATGGTCAAGTACCGTATTGATGTTTCATACACTTTTCTGGATTTCGAGTTATTTTGCAATTCATCGTTCTCATTTGGAGTCAAACGGACTGTAAAGTCATACGACGATTTTTGAAACCTTCATAGAAAATATATGTTAAGAAACCTGGAATTAAAAATAATAAAATATTGTTGCACCTCTTGAGTGTGTGTTACTGTGGTGTACGGGGTAAATGTTAAAATGTGACCATGACAGAAGGAAACTGAGTGTACACTTTGCTACTGTAGTGTAGGTGCCGGGTTTCAATTTTCATGTCGCGTAAGCTGCGTTAATGGTGACAGCTATTTTAGGTGTCACTGCTGTCCTGAATAGCATTTATTTGTATAGCTTGAATAGCTTTCAGTTGAAACACCTCTTACACCATTTGAACAATACATGTGTACCCGTTGATAAAATCGTAACAGGCTTTCAACTTTCCTGCCTTCCTATTTCAATTATCACATGCATAGTCTATTCGAATGCATTTTTGGCTTATCATTCTAAATATGAATAGGACAAAGTAAGATAACACTGTTTGTGTATATCGCTTCCCTGCTCAAATGCTGGTATTACATTTTCCTCGGATAACCCCCTTGCAGTTGAAACCAGGATCTCGGGATCCCTGCACGCCTCAGGGACGCTACTCGGCAGGTTTTTGTAACCTTAGGGTGAGTGAGTTTGTTTTTCGACACATTAAACAATATTTAAGTAACATCATGGCATGCCAGATTGATGGGTGAGGAAACCGAATTTATGTAGGTTTTAGAGGTTACCACTTTGTTGAGCATAAAACATTTACGATGACAACATGCTCCACTCATGGGCAACGCCTACCGCTGGTGACAGGCGAGCTGGTGTATTTACAGAATCATACATGTAGACACGCGACTGTATTGTTATATTCCATGTCAAACTACGACATTCCGAATTCTCTACGGTATTCTTACTGTAACAAAAACGTACGTTTTAATAATTTTGTCACATTAAATCCTTACGAAATAAGGCTGCAATACCCTTGTAAGATGACGCTCGAACTATTAATGATATGAAATATTACCGCGAAATGTTGTTTTCGTAAATATAAAGATAACTTATCTGGACGTGTATCTTCTGTGTATCAAAATCCATGCCCCAACTCCTAAATCATCTCTCTGTGGGATCACTCACTGAAGGAAAGCAACACCCTTCGCCGTGCTAAACAGCACTCAATGTCCTACGTCAATTTTCCAAACGGTTTTACCTACCATTCGGCACCAATACAATAACAGGCGGTCAACGAGTATTACACCAAAATACCAAAATACTGATTATCTTTATATGTATATATTTAAGAGAGACAAAGACAGCTTGCCAGTAAAGACGCGAAGGCTCTGAGTTGTGTCTCATTCACCTTGCCCTCTCCGCTGCACCATAACCACGTGACACCACCACTTTCACGTGTACAACCTTCATCTTCAAATTACATCCGTTACCGTATTTACCCCATATTAATAGCATACATGCTCGTGAGGCCAATCACTGATTTGACTGGTCATGATTCGATTATTTATGGACCGCCGTCATATAGCTTGAATAGAGTGCTGTGCTGCGTTTGAATAACAAACAAAAAAAGAAAGATTTATATTGTGAAGGGAATTAGTCTAAAATACCCCCCAAGGATCTGGACAGTGTCAGCGAAGACGTCACTTAATCTTTCGGGATACGTCACCTTCTATGTTAGCTTTTTTTGGTATTCTTATTATTTATATCCTAAACAGTGCCAATGTTCGCCAATGCCACCTCACAATGTAGACCAACGGTGACACATGGTCATAGCGATATCACGTGGGGAAACCTTGGTCAATGCCATTTTCAGGTGAACTATTGACTTGCCTTTCCATGTGTGTGTGACAGGTACATCGGTCAGGGAAGTATAATTGGCATTTGCTATGTAGTGGAGCACACAAAAACATGTCAGTTTCGAAATCTAGTTTGTAAAATCCGCTAATGCAACTTTTATATCACTTTAACTTATATAACTATTAATTCCTGAAAATGGAAATGTCATGCCATCTGAATAGGTGTGATCAGCGAGGTTATCTGGTTTGTTGGATGTCACATAGTTCAAGGTTCATATTCATAGGGGATGAGTGTTTGAAGTTAAAAGTCAAATGTGTTTAGGGTGGTACGACGTTTAAGATATTCTGGAGGCCAAGCGAATGAGCCACTTCGGAGATTTTTTTAAGCATACCGCAAACTCCTTGTAATCACCTTTATTGATGAAAATATCTTCAGCATATGGGATAGTGTACTTTAGTCTTAATCCGTATAAGATTTTGAATATATGTGTTTATGAAATGTTAGATACATGATGTTAAATAGTGATTCAATAACATATATAACGTTAACTAAGTATCACAGTTGAACAGTGGACTGAGGTGTCTGTCAGCAGATAGCACGTGTTAGTTTTGACATGGCACAAAGGAACAAAGGATAGAGTACACTGGTTTCCAGCCAGCGTAGCGTATTTATTCAACAAGAATGGATGTTTAATGGAACCGTCGTTACGACAATGAAGTAAGATGAACGTTTTCCAGTATACAATATGTACATTTAAGTTCCTTCTGACACAGGTTTGTATAGACCTTCCCCGACATATTCTTACACCTGTTTTAACATCCTTGACAGCATAACATCCCAGAAAGCTGATACTTTAGGAAGATAGATTAGACAAAAAAATGCATTGATTTGTTTCACAAATTGGACAACAAATATTCAGTTGTGCAAAATGTTCAAGCATCTTAAGCTCACAAACGTAAATGCTCTCAATGGTTGCTTCAATAATTTGATAAACCAAGAGGAAGGAGTGTTTATTAATCGATGAACTAAAAAACCTAAACGGGATGTGTATGTAAAAAGCTTACCTTCATAGCGGTATCTTCTCTACTCATATCAAAAGCGTTCATCGCTTGTCTGTTTCACATCATGATGAAACAGAGAAACAACCTTCACCATGCAGTGGAAGCAGTCGCTGATGTGGGCAATTATACAAAAGAAAAGTATAAAAAAGTAAAATGACTTGGTAGATATTCCTCTACAGGGGACATTTGAGAAAAGAATTTAATTCATGTGACAGCTCAAGTTGGTCTGAGCATAAAATGCATCCATGCATGGGTCGATGCATTGCAGCAAACTGACGTGAACAATAGTAATGCCCTACAGTAACAGTAATAAACTACAGTCCTACAAACTTACAACGTATTAGTTGGTCAATTCATTTATTTATGTTAACCAGCAATCTAAAAGTTGCACCACTGGTGAAATGAATTGCTACCTGCTCCTGTTTCAACACTGATGTTTAATCTGGCAAACCAGTTTCAATATACATGGATCAGAGAGATCAGAAATCGTTCAATTCACTTCCTTGTTACAAGCGCGGGCCTCGCAGCTCTGACAACAGCAAGCAACGGGTAAGTCTGATCATATCTCTGACAATATCCTTCTCAGGCCAGCTTATTATTATTCTGTATGTGCTTGTTTATTTATTTAATGCCTAAAAGTGACCACCGATATTGTAGGACAACTCGTGTGTCATTGTTGTCTTTAGGGTTGAGATGATTGTAATGTTGCCGCGACCAGCTGAAAGTTCTCACCTCATTTAATACATGTGTGTTAAACATGAGGGTTCACACTGCTATTTTAGTATTTTAGTATTTTTAGTATTTAGTTTTTTTAAAATACTCCATCCAAATCTGAACTGGGTATACAGACATGGCCAATGAGGGGATAAAACCCAGACCAGCGTTTTAACCACGCTAAAATAAAGTAAAATAAAACTCTGAGTGAAAAAAACACATCACTCTCAAACATACCATTTATCATTGTGATTGTCCCGTCAGTTGTGCTCATGTAATGTAATAGCGTTTAATGTGACGTCGATGCTTTGGCACATAACAACTGGCTTTTCTCTTCTCTTTTTTCACCTTGAGTTACTGAAAGTCAGATGACAGGCAAAGATATATAATGCAAACATTTTTAAATAAATTTGAATTAACAATACCATAATAAGCATACGTTATTTAGTTGAGCCTTCAAGAAATCCGCTAAAGCAGCTCACAATGACTTTCCTATCATAGATATCCGTAATTGGAGTTGTCATATCACCATGAATCGATGCGTGCGAGGCTAAACGATACGTTGGACGTCAATTGGTTCTGATTCATATTTTTGTGTTAAACATCAAATTGGTAGTTGTGGTACGACTTTGGGGGCATTCTGGACGGATTGTGACTGGTCCACTTTTTTAAGCTAATACAAATTCATGTCATAATCACCTTATGAGGAACAATATCTTCAGAGCATGGGACGCTTACACTCCGAAATCAGTAAGGGATAAGTAGATGATGACAGAACTACAGATGGGTATAGAATGAGGGTAATAGATGACAAAGAAAAGGAAGGACCAGACGTGATCTTTGGGGGAAAGGTCCGCACTCATGGTGATGTTGTGCTGCTGTAGTCAGTTACGATACGTGTGCACGACCGTCATCGCCTTGAAAGATAAAACGTCGACTATTGTGGCGCACAAACGGCACAACTATTGGTGTCTGTATGTAGTTCCGGTAGTATTGTCCAGTGACTCTTGCATGATATAAAACTCGTACATGCTGCCTTGCGTTGACGTTCGCAAGACGTTCGTTATGTTAATTCAGAATCAAGCCAAGGGGGTGAAACAATTATGTTGTTTATTCGGTTATCTTCGATAACACACATGTACGTGCGCATACATTAGCATTTTGAATCAGACTAACGTCTAACGGTCAATTCCCCAGCAAACATACCGCACTTATGCCACTTTTACCATCACAAAGTACATCACTGCCCACTCACAAGTTACCCTAAGACATCGAACGCAAGCACCTGCTGGGAGCCGCCATCTTGAATGGAGTCTCGCTCGAGGGAGATTTCGTTATATGTTTACAAACCAAAGAATTTAACAATCAGGACGGTTCCATGCCAGTCAGTCTAGAGTGAACCTGAAAACATTACACGAAATCTTCAGCTATTCCTCCAGTTTCTTATCACCATTGGCGCCTGCCTAGAATATGTCGATCTGTCTATGGTGGTCAACACGTGGTCACCGAACATACAGATTAGTGCACACGATTTCTGTGGTAACGTTGTTGGGGGGATGGGTAACCCATTCATTGGTTTAAGGCGCCGTAATTCGTTCTGCAGAGTTGCATCCATCGCCCCGATCATGTTTCAACGTTTGTCAGCATCATACCCATCCTCGGGGGTTTCACGAAAGTGGAATACGTCTGAGACCTGCATCACTTCGGGCTTACACGCTGACACGCACTGTTTAAAAGGCGGCGTTAAATCCAACTGACTCACTCAAGAAATAAAACAGTGCGAAGAGAAAGCGCCAAGAAACCATTATTTCCACCGTACGTGATTCGTATGCTTACGAGTTAATACAGAGGTGACTGGACCCGAGTCACATGACGGAAGCAATCAACGTCGGGCCGACAGAGGTAACACAGGTAGTGGGAGGAGGCCGATACAGAAGAGATACGGGTGTGGCCAGGGTCCGGATATGGAGCCGTCAGAACCTACTAGTAATATCATTAATACTGTGAACTTGTGTTTTGGAATATATCTGAACTGCTCTCAAAGTTATCTGATTGTGAGTGTAAACCTTAGTGTGAGTTTTGAAAATCACTTGACATTAGATCTGTCAAAAACGTGGACCCCGAAACTGAACTTTGATGATACGTTCTGCGGAAATACTAACATCAGATCGCAAGTTTTGGAAGACATTCATGTGGAATATGTGTTCTCATCAAAAAGGTTCTTAATGATGAATGAAAAATTCATGGATCACATAAAGTGGTGTATATCTATCTTTTGACAAGTACCGTTTTGCGAATCGTGTTAAATAACTGTGTATATATTCACTTAGAAGGATGGTACAGCAGTAATGTTGAATCTGAGAATGGTATATTGCTATTTCCGGATAACTGCTTGACATTCCAGGTGATGTTTTGTGCACATTTCGGTGTGACTATAATGCAAGGACTGGTAAAGAGCCAGATAATGTGGAGGATGATGTACTTGAATATCTCCATGACCAGGATACTTCATACTGGGAGTTTCTCTCAGACAGATTTAACTGTGTATATATTCAAATGATACAGTTCTTAATAATTTTGGAAAATATTTTATTAATATATGTTCTGTTTTAAATGTACGCATTAGGAGTGACCACTGTGGTAGTAATTCCGGGAAAGTTGACTTTAATTTGTTGGCAATGCTGGGGCAAATGTTAATAATTACATTATGAGCACCATAAACATATTTTACTTATGTGAAAATTTGGATATTACGTCACGACACGAATCACAGTGTCTGCTTATGACATTGTCTTTACGAGTGTTTCATTCATGTGGAAAACCATCATTTGATAAAGCCCACCGTAGTCATTCAATGTTGAAGTGGGATAAAAACAAATCAGAGATTTTCAAAGAACGTCTGTTATGTGACACTTTCTCATGCCTCTTACATAAAGCTATTGATTCTGTTTTTACAAACATTGATGAAAGTGTATCGTTGTTGCAGGGAATGTAACTGTAGTTTGACTGGGAATGTGGGTTATTCTAGACAAAAAGATGCACTCTTTTAAACCAGGAAAATAAAGGATAAAGATGCACCTGCTAAGAAAACTGTTTTGAACAACAAGTATAAAACTATTTGCAGAACGGTGATCTTAACGGTGATGATTGTACAGACAACTTGCATTTGGCCTCAAATTTTGCAACAGAAATATTTATTCCACAAGCTGAAAAGAAGAAATTAAATCCGCTATTTAACATCTGAGAAACTTGAAAACTCCCGGAACTGATTGACTAATAACGGAATTCTTAAAACACTCTCTTGATAACACCCTGCCGTATTTGGAAATAGTATTTAACACAATGATGGATACCTGTTTCACCCCAAAGATTGGGCACTTGGAACCATAATTCCAAATCACAACAAAAGCTCAGTGGCAGGGGCTATAGGGTATTGAACGTACCAGTATATTCAGTAAGATATTTATTAGCATTACTGGTACTGTGGTCGAACACCCATAATAAGATCGAAGAGCAAACAGGATTTTGACTCCCACTCATTATATGGTTCTTATTCAGGCACTCGTAGATAGGCATATTCATTGTTAACATGAAAATTGCACGCTATATCCGTCGGCTTTTCTAAAGCATTCGATTCAGTGTGTAGGGGCAACTGGTGGTATCTATATAATTTACATGGTGTCAGTAATGAAATGGGAAAATTGATATTTAGTTTCTCTGAGGAAGTCAAATCATTTGTTAATTATGGTGTATGCCAAGGTATATTAAGACATTTTTTGTTAGGTATTTTCATTGAGCTTGCAGCTCCAACCAAAATAAATTATGATGATAGTATACAATTACATCCTGAAATTGTAACAGTATTCATTTTACTATTAGGAGATGAAAGAATTATGTTCTCAAGGAATGTAAAATGTACAAACCTTGATATAAAAAAGCTTTAATTGCACTGCGATACGTGGAAACCTAATGTTATTTTGGATAGGACAAAAATGGTGTATTTAGGAAAGGAAATACACTGTCAAATAATGAAAAGTGATACTTTCGGGGACATTTACTTCAAACTGAAACCTCTGATACATCTCTTGGTGCGATACTTTCAAGTTAATTATCATGGAACCAACATAGGTGTAATGCAGCCATCCAAGCTAAAATGATAAAATTTGGAATATAAATGTCTACTTTATAACATGTGGGTATGGCTATATTTGGGACAAACAGTGTTACTTTGAGCATCATTCTATGTTTATATCGAAATTAAGACAGTAATTTTTACATGTACTTTCAAACATGGAGATCTGTTCTAGATATTCTAGTAAATCCAAATACAAATACAGATACAGAAAAATATTTAACGGATGTAAATATAAGAAAATGCAGATATCTTAAGCACATTTAGATGCATGTTAATGGTTTAATTGTATGTTGTAAATGAAAAATATATTGAACAAAAACACTATGAAATATATCTCTATCCTTGGAATCCTTGTAAAAATCTTAAACAGTTCAACATTGTCATGCGTTCTGCACTATGGGTCTGTGGCCACACAGTTATACATGAATAAACAGAATTGAAAAGGTTACACACGATTTCTCGCCTATACCGATACTGTTGGTGTATAGAGATTACTACACGAGTGTCTGTCAGATACCATTTATCTTACGTGTTGTTTAAAACGTATCTAAAGAGCAAAAGCGATTTAGATACACTTTGAAAAAACGGGTTGGTATATTGAGATTACTACACGAGTGTGCTTTCGCTCGTTAGAGGTTTTGAAAAAAACCTCGTTGTAAGATAAATGGTATCTGACGGGCACGAGTGCAGTAATCTGTCTCTTACACACCCTAAAATTGCACCTTTTTAGCATCAAATCAATGCATTTTGTCCATTCTCATGATCACAGTGGCGCATTAATACATAATATAACGGTCATCCGACGTTGACATCACCCGACTTACCGCTTACCACTCCTTAATAATGTGACTCTAAACGAAAAGGTTTCTGTATATCTGTGGATTATCAAGGCGATGATGATAATGCAAACTAGATAAGATCAATGCTCTCGCTGGATACCGAGTTGTACAAGACTCCCAGAGGTGTGGGGTGACCTTGGGTCATGCATGCAGCAAGCATGTTTGACACACGTTATGTTATTGTTGTGAAACGTTAGCTCGTCTGTTCTTACCCATAAAAATGAAGAACATATACTTATTTGGACACGGACCTCCGTATGGTGATACTGTGTTTAATGTTAAATAATTGTAAGAAATCAGTTGCCAAGATAATGGTTGACGTACTTTTGCAATTAGTCCTTTGCGTCAGCGCTATTCCAGAAAGTTAATGGCTACGAATATGTTTAAAATCTAAGTAAACAGTGTGAACTATTTTGTGGTTGAGACGAACTGGTGCTTTGCTTTCATTTTAATTTATTCTGAGTGTTTTATATGAAACAAATATTTACAGCCATTAACGCCTGCAGTTATCATTTTTCCAATACGTCACAAGTATGCCGTAACTGTGAGATCTTAAAAAAGGTCCTCATTTTGTTCCTACATTCAGTTTTATCTAAAAGTCAAAACGGCGAATCAGTTTTTGAAGCATGTTTTGATTGAAATTCTTTGACCTCCAATGTCTATATCATCATTGAAACCCACACCATAGTAATTGCATTGATACGTATTGCACTATGTCTTTGTAAATATCATAGATGTATGAAATGACTCTGAGTTACTCTGAGACCGCCTCCGTGGTCTAGTGGTAGAGCGTCCACCCGGAGAGCGGAAGGTCTGGGGTTCGATCCCCGACCGCATCATACCAAAAGACGTTAAAAGATGGTACTTGTTGTTACCCTGTCTGGCGCTCGGCATTAAGGGGCTAAAATAAGGACTAGTCGGCTCGAAGTCAGTATACTGTGTCTGAGTAGGGTATTCATGTTAGACTGCGGCATGGTATCTCAGTGTGCTAGCACTATAAATCGGCATCAGCCTGGACTAGTACAAACAGCCACACAAACACACAAACACGTAAGTGCAATAGTCTTGGACGCGACGTTAAAACCCATTTCACCTCACCTCACCTCACTCTCAGGAAATGACTGAAATATGAGTGTCTGCTTACATTACTTGTCTGATACAAATCGGCCAAGTAACATAATCGATCATCAAACAACACTCGCGAATAACTCCAATTAGTTGTTGATTGTTAATGAGTCTGATGCAATTACTTTGGCCAATTTTCTCATCCACTGTTACAAAAATAATATTCGGATCAAAGTAACTTGAAAGTACAAATCCCCGAGTGTTGTATTAACTCTGTTGTATCATACTTCGTGAATTAGTCACTCAGCCGTTCATTTGTCGTCAAGGCCCAGAAGGATGTGCAGCAGTACTCATAAAATTGATGTAATGTGGTTAAAATGCACACAATATGAGAACATTTAAACATGTTGAAAATTCATCCTTGCTTGAGAATGTCATATCAAACCAGAGTTGTTTAAGTGCGACTCATATCACAGCTGTTATCGAGGTAGTTCCTGCAAGTCATATCCTCAATTAGATTAGGACTGCAGAGTATCGCAACACAACATCACAGTCATACATTCCGGATTTATTTATAGTGTTTGCCTAATTTTGAAAAATCATGTTATGCTATTGAATTAGTAAAACATAGTAAAATATAACGCTACTCTTATCAGAACGGATTTTACTTAACACAAGCTTTGGTCAGGTGGACTGGCGTTGTTAACAAAATATTGGAGATTTCATCTTTCAAACCATACAATATATCAAAATATGTATTTCCTTCTTGATAACTCCCTTTCATTTCATTGTGTTGAGTCACCTTTGTGCGTGCAATACTTGTGACATGGCAACAGGAAAATAAACAAATAACTATACGTACGTCAATCAAATAGTTATTCATGTGTTTCTACATTTGATATTTTAACAGTGTTCTATTTCTAAACTGATACCATACTGGAAAACAGGTTTGACATTATTGACAGTCGTATGCTCAAGAGTCATACAATTTTATACAACAATCTCATTACTTCCTGGTCTCAGGGCGAGGCACCCAAACACGTCCACAACACGCAAAAGGTAAGTCTGATCTCTCTTATTTATGTTTGTGCTCCCCCACCATCCAGCTTTTTATGACACATTATATCAAGAGGTGCTTTGCCCATGTCAATAACACTTAACAGTATCCTAGCATTAGGGTGCTTTATGCGTTTTGATCTATCCATAGAAAGGAATATCCCTCGGCTATGTATTTGTCCAAGAGTATGACCAAAAAAATAACGCGGAGTTTGTTAAGTTATTTATTTCCCATACAAAGGTTAGTAAAGTGTTCATTTTGACAAACGCGGGAATGTATGACACAATTCTTTAAATGATGTAACCCTGACCAAACAACAATTAAAGTCGTATGAAGTATATTGAAGAGACCTCAAGTTTAATATGTTGTTACACCGCTTGAGAGTTTGTTCCTTGAGTGTACAGGGTAAATGTTAAAATGTTTATGATGATAGAAGGAAACATATATCCTTAATGTACACTTTGCTACTGTAGTGTAGGTCCGCGTTTCACTGTGCATGTTGTGTTCGCGGCGTGACTGGTGACAGCCGTTTTATGTGTCACGGCTGTCCTGAATAGCGTTGGTGTAACACGGCATAGCATTCCATTTGAACTCCCTCCTTTCAAGTATTTGCCTTCCTATTCAAGTTGCGCATTGACACGTGTATAGTCTATTCAATGATACTGCTTTCTGGTGGCTTTTAGGCTTACGTTTTTATCATTCTAAATTTGAATTGGACAAAGTCAGACAACATCGTTTTTGTATATCTCTTCATTGCTCAAATGCTGATATGACGTTTTCTCGGATTTGCACATTGTATTCGAAATCAGGCTCCACGTACGTCTAAGGGACGAAACTGTTTTGGGAACCTTAGGGTGAGTGAATGTGTTTTATTGCCGCAGTGACGAGTATTGAACTCACTCTTACATACTTTCAAGGCACGCGAGCAGGGGTATTGTGTTGACACAACCAGGACGAATCTTGGATTCGAACTCACGAACAATGGTTTCTGGCACATTGGTTTGCGGCCCTTGTGACGGCGTCTAATATAATCTAAATACCTTCCAGAAAGTTCCATGCCATGCTTGATCAATCTTTAACTGTTCTAGAAGATTACAGATGACACTTGACCCCTAAAAGCATCTTAATATAGTAACTTCCACTCCACTACTTACATTACTGACAACTACTTATTGTTCAAATACAATCTTCTGCACTTCTACTGAATCGTAACAGAAACTATGCAATACAATTACAACATTGTTCAAATATACATCACACAGCCATATACCAGTATCCAAATGAACACGTATACAGTGTATGTTAGTGAGGTCGGCTCTCACGTTGCGCCTCAAATGATTTATGGACTGATAAGTTTTAAAAACAGATTAAGCTGGTAGTTGTTTGACAAAGTAAAGTTTTTTGTATTATTTGCGAGGAAAATCGAAAAGTTGACAAGGAAGTGAGATAAGTGTTATCTGCATGAGTATTAAACACACATAAACATGTAATTTGAACTACCACCAAGAACAGAAGCTTATCGCATGATGCTTCTGTCATTAACTGGAACATAAACTTAAAACATACATACGTTTATTGCTATAAAGATCGAGGCAACTTTACATGAGCGGTAACAACATTTTTAATTGTTTGCTCATTTTATCAACAAACAAATATATGAGAGTAAGA
This sequence comes from Haliotis cracherodii, assembly GCF_022045235.1. Classification (NCBI taxonomy): domain Eukaryota; kingdom Metazoa; phylum Mollusca; class Gastropoda; order Lepetellida; family Haliotidae; genus Haliotis; species Haliotis cracherodii. The sequence continues at coordinate 20,495,814 of NW_027266269.1, forward strand.
TCTGTTGTTGCAATTGCATGGTCATCAGAATGATTAAATCAATAACATACATTTCTCATACATGCAGGTTGTATCGTGAATGAGTGAGTACGCGAGTGAGTCTGGTTTTATGTCGCTTTTAGCTATTTCACAGTGAGGGACACTAGAAATGGGCTTCATACATTACCTATTGACCATACATTTTCGTGAGAGGCGACTAACGGGATCGGTTGGGTTTGCTCAGTGACTCGCATGCCATCGTGTCCCAATTTCGTAGAACGATGGTCAGTCACTGATTTGTCTGGTCATAGTGGTTAAAGCGTTCGCCCGTCACGCCGAAGACCCGGGATCGATTCCCGATATGGGTACAATGTGTGAAGCCCATTTTTGGTGTCCTCCGCCGTGATGTGTTAGTTATGACATGACACAAAGGAACAAAGGTCAGAGGATAGCGTAGCGTATTTATTCAACAAGCATGAGTGTTTGTGAGAACCGTCGATACGCTCACAAGGAAGTATCATATACGTTTTCTGGTACACAAAAATTGCATTTTAGTTCCCTCTGACACAAGTTTGTATAGACATTGCCTCTACATTTTCTGAAACCTGTTTTAAAATCCTTGACAACATAACAATAATGTATACATCAGTAACAATGCACAATTAATTTATCGGTATATGTCTCCTTCTATGTAAGCTTGTGTTTGTTATGCTTATTGTTTAGATTCTAAACAGCCTCGTGAATATCTTGGTTGGTGTTGGTTTTCAGCGACCCATGTTTGTCACAAGAGGCGACTAACGGGACCGGGTGGTCAGGCTCACTGACATGACGATAATTTCGGTATACATTGTATTTCACCTTCAATGTGTGGTGCTATGCATGTAAAAACTGCATCTACCTGTACCTTTGTGCAGATACTTATATCATTCTAATTTATATAATTTGTAATTCCCGAAAATGGAAACCTCCTGCTTACATGCAGTTACATGTTGACCAACCTGCTGTGTACGTGTTAAGTGGTTCTGGTTGGCTAAATTTGGCTGAATTTGTTTTCAGATTTCTTCGGACAAGCACATGGATGATGTTTCTGGTATATGTTCTACTGCTTGTCTCATTGTCGGACTCATCACAAGGTAGGTTCTTACTACGCGGATTCATACAGTTTGCACATCGGTGCTTTGATTCATACCTCAGTTATCCGAAAACAATACACAGTCAATCCTAAAGTAAAAGACATAATTATCAAGGCATCATATTGTCCGTAGGTGAGGAGTGTATGTTGTTGTAACTATATCACAGGTGTACAATTAGGTGATTGTGGGGAAACGTTAAACAAGAGGCATGCTTAGATATTAGATACTCGCAGTCATTCTATTTGTTTCTACAGAAGATTGTCACTGTCTAAATGGATGCACGAATTTCCCTGGTTCTCCTTGCCCAGGAACAATGTGCCAACCAGACTGGTTTGGGAGTTACTGCCAAAAGCGTGAGTAAAAGTACAATATAAATATTTTCATTCAGAGAGCTGTAAGCAGATCTCTAGTTACCATAAAATGTGCAATTTTTGTATCATGAAATACTGTGGAATAATATGAGTTATTATTGATATACATGTATACAAATTATGGATGTAACAAAATAGTAATTCATAAGCACCTCATATTCAGGATATGGGTCGAATTTAATTTTCAGTCAGCCGAACCACCCAAATAGCACGCAATGACCTGTACCTAATTTACATAATTTGTAATCAGATATATATAGGTCGGATGGCCAACAATTTACCGAGCAAAGGTCACCTGCAAATTCCAAACATGTCCTAGAACTGGTTTAAAAACGAGAACTTCAGCAAATGTTGAAGTAGCCTTTTGCAAAGAAGGAAAACAATGTCAACAATGATATTATTTACTTGAATGATGTAAAAACGTACGTTTTGTCTTCGTTTTGATTTTGAGCTATACCTTTTAATACCTCTTTTGAAAATATATGTTTCTAAGTTGAATTGTTCAATGCGTTCGGCATTCTAAGTGCGAACTTTGTTGGATTGATAATGCTGCTGAGTACGACTGTGTTTAATATTTGATCTATTTCGTTAAAGGCAACATAGCACGTGAAATGTCGACATCGCAGAGCAGCGAATTGCAAGGATTCGGTGGTCCCTATCCATCTGACAAAGCTGTCGATGGGAATACTGACCAAACGTTGATCCATGGAAGTTGTACGCACACAGGCAACACGACGTCCACAGGAGAATGGTGGCGTGTTGACATTAATACCACATTGGAGATTAGACGGATGAGAATATATCTCCGTAGTGACCGTGAGTCTGACATATGTTTAAATAATATACATCCTGTTCATGGGGAAGGGGACATGCGGGTACCAATAGGAGTACCCACTCGTTGTGTCCTTTAGGCGTGGCAGGATCCTAAGCATCCATCCCTGAATATTACACAATTAGTTGCTTTCTTAGGAGATTTCATTGTTTGTTGTTGAACGCCCACTAAGCAATATTCAAGCTATATGACGCCAGTCTGTAAATAGTCTAGTGTCGACCAAACAATCAATTGATTGACAGCAAGAGCATCGATCTCCGCAATTCGGATCCGACGATATGCATCAAGCAAGTGATACATTTCTTATGTAACCCAAGGAATGTCTTAAAAATATATCACATCACACTATTACTCACATTGTTCTACAAATTGTGTTTGTTTTTCTAAATTCAACTTGTTCAGACGCCATAGTTCGAAATTCATAACATTTACAATTATCAACATCAAAAGGATAAATTCCAACATGCATGTACGCGCTACACATGCCACCAGGACCTATCGTGGTTACACATTATACCAAGACACATCTTGTATCATCACAAAATGTATGTTGTTCACATAACGTATGTAGTCACAGTCCAATCCATCGATTGACATAATGAGCATCGATCTACGCAATTGGCATGCAATGACATTCATAAAGCAAGTCAGCGCTTCTGACCCTCGATCCTGCTAGTTGCCGTTTACGACAGGCATTGGTTGCTGAACACCTATTTTAACCCGGATCTAACCCGGGTTTCTTAAGAGAAGTTAAGAAGGTGAACACAGTCTGACCACACAGTCTGTGTACATACATGTGATATATGGTGAATTCGTATTCTTATACAATTATCAACACGAGAAGGATAAATTCCAACATGTGTAATTTATATCAAAACATATACATGTACCACAGGGCCTTATCGGGGCTACACATTATACCTATACACATCTTGTATCATCACATTATGATTGTTGTTCACAGGGACTGACCGCAACGTGGGCCTTCAGGTGAACGTTAGTGACCAGCTGTGTTACAAATTGTCCGGACAACAGACTGTTTTAAATATAGACTGTGGCGAAGCTTTGAGTGGTTCATCTGTAAACATAAGTGTCAATGGACCCTACCTGACATTATGTGAGGTGCAGCTATTCCGTGAGTTATTTTACTTAATAGCAATACAAATTATTATTTTATGGCTTTAAATAAAAACATCGGAATATAAGCACGAACATAGGATATGATAACGAGAGCTGTCTTTAAATAATAACATTATAAGTAACAGATAGAGATTTAATGACAGTATTGTGTCGGCGTATAAAAGGACAGTTGCGAGACCAAAGAACGAGGCGAAGAAACCGTTCCATTTATCCCGATAAAGTTATGGCACAACTCCCCCATATATCTCAAAGCACAACCAAATACGTGGCTTCCATGACTAGCATATGGGCGTCTGTAGTGAACAGTTCGCCCAAAGGGCTCTTTTCACTTTCAACTATTGGTCCAAAAGTCCACGTCCAAAGCGTCTGTGTACATGTTGCCCAAACAGCACTGATGTATAAAGTGTATTAGTTAGAGTAAATAATCAGGATATACTTGTTCCACATGGGTCCCAAATTAACATGACCAAGCTCATGGATCAGATTCATAAGGTGTTCTCTGATTTGCATCTCATAGTGTGTGTACTTGTAGAATGCAGCGATGGATGGTTTGGAGGTGACTGTGACAAGCAGTGTCAGTGTCAGAATACAACTGAAGTATGTGACAAGGAGACTGGTAACTGTAGCAGTGGATGTGCTGCCGGAAAACATGGACCTGGGTGTCAGCAAGGTATGACAGAATGTGAAATTAGGAAATCGTCCATCTGGTAGATTTTCAAGTTGAGTATCAACGTAATTCTAAATTAATTTGTATTGAAGAAATATTGTCTGTACAGTCAGAGAGTTTTGTTTTTGTGACTTTTTAAAGTATAGTTACACACATTTAAGACAATAATTATTTAATGTCCTTGTATGTGTATTGTATATTGTAGAATGCAACAATGGTTGGTTTGGATCTGACTGTAACAAACAGTGTCAATGTCTAACTGGCTCTGAAGCGTGTAACAAGGAGACTGGCCACTGTAGCAGTGGATGTGTTGCTGGGAAACAAGGTCCAGGATGCCAGCAAGGTTTGACACAATGTGAAATTGGGAAATCGTCCATCTGGTAGATTTTCTCACTTAAAGTTTAGTATCGACGTAATTCTAAATTAATTTGTTTTGAACACACATTGTTTGTACAGTGAAACGTTTTGTGATTGGGATTTTTAAAATGACTTTAGTGATACACAGCTGAGAAAATATAATGTCCTTGTATGTGTCTTGTGTATTGTAGAATGCAACGATGGTTGGTTTGGATCTGACTGTAACAAACCTTGTCAATGTCTAACTGCCTCTGAAGCGTGTAACAAGGAGACTGGCCACTGTAGTAGTGGGTGTGCTGCTGGGAAACAAGGTCCAGGATGCCAGCAAGGTTTGAAAAAAATCGATTTATTACCAGTTGTCTATCTGTAACAGTCTGATGAAAAGAAATCCATTCACAAGCAGTGGCAACTGATGCCATAATGGAGAACTCTACACTAGGTAATCGTTAAATACATTAATTTCGCATTTAATGGCTTATGTAAATATAGTCATAAATTAAAGTTTTCCTTCATTGTGGCCAACATCTTTATGGGGTCGACTGTTCCTTCACATGTGGTCAGTGTAGCGGGACGTCGGACTGTAAGAAGGATGATGGAACCTGCACACAAGGATGTCAACAGGGGTACCTCTTCCCTTTGTGTAGAAGTGAGACATTTACTTTAAACTGCGTTCAAATATGCCTAGTACTACAAGTAATGTCATCAGAAACAAATTGAATCTTTATTCGGGATAGCTTGGGACAAGTGACATTGATCTCGTTTCAGATTGTAGTAGACATGTATTCAAAAGTAAATGTATCAGACTGGATAGACATGGTGATTATTTATTTCTTGGACTTTCTGGAAATGGATGCCACAGATTTTGCGAACACTCGAAGATCGCACAGCTATGATAATTGGAACCCGGGACTATGTCATCACTTAATATGGATCCATGTGTCCAATATATCCTCAGTGTCCAAATGACGGTTCTTATAACATGGTTAATTGGTATATGTAATATTGACATTTCGAAATTTGACACATCAGTGAGAAAAATTACGTCCGATGCTATTCGCTATTTCGACTTGTACCATATACACCCTGTTTTTTTCAGGTGAATAATTGACTTGCTTATGCATGTTGTTGTTTTACGGGTGCCACCGGTGGGGCAGGATATGTTCACCTTTTCACGAACACCTGTTATCATCACTATTTCTCAGTGATTCATAAATACATGCGCATATCATCGTACATGATTATGGAAAAGGCATCATCTCTCTTATTTAAACTCTTTTCCTTTATGTAAGAATGTTCTCAGAAGTGTTCCAAAATGAGGAGTACTGTTTATGAAATGTCTATGCCAGTATAAAACAATACTCAGTTTTATAAAAGTCAAGCCCAGACAATATTCAGTGTCGATTATCTGCATACAAAGATTTCACTGCCAAATATGAGAGTTCTATGAATAGCATATGCGTTTACTTACTGAAGAACTGGGGCAAAGGGCACGTCTCACTTTCAACTACTGGTCCACAAGTCCACATAGTATAGCCTATTAGCGTCTATCCTGAAGATTTCGGGCAAAAGGCACTTCTCTCTTTCAACTATTAGCCCACGAGGACACCGCCATGGCGACTGTAAATATCTCCATGTACATGCAGCCCGAAAAGTGTATCAGTTGGAGTATATAATCGGAATATTATTGTACTACATGGACCCAAACATTTATTGGATCAGGTCCATTATCTGTGCTCTGATTTGCACGTCATATTATGTTTATTGTAGAATGCAGCGATGGATGGTTTGGCTCTGACTGTGACAAGCAGTGCCAGTGTCAGGATACAACTGAAGTATGTGACAAGGAGACTGGCAACTGTAGAAGTGGTTGTACTGCCGGGAAACAAGAGCCGGGTTGTCAGCTAGGTATGAAAAGTGTTGTGTTTTCATGCAATACCAATTGTTTAAGTGTAACCATCTGATGATAAGACTTTACGTGAGGTATATTTTACATGAAGTCATAAACTAAGTAATTGTTCAAAAGATAATTTGGTAATTTTTTATGTGAACGTAGTTATTATAGTTATTATCTATTCAGGATTTCCTTCTAAAACACAGAATAAAACATCAAGAAGCGTTCATATCTCCCTATCCGTACAGATTGTGGCCAACATCTTTATGGGGTCAACTGTTCCTTCACGTGTGGTCAGTGTAGCGGGTCGTCAGACTGTAAGAAGGATGATGGACACTGCTCACAAGGATGTCAACAGGGGTACCTCTTCCCTTTGTGTAAAAGTGAGGAGTTATTTTATACATAGTCTGTATTTAGATGAAATTTGTTATGATTGTGGAAATGAATGTTGTCGCTTCTATTAACAACGTTTGAAATGCCCGGTGTCTTATGTCACGCTGTGGGTTAAATAAGATGTGTAACACTTAGCTAGTGTCATACTTACTATAACTTTAGAAGATCCGTCAGTGTTGTATTTTAATAAATATCTATCTCTATTGATAGGGCTCATGTAAAACACTATGGTGATGATCTCTAAGGCTATGACATTTCGACATTTCATTTCAACAGCTGTTACGCATGGGTAAGTGTATTTGGTAACTGCTAAACGCTGTATAGAAATATTTGACATTCTGTTTAAACTCGAATTGCATAGATCTCAATGGGAAATGGTGTCATTAAAGTGGAAGATCATATCAGCATAAACTTTCCTTTCTATTTTCAAATTCCAAATCGAACTGCATGGCGATGTGTTTTCACCCTATTTCAACCTTTTTTGTATCACTGGAATGGAGGTGATGTCATTTGAACGGAATTACGTATATTTTCGAAAGTAGTGACAATAGGTTTCCTCAAAGTTATCTTCTTTGTCGAAATGAAATCATGTGCGAAACGTAGCAGGTTTAAACAGCGTGATCGAGGAGGATGTTAATAAACTTCGGACACATTTTTTACCCCTGATTGTATGGATGCATGTGTGTACAAGAGGTCCGGAAAATATTTCTTGACATATGATGAATTAGAAATGTAATGCTTGGTTTCACACAGTCTCTCTCTTTACATATGATTGTTCTGAAATTGTAGTTCTGTAAACGTCACAACACATTGTGTGTATGCCATATATTTATTTCTTAGTTAAAACATTACGTAGATGTTTTATTGTTACCTTAGTCTTAACATTATGATTGTTCTGAATTCATATTACTGTAAATGATCCAATCAGTGTACGTATGTCATTTGTTTATTTCGTTGTTGAGAAAATGTGAAATCGAAGCTATTTTAATGAAAATGTCCTGAACACTGTTGAGATGATGTTTTTACTGAAAAAATCGTATAAGATGTTCAAGTAGCTTTCAAAATATTTCAAGAAGGCAATGGAAATCTAAATCAGCCAAGCAACTGCGAGAGTTGAAGTTAATACCCTCGCAGTTCCTAGAGAGTGACTGCACATTGATCTGTACATCTCTATTCGTGGATCAGTCCATACTTCATTCCACCTTTTATATATGTGACTTGTAAAAAAACAATCTCACCATGAAAGATTTTAATCTGTCATTCAACTTATAATCCAATTTCAAATTGCACAAACATTGTCTTATGATACGTATCTTGTTGATAAAATATGTTGCATTTTGTCATTAAAGCTGTTTAAAAAATAAACACATCATGCGATGTGGTAATTTCATCCTTTCAAGGCAAGGCTTTAAGATAATCTTCGTCCATTCAGTGTGTGCAGTTCACTTCTATGGACCGCCCTGCCAAGGATGTGGACAATGTAAGGACAATTCCCTATGTTCTGTGCTTAATGGGACATGTTTGACTGGCTGTAAACCTGGATATGAACCTCCACTGTGTAGCACAGGTAACATATTTTAGTTCATCTGGATTCAATATATTTAAAAGTAGTGATTAAATCACAAATGGGAATAAATACAATATTTTGGCATCACAATGTCAGTTCCAATTGTACTTATTGCTAAACAGCATGTCCGGCTGGTTCCTACGGGTCGCTATGCAGGGACTGTGGACACTGTCAGGACAACAACAACTGCTCCAGGCAAGATGGGACATGTTCTACTGGGTGTGAGGCTGGATATCAACGCCCGCTGTGCCATGAGAGTATGTAACAACATAGACACATTCTATCCCGACTTTGTGGAGAACTTGAATTTACTTGCTTTACATATATGTTGGTTATTGTAGTGTCTGCAGTACGATCTTTCGCACGTAATCGAATGTATGCCTGTGATATCATCTTATGAAACGTCTCAGAATACAACTTATCGTTCATTAACACAGATAACATATCTTATTTCATCTGGAGTCAATATAGTAAAAAGTAGTGATTAGGTCATACATGGAAATAAATATAATATATTGGCATCACAATGTCAGTTCCAATTTGTACCTACTGATACACCGCATTATGGTTTGCTGTAGGTTTGTGATAAACGTTAAACATAATAAGGGAAGATCCCTCCTACATAGTAATAATTATTCTCCTTTCTACATTTTATATGGTTATTCTATTCCATTTTAAAAGAGTGTCCAGACACATTGTATGGAGTGAACTGTTCGTTAAGTTGTGGCCAGTGTCGTACGTCAACAACTTGTCACCATGTGAATGGAAGTTGCCTTGAAGGGTGCAGCGATGGTTTCAAAGAACCTTTGTGTAAAGGTAATAATATAGCAACATTATCTCAAATAAATGACAAATGTGTAAATTACGTTTCTTATCATGTTGCACAGACACTCAAATGGAAAATAAGAAGTACATGTTTGGAGCTTAAATAAAGAAAAACTCGATCATCCATCAATCTATCCTACTCAGCAGCACTGACCTTCATCCTGAAGCCTTGCTTGATGGTCATTTTACCGGATGGCCCACCGATGGGTTATGAAACGCTATATATAGAGCTTCATAAGCACATGCTAAGAAATAGAGGGAATCGTACAATGGACAGCGATTTCTCATGATTATTGCAAAAGTATTGTCACTTATATTTGGGTAATGACACAATTCCTTGAGTGCAAAAAAATACTTTCTAGCAGCACCATATATACGTTTCTATTGTGTTAACAACTGTCAAAGACCAGATACGTTTCACAAAAAAGCCACGATAGTGTAACAAACAAATCTAAAGCGTCAGTGGAAAAGAATAACCAGTCTTTATTGTCCGCCGAAACGGATTTCATTTGGCGTCAATGGCAAAATAGTTGTGAAAATTATACGAATGGACCAGTGAAACTCAGTGTGTTTACAGGGATATTGCTCAATGCCGATAGTAATAGACTAAATACCCGAGATCCTGCTTAATACCAATATTCATGCAGATTATCTTAATCACACTTTAGTAGATATGGAATTAATTCCACACAAAATTTTATATCATTTGAATTAAAAATAACTGCCTGCTGACTGACATTGAATGTGACCAGCGTCATTAAATCTCTCAGAACATCTGGTTTCAGAAAGTGTGTCCCTCACAATATCCAAACCTTTAGAATGTGCGGCATTAAGCCTCTCACAACATCTACTTTCAGAATGTAGGTCATTAAGCCTTTGTCAATATCTGCTTTCAGAATGTGCGTCATTAAACCTGTCACAATATCTGATTTCAGAATGTGCGTCATTAAACATCTAACAACACCTACTTTCAGAATTTGCATCATTACGCCTCCCACAACTGCTTTCAGAATGTGCATCATTAAGCTTCTTACAACAACTACTTTCAGAATGTAGGCCAGTAAACCTTTCACAATATGTTCTTTCAGAATGTGCATCATAAAGCCACTCACAACATCTGCTTTCAGAATGTGCGTCATTTAGCCTCTCACATCATATAATTTCAGAATGTGCGTCATTACGCCTCTAACAGCATCTGCTTTAAGCATGTGCGTCATTAAGCCTATCATAATATCTGCTTTCAGAATGTGCGTCATTAAACCTGACGCAACATCTGCTTTCAGAATATGCGTCATTAAGCCTCTCACATCATATACTTTCAGAATGTGCGTTATTAAACCTCTCACAATAGCTGCTTTCAGAATGTGCGTCATTAAGCCTCTCACAATATCTGCTTTCAGAATGTGCGTCATTACGCCTCTCACATCATATACTTTCAGAATGTGCTGATGGTTATCATGATACCAACTGTACTGCTTGTGGTCAATGCAAGGGAGGCAACTGCAACTCACAAGATGGAGAGTGCCTTGATGGATGTCAGCCTGGCTATGAAGCTCCATTATGTCAACAAGGTTAGCCATTGCCAATAGTTAAACAATTGAGGGGAAGGGGGGGGGGGGGGGGGAGCATTTTCCAAAAATGCTCCGTTACACATGTACACTCTCTAAGAAGGGTTACGACCAAATCGTGCAGGTATTGTATAAAAATTGACTTCAAATATTTTAAGAATACCTTGCACAATCAATAAGCAATTTATACATACATAATTGTACCAGCGTCAGCCAGTAAACAAACAGGAATACTGAATGATAGTATGAAGTAAAACTGATTCCCTAACAGTTTCATAAAAAATCAGCCTTCACATTTTCATGGATATAGAGTGTGTCAACAACACCTATGGAGAAAACTGCCAATATCCCTGTGGCAATTGTCTTAATGGGACGTGTCAGCCCTCCAATGGCTCATGCATACTTGGTTGCGAGGAAGGCTACAAGGGTGATTCCTGCAAACGTGAGTAGATCAACAGCTTTAGGTATTTAACAATTTTCCACTCCTTAATGCTAGACGTTAATAAAGACATTTGATATTATTTATTTGTGACCGAAATTGTTTTGGAATATCAATACATCTTTGATTAGTGCCAATATCTTTCATAGTCTACCCCGAAATGAAATCGATATATTAAACTTAATCGCGCGTAACACCTTAATAACTCACTTATGAACCAAAGCATGAAACTGTTTTTGACTTTTTAATATTATAGTGTCTACAAGCTCTCAAAGGGGCGACGGTTCCATGGCCAGTTCTACCGTTTGGGCAATAAGTGGGGCGGCAGTAGCTGTACTAGTGGCAGTGATCCTTGTAGTCCTGTTGGTCGTCATCAAGAGGTATGTGTCATACATATAATGTCTTTCTTATAATATCGTTTTTTAACATCTTATATTCATGAAAGATGAGTCTCTTACCTTGTTGTTGAATCCACAACAGAGTAGGTCCCTAGTACCTGATGCAGTATACAATGCGGATCGGGTAGTCAGACACAATGACCTTGATGGCATGGATCCGAACATCTTGCCTTCAGTCACCCGTTTGCCAGACTCATTGTTTTACAGATCGTGACGTATAGCCGGAATATTGCTCACTTTAACGTAAAACAATATTCAGCCACACAAACACTGAAGCATAGATGAAAGGTTTTACTTGAATATACACAACGGAACACACTATGACAAAATAAACATTATGAAAGTTGTTTGGCATTGCACATTGTACCACACTTCTAAAGACGTGTATGCAATGAGTATTAGTTCTACGGAAACTACCATTAATTGTACTAACATGTACATACACATTAAAACAGAGGATGGTTTATGTTCCAGAAGACGTAATATGAAGTCTCAACAAGAGGAAAATACAATTTCTCTAGGTAAAGTAAAAGGTGTGTCCTAACATGTTAGTACTACGGTTATGAACTATTATTCTCGTTTTAGAATTTTCCCTTTTTTTTAGCAAATCAGGAACCACAATTTGCTCGCACTGATGATCATGCTATGCTTTATCTCTGTCTATATCAGGAGTACCTAACACCGAATGTGATAGAAATAATTACGATTTAAGAGTGACAACGTCGTGTCGCGTGTGTTTCAATACAACCATGACACATAGGGTATAAGTACACGTACATAGTCAATTCATCAGACACCCTATTTAGTAGCATATTTTTTTAAGGGCATTTACTTGAAACAAAAGAACAAGATGTTGCAGTAATATCTGATTGCTCTTGTTTAAGATGAGAAGGACGCCCCTGCTGCAGGTAAACCTGCGCCACCTGATAAGCCTGCTAAGAAACCAAAACCTCCTGCAGACAACGTGTACGAAAACTCGGAGCCATACTACAACGTCGTCCCAGCTCCTGTGTCCCTTGACAGACTCAAGCAGTACGTCAGGGACAGAGTGACGGGCGTGGGATTCGAACACGAGTACAAGGTAGGACGTGGTTAAATTGATAAATACAAAAGTAATCTAAAATTAAGACATACCTCTTTAAAAGCACATTTTCATTCGTTTCGCAAAAACGTGGCGTTATCATGGCGTTATCATGGCGTTATTCGGGCGTGTGGTATCTATAATATTGGTGCTTCGTTTGTTTCCATGTTGACTTCATGCAACAGAGGAAACAAAAGTATGTGTATCCCTAACTGTTTGGCCAATCGAAATCGTGCTCTATGGGTAAACCTCCATGCTTTGTGTATGACGCAGTCCATACGCAATAAATATGAAATACAGTGATGCAATTCTTTCGAGAGACTAAAATTGCTCCCCCTTCTATTCCCATCCCACTTGCTAAACGATCTAGTTCTTAAACGGGTTTTATTACTTGTAATTACGCAGCACTTAATCTCTTCGTTTGTACAAAGACGTAATTTAAAATTAATATATTGGTTTTACTAGTTTACTAGAAACAAAATCAGTAAATGCACTGCCGTGTCACTGGATTATCTGGTCCATCGATCACTCGATTGTCTGGTTTGTTTACAGCAAGAGTATTGCTATGCGGCGTCAGCTAATAAATACTTACTTTTGTGAGAATGGCTGGTGCTACCGGTAGGGCTGGACATGCCTACCCTTTTCGCGAACACCTGATTTTCAGTTGTCCATTCACAAAGGTTCCACAGCTATTTCGCCATGTATTCCAAATGGAATCTGTTTCGGCAGATAATTAAGCCTGGTTATTTTCTTTGCATTGGCGTTTTATATTTATAGCTACTACGTTACGGAATACACGGAGCTCATGTCGAAGGGAGAAAACCTGAAAATAAAAAGAGGAACCGTTTCTTGGAACTATTTCCATGTGAGTTTTAGAAAAATAATAGTGTATATATAACAGCCTATTATTGGCGTACATGTACGTTTTTGGGTATTGCTTTCTAATGACGTGTAATTGTGTGTGCTGGTTAATAAAAAACAAAACTTAAATAGGATTCGAACCCCATTTGAAATAATAATGGCTCGCTCCATTTCATACATTCAGTCTTTGGGTCCATATGAATTGTTCACACATCACATGCTCACTTTCACACTGAAATCTGAATCATACAATTATCAAATTATCGCCTTAGCATGCTGAACATTGTAGTCCTGTTAATAATGATTGCAGAACATTCCTTTTCCAGATCAGTATTTTTTTTTTATTTTCACTATATATGACCTACTACATAGGTGAATGTCACAGTCATGTGTAAATGAAAGTTTCAGGATATCAGTTAATACGTTTGATGTGATATATAAATGATTGGAAGAAGATATATACTGACTAATATTCATATTTGTCTCATGCAGTGTTAAGGAAGCCTTATTTTGAACGTGTTAACTTTGCTCTATAATATAAATTTATAATTCAATTTTCGTAATGGTGTGAATTCTAAATAGTGTCTCCATTAAGTGTTTCCTCTGAAATGAAAACATATCCTTATTTCTCTTTTGAACAGATGACGATAGTCGCGTTGTTCTGATGCCAGATGGTGATGCTACATGGGACTATATCCACGCCAGCTACATAACTGTAAGCCACACTTAATCAAATGGTTAGCTATTCTCGTATGTATATTATTCCAAACTGCCCCTTTGCAAATAAATGAATGAAAAGTAATTTCGTATAATGTGTTCGTCATCTGTCACTGCACAATACGTTTGTTACATTTCAGGGCTTCTCCGAATCCAGTGTGTTCATTGCTGCACAAGGTAAATGTCTTGAACGTTATTATTGAACATTTATAGACCACTATTACTGTATCATTTCCTTCATTGCAATCCTACAAAGTGCATCTGTGAACGGTTCTATTTACAAACATGATTTTGGATGACCTCCTTTATTTGTTTGTTTATTTGTTTGTTGTTAAACGCCACACTCAACAATATTCCAGCTATATGACAGCGGTCTTTAAATGATCGAATCTGGATCATATAATCCAATGATTGATATCATGAGCACCGATCCGCACAATTGGGATCCCTACCCGATCCCGTTAATCACTTATTACGCCAAGCATGGGTTGCTGGAGACCTGCTCTAACCCGAATCTCCACCCGTCGGCCTCTTCTGACTCGGAATTCACACTACCAATGCCAGAGTCATACCTCTCTTCAATAATCATGCACACATACTATTTCAAAAATGGTCATGTCATGGTTATTATATTCCAGGACCAAACCCTGTAACTGTGAACGATTTCTGGAGGATGCTGTGGCAGGAAAACGTATCGATAATCATCATGCTAACTAGAGTCATGGAACTAAACAGGGTAAGCTGAACTAAAGAGTAAAGAGTTTACTTGAACACAATCATCTTGTAATAATCTTTGGTAACAAACGTCTTTATGTCTTTGCCTTCCCTCGAGCAACCTTGATATAACTGATAGGGGTTTTTTTAAATTAGAATCAGAGGTGCATTATTGACCTTTTCAGATATTAATTATATTACCTACATATTAAGTGTTAAAACATTACATTTTGCAGTTAGTCTAAGTCAAGGATGCACATAACCATCCACTTTTTTTACAGAAAAAGTGTGAACAATACTGGCCTGACGAGAACGAACAGAAGATGTGTGGTCGCATTGTCATCAAGCCACTGTTGGCCACAGTCAGGGCGGACTTTACCATCAGAAGATACAGTGTTCACCATTCTACGAAAGTAGGTCTTTTGGTCCTGCGCGATACTGAAGCACATGTTGCACATAGGTTGCACATCTCCTGGGGCATGTTACTTTGTTCGAAATATTCCTCTGTTTACCTATCTGTGAATGGGTACCCGGTAGAATGAAACGGTAATGTGACAGTCACTGTTATCCATCTAGGATATTTCTTGTGGCTATTAAAAAGGGATTTGTCGCTTTCATCATTACCATTATTTGTACTTCAAAATAGTTAATTTAAGGAAATCGGAGTTGTGCAATATGTTGTTATCAGAATTGACACTTCCTCTGTTCCATATGAGTGAGTGAATGAGTGAGTATGGTTTTATGCCGCTTTTAGCAATACTCCAGCAATATCACGCCGAGGTACACCAGTAATGGGCTTCACACATTGTACCCATGTCGGGAATCGAACCCGGGCCTTTGGCATGACGAGCGAACGCTTTAACCACTAGGCTACCCGACCGCCCCCATCCCATATGAGACCTGTAGATCTGTTTCATTTGAGATGCTATTTCTAGCCCTCTGACAAGAGGACAGTGACCCAGCTTCACTTCACGTCCTGGCCTGACCACGATGTTCCTTCTGCGCCTGCTCTGGTCGGGTTCTGGAAGCAGTACAGGAGTTTGACGTCATCAGAGGAGGACATTACCGGACCTGTTGTAGTTCACTGCAGGTATGTTGCCTGTGACTTTTCCAAGATATGATTGTGCTTTCAAATAGAAACAAAATATCTCGAGCCATTCAACTCGTCATCTGAAAACCTGCACAGCGATACCCGTGTCCAGAGGATGTCTAAAGACCCCTTATACCTTCATATGTATCCAGCATACCCAGTGATATCCAGTCGGATACACTGATCCTTTCACTTTTACATATTCTTTTTACCTATATCATGTAATCCTCATTTTAAAGATTTACCCTTATTTTGACAGCAAAACTGCAGGATTCATATCAAACCATGCTTAATATAAGATGGGATGTGTGTAGGCATTTTCATCTATTCTACAATATACTGTGCCTCAGTTTCCTGTACTATAATAATATCGAATTACCGCATTATTGCCATGTAAACTTGGGAAGCGTATCTGCAAGAACATAATGAGAAATGAAGAATAGGTTCATACCGTTTCTCTAATATGTGATCCCTTGATGACTGAAGTTTCTGTATCTCCTTATCATCACTGTATTTGTGATCTCCGAGTACTTCACCTTTGTATATAATTGCCTGGTAATTTAGTACTTGCTGTTGTTTTCTTTTTGTGACCTACTGTGTATCTGATCTCCAAATGACTCACCTGCATATCTAGCTTGCTGGCACCTTATTTTTTTATGTCTTCAGTGCTGGCGTTGGACGTACGGGGACGTTCATTGCGCTCGACAACCTCTTTGACGAAGCCGAGTCTCTGAACAAAGTAAACGTGTTCTCGTGTGTGTCCAAGATGAGAGAGGCTAGGATGAACATGGTGCAGACTGTGGTAAGTCCAAACTGTGAAGAAGCTAAACATTATTGTTTGGTAGCATTATGACAATTATGTTTTTTTTAATTATATATGATAACCACAAGAGACTACATTCTAATGACGACATTTTTTATAAACACTTTATGCATGTTTCCAGGAGCAGTACTGCTTTGTCCATGATGTTCTCCTTGAAGCTCTTGGTAGCAGGGGGACTTTTTATACCTCTGCTGAATTTGAGAAAACAATTGGAAGTGGTTTGACATATACCAGACACGAAGAGGCGGAGATGAGCAGGCAGTTTCAGGTACAACTAATGGACCACGACATAGCTGCACAGAAATAATGCTTCGTTATTGTGTTGTTGGAAGATGTTCACTGGTCACGGTTCTGTGATGTTGCCTGTTTATTGCTAAAAGTGGTGTAAAATATACTCTCTCACTAACGGTGTTGACTGGACCAGTAACATTTGCGTATATAATCTAACCAACTTTAATTTGTAATGACGGAAATGACAAGGATTTAAGCTTTCATTTATTTATGTAACGTTTCGGTACAGATGCTAGTATTAACCACGTGGGTAGGACATGGTTATATACCTAAGGTTACATATACACAGAGACTAACAACATCATGTTACAACAGTGATGAACACACCATACCTTACATTGCTTGTTTACGCAGTCACTCAAAGCGATGCAGCAGGACTTAGATGATGATGCAGTGTCTGCAGCTAAACTCCCGGAGAACAGAAGCAAAAACAGGAATCAAGACATTGTACCAGGTGAAGTTAATATCAAAATACTTCTACGTGTTGACATTTTATGAGTCAAGGAGTCGATGTTAACATTTTGTCCCTTCTGCAATCTGTTCGAAGGGTCAAGTGAGTGAGTGAGTGAGTATGGTTTGACGCCACATGTCGGGAATCGAACGCGGGTCTTCGGCGTGACGACCGCACGCTTTTACCACTAGGCTACCTGACCGCCCCCCGAAGGGTCAGAGTCCTGTCATAAGGACGAATTGGAACTTGTGTCGGTCAGCGGGCATTCCATCCACCTACATTCACATTAAGATATTTCTAGGAACAATTAGTGACTGCGTCAGATGAATATAAAATTATTACACTTTAGGTTAGACTAACTCCATCCAAGGAGCAGGATTAAACTAAGACGTCTCCATATTATCGAGAGAGCCATGACTATTTATGTTCGTTCTTGCGTCGCTATCTATGTTTAGATAGGCTGGTATATACTACCAAACTATCGGTGTTTAGTATAGGGAACACCTAAGATGGCTAACCGTATCTTCTTTATGAAATAACAAATGTCATTATTCTTTCAGCGAACAATGTTCGACCCTATCTTTCCACTCCCGTGCCAGGCCTAAATGACTACATCAACGCTGTAGTGCTTCCAGTAAGTTGACTGCTGTCTTCTTTGCATCAGTAGAAATCAAGATATATCACATGGTAATAGTTTTCATATGCAGTGATCTGTTTCAGTATTCATATTAATATTAAAACCCTTTGCCACTGTTTGTTCCATGCATGATAACGATGATAATTGTTTGATTTGTTTTGACTCCAGTCTGCCACACGTGCCCAAGGTATAATAGCAACCCAGACACCAGTGACACCGACTGTTGTTGACTTTTGGAGACTGGTGTATGATCACGACTGTTTCACCATTGTCTGTCTCGAAGACGATAAGGTTGGTATCGCACACAAGGATTTACTCTGCTTTTGTAAACATAGTGTTCAGTTGTGACATCAAACATGGGCATCAACTCGTCACACTACACTGCAGAAGAAGAAGTAGTCAACAGACACTGCTGCAAATAGCATGAGAGCCTAACAACACCCTTGCAGAAAGCCTAATAAAATGCACGGTCAATACTTTGTGAACACTTCAGATCATTTTTGATTAATGTACTATCCAAAGCTCCCTGGTTTTTTTCCTTATTCAGAATATGTTTATTTGAAGTAAACAAACATAGCCTATACTATTTTGCAGTTCTTTCAAACTTCAAATATGGGGATTGTAATGCTATCAACACACAATATAAGTTGTCATTGATGAATTAAATAAATACTGTGGTTTCTTGAAACATCTTCAGTTTTGATATGTGTGTAGGTTTTCTTTGGTGACGAAATTGCAGGTGATCATTGGGAACTACATATATGTCTTATTTGAGTTAAGAACAATCTCAAATGCGTTTATTTTCGCATTTATCTCATGGTTAACCTTTCAGAGACTGTATCCCATGGTGGATCAAGTGTTGGAGATGGGACCTTTCCGAGTCACACATAGCACAGAGCACACTACAAGAGACATCTTTTCCATCGTTCAAATAACAGTAACACTGAATGAAGAGGTGCGACCTCATCCACCAGTCGTCAAATCATATTGTGCCATATGAAAGCACATAATATTTAAGATGATATGATTACATCATTTCAGTTCACATCATTTTGGTTTCAGGAAGTCTGTGAATGAATGTAGTCAACAATTTTCTAGCAATGTCACGGTGTACTGTAGATAATCGAGTCTGTCTCAGACATTTAAACCAGATTGGGTAGCCAAGCTCTATGAATTTGATGATTGGTGTCACTTATAGCGGGCGTGGTGTGTTGGTCCAATCTCATTCAATCAGATCTTAGCTTTTGCTTCTGCTGAAGTAAAGGGTCACATCAGACCAACCCTTCGCGAATTTTGACCGACCAATGGAATGACTGACAAGAGACGACATTAGCCAATCTGAAAGGCAGCTTTCTCATGCTTTGCGGCTTTAGTTTCAAACTGGCGGCTATGTTTTGAAACTTGTTTTGACAAATTCTCGATTTAAAATTTGAAAACGCAACAAACGAACATTCTAGAATGGCAAGTAGATGACCTAGATTGTCTAGATTCAGTAGCAAAACCTGTGATTGTCTTTTGGAATACAATGTGTTAAATCTTTGAAGCATGCGTGATCAGAAATCGGATTCCAACTGTCTTTTTCATGATCTGGTAGGCGACGCTCTGATTGGTCGGATAAAAGGTCTTCCTGACGTGACCCTTAATGAGATGTCCTCATATCTTTGTTTAGCGGAAGCGAGATCTAAGATCTATCTGATTATAATGAAATTGGATCAACACACCAAACCCAATAAAAAATGACACAAAGCTGCAGATTTGTAGAGCATGACTACCCAATCTCCATTAAAGTTGTTTGTTTGTACTAAAGTAGGTGTCTGGGATAGGGGTGTATACATGTACTACAATCTATCACTTTACATCGTGCACATTATATCACACTTTTGATCAGACATAAAGACTGATGCCACGAGAATGCTACTTACAACAATATCAAGTTCACTGTAATGTGTATGGTTTCCAGATCAATTCAAGTCGCCTGATCACAGTGTACAAGTTGAAATCCCGCATCCCTGGGAGCACGGAAGCTATGCTGGAGTTCGTGAATGAGATCGACACTAAGGGTACTTCCGAAGAACACAAGATACTTGTGCATTGTCCGTGAGTACAGATTCTGTTCTAAAGAACATGAATATACCACAGCATTTGTAAGGATAGTTCAAGACAAAATAACGACAATCTTTGTTCCATCCTATCCCCTTGGTCTCGCTACAGTGACGGTGCCCGACTCAGTGGAGTGTTCTGCAGCGTCCTCAACATCATCAGCAGACTCAGACTGGACAAAGAAGTGGATATCTACCTGACCATCCGGGAACTTCAGTGTATCAGACCCCAGTTCATCCAGTCGTATGTGAGTGCTTAATACTGCTTCACCGTTGTGCTATATCCAACACCCATTGTGACCTCCCAGAAACAGAACGTTGTTGTCGCTGTTATACTGATTTACTTATGAAAACTATTGTTGTTTTGCGTTAAAAACACGTATGATTACGAAAAATCCTTTCATATATTTCGTCAGTGAAACACAGGATCAATTTGATTTGAACTACAGGGTGTGACTGCAGTACCCTATTCTTGCCTGTAGTCATATTTACAGCCCGTATATTCAAACTGCAGTGAACAAATCTATAAGTATGCATATGAAACGCATAACATGAGCTCGTTGCTAATTATAGCATTATTATATTTCAGAGCTCTTATTTCATTCCCCAAAATTGGCATAGGATAGGATAGCGTCGGTGTTGAGCGCCCTATTAAATTAATTAAAGTACATATATACGTTATCTGTTCAGTTCACCATCACTCGTTGATCCGCAGACGCCAACATGTATTATCTCTCGTTGTTATATTCTGTTGTTTTAGGATCAGTACAAGTTCTGTTACGACATGGTGAAGGAATACCACAGAGCTTCCAGTATCTACGCAAACATGTAACACGGATGGGTCGACATGGATCTTAACCTTATTGTTGGGAGACTTTTTATGTCTCAGGTGCTATTTAGTCAGTTCTTTATCTCAGTATATTTATATTATTGACATGATTACAGTAATGCATGTGTTCTCAGCTGTGCAACTGTTAAAATATACATTTTCATCATGCATCTGCAGACAGACACGGATGTATTTCAGATGGGTGTAGTATTTCCTGATCACTCAATTACGGTGAAGGGGATCAATGTTATTTAAGGCCGCTTAGCAATATTCATGATATATCACTAGGCCCTGTACATGATTGAATCTGAACCACACAAACCATTAACAATAGACACAAGCAATGATCCGAGATATCAGGGCACTATGACACGCAAACAACAACGTTATCGATGTCGTATGGGTCAAACAACACGGGCAAACAAAATGGAATAGTGTAACTATTGCATGCACTTCAAGAAACTTTTGCATGTAATATGAGAAAGTATGACACAGCCAAGTTGTCAACTAAGGGGTGTTATGTTGAACTATTTGGCACAGACAAAATCATACAGAAACGCCCAACACAGATATGTCATTCAACAATTCACATCACAGGCATTTTGTAAAGGAACACACTGCATCCTAAATGCACATATCCTTTTTTGGTATAATTATTACAGGTGAGGTGAGGTTAAATTGAGTTTAACGTTGCTATATAAGTATTATTGTACTTACATAGCGACGTGCATGCACGTGTGTATATGTGGCTGTTTGTACTAGTCAAGACTAAGGTCGATATTTTGCATTCTGAATGGTGATTGATTCGTTTTCAGACCATTTAGATATCTATTGATCAAGTTCCACGTCGGACGTTCAGAGTTTTTGTGGCGAAAGGAGTAACTGGTCGTTGTTCTAATGTCTATGACAAATATGTTGTATACACATGACCAGATTCATAAAGTTGTTATCGTACACCTTATGCACATGTAACATGTCATAAACCACACATACAATTGATCAAACATATATTCGTAAAGCATGTTGTTTTCAATAGTAACATTATTCTGTCATAACTACACTTCCATTTTCTTTCATTGTTTCACAGCAAAAGTGTTCATTCCAAGTAGTTATTTTCTTGTCATACAGTTATGCTCATTTATGCAAACAGACACGTTCATCTTTATATTGTGAACAATGTATCAGCTTTTAGTTGTACTATTTAAATAAACGACCATTTCATTTGTCATTGTGTTATTGTTCCTTGCTATGTAAGGAAAGGATTTCATGACATGAAACTTGTCCGTTTTGTTGTAAATCTCTTACCCCAGATACTGCAACATGTTATAGATAGATAGATAGATAGATAGATAGACAGACAGACAGACAGACAGACAGACAGACAGACAGACAGACAGACAGACAGACAGACAGACAGACAGACAGACAGACAGACAGACAGACATACAGACAGACAGACAGACAGACAGATAGATAGATAGATAGATAGATAGATAGATAGATCAAATTTAGAGAGATACATGATATGAAGAGAAAGATATAGCTACATATAAATACACCCTTCAGAAAAAGCCAGATTTGTGCGAGGTAGGAAAATACATTTATTCGAGGAACCGTACAAGCCATAATGTTGTGGAGAGGACACCCATCAATAACACTTATGTCCCACGTTGGAATCGATAGCCGCCTGGCAGCTCCTGCAAATGGAAGAGACGAGTATGCGAATCACATCCTGGGAAATGGTAGCCCACTCGGCCAACAGCTGCAACGTCTGGGGTTGTGGTTGACGTCGGCGTATCTGAGACATATTTAAAACTAGTATGTGACGATAAAACGATATTAATATACATAACAAAACATGATAAAAACAAGTTATACCAATGTTTGGCCACCATACTGGGAACCGTGGGGACTTATAAAATTTCTGCTTCCTTCACGGCTCCCCAGCAGGATTTACACCATGACTTCCTCTGCTGGTGATTATAGTTAATTCTGCTTATCAATTAAAACGAACAAATATACTATGATTGAAAATGGGGTAGACCCAAATGTACTTTGAATGATGTGGAACTTACTTACTCTTTCAGGGGGACAATAATTTTACAGTACTTTAACCCCCTTCAAGAATACAGCCACTAACAATCTCAGTATGCAAATTTAATCTACCAATTTTTAAAATGACATATAGACAATTTCAAAACATATTAATCAAAGTTTTTTAAAACAACTCAATTTCCTTTTAAAAAAACCTAATTAAATGAGAAGTTATACAATTAAAAGATCCTTGATAGTTGATGATTTGAAATATTTATCCCTAGTGATGGCAAACTCAATACAGAACATGTTGCTTTACCAAATCTCATTAAAATCAGATCTTAGTTTTCGCTACCGCTAAACAAAGATCGGAGGACATCCCATTACGGGTCACGTCAGAACGACCTTTCGCGAATTTGGACCGACCAATGAAATGACCGACAAGAAATCGACATTAGCCAATCAGAAGACAGCTTTCTCGAGCTTTACGACACTAGTTTCAAAATGGTGACTACGCATCGAAACATATTTTGACGTATATTCTTTAAAAAAATTAACTGATAAGAAGAATATTCTGGAATGGCTTATAGATGGCCTAGATTGTATGGCTATAATCATAATTCCCGTAACTGTCGTTCGGAATACCCCCGTGTTAAATATTTCGTAGTTGCATGATTAGAAAACACATTCCGACTGTCACTTGCATGATCTGGTAAGGGACGCTCTGATTGGTTGGATGAAAGGTCGTTCTGACGTAACACATATTGGGATATCCTCAGATCTTTATTTAGTGATAGCGAGAACTAAGATCTGATTTTATTGAGATTGATGCTTTACCGTGATTCTCTCATCACAAAGGATACAAAATGGAGGATCACATCATCTGTTGTGGCCAATACGACATCGTCGCATAATGATCTCTTCAAATCTGGACTGGTTGGTTGGTTTGTTGTTTAACGCCGCACTCAGCAATATTCCAGGTAAATAATCGAGTCTGGACCAGGCAATCCAGTGATTGATATCATGAACCTCGATCCTCGCAATTGTGATCAATGACATGCATCAACCAAGTCAGCGAGCCTGAACAGCCGATCCGTTAGTTGCCTCTTACGACAAGAATAGTCGCCTTTTAGGGCAAGCATGGGTTGCTGAAGTCCCATTCTACCCCGGATCTTCACGGGTCACGGAATTAATCTCGCACATTATCCACCGCAAATCGGTGGATCTACAGACGTGGTTCAAATTGAAACCCTCTAGAGTCACTGTTTTAGCATGCGGCATGGGTCTGAAGATTCCACTTTTTTCATTTTCCCTGGTTCATGCATGTGCGATGATCTCTTAGCTGGATCGACAGTTGGAACATGTGGAACTGTTAGCGAGACAGGATGGTCCAATACAGAAATATTTCAACGATATTTAACAGGCCGTTTTGTGAAGTATGCCAAAGTCGGAAGTGACAAGAAAACTCTCCTGCTATATGACGGCCACGGGTCTCACATCACAAGCTATGTTCGCCAGCCGATTGATGTTGAGTGCTTTGGGCCTTCCACCAAGATTTTCAGTGCTGAATGAGGGAAGTAGCAGCGGTCGAATTCTGGAACAGTAAACAGATATAGCGTCTGTTCCTTGGATTGTAAGGCAAACGAGATTTCTCTGTAGGCAAAGTGCTTACAGAAAATAAAGCCATCTACGTTTGTCAATCATCAGGTGAAAAAAGCATCAGAAACGTCAGTTACACGTGTCTTTCCAGATCCTGACAGCCATCAGATTAAAAAATTTTTGAAGATCATCTACCTGTTGTTATCATCAAGAAATTGAAGCCAAGAAGTTCTATCCATAAGATCGTTGGTGAACAAGCAATCACTGAACCAGATATTTCATCTCAAAACACGACTTGCATCAACAAGTCAACAAAATTAGGAAGGAAGGCATCAGCATCAACTGCAAAGCCAAGATAACTAAAGTTACAGATAAGACGACTGGCAAGTCCACAGAGACGAGGATAAGCAGGACAGTATAAAGAAATCAGCTACACGTCCCACTGTTGTGTCATCCCAACCACCTGGACCACCTGGATAAGCTCTATATCTCAAGCGACGATCAATCAGATTCTGAATCAACGATGTTGACGTCAAGTGTTGCGTGTGTGGAAAGTTTCAGCCAGATGAACTGAGGCGATGTCCACATGTTGAGTTCACTAACTGGGGACAGTGCATGTCTGGGAATTGTGAACAATGGGCGCATCTGACATACTGTTGTGACGTCTTCTCTCTTCGCCGACATGATCTGTTTTTCTGTCCGTGTCACGATCTGCCTTGCAGACACCAAGAAGAATAAGGATGTTCGTGATGGTCATGATCCTAAACTGTAGTTGGTTTGTTGTTTAACGCCGCACTCAGCAATATTCAAGCTATATGACGACTGTCTGTAAATAATCGAATCTGCCCCAGACAATCCAGTGAATAATATCATTTGTCAGATACTGTATTTGCATACAAAAGTAAGTGTGTGTCGCCTGACGCCGTACTTCAGTACTAAGGCCATGCGATGGCGGCCTGTAAACAAATCCGATGAACCAGAAATCCACTGACACGACAGTGCATTTACTGATCTTGTAAAAACTGATAAAAACGATATGTTGATAAGAAATCTCTGACAAAAGCAGAATCGATTCCGACTTTATCAAGAGTATGTATTTATGAATCACTATGAAATAATGACATCAGGTGTTCAAGAAAATGTATAATTTTGTTGCTAAAATTACTTTTCCTAGATACAGTTAGTCAGTTTTAGGGAGAATAATATTCGTAGAATGTATTTAAGTGTCGGAATCAAAGTGCTGAAATCACGCGCTCAGTAATTGGTTCCCGAAACAAACCTAAAGCGTTGACAACCGTTTTCATTGTTTGATAAGTTTGCCGCGTTTGTCTATCTCAGGCGTTATGCATATAATGTTTCTGCTATTAATAGAAAACTTGACCACTCAAGTTACCTGACTGTGAATCGGAAATGCAAAGTTAATACAGATACTAGTTCAAAGCAAGTATTGCAGACGCCCTGTTCCAAATAGTGAGGTGTAAATTGCACTGATGATGCCGCAAAATTGAAGCATTTCCAATTGTTCATGATTTGACGACGTTTTCAACGAACGGCATCACTGAAATGTATTGATTTTTCATATATAATTATTTCATCGCTATTTTGCCTTTTACGCCGTTTCGTAGGATACTTGAGACTGGAAACAAATGCAAATATTATTAATAAAAATTAATTAAAATCTTGTTATTCTCAGGATTTTTCTAGCTATTATTGATAGATGAGTGTTAATAATAGAAGTAGTTAAAAGTCTAATGAAATGGCACTTGTTTAACAAAGGCGTTTTTTACGTCGTTGGTGTGTGAGGAAAGTTGCAAAAGTGTTGACAAGGAAGTAGGGTAAATGTTATTTACACGAGCATTAAACACACTTACAGATATCAATTCAATTGCCACACAGAACATCAATATGAATATCTATGCCACTTAACACGAAGGAACTTAGCAGGAACAACATTTTTACTTGTCAAGTCATTATATCGAGACAAACAAAAATATGTCAGTGAGATCATCTGTCGCATTCAGATGGAGCTTACTGTCCCAGTTATTGTGGCCAGACGTGCGAGGCGGTAGTTCCTTTTCAAACCAACAATGTATGTCAAGTACCAAATTGCTAAATATAATACGGCCGCCTCCGTGGTCTAGTGGTAGAGCGTCCGCCCGGAGAGCGGAAGGTCCGGGATTCGATCCCTGGCCGCGTCATACCAAAAGACGTTAAAAGATTGTACTTGTTGTTACCCTGTCTGGCGCTCGGCATTAAGGGGCTAAAACAAGGACTGGTCGGCTCGGATTGAGTATACTGTGTCTGAGTGGGGTATTCATGTTAAACTGCGGCATGGTATCTCAGTGAGCTACACACATGTAGCACTATATATCGGCATCAGTCCTGACTAGTAGAAGCAGTCACACAAACACACACACGCTCTATAAGTACAATAATCTTGGACGCGACGTTAAACCCCATTTCACCTCACAAGTATGTCGTTACTTTAAGATCACAAAAAGGGTTCTCATTTTTCCGATGCTCCATTCATTTCAGTTACTTCAGTTCCATCAAAACCTTAATACGGCAAAACATTTTTGCAGCATATTTGAAATGAAATTCTTTCATCTCCGATATCTATTTCACCATTGAAACCCACAGATGAACCTGATGCATGTTACACGATGACTTCGTAAGAAATGACCAATAGGAAATGGCTGAAATATGAGTGTCTCGTTTACATTACCTGTCTGGTTTACAATTCAGCCATGTAACGTAATCGATCATCAAACAACCCTCGTGAATTACTCCAACAAGTTGTTGATTGTTAATTAGTCTGATCAGGTTACCTTGGTCTATTTTTACATCCACTGTTATAGAAATAATCATTTGAAATCACCGATTCCTGTCGTCTAAGGCGCCGCGATTCGCTGTGTAGAGTTGCGTCCCTTGGGCACGCCAGAAATCTGGCAAAGTGGGAAACGTCTGAAACCTGCATCACTTCGGGCTTTCCTCCCACATTAAGCTGACACACCGTGATATAACTTCGTGAATTAGTCACTCAGTCGGCCATTTGTGGTGGACAAGGCTCAGATAGATGCGGTAGAAGTAGTCATATAACTGACGCGGAATGTGGTTAAAAGCATACTGAATGAGAACATTGTAACATGTTAAAACGTCCTGCATGCTTAAAAATGCGACTTCAACACAGAGTCGCACTGTGCAGTGCATGTTTATTCAAGCGTTGACCCATTGCTATTATCGACGTAGTTTCTGCAAGTCACATACTCAAATAGATTAGGACTGCAAAGTATCACAACACAACATCCCAGTAACAGATCCTTGATACATTAATATTTGTTTCCAAATTGTGAAACCATGTTATGCTGCTGGTTGATTGGTTTGTTGTTTAACGCCGCACTCAGCAATATTCCAGCTTTATGACGGTGGTCTGTAAATAATCGAGACTGGGCCAGACACTCGAGTGATTGATACCATAAGCATCGATCCTCGCAATGTAGATCGATGACATACGTCAACCAAGTCAGCGAGCATGACCACCCAACCCCGTTAGTCGCTTTTTTCGACAAGCATAGTCGCCTTTTACAACAAGCATAAACGCCTTTTACGACAAGCATGGGTTGCTGAAGACACGATATGCTATTGAAGGAATAAAACATAGTCAAACATACCACTACTCTCATCAGAACTGATTTTACTAAACACAAGTTTTGGTCAGGTCGACTGGTGTTAATAAAACATTTGAGATTTTATCTTGCAAACCATACAACATATCAAAATATGTATTTCTTTCTGGATAACTCCCTTTTATTGTGGATGATGTCAGTCAGTCTGATTATTTACAGACCGCCGTCATACAGATGGAATATTGCTGATTGCGGCGTTAAACAACAAACCAAAACTAACCAAAACCTCTCATTGGGCTGTGTTGAGTCACCGTTGTGTGCGCGTGCGCACTTGGAGGAAAATGAACACATAACTATACGTGAAACAGAGAATAATCATGTACTGCTACATTTGACACTTTGACAATGTTCTATTTCTAAACTGATACCATCATGGAAAACAGATTTATCTTTGTCGAGAGTCGTACTATGTATGCTTTAGAGGCGTACAGTTTTAATCAACACTCAGATTACTTCCTGGTCAAAAACACGTCCACAGCACGAAGAGGGTAAGTCTGATCTATTTTATTTATGTTAGTTTTCCCCTTTTTTCCAGGTTTTTACGACTCATTATATCCAGAGGCGCTTTGCCCAAGTTAATAACACTTTCTTTAAACAATACCCAAGCAGGATGCCATGTGCGTTGTGATTTGTACACAAAAAGGAATATCCCTATCGCGGGAACGTATGTCTCAATGTCTCAATGATGTAAGCCTTATCAAACAACAACTAATGTCATAATGCTGAAGTTTAATTTATTGTTTCACCGCTGGAGTGTTTGTTCCTTTAGTGTACAGGGGAAATGTTAAAATGTTTCCGATGATAGAAGGAAAATTATATTCTTACTATATGCTTTTCTACTGCAGTGTCGCTGCCGCGTTCACTGTGCATTTCGTGTTCGCAGTGTGAATGATGACGGCTATTTTATGTGTAAATGCTGTACTTAAAAGCGTTTGTTTGTGTAGTTTGATATAGCTTTCCGTACCTTTCAAGTGTGTGCCTTCCTATTCAAGTTGCACATTAACACGTGTATAGTCTATTCAAATAGATCGTATTCTGATGCCTTTTAGGCTTACGTTTTTATAATTTTAAATTAAAATTGGACAAAGCCAGATAACATAGTTTGTGTATATCTCTTCCTTAGGAAAATGCTGATATGATATTGGCTCGGATTTGCGAACTACGAACTTGGGATCCACGCACGTCAAAGGGACGCAACTCAGCAGGTTTATATAACCTTAGGGTGAGAAAGTTGGTTTTGTCACCACTATGAACAGTATTTCAGTTACAGCTTGGCATGCCAGCTTGATGGGTGAGGAAGCCGAATTCGTGTAGGTCTAAGAGGTTACCACCTTGTTGAAGCACACGGGCAGAGGTATTGTGTTGACACAACCAGGGCGAATCTGGGATTCGCACCCATGATCATTGGTTTATGGCACACTGACGGCGTTTATAGTCTGATATGGTCTAAACACCTTCTATAAAGTTCCATGCCATGCTGTCCGCCACCGTGGTCTAGTGGTAGAGCATCCGCCCGTAGAGTGGAAGGTCCGGGGTTCGATCCCCGGCCGCGTCATACCAAAAGACGTTAAAAGATGGTACTTGTGGTAAAACTGTCTGGCCAAATGGAATCTGTTTAGCTGGATAATATAATCATGACCTCTTATTCTCTGGCGTTGACGTTTTAACATGCTAGTGAGTGAGTACGTTTTACGCCGCATTTACAATATTCAAGCCCAGAAGAAATCTCCTCGATTTTAAGGTAGTGATTCACAATTTTCAGGTACACGTACATCTTCATGTAAGATGCTTAATTTGATGTATGTGTGTTGGTTGCGGCATGATACACACACCCGTGTTTTTTTAATGTGGACAACACAAAATGGTTATTATATTATCAGGTGCTCTTCAAAACACGTTTGTTCAACACAAGATGGTGTTTTATTTACATATTTGTATTTAACTTTCATATGTAATGTCTCCAAATCTGTATTTCCTTCTGGACAACTCCCCTGTGTTACATTCGTGCTGAGTCACCATGGTGAGTGAACTTCTTATGACATTAACACGTATCGTGTGCGTGAATAAATAACTATGCTCCAGTCAAAGTTAGCTGTGTGGTTAAACATTTCACCAATTATTGTTTGGCAGTGTATTTTATTGTGAAACAATGATTGACGGTATTACCTTGTTTTTGTTAAGATTAGGTGGAAGCTCTATCCATTGCAATTGGACAATGATAATTTGTCAGGAATGTAGTTATATTCAATGTAAGCTGTGGTCAGGAAGTTATTATATGTTTATGTCATTGTGATGTGTAAACTGCCGGAATAGCATGGATGGATGTCGCCTTAAAGGGGCACTGATCTAAAGCAATTCCCAGGGACTGGTTGTTGCCATTATTAAACTATAACCATCTGGGGTATTTCCAAATGACGACATCCGATGAGCTCCGCCGTTCTTTTTGTTGGTTTGTTTAGGCTGAAGAAATTAATTAACATGCGCCCTTTGTTGAAATCTTTATAGATCACAGAAAACCAATCAGTGTTCAAAAATGAGTAAAACAAATATTGCCTCCAAGTTTATTTAGCTGTCCTTACGGACGGCAGCCCAGTCTCTTGTAACGCTCAGTTGCGTTGCGTATCACCCGGGTCCCGGGGAATTGCTTTAGATCAGTGCCCCTTTAAGTGCTGTAACCCTGATCAAAAAACTTTTGAACGAAAGTCGTATGACGTGCTTTGAAATATTCGTAGAAAGAGTTTATTGAAGAAAATAAAAGTTGGAAATATCGTTTCACAGCTGCTGTGTTTGTTCCTATGGTGTATGGGTGGAATGTTGAAATATTTCTTTTATGATTGGACGTTTAATGTGACGTCACAGTGATGTGGTAGTACACAGTCCTGGTGGTATTGACCAGATACCCATATGCAGTGGCGTTGTGGCTGCCATAGTGATCTAGCCTGATATAATTACAGATCCAGCCATACATGTGTCACATTGCCTTACGTTGACGTTCTCAAGAGGTTCGTTATGTTAGGTCGGAATCAACTATGTTGTTTATTCGGTTATATTCGATAACAGACATGTACGTGCGCACACAGCAGCATTTGGAATCGGACTTACGTCTGGCGGTCATTCGCCCAACGATCTACCTCAATGACGCCACATTTACTATCACATAGAACATGACTTACCAGTCACAAGTCTTATTACTTCCGAGCACACGCTGGGAGCCACCATCTTGAATGGAGTCTCGCTCGATGGAGATCTCTCTTAATATGTTTATAAACCAACTTTTAACATTGAACAGTCAGGACGGTTCCATGCCAGTAAGTCAAGAGTGAACCTGAAAATATTACACGAAACCTTCGGCTAATTCTTCCAGTTTCTACGATCTAATCAACATTGGCGTCCGGGTAGAATGTGTTGATTTGTTCATGGTGGTCTACACGTGGTCGCCGAACATACAGATTAGTGCAGACGATTTTTGTGGTCACGTTGTCGTGGCATGGGCAACCCATTAGTTCAAGGCGCCACAATTCGCTCTGGCTTGTCAACATCATACCCGTCGGTTTAACGAAAGTGGCATATGTCTGAAACCTGCATGACTTTGGGCAAACACGCTGACACGCCGTGTTAAAAAGGCGACGTTAAATCAAACTCACTCACTCACTCACTCAAGCAATAAAACAGTGCAAAGAGACGGACCCAAGCAAACATTATTTCCACA
Source organism: Haliotis cracherodii (assembly GCF_022045235.1). Classification (NCBI taxonomy): domain Eukaryota; kingdom Metazoa; phylum Mollusca; class Gastropoda; order Lepetellida; family Haliotidae; genus Haliotis; species Haliotis cracherodii. Next base: position 20,527,995 of record NW_027266269.1, read on the forward strand.
AAGACGGTAAACTGTCTCCTACTCTACGTGATATGTACGTTTCACGTGTTAATACAGAGGTTACTTGAAAGGAGTCGACAGAGGTAACACAGGCAGGCGTACGCGTAGGAGGCCAATGCAGATGAGATAGGGGCGTGACCAGGGTCCGAATAAAGAGTGAGCGCCGTCTAAACCCACTAGTAATATAATTAATGCTATAAAACTCGTCGCTTTGAATATATCAGGACTGCTCTCAAAGTTATCTGGTTGTGAGTGTAAACCTTGAGTTTCGAAAATAATTTGACATAATTGGTTTGACAGAAACATGGACCACGAAACTGAATTTTGATGATACATTCTGCGAAGATACTAACATTAAAAAAAGGCAGACAAGATTGCAAATTTTGGAAGACCTTCAGGTTGAATATGTGTTCTCATAAAACAGGTTCTTATAGATTGAGTTTAAAATTCATGGATCACAGAAAGTGGTGCGACAGTAATGTTGAACCTGAAAATGGTATATTGCAATATCCGTATAACTGCTTGGCATTCTAGGTGATGTTGGCTTACGTTTCGTGCACATTTGATGTGACTTTAATGCAAGGACTGGTAAGAAGCCAGATAATCTCATCATAAATTATATTAAAGAAATTGGTCTGTATAATAATTTTTAAATATGTATGTGAATAATTAAATGCTCGTTTTTAACTTCGATGTGATACTATTTACATACATTATTGAAGGCTCTGTCCAGGAGGTTAAAGTACCGTAAAAATATTGCCCCTCTGTGTGACACATAATCCTATCATAATCAATGTAACTATCATCAACCAGTGTTTTTAAGCCAACTCATTGATGAGTATTTTTTAATATTGGCTGGCATTGTGCACAACCACCAGTGGCTAGAGTGATGACGTAAATCCTGCTGGGGTATCATGCAGGAAGCAGAGGTACTGTAAGTCCCCACGATCCCCAGCGAGGTGGCCTAGCTTTGGTTACTGGTGGCCTATAGCCCGTGTTTTAAAAAACCGTATACATAATATTGTTATGCTCAAATATGTTTCATGAATTGTTTCTAAATATAGTATGCTCAAATATGTTTTTCAACTTGTTTTTAAACAAAAATTGTGCATTAATGACTAAATGTAAATATATTAACTTGGTCTCGTCGCTATATGGCTGAGATAATGCCAATGTGATGTTAAATTTTAACACACTCACACACACAGATAATGTGGAGGGTGATACACTTGAATATCTCCATGACCAGGATACCTCATACTGGGACTTTCTCTTAGACAGATTTTATGCTGCAGTTCTTAATAATTTTGGGAAAATATTTTATTAATTTATGTTCACATTATGAATGGCCACCGTGGACGTGATTCCGGGAATTGCGACTTAACATTTGTTGGTAATTGCTGGGGCAAGTGTTATTGATTACATTATGAGCACCATAGACATATTTGACTTGTGTGACAATTTTCATATTATTATATATTCCATAGATTCCACGAATCACAGTGTTTGCCTATCACGTTGTCTTTACGAATTCTTAATTCATGTGGAAAACCTTCAATTGATAAAGCGTCTGTTATCTGACACTTTCTCACGCCTCTTACATAAAGCTATTGAAAAGTGACATAGAAATTCATTAGTGGTTTAATGATTTCAAAAATCTTCATAACCATGATGATTTCACAGACAACCATCATTTGGAATCTTTTGATAGTGATGAAACTAATTTTGCAACAGAAATATTAGATTCCCCTATCTCAGAAGAAGAAATTAAATCCGCTATTCAAATTCTGAGAAACTTGAAAAGTCCTGGAATTGACTAATAACATAATTCTTCAAAAACTCTCTTGATAACATCCAGCCATATTTGTAAATATTATTTAATACAAAGATGGCTACCTCTTACATCCAAAAGATTGGACACTTGGTACTATGATTCCAGTTCACAACAAAGGTTCACTGACAGAGGTTTGTAGGGCATTCAAAGTACCAGTACATTCAGTAACATATGTATTAGCATTATTGGTATTGTGGTCGGACACCCTTGACAAGCTCGAAGAGCAAACATGATTTTGACTACCACTGATAATATGTTTCTTCTCCAGGCTGTTATAGATAGGCATATTCAATGTTAACGTGAAAAATATGCGCTATATTTGTAGACTTTTCTAAAGCATTCGATTCAGTCAGTCTGCAGAGGAAACTGATGTTAAATGTGTTTATCATGGTGTACGCCAAGGCTGTGTATTCAGCTTTTTTTGTTCTGTATTTACATTAATGAGCTTACAACAGAAACAGAAATTATGATGATGGTATACAATTACATCCTGAAATGAAACAAATATTCATGTTACTATTTGCAGATGAAAGAATTATGTTCTCAAGTACTGTGAAAGGTACCAACCTTTATAAATAAGCTTGAATTGTACTGCGATATGTGGAAACTCCATGTTAATTTGGATAGAACAGAAATATGTGCACTTAGCAAAGGAAATAGGCTGTCAAATTATGAAGAGTGGTACTTTCGTAGACATTTACTTCAAACTGAAACCTCTTATAAATTGATTGGAGTGATGAGTTATCATGGAACCAACATGTGTGTAATGCAGCCACCCAAGCTGATAAAGCATTATTGGGAATTTTGCAAACGTTTAAACATTTTAGCGACTGTGCTTTTTAAATCTTTCTTCAACATTTTTGACACACAATTATTGTATGGGGTTTTGCAGAGGCTTAAGACATTGAATCTGTACACTTGTTAAAGACTACTTCGTTTTAAACATAGTACTTGTAATGGTTTATGGTGAATATGGTCGCATACTCTTTTCGCATACTCTTATCGAAAATAAGACAGACATGTACTTTCAAACCTGGAGATATGGTGTAGATGTTTCTAGCAAATGTGAATATTATAGATATTTTACAATGCAAATGCAGACACTTATTTAATCGATATAAAAATGTGAAAATGCACAAAATATTTGGCACAATTTATTTTAGATGCAGCTCACACAGGTAAATGGTTGAAGTTGGCAGGCACGAAAAATAACAAAATATTTAAGATTTTGCAGACAATGTTCCTAAAATGTTGTGGACGATGAATTTCACTTTTGCTTAAAAAATATATTGAACAAAAACACTATGTACTTCCAAACAAATACATGTTTATCTCTTTAATGTCATATGGGAAAAAAAGACAACACTTAAACTATCTCTATTTATATATCATGAATCCTTGAAAAATGTTAACCACTTCCTCATTGTCATCCGTTCTGCACTATGGGCCTGTGTCTTTACAGTTATATATGAGTAAACTGAATTGAAAAGGTTATACAAGACATAACCAGAGGTAACCAAGGGAAATAGCTACCGTGGTCGTCAAGCGTGATTTTGCGTTAGTCATGGCGTTACACAGGACGGAAAATGTCACGATTTCCGTTGAATTTACCTAATCGTTGTAATGCATATATTTTTAATTCCATATTTGGTGCTACGATACTCCACCAATTAATATCCTTGACAATAACACGTGAGCCAATATATTCAACAATTAGACGAATGGATCTCTCAAAATAGGAGAGAATGCTACATAGAGTCAAATCTGAATTTTACTTTGTTTACATTTCAAACAAGTACAGGTTTCTGAGCACCGAATTCGTTTTCACATGTACAACTAATTTATTTTGCTTGATTTCATCAAGATGGTTTGTATTGGTGACACACACATTTGTCATTTGATTCCATATCCCTTACCCTCATGTGCATTTGCAGTTGTCCGTGGTGCACGTGTTTTTCACTTTTCCGCGTGTTATCTTCCAAACATGTAACAGACGAATAACATTTTCTGCATACACTATTGTTGTATTTAGGTTATGTGTTTTAGATAGACTTCATCGGAAAAAAAATATACTTTGTCTGAAATTTATATTTTCAGTTGGTAAAGTTTCTTTTGGTTTATATTTCATCATTGAAACCCAGACCGTAGTAATTGCACTGATACATGTTACACCATGACTTTTTCAATATGATGAATGTATGTTATGACTTTCAGGAAATTACTGAAATATGAGTGTCTGGTTTACAGGTTTACACATTTCTTTAAATGCTGTAACCCTGATAAAACAAAATATTAAAGCCGTATGACGCTCTTTGAAATCGTGATAGAAAAAGTATGTTGACGAAACCTCATGTTTAATACATTGTTACACTGCTTGAGAGTCTGTTCCCTGAGTGTACGGGGTTAATGCTAAAATGTTTACGATGGTAGAAGGAAACTTATATCCTTAATGTACTCTTTGCTTGTGTAGTGTATGTGCGCGTTTCAGTGCGCATGTCGTGTTTGCTGTGTGAATGGTGACAGCTATGTTATGTGTCACGTCAGTCCTGAATATCGTTTGTTTGTGTAACTCGACACAACATTCCAGTTGAACTCCCTCTTACATCATTTCAGGTATGTGCCTTCCTATTCAAGTTGCGCATTGACACGTGTATAGTCTATTCAACTATACAGTTTTCTGATGCCTTTCAGGCTTACGTTTTTATCATTCTTAATTTGAATTGGACACATTAAAGTCAGATAACATCGTTTTTTATATACCTCTTCATTGCTCCAATGCTGATTTGACACTTTCCCGGATTTGCACTTTGTATTCGAAATCAGGCCCCTGGGATCCACGCACGTCCAAGGGACGAAACTCAGCAGGTTCTTGTAATTATAGGGCGAATAAGTTTGTTTTATTGCTGCTGCAAAGAGTATTGAACTTCTTACATATTTTCAAGGCACAAGTGCAGGGGTATTGTGTTGACACAACCAGGACGAATCTGGGATTCGAACCCACGATCGTTGGCTTCTGGCACATTGATTTGCGGCCCTTTTGACGGCGTCTATAGTCTAATATAGTCTAAATACCTTCCAGAAAGTCCCATACCATGCTTGATTAAGCTATAGCTGAGATTACAGATGTCACTTGACCCCTAAAAGCATCTTAACATAGAAACTTGCACTCCACTACTTACATTGCTGACAACTACTTATTGTTCAAATACAATCTTCTGAACTTCTAGTGAGTCTTTACAGAAACAATGCAAAACAATTACAACAATGTTTAAATATACATAACACTGTCAAATACCAGTATCACAATGAGTGAGTGAGTGAGTATGGTTTTATGCCGCTTTTAGCAATATTCCAGCATCATCACGGCGGGGGACACCAGAAATGGGCTTCAAAAATTGTACCCATGTCGGGAATCGAACCCGGGTTTTCGGCGTGACGAGTGAACGCCTAAACCACAAGGCTACCCGATCGCCCCAGTATATAAATGAAAACTATACAGTGTATGTTATTGAGGTCGGTTCTCACGTTGCGTCTCAAATTGCGTTTAAAAATGGATTAAGTTGGTAGTTGTTTGACAAAGTAAAGTTTTTTGTATTATTTGCGAGGGAAGTCGAAAAGTTGACAAGGAAGTAAGATTAGCGTTATCTGCATGAGTATGAAACACACAATGTCATTTGAACTACCACCCAGAACAGAAGCTTATCGTATGGTGCTTTGTCATTAAACGGAACATTAACTTAAAACATAGTGCCATAAAGATCGAGGCAACTTTACATTAGCGGGAAAAACATTTTTAATTCTTAACTCATTTTATCAGCAAACAAATATATGATAGTAAGATCCGCTGTGGCAATTGCATGGTCACAAGAATTGTTATATCACAAGAACGATTATACCAATGACATACATTTGTCATACAAACAGGTTGTATCGTGAATCAGTGAGTACGTGAGTGAGTGTGGTTTTATGTCGCTTTTAGCTATTTCACAGTGAGGGACACTAGAAATGGGCTTCATACATTGTCTATTGACCATACATTTTCGTAAGAGGCGACAAACGGGATCGGGTGGACTTTCTCAGTGACTTGCATGTCATCGTGTCCCAATTTCGTAGAAGGATCGTCAATCACTGATTGTCTGGTGATGAATCGATTATTTAAAATACTGCCGTCATAAAGCCGGAATTGTCCTGAGTGCTGGGTTTGACAAACAACAACAACAAAATCATAAAAAGATTTATATTATGAAGGGAAATTGTTCTAAAATAGCCCTCAAAACTCCCCAAAGATCTGGACAGTGTCAGCGGGGACGTCATTTAATCTTTCGATATATGTCACCTTCTATATAAACTTTTGTTTGGTATGCTTATTCTTTATATCCCAAACAGCCCCGTGAAGGTCTGGGTTAGTACTGTTTTTCAGCAACCTATGCTTGTCATAAGAGGCGACTAACGGGACCGGATGGTCAGGCTCAATGACATGACGTCACTTTAGATAATTTCGATATATGCCACCTTCAGTGTTGTGGTATGCATGTAAGAACTACATCTACAAGTACCTTTTTGCATATATGCAATATTATAAGTCATATAATTATTAATTCCCGAAAATAGAAATGCCATGCCATCTGAAAAGGTGTGAGCAGCGAGGGTAGCTGATTTTTTGGATGTCACATGGTTCATGGTCCATAGTTTATATTCATGAGGGATGAGTGTTTGATGTTACAGGTCCAATGTTATAGTGTGGTGCGTATTTTGGGATATTCTGGAGGGTTAGCGAATGGGCCACTTCAGATGTTTTTATATTGCTATTATATTGCTGGAATATTGCTAAAAGCGGCGTACAACCTTCTTCACTCAGAGCATGGGATAGTGTAATATAGTCTTAAGCCGTGTAAGATTTTGAATATATTTGTTTATGTGACGGTAGTGAATCAATAACATTTATAATGTAAACTAAGTATAACAGTTGAACAGTGGACTGTTGTGTCTGTTAGCAAACAGCATATGTTAGTTTTGACACAAAGGAACAAAAGACAGAGTAAAGTTGTGTCCAGCCAGCGTAGGTTATTTATTCAACATGTGTGTTTGTGAGAACCGTCGATGCGCTCACAAGAAAGTAAGATATACGTTTTCTGGTACACAAAAAGTACATTTTAGTTTCCTCTGACACAAGTTGGTATAGAATCTATATAAACCTGTTTTAACATCCTAGACAACAGTTATATATACATCAGTAACAAAGCACAATTTATCGGTAAATGTTTCCTACTATGTAAACTTTTGTTTGGTATGCGTATCCTAAACAGAACAAGAGGCGACTCACGGTGGTCAGGCTCACTGAAATGACGATAATGTCGGTATATGTCACCTTCAATGTGTCGTCCTATGCATGTAAAAACTGCATCTACCAGTACCTTTGTGCAGATATTTATACCATTCGAACTTATATAATTATTAATTCCCGAAAATGGAAATGCCATGTCATCTGAATAGGTTTGAGCAGCGAGGTTAGCTGATTTGTTGGATTCCTTTGATGTAAACCAGAAATCGTAAAGTTGCACCAGCAGTTAAATGTAGATTAACCGGCTGTTTACATGTTAAGTGGCTATATTTGGCTAAATTTGGCTGAATTTGTTTTCAGATTTCTTCGGACAAGCACATGGACGATGTTTCTGGTATATGTTCTACTTCTTGTCTCATTGCCGGACTCCTCACAAGGTAGGTCCTTACTACGCGGATTCATACAGTTTGAACATCGGTTTTTCGATTCATACCTCAATTAACCTAAAACAATACACAGTCAATCCTTAAGTAAAAGACATAATTATCAAGGTATCATATTGTGCCTAGGTGAGGAGTGTATGTTGTTTTTATAACAACATCACAGGTGTACAATTAGGTGATTGTAGGGAAACGTTAAACAAGAAACATGCTCAGATATTAGATACTCGTAGTCATTCTATTTGTTTCTACAGAAGATTGTCACTGTCAGAATGGGTGCACGAATTTCCCTGGTTCTCCTTGCCCAGGAGCTGTGTGCCAACCAGACTGGTTTGGGAGTTACTGCCAAATGCGTGAGTAAAAGTACAATATAAATATTTTCATTCAGAGAGCTGTAAGCAGACATCTCGTAAGCATAAAATGTGCAATTGTTGTATCTTGAAATACTGTGGAATAATATGTTATTATATAATATGTTATTATTGATATACATGTATACAAATTATGGATGTAACAAATCAGTAATTTATAGGCACCTCATATTCAGGATATGGGTCGAATTTAATATTCAGTCAGACGATTCACCCAAATAGCACGCAATGACCAGTACCAATTTACATAATTTGTAATCATATATATATACAGGTCGGGTGGCCAACAATTTACCGAGCAAAGGCCACATGCAAATTCCAAACATGTCCTAGAACTGGTCGAAAAACGAAAAATGTTGAAGTAGCCTTTTGCAAAGAAGGAAATGAATATCAACAATGAGATTATTTACTTGGACGATGTAAAAAAATACGTTGTGTCTTCGTTTTGATTTTGAGCTATGCATTTTAATGCCTCTTTTGAAAATAAATGTTTCTAAGTTGAATTGTTCAATGTGTTCCGCATTTTAAGTGCGGACTTTGCTAGATTGATAACAACTATGTTTTAATATTTGATCAATTTCGTTAAAGGCAACATAGCACGTGGAAAGTCGACACGGCAGAGTAGCGAATTGCAAGGATATGGTGGTCCCTTTCCATCTGATAAAGCAGTCGATGGCAATCCAGACCAAACGTTTGAGGATGGAAGTTGTACGCACACAGGCGACACGACGTCCACAGGAGCATGGTGGCGTGTTGACATTGATACCACACTGGAGATTAAACGGATGAGAATATATCTCCGTAGTGACAGTGAGTCTGTTGTATCATCACATATGTTTAAATAATATACATCCTGTTTACGAGGAGGGTGACAGGCGTGTACCAATAGGAGTACCCACTCGTTGTGTCCGTTAGGCGTGGCAGGATCCTAAGCCTCCATCCCCGAATATTACACAATTGGTTGTTTTCTTAGGAGATTTCATGGTTTGTTGTTGAATTCCCAGTAATCAATATTCAAGCTATATGACGTCAGTCTGTAAATAGTCTAGTGTCGACCAAACAATCCATTGATTGACATCATGAACATCGTAATTTCTTATGTAACCCGAGGAATGTCTTGAAAATAAATCACATCACACTATTACTCTAAATTCAACTTGTGCAGACGCCTTAGTCCGAAATTCATAACATTTACAATTATCAACATCAAAAGGATAAATTCAAACATGCATGTATGCCGCTACAATACCACCAGTACCTAATTGGGGTTACTCATTATACCTGTACACATCTTGTATCATCACATAATGTATGTTGTTCACAGAACGTATGTAGTCACAGTGCAATCCATTGATTGATGCAATGACATTCATAAAGCAAGTCAGCATTTCTGACCCTCGATCCTGTTAGTTGCCTTTTACGACAGGCATGGGTTGCTGAAGACCTATTTTAACCCGGATCTAACACGGGTTTCCTAAGAGAAGTTAAGTAGGTGAACCCAGTCTGACCACACAGACTATGTACATACGTATGATATGAAGTGAATTCGTATTCTTATACAATTATCAACACAAGAAGGATAAATTCCAACATGAATTTATATCACAACATATACATGTACCACAGGGCCTTATCGGGCCTACACATTATACCCATACACATGTTGTATCATCACATAATGGGGAACACGGGTGGCGCAGTCGTCTAAGGCGACGCGAGTAGCGTCCCTTTGGCACGCCATAAACCTATGATTTTGGGTTCGAATCCCGGTTTGCCCGATTATGTTTCTAGGTTTGTCAGCACCATACCCGTGCTCGTGGGTTTCACCGAAATGATCAACATCTGAGACCTGCATCTCCCCCACATAAAGCTGGCATGCTGTGATATAACTGAAATAATGTTTAAAGCGGCGTTAAACCAACCTCACTCACTCATCACGAAATGATTGTTGTTCACAGTTCTTCAACGCAACTCTGGCCTTCAGGTGAAGGTTGATGACCGACTGTGCTACACATTGTCCGGAAATCAGACTGTTCTAGATATTACATGTGGCGAAGCTTTGAGTGGTTCATCTGTATCAATACGTATCACTGGAACTTTCCTGACATTATGTGAGGTGCAGATCTTCCGTGAGTTATCATGGTGACATGTCATATTACTAATTAACAATACATATTCTTGTTTATAGCATTGAATAAACACATCGGAATATAAACACGAACATAGGATAATGATAATGCAGGCTGTCTTTAAATGATAACATTATAAGTAATAGATACTATGTTTAATGACAGTATTGTATCGGGGTATAAAAAGACAGTTGCAAGACCAAAAAACGAGGCGACGAAACCGTTCCATTTATCCCGATAAAGTTATGTCACAACTCCCCCGTCTCAAAGCACAACCAAATACGTGGCTTCCATGACTAGCATATGAGCGTCTGTAGTGAACAGTTCGCTCTTTTCACTTTCAACTATTGGTCCAAATGTCCACGTCCAAAGCGTCTGTGCACATGCAGCCCAAACAGCACTGACGTATAAAGTGTATTAGTTGGAGTAAATAATCAGGATATATTTATTCTACATGGGCCCCAAATGACAAGCGCCTATTGGATCAGATTCTCTGTTTTCTGATTTGCATCTCATAGTATGTGTACTTGTAGAATGCAGCGATGGATGGTTTGGTTCTGACTGTGAAAAGCAGTGTCAGTGTCAGAATACAACTGAAGTATGTGACAAGGAGACTGGTAACTGTAGGAGTGGATGTGCTGCCGGAAAACATGGACCTGGGTGTTAGCAAGGTATGACAGAATGTGAAATTAGGAAATCGTCCATCTGGTAGATTTTCTCACTTAAAGTTTAGTATCAACGTAATTCTAAATTAAGTTGTATTGAACACACATTGTTTGTACAGTAAAACGTTTTGTGATTGTAATTTTACAAATGGCTATAGTGATACACAGCTAAGAACATATAATTTCTTTGTATGTGTCTTGTGTATTGTAGAATGCAACAATGGTTGGTTTGGATCTGACTGTAACAAACAGTGCCAGTGTCTAACTGCCTCTGAAGCGTGTAACAAGGAGACTGGCCACTGTAGTAGTGGGTGTGCTGCTGGGAAACAAGGTCCAGGATGCCAGCAAGGTTTGACAAAAGATTGTTTGTACCAAGTGTTTATCTGTAACAGTCTGATGAAAGGAAATCCATTCACAAGCAGTGGCAACTGATGCCTTTTATTCTCAAGCGCCCGTTTTTCTCAAACAATCCCAAAGTTTACAGCGATTAACACTATCAAACGTTTTTTTTGAAGTCCACAAATGCAACATACAGTTTTTGTTTCCGGCATCCAAGATATATAGACTAGGGAACACCTTTGGTCATTCTGAAAATCTTCTCACTCTTTCTCAATCCAGACCGATCTGTATAGTTTAGCTGATGATCTAGAAGATATCGTGTAGTCCTTACAGTTGGTTGCCAGACAGTGAGACAATACACGTTTCATGCAATGTGTCTCTCAATCTGTTGAATATCTGTTTATAACGAATCTAGGTTTGATCTTATATTTGAGAAATGTATGTTCGCCATAATTTTCTTAACAGCTCATGACAGTGTATTTAGGAATATTGTTAAGATGCTGTTTTGCTGAAAAAGTCGTATCCTGTTACAGCTTGTGCTTCTGGTTATTATGGAACCCCGTGTACAAGATGTGGCAACTGTCGGAACAACGCTGCTTGTAGTGAGCCGTATGGGACATGTGATAATGGGTGTCAACCTGGATATCAGATTCCATTATGCAAAGGTATGTCTACCCTTATAATGCAATTACAAAGAAGGTTAAAAAGAACTGGTTACACCTTCAATAAATTACATTGGCAATGCATACTATTGTATCAAAAGATTTAAGCATTATCTTACCATCTGTTTGGATTGGTGTTTTCTTATGAAGTGTCTTAATAGTCCTAGTAGCTTTCACAATGTTTCAAAAAGGCAAGTAAAATCTACTTCGGCCAAGAAATTCCGAGACGACGCGATTATACCAGTGAAGTTTTTCAGTTGAAGTTATACACTCAATCTCAGTTCCCCGAGAGTGAATGCATATTGATCTATGCATCTTTCATACCTCCATTCGTGACTCAGTGCATACTTCATTCCACCTTTTATACATTATTTGATGGGAATTCTTACACAACAATCCCACCATCAAAGGTTTGAATCTGATATTCAAATTATAATCCAATTTTAAATTGCATAAACAGTATATGCGCGGGATATAATTGTACTACAGGTGGCCCAAATGACAAACATTTATTGGATCTGGTTCTTAAGCAGTGCTCTGATTTGAACCTCACGTTATGTGTATTGTAGAATGTAGCGACGGTTGGTTTGGCTCTGACTGTAACAAGCAGTGTCAATGTCTAACTGCAACTGAAGTATGTGACAAGGGGAGTGGTTGTACAGCCGCGAAACAAGGACCGGGGTGTCAGCAATGTATGAAACGTGTGGTGTTTATGTGCAATACCAATGAAATTGTTTAACTGCAACAATCTGATGAAAAGACAGCCATTCACCATCATTTGTGATGCTTAAATGGTGAATTTTACGTGAAGTCATAAACTAATTAATAGTTAAACAGATCATTTCGCACTTAACGTTTCATGTGCACGTAATTATTATCAATTCAGAATTTCCTTCTAAAACACAGAATACAACATCAAGAAGTGTTTATATCTCCCTATCGATACATATTGTTGCCAATATCATTATGGCCACATTATCAGCCATTCGCAAGCAGTGCCAACTGATGCTATAACAGTGAAATTTACGTGAATGCATAAACTAAGTAATCGTTCAAAAAGATAATTTCGTATTCAAAGTTTCATGTGAGTGTAGTTAGCAATTCAAGATTTCCTTCTAAGGCACAGAATAAAACTTCTCCCTGATCATACATATTGTGGCAAACATCATTATGGGGCCCAGTGTTCCTTCACGTGTGGTCAGTGCCGTGGGTCTTCGGACTGTAAGAAGGATGATGGAACCTGCACACAGGGATGTCAACAGGGTTACAGTCCCACTTTGTGTAGAAGTGAGACGTTATTTTATATATAGTCGGTATAACACAATGGACTCTGCTTTTAGCTGAAAATTCTTATGATTCTTGAAATGAATTTTGTCGCTTTTATTAACTTCGTTTGGAATGCCAGGTGTCATCTGTCACGTCGTGGGTATAATTAAGCTGTGGTTTGGTATAACACATGGCTAGTGTCATACTAACTATCATTTTAGAAGATCCGTCAGTTTTGTATTTTAATAAATATCCATCTCTATTGTTAGGGCTCATGTAAAACACTATTGTGATGATCTCTAAGGCAATGACATTTCATGCCAACAACTATTACGCATGTGTAAATGTATTTGGTAGCTGCTGACCGTTGTAGAGAAATTTGGGACATTCTATTTAAAATCGAATTGCATACGACCCGACGGGAAATGATGACATTAAAAAGGAAGATCATATAAGCATAAACTTTCCTTTCTATTTTCTAATTTCAAATCGCATTGTGTGTCGATGTCTTTTCACAAACCTGACTTTTTTATCACTAGAACGGAAGTGATGTCATGTGAATGGAATTACGTATATTTTCGAAAGTAGTGAGAATAGTTTTCCCTCAAATTATCTCTTTTGTCGAATATGTAATCATGTGAGAAAATGTTTCTTGACATATAGTGAATTAGACATGTAATGCTGGGTTTCACACACACTCCCTCTCTTTACAAATGATTGTTCTGAAATTGTAGTTCTGTAAACGTCACAATACATTGTGCGTATACCATATACTGTTTTCTTTGTTATAGCATTACCTAAATGTTTTATTGTTACCTTAGTCTTAACGTACTGATTGGTCTGATTTCATATTACTGTAGGGGCGGTCGGGTAGCCTAGTGGTTGAAGCGTTCGCTCGTCACGCCGAAGACCCGGGTTCGATTCCCGACATGGGTACAATGTGTGAAGCCCATTTCTGGTGTCCCCCGCCGTGATATTGCTGGAATATTGCTAAAAGCGGCGTAAAACCATACTCACTCACTCACTCATATTACTGTAAATGACCCAAATCAGTGTGTATGTCATTTGTTTATTTCATTGTTGAGGTAATGTGAAATCGTAGCTAGTATATAGAACATGCTCAATTTATACCTTCCCTGTATGTATAACCAGTAGGATGAACATACCTATTTCTAACATTAACCATTAAACATTAACAAATATGTTACTTCATAGACCAACACAAATAATCCCACAATATATTAACATTCCATTAAATATTGGATAAGAATATACTGTAGCAAATCAGAACATGATACACACTTATAAGCTTCGTGATAACAAACTGCCGAAAAAGTATACATTTAAGGTGACAATGATACCCGTATTAAATACATCACCATCGAATACCCATTCCGTTTTTTCATTTCAGCCAACATCAAACACGGGTGTATACTTTCTTTGTCCGGCAGTTTATATTTAATTACATCAATTGTTTCAGTAGCATGTATCGCTGGGAGATATGGAGAAGACTGTCTTCATACTTGCGGTCACTGCCAGATCAACGGTTCATGTAATGCACAGACTGGACGCTGTGAAAGCAATTGCCAACCAGGATATATGGGACCACTGTGCACACAAGGTGATAAGAAGTTACTTGTTTGTAGTTTGGTACTTGCTTGTTACTTCACCTATGCACTGATATAAGGGTCATATATATATAGCTTAAATATATTTAATGCCATGAATACATCCACAGTATGCATGTTTTCAGAATGTGCTGACTACACATACGGTAACAACTGTTCCGGTGTCTGCAGCTGCCTGAACCAGTGTGAGGTGTGTGATAAAGTCACAGGTGAATGTAGAACGGGGCATCAATCGACGACAACAGCAGCAGTAGAAGTATCAGAAGCACAGCAGGATCAAGGACATGAGGGTAACTATATAGCTAGTAGATTAGTTTCAGTTATATGTAGATCCTGACCGCTAAGGTTGTGCGTGTGTGTGTGTGTGTGGGGGGGGGGGGGGGGGGGGAGGGGTGCGTGTGCGTGTGCGTGTGCGTGTGCGCGTGCGTGTCTTAGATTCGTGGAAGGGGGTCCTTGATCATGATTTGTCAGTACCTTTGCTGTTTCACTACCGTCCACACTAAGCAGGTTTACGCCTGGTGGCTGTCTCATCTGCATTTTGCTTCAATAGAAAGCAGTGGAAGGGTTCGCACATAGGTCATGCACTGAGTAGGTTTCATTTTCTTTGGTTTATAAACAGCCTCATTCCATTACCTTACTCCATTTCTTACATCATGTTGCTTGAAAATTTCAGATATCCGCCTTATTGTTGTCAGTTGCCTTCTGGCCATTTCGTGTGTGTATGCAGTAATAACAACTGCAAATAACTACAGGTAATACATGGAATTCAATACAACGTACATGTGTATATCACCAACTTAACTGTTTCAACACCTATTGAAGGAACATATTTAAAAAGTAAACTTTAAGTTACTGTTTCCGATGCTGCTGTTCATAAGCTACTTTATCCTAAATTTCAGAATTAGTCGCAGTATGAAGATACTCAAAGCTGAACAAATGCAACAGTACTCAACTCTGCAGGTCCGTGGGGAATCATCTGTTTATGACGTCATTGCCGAGAGGAACGTGTATGCAAATGTGTCCATACAGAACCAAGATCCGAATGAAGATTGACAAAGATACATGCGTTCATATAAACACTGTATTTAGACACCTTGTTTTAAGGTCAGACGTACTTCACCTTAAACTCTGCAAAATTTCCAAATTAGAGTTTCAAAGGACAGTCATTGTTGCCTTTTTAAGACATTCATGCACATAACTGGAATAACTGTACAAGCAATGAAGAATGTGTGATCTTTTATTCAAACAAACAGTGACATTCTGTGTCATTGGTTTGCGTGACGAGCTTCAGATCGAGGGGTCTTGTATTTTTAATTGCAGTGATTAAGTTCATTATATTGATACCGGATTCTCTGGCTGATTCGATGTGTGTGTCCCGCTTAAATGATCCAAGGGACGTAACTCTGTATACCTTATGTATAAACGCACATGGTGCGATACTGCGAGCGGCCAGTTTCTTTGTATGCGGTATATAAAGAGTTATTGAAATACCAGGTTTTGTTCACACCATTAACGATCTAATTAAATGTCCGTTGTGTTCACTGAAATTCCTGCATTCTTATTAGCTGAATTGGTCACGTGTTATTACATTCATTTCCCAATGAATGTAAAAAATTAAGCCACGCCCACTTTTATCACTTCAGAAAGTCAGTGAATCCCAATATCACAGTCGAGGGAATTCCCTTTCTGCTCACATGTATCGTCATGCACAGTATATTTAGCGAAATTCATGCATATTCATTTTCCAAGCTGACCTACGCGGATTCAAGTTTGCACATCGGTTTTTCGATTCATATATACCAACAGTCATTCTTAAATTGAACTATTGCTATTTGAATGAAATGAAAGCATTTGCTATATACTATGCTGACGGGGAAAAGTAATTCTTAAATA
The DNA here is from genome assembly GCF_022045235.1 of Haliotis cracherodii. Lineage (NCBI taxonomy): Eukaryota > Metazoa > Mollusca > Gastropoda > Lepetellida > Haliotidae > Haliotis > Haliotis cracherodii. Next base: position 20,544,503 of record NW_027266269.1, read on the forward strand.
AAACTAAATTTATTCTGAAATTGAATAATGCATCTTTCAATATATATCCGAGAAGACATCTCCTCGACTTTAAGGTCGTGATTCACAATTTGCACGTACATGTACATCTTCATGTAAGCACACAATCTGATGTGCGTGTGTTTGTTATGAGCATAATACTCACACACGTGTGTTTTTTTATGTGTACAAAACGCACTGGTTGTTTTACTCATAAAAAACACGTTTGTTTAATGGTATATATTTGGAATTTAACTTTCATATCATATAATGTCACCAAATCTGTATTTACTTCTGGACATTTCCCCTTTATTACATTCGTGCTGAGTCACCATGGTGAAGTTATTGTGACAGTAATAATACATATTGAGTACCTGAATATGCTCCAGTCAGAGTTATTTATGTGTTTCTTTCAATATTTGATACTGTAACACTTGTTATATCAGTGTATTTTATTGTTAAACAATGATTGTAACTGTATTACATTGTTTTTGTTGAGATTCGGTAGACGCTCATTGCAATGTACTTGGACAATGATTAGTTGTCAGGAATGTAGCACTATTTAATGTTAGAAGTGATGAGGAAGTTACTATATATAGATGTTAGTGTCATGTGTTAACTTCCGGAATAGCATTGATGTATGTCAAGCCTTACAGAAACATGTGGAATATTATGTGTGGAAAGTTCTGGAAGCTAGTTGGACTCTATAAGTGGAGTTGACGCGTGCCTGTCTCATCTCATCACACATTTCCGCACATTATATTACACCAAGACCAGCTTTCGTGTAAAGATCACCTATCAACCTGGTTTCCCTGCCAGGGCACTTTCACGGGAACTTGGCCATTGTTGCTGCTGCGTGAATATATATTATTATCACTGACGTTTGCTAATTTGCTAATTTAATACTGACCACTGCTATCATATTAATATTTTGCCATTGAATATTGTACTACCACTCGTTTGAATACTGTCATTGTAATTGCTGTGCAGTAATTTGTATTGATTTGTAACCAAGTTTATTGTTTACCCTTTGTTGGTTGTTTTTTTGGTTTTACACTAAATTCTTTTACGTACAGACTTCTGGGTTAACATATCGTTTCACTTTGGGAATCGACACGTAACACGATGTTACGTTTCGAGACAGATATAAGCTAGGAATCAAAAACGGCAAAAATAATAAATATATGATTAAACCGAAGTCCACTGGACGATTCCAACTACGTCATAAGCACGTGTTTATGAGTCACTATCGAGTAGTGATGATAACAGGTGTTCACGAAAAGGTGAGCGTTTTCTGCCCCACAGATGACACCCGTTGTAAACAAGGCTAGTCAATAGTGAACCTTTGCATGTCTACCAAAAAAAGAGTTACTAACGCCTTGAATGTTGTAGCACTGATCAAACAACTTTCAAGCAAGAGTCGTATGATGCGCTTTGTAGAAAGAGCATATTAAAGAAAACTGAAAATATCGTTTCACTGCTGTTGTGTTTGTTCCTATGTATGGGTGGAATGTTGAAATATTTTTGATGATGGGATGGCAATTATATACATTTACTGGACACACTTGTCTACTACAGTATAGGTGCGGCGTGTCACTGTAGTTGTGCATGTCTGTTCATTGCATGTGTCATGACTGTCCTGTACAGTTATTTTGAGCAAACAAATGTTTATTTGAAGTAAGACGAGTTCTATGGATGAACAACTTCTTTATTACAATTAGTGCGACGTTTCAGTGTAGATCCTAACACCTTTACCTTGATAATTACCGTAATAAAGAAGTTGTTCATCCATAGGGCTTGATAAAGGTGTTAGGATCTACACCGAAACGTCGCACTAATTGTAATAAAGAAGTTGTTCATCCATAGAACTCGTCTTACTTCATCACTCCAACTTCTAAATGCCACTGAAAAAAGTTAAACGTTTATTTGTTTAGCTTTATATGTCTTTTCAGTTAGTTCTTTTGGCATAATGCACTTGTACATGTGGATATGAATCAAGCTATAATGCATGCAGTGTTACCTTTTCCATTTCAATATTGATGTTAGTTTATGTGGATGTGAGCGAAATAAACATAGACAACGCAACGTAATTATGCCACTCACACAGTGAGTATGTACCTGGCTATCATAGAGATTACGATGCATGAGCCTTATTTCGGTCACAGTGATTATGAACGCTGGACTTCTTGCATTGCTACCTGCTCCTGTTTCAACACTGATGGTTAACCTGGCAACCAGTTTCAATATATCAGAGAGATTACAGGACATTCAATTTACTTCCTTGTTACAAGCGCGGGACTCCCTGCTCTGACCACAGCAAGCCACAGGTAAGTCTAATCATATATCTAACAATATCCTTCTCGGTCCAGCTGATTATTAAGCTTTATGTGTTTCCTTACATAATCCCGAAAGGTGACCACAGTAGACTGTATAGTGATATGGTAGCTTACACACAATTCGTGTCTCATTCTTATCTTCAGGATTGAGATCATCGCAATGTTGCCATGACCAACTGAAAGGCATGACCTCGTTTAATGTGTGTTGAATGTGAAGGTTCATGTTGCTATTTTAGCAATACTCCAGCCATATCAGGGCGGGGTATAGCAGACATGGCCCATGGGGGGATCGAACCCAGGTCAGCGTTTTACTCACCCTCGTTTAACCAGCCATTCTATGCTTAATGAAACTGATGTTCAAGTAACATAAACTCCTGAGTGAAAAAAATACATTAAACTAAAACACACCATTTATCATCACTTGTCTTCAGATCTTGCTTTGTGATTGTTCCGTCAGTTGTGCTCATGGAACGTAATAGTGTTTAATCTGACGTAAATGCCTTGTCACATAACAACTGTCTCTTCACACTTTGAGTTACTGAAAGTCCGCTGGCAGGCTTATGTAATGCAAACATGTTTCTTCGAAAATAAATCTTTATAAATTTGAATAAACGATACCATAATAAGCATACGTTGTTTGGTTGAGCCCACAAGAAAATCCGCTAAAGCAACTCATAATGACTTTCCAATTATAGATATCCGTAAATGGAGTTGTCATATCACTATGTGTGCGAGGTTAAAAGATACGTTGGGTGTCAAATGGTCCTGGTTCATATTCTTGAAGGGATGAGTGTTTTACTGTTAAACATCAAATGGGTAGTTGTGGTACGACTTGGTGGCATTCTGGAAGGGCTTTGACTGCGCAATAATGGGTGAACAGTTTTCTCATGTACATTATTTGATGATAATAGGTGAACAGTTTTCTCATGTACATGATTAAATGCATAGGGATGATTAAAATTATATATGAGTGATTGATGCCAATCTTGGAAATGGCATTTGCAAGTCATACTGCCATAACAAAATGGCTAATGCTCAAGTTAATATCCGATTTGTTGCTAACTCCCAAGGTGGACAGAACTTAGTTTTCAACGGACACAGATTCCTAATTAAGAACAGAAGAAACACCTCCAAACATTGGCGTTGCTGCAGGAAGGACTGTCCGGCGACAATCAACAACATCACCACCTATCGTGACGTCCACAACTACCCAGGAGACAACAAAGGTGTTGTCGTTCAAGCGAACTGAATATTTCTGCTGTAAAGTGAATTTGAAATGCAATACGTAATCTATCAATATGAAATATATGCAATTTTATGAAACATATGCTTGCAGACATGCAACAGACTATAGGTAGCCCACAGTAACGTATCCTTCATATATTAATATTTTTCCCATTGTGAAAGAAACCCCATTATGCTGTTGAAGGAAAAAAACATAGAAATATATAACACTACTCTTATCAGAACTGATTTTACTTTAGGCAAGCTTTGGCGGGGTAGACTGGGGTGTTCTTAAAATGTCTGCGATGATAGAAGGGAAACTATATCCTTACTGTACGCTTTTCTACTGCAGTGTAGCTGCCACGTTTCACTGTGCATTTCGTGTTCACAGTGTGAATGGTGACAGCTATTTTATGTATAAAGGCTGTCCTGAATAGCGTTTGTTTCTGTAGACTGATATAGCTTTCCAGTTGCATTCCCTCTTACATACTTTCAAGACATTTCCTCGGATTTGCACCTTGCGTTCGAAACTACGAATTTTGGAATCCACTGCACGTCATAGGGACGCAACTCAACCTTAGGACTAGTGAGTTGGTTTTATCGCTGCTGTGAACATTGGCATGCCAGCTTGATGGGCGAGGAAGCCGAATTGGTGTAGGATTTAGAGGTCAAAACTTTGTTGAAGCACACGAGCACAAGTATTGTGGTGACACAACCCGGGCGAATCTGGAATTCGAACCCATTATCATTGGTTTCCGGCACATTGATTTGCGGTCCTTTTGACGGCGTCAAGAGTCTAATATAGTTTAAATGCATGTATGGACACCTTGTGTCATAACTGACTTTTAATGTTCCATTCATAAAATTTTCACCGCTAATTTGCCTTTGACGCCAAATGGAATCTGTTTCGTCAGATAATCAAAACTAGTTATTCTCTGGCGTTGACGTTTTAACATGCGAGTGAGTGAGCAGGGTTTTACGCTGCGTTTACATATCTTCCCGAGGCAAGTGAGTTAACTGACAATGAAAGTCCAGTTTCCACCCTTGCCGAACTAGGCTGGTATTATGGAGTTAGATTTTGGCTGGACTAACGAGTCTATGCATAGTCCAATCAAAATCGCGCAATGAAATCGAAATCCGGTTCGTAAACTGTCATGCAGAATTCGATCGATTACAGGATTTGCAAAGCATGTGCACCGCCAAGTCGTTGTCAATCTTTTCATGTTCTTAATCAAGGTGCTCACGCGATTTGGTGCACTTCTCGATGGAAGACCCGTTTTATCACAATATAGATCTTGATTATCGATCAGATCGTCTTGACTGGGCGCCGCCATTTTGTTTGAAGCAAATGCAAGTGATACGAGAGATGGAATCTGATCGGTCCATTGGAGAGGCAGAGAAGGGACATAACACGAAAAAGCCACTGCTGGCGCTACGATCAAGCCCAGGAATTCCAGCCTAGTTCGGTAAGGGTGGAATCTGGACTTTTACAGTCAGATAACTCTCTTGCCTCGGGAAGATGCGTTTACGAATGTAAAAAAGGGGAATTGATATGAAAGATAAATACAAATATTTAGATATAACACCAGCCTATCAAACTAAAAGGGGAATTGATATGAAAGATAAATACAAATATTTCGATATAACACCAGCCTATCAAACCAAAGCTTTTGTTGAACAAACGTGTTTTTATAGGGCCACGGTGAAATTTGTTTTGGTCCAAGTATCTTCCACGTAGGACTTAGTATCTCCTATGTAGGACAGCTTGAAATGTCTTTGACTTAACACCATGTTATATTGTCATAATGCATGTCTACATGTGGTTATGAATCTATCTAGAATTGTATGCAGTGTTACCTAATCCCATTCAATATTGATGTTATTTTATGTATATGTGAGCAAGTTAAACATCTATGACGCATGAGCCTTATTTCGGTCACACAGTGATTATGAACGCTGAAATTTATGCATTGCTTCCTGCTATTGGTTCAACACTGATGGTAAACCTGGCTATAAGAGAGATTAAACATCGTTAAATTCACTTCCTTGTTACAAGCGCGGACCTCCCAGCTCTGGCCACAGCAAGCAACAAGTAAGTCTGCTAATATCTCTGACAATATCCTTCACAAACCAGCTTATTATCAAACTGTATGTGTTTGTATATTTATTTAATGATGATAAGTAATCACCGTGTCACCGTAGCCTGTATAGTTATGTGGAAGCACAACGCCCACTTACACACAACTCAGGAATGAGATCATCACAATGTAGTATTCAGCATACTATCAGTGCAGGTTGATTTTAGGCCACTTTCAGCAATACTCCATTATATATCACGACGGGTTATACCAGACATGGGTCATGTGGGGATCGAACTCGGGTCAGCGTTTTAACCACCCTAGTCTTTCCACCCGCTCCTTTTTAATGTAACTGGTGTACAAGTAATATCAACCCCCGAGTAAAAAAAACACATCAAACAGACCATCTATCATCACTTGTTTTCAAATCTTGCATTGTGATTGTCTCCTCAGTTGAGCTCATGTGACGTAAATGCGTTTAATGTGACGTCAATGCCTTGTCACATAACAACTGTCCCTTCACACTTTGGCAGGCTCAGATAGATATCATGCAAACATTTTTCTTCGAAATAAATCTTTGTAAATTTGACGATAATATAAATAGCATACGTTATTTAGTGGAGCCTACAGAAGTGTTTCATGTTCAGATTCCAGTTTGGAACATCCACTAAAGCAACTCATAATGACTTTCCTATTATAAATATCACCATGAACAGGTGTGAGCGAGGTTGAAAGATACGTTGGTTGTCAAATGGTTCGGGTTCATATTTATGGAGGAATGAGGTAAAATAGGAAGTTGTGGTACGACTTTTGGGGCATTCTGGTCCACTTGGTATTTTTCATGTAAGGTAAATGCATGTCATAATCACCTTTATTTGGTCAGACGTGCTGAAAAAACAGTTTGTTTATCTCCATTCTACTATGACTCCATTCTAATAATACGCGAACTCTTTGGTGTTAGCAAATATACTGAGTGAAGCAGCATGGGTTGAGTTCAGTGTTTTGAGTGGGTTATCGATCTGAATTACGGAATCACCGAACAAAACATGGTGCTGAATATACTCAAGCAGTTTGTTTACACCATAATACTTCACTCGAACATATGACAGGCATTGAAAGCATATAAGCACGGTAACTTGGTAAGCTAACATGCAGTGGGCATCCCTAAAGAAAACAAAGCAAGCTTTGCAAGGCTTTCGCTCTATATCGCTCATTGTGACGCAAAAGACGCAAAAGCTGTTGTCTCCAAAACGTAAATACGTTCCCTTTGTTGATTTCTGTCGTGTTTTCCTGCACGAAATGTATTGCCACACGCCCTTTGAATATTGTAGTAACTGCATCTGTCCATTTCGTAACCTGTAATTGTAGATATAATTATTTTTAAATGCCTACCGACAATGACTGAAAATAGTACTATTCTATGAATATTAGCTTCCGCGGTGATGCGGCCGTCAAACCAGCTGTTTCAATCAGAGGGGGTTTATTGTGATTTAATAGCCTCTGATTGACCAATCAGAATCGAGTAAATTCCATATTCATGGTAGAATCAAAAGTAACAGATGATTACAGTAGTACAAAATGGTATCGGGTGATAGTAATGGATGAAAAAGAAAAGGAAGGACAAGACGTGATCTATCAGGTAAAGGTCAGAACCACAGTGATGTGGTAGTACACAGTCCCTATAGTATTGCCCAGATACCCTTCCATGGACCGTATGCAATGGCGTTCTGGCAGCCATATATAGTGATCCAGCCCCATATAATTACAGATCCACCCATACATGTGTCACATTGCCTTACGTTGACGTTGTCAAGACGTTCGTTATGTTAGGTCGGAATCTTGACCAGTGATGACACAACTCTGTTCGGTGATATTCGATAACAGACACGTACGTGCGCACACAGCAGCACTCAAAATCAGACTAACGTTCCCCTACAACTTACCTCAATGACGCCTCATATACCATCACATAGAACATGACTTACCAGTCATAAGTCTTATAACTTACGAGCACTCGCTATATGTTTATAAACCAACTTTTAACATTTAACAGTCAGGACGGTTCCATGCCAGTAAGTCAAGAGTGAACCTGAAAATATTACACGAAACCTGCGGCTATTCCCCCAGTTTCTACTCTCTAATCACCATTGGCGTCTGGGTAGAATGTGTCGATTTGTTCATGGTGGTCTACACGTGGTCGCCGAACAGTGCAGTTCAAGGCGCCGCAATTCGCTCATGTTTGTCAGCATCATACCCGTGTTAGTGGGTTTAATGAGAGTGGTATATGTCTGAGACATGCATCACTTCGGGCTAACAAGCTGAAATAAAACAGTGCAAAGAGATAGACATAAGCAAACATTATTTCCACAAAGACGATAAACTGTCTCTTCCTCAACGTCATATGTACGTTTCACGTGTTAATACAGAGGTTACTTGACTCGGGACTGTCACAGGGTCCGGATAAAGAGCGAGCACCATCTGAACCTACTAGTCATATCATTAATGCTGTGAAACTCGTCGTTTTGAATATACCAGGACTGCTCTCAAAGTTATCTGATTGTGAGTGTAAACCTGGATTTTCGAAAATAACTTGACATAATTGGTTTGACAGAAACATGGACCCCGAAACTGAATTTTGATGATACGTTCTGCGAAGATACTAACATTATAACAAAGGCAGAAAAAGATCGCAAATTTTGGAAGAGAATCAGGTGGAATATGTGTTCTCATCGAAATGGTTCTTATAGATTGAGTTAAAAATTCATGGATAACAGAAAGTGGTGAATATCTATCACTTGACAAGTACTGTTTGGACTCGTGTTATACTGCTGTGTGTATATTCAACCAGAAGGATCTACATGGTACGACAGTAATGTTGAATCTACGAAAGGTATATTGCTATTCCGGACAACTGCCTGACATTCTAGGTGATGTTGATGACGTTTTGTGGACATTTGGGTGGGACCTTTATGCAAGGACTGGTAAGGAGCCACATAATGTGGAGGATGATTTACTTGAATATCTCCATGACCAGAATACTTCAAATTGGGACTTTCTCTTAGACGATTTAATCTGTGTAGATATTCAAATGGTACAGTGCTTAATAATTTTGGAAAACATTTTATTAATTTATGTTCTGTTTTGAATGTACACAATATGAATGGCCGTTGTGGACGTGATTCCGGGAAACTTGACTTGACATTTGTTGGCAATGCTAGGTCAAGTGCTATCAAATATGAGCACCATAAATATATTTTACTTGTGTGAAAATGTAGTCGGATACCCTTGATTAGATCGAAGAGCAAACATGATTCTGACAAGGTTACTGTACCACTGATTATATATTTATTATTATATTTTATTATTATAGATAGGTAGATTCATGGTGAACATGAAAAATTATTCTCTATATTTCTGCAAGTCACATCCTTATTTAGATTAGGACGCAAAGTATCGGAACACAACATCACAGTCTCACATTCCGATGCTGTTTATTCAACAGGTATATTTATATTATTATATGATAACCTATATGGGCTAAAATATGCAGTGTAATAACTTTTTCATATTTGAACAGTGATTCTCGAAGCTGATTGGTCAGTTGAACAAAGATCAATTTTCATTGGACAACGGAACTATTTTTTTCTCGTCCCATTCATTCACAAATCCACGCCTTTCCCTCCATATGTTTTACGTACTACAATCTCACTGACTCGAGGTTTATTTTTAAGACAATAAACATAGTTTCATATAAACAACATTATTTCACATGATTTTCGTTTTACAGTAAAAACCAAAACTACATTGTACGTCTGCGTTTGTAAACAAACATTGCTGGCCATTTGACACCTGTCAAAGTATATAACCTCCTTAAAGCGGACGGAGATTTGACTGACATGAAGACCTCTGAACACATTTAATGTCTTTGTTGTCAAAACTACATATGGCCAGATTAAAGTTTCAACATTCAGATTGTGATGTTGCCAGAAACTGTTTCTAGAGCGACAAGATCATTACCACCAAGTCCGCGTTTGCGTCTGTGTTAGAGGACTTGCTGTTCGATGAATTTTTCGACCAACCGAATCCAAAAACCGGACAGGTTTGCCTTTTTGAACGATGTTGACATCGATAACTGCCAATGAAAATGAAAACACAATGAAAAAGACTAACCTTGACAAGCTGACATGAATGTAGTTCGCAAATCTATTAAGGTAAGAAAAACACGAAAATAGGACTACACACACTTTCAACGATGGCATGAGAATAAAAACAAATTCATTTTGCAACAACCAATCAGACTTTCCGAAAGACATTCTAAAGATACACTATTTCGTAGAATTTTGAAACGTTGTAAGAAATAAGAAATGACACTTTTGTATACAATGTATACGTTTTTATAACCGCGACGTCAGCACAGTACGGCGCTGAGCGGTATGCAGGCTGACTGACGTCCGGGCACCATGAGGGTTAATGACACAGGAAAGGTACAACTAAACAATATTCTTTGCACATTTATCATTTCGGCATGCACATCAGACGATTAAGAATTCGAAATGTCTACTTTGAAGGAGATCAAGTGTAGCATAGAGTGTTACCTTAGCGACACGATTACCCACATGTGGTTGCGAAATCGATGCACTTTACAGGACTCGGAAATATTTTGAAAATCAAAACAAAAATAATTATAAGTGCAAGGAAAACTTACCCCAGCGAGCTGATCCTGTGTTCGATATTGAACTAACCTAAACGAACTCTGTGAATGCGGACAGCTTAGCACCAGATACCGTGTTAGTCTATAAACAGGTATTCGACCTTTATGAATCACATCAAAATATCAACTCCCGTCACCTGACTCTGTCCACTCCAACAGCACGTTTGACAAGTCCTCCTAAAATCCCACATGCACATGTTTCCCATCAGTCACACTTGTCTCAAATCACACACGATGTTCATTTAACTTGTCCGGATGTAACGTCGGTTCTCTTGTCATTCCTGGTTTCGACTGTCTCATATCTGGGTCAAGTCGGGCCATTCATTCCGACACTGACAGCAATCGTACTTTTCAAAGTTTACCTTCTTTTCGTCACTTTTCTCTAACAAACAAGACTTCTGTACATTCTGTCTTTGTTGCTGTTATAGTTTTGGGCATTATTTTCAAATGACAAATGAAAAATTTGACAGGTTTTCCGTGTTTCCTCTTCTCAATGTGAAATGCATGTCTCTGCCAATGCACGACGGCGGCTGTCTGTCAGTGACGAGACCTTGGCAAAACAAGCCTTGATTAAAAAATTTGATGAGCATTTTTGGAAACCTGTCGTCTTTATCAATGCTAGATAGCGCACGCTGTGTAAATCGGACAGAAATATAACTGCAATAATGTGATCTTTATAGTTTTTTTACAGAGCTTTATTTTTCACGGGTAACAACACGTTAATTGAGTAACGCGATTGGAGTGAATGGACAGTGTTTTTTCACACGCGGATTGATACAAAACAGCTGATCGACGACAGTTTTTTTCCCTTGAAACGTCTTTAATATAATTATGGGTAATAAATAGAATAACCCACTCGGTACGACTGATTACGTAAAAAAGGATCTCGCGGGTTATTCTAAAAATGTTTACCCAATTTTGGAAGAAACCCCGTTATGCTATTGAAGGAATAAAAAATAGTAAAATATAACACTACTCTTATCAGAACTGATTTTACTTAACACACACTTTGGTCAGGTAGACTGGTGTTGTCAATGGAATATTTGAGATTTCATCTTTAAACCATACAATGTATCAAAATATGTATTTCCTTCTTGAAACCGCACTTTTATTTCATTGTATTTAGTCACCATGGTGCGTGAAATACTTGTAACAAGGCAACATCAAAATAAACAAATAACTATACGTCATTCAGGGAGTTATTCATGTTTCTACATTTCATGTTTTAACAATGTTCTATTTCTAAACTGATACAATCCTGGAAAACAGGTTTAACCTTGTCGAGAGTCGTATGCTTAAGGGGCGGACAGTTTTATGCAACACTCTCATTACTTCCTGGTCTCAGGGCGAGGCATCCAAACTCGTCCACAACATGCAAAGGGTAAGTCTGATCTCCCTTATTTATGTTCGTGCTCCCCCACCATCCAGCTTTTTATGACACATGATATCAAGAGGTGCTTTGCCCAAGTCAATATCCCAGCATTAGGGTGCTTTATGCGTTGTAATCTATCCACAGAAAGGAGTGAGTGAGTGAGTGAGTTTAATTAAAGTCACGTCGGCAATATTTCAGCCATAATCCACAAAAAGGAATATCCCTCGGCTATGTATTTGTCCAAGAGTATGAGCAATGAAATAACGCACGGTTTTTCAAGATATTTATTTCCCATGCAAAGGTTAGTCAAGTGTTCATTTTGACAAACGCGGGAACGTATGACACAATTCTTTAAATGATCAAACAACAATTAAAGTCGTATGACGCTCTTTCAAATTGTCATAGAAAAAAGTGTATTCAAGTTTAATATGGTGTTACACCACTTGGGAGTTTGTACCTTGAGTGTAGGGGGTAAATGTTACAACGATGGTAGAAGTAAACTTATATCCTTAATGTACACATTGCTACTGTAGTGTGTGTGCGCGTTTCACTGTGCATGTCGAGTTCGTGACTAGTGACAGCCATTTTATGTGCCACGGTTGTCCTGAATAGCGTTTGTGTAACTCGACATAGCATTCCAGTTGAACTCCCTCCTTTCAAGTATTTGCCTTCCTATTCCAGTTGCGCATTGACACATGTATAGTCTATTCAACTATCAAACCGTATTGATGTAGGTTTTAGAGGTTACCACTTTGTTGAGGCATGCGAGCAGGGGTATTGGATTCGAACCCACGAACAATGGTTTCTAGCACATTGGTTTGCGGCCCTTGTGACGGCGTCTATAGTCTAATATAATCTAAATACCTTCCAGAAAGTTCCATACCATGCTTGATTATCTATAACTGTTCTAGAAGATTACAGATGACACCCCTAAAAGCATCTTAGTATAGTAACTTCCACTCCACTACTTACATTCCTGACAACTACTTATCGTTCAAATACAATCTTCTGCACTTCTACTGAATCTTAACAGAAACTATGCAATACAATTACAACATTGTGCAAATATACATCACACTGCCATATACCAGTATCCAAATGAACACGTATACTGTGTATACTATTGAGATCGGCTCTCACGTTGCGTCTCAAATGATTTATGGACTGATAAGTTGGTAGTTGGTAGGAAGTGAGCTAAGCGTTATCTGCATGAATATTAAACACACATAAACATGTAATATGCTTCTGTCATTAACTGGAACATCAACTTAAAACATACATATGTTTATTGCTATAAAGAGGCAACTTTACATGAGCGGGAACAACATTTTTAATTGTTAACTCATTTTATCAACAAACAAATATATGATAGTAAGATCCGCTGTTGCAATTGCATGGTCACAAGAATGATTATATCAATGACATACATTTCTCATACATACAGGTTGTATCGTGAATGAGTGAGTACGTGAGTGAGTGTTGTTTTATGTCGCTTTTAGCTATTTCAAAGTGAGGGACACAAGAAATGGCTTCATACATTGCCTGTTGACGATAAATTTTCGTGAGAGGCAACTAACGGGATTGGCTGGGTTTGCTCAGTGACTCGCATGCCATCGTGTCCCATTTTCGTAGAACGATGGTCAATCACTGATTTGTCTGGTCATGACTCGATCATAGGTGGGCAGTCGAGTAGCATAGTGGTTAAAGCGTTCGCTCGTCCCGCCGAAGACCGGCCGGGTTCTATTCCCGACATGGGTACAATGTGTGAGCCCATTTTGTGTGTCCCCCGCCGTGATATTGCTTGAATATTGCTAAAAGCGGCATACAACCTCACTCACTCATCTCACTCAGAGCATGGGATAGTGTAATATTCTTTTAAGCTGTGTAAGATTTTAAATATATTTTCATGAAACGGTAGGAAAATAGTGTTAAATAGTGAATCAATAACATTCATAACGTAAACTAAGTGTAATAGTTGAACAGTGGACTGAGGTGTCTGTTAGCGAACTGGATGTGTTAGTTATGACACAAAGGAACAAAGGTCAGAGGATAGTTGTGTCCAGCCAGCGTAGCGTATTTATTCAACAAGAATGTGTGTTTGTGAGAACCGTCGATACGCTTACAAGGAAGTATGATAAATGTTTTTTGTACACCAAAAGTTCATTTTAGTTCCCTCTGACACAGTTTTGCATAGACATTGCCCCTACATTTTCTGAAACCTGTTTTAACATCCTTGACAACATAACAATTACGTATCCTTCAGTAACATTTGGTTTGGATTTGGTTTGTTGTTTTACGCCACACTCAGCAATATTCCAGCTATATGTCGGCGGTCTGTAAATAAACGAGTTTGGCTCAGACAATCAAGTGATTAATTGGGATCGATGACCTGCATCAACCAAGTCAGCGACCCTGACCACCCGATCCCGTTAGTCGCCCTTTACGACAAGCATAGTCGCCTTTTAGTGCAAGCATCCTCACGGGTCACACATCAGTAACAAAGCTCAATTAATGTCTCCTTCTATGTAAGCTTTTGTTTGATATATTCATTGTTTAGATCATAAACAGCCTCGTGAAGATCTGGGTTAGTGTTGGTTTTCAGCAGCCCATGCTTGTCAAAAGGGGCGACTAACGGGACCGGGTGGTCAGGGTCACTGACATGACGATAATTTCGGTATATGTCACCTTCAATGTGTCCTCCTATGAATGTCAAAACTGCATCTACCAGTACCTTTGTGGATATATTTATATCATTATAACTTATATAATTTGTAATTCCCGAAAATGGAAATGACATGTCATCTGAATAGGTTTGAGCAGCGAGGTTAGCTGATTTGTTGGATTCATTTTATGTTAACCAGCAGTCTCAAAGTTGCACCAACTGTTACATGTAGATCAACCGGCTGTTTACGTGTGAAGTGGTTCTGGTTGGCTAAATGTGGCTGAATTTGTTTTCAGATTTCATCGGACAAGCACATGGACGATGTTTCTGGTGTATGTTCTACTTCTTGTCTCATTGCCGGACTCCTCACAAGGTAGGTCCTTACTACCGGATTCATACAGTTTGAACATCGGTGTTTTGATTCATACCTCAATCATCCGAAAACAATACACAGTCAATCCTAAAGTAAAAGACATAATTATCAAGGCATCATAGTGTGCCTAGGTGAGGAGTGTATGTTGTTGTTCTAACTATATCACAGATGTACAATTAGGTGATTGTGGGGAAACGTTAAACAAGAGGCATGCTTAGATATTAGATACTCGTAGTCATTCTATTTGTTTCTACAGAAGATTGTCACTGTCAGAATGGATGCACGAATTTCCCTGGTTCTCCTTGCCCAGGAACAACGTGCCAACCAGACTGGTTTGGGAGTTACTGCCAAAAGCGTGAGTAAAAGTACAACATAAATAGTTTCATTCAGAGAACTGTAAGCAGATATATAGTAAGCATAAAAGGTGCCATTGTTGTATCATGAAATACTGTGGCATAATATGACTTATTATTGATATACATGTATACACATTATGGATGTAACAAAAAAGTAATTTATAGGCACCACATATTCAAGATATGAATTTATGAATATTACACAACAATTTACCGAGCAAAGGTCACATGCAAATTCCAAACATGTCCTAGAACTGGTTTAAAAACGAGAACATCAGCAAATGTTGAAGTAGCATTTTGCCAAGAAGGAAAAAAAAGTCAACAATGAGATTCTTTACTTGGACGATGTTAAAAAAGTACGATTTTGAGCTATACCTTTCAATACTTCTTTTGAAAATACAGGTTTCTAAGTTGGATTGTTCAATGTGTTCGGCATTTTAAGTGCGGACTTTGCTAGATTGATTATGCTGCCGAGAACGACTGTGTTTTAATATTTGATCTATTTCGTTAAAGGCAACATAGCACGTGTAAATTCGACACGGCAGAGTAGCGAATTGCAAGGATTTGGTGATCCCTTTCCATCTGACAGAGCTGTTGATGGCAATACTGACCAAAGGTTGGAGCATGGAAGTTGTACGCACACGGGCAACACGACGTCCAGAGGAGAATGGTGGCGTGTTGACATTAATACCACATTGGAGATTAGACGGATGAGAATATATCTCCGTAATGCAAGTGAGTTTGACACATGTTTAAATAATATACATCCTGTTCAAGAGAGGACATGCGTGTACCAACAGGAGTACCCGCTCGTTGCGTTCTTTAGCCATGGCAGGATCCTAAGCCCCATCCCCGAATATTACACAATTAGTTGCTCTCTTAAGAGATTTCATGGTTTGTTGTTGAACGCCCACTAAGCAATATTCAATTTATATGACGTCAGTCTGTAAATACATTGATTGACATCATGAGCATCGAACTCCACAATTCGGATGCGACGACATGCATCAAGTAAGTCATATATATGATATAACGTCATTTCTTATGTAACCCAAGGAATGTCTTCAACATATATTACATCAGACTATTACTCGCATTGTTCTACAAATTGTGCTTGTTCAGACGCCAAATTCATAATATTTACAATTATCAACATCAAAAGGATAAATTCCAACATGCATGTATGCCGCTACAATACCACCAGGACCTAATCAGGGTTACACATTATACCTATACACATCTTGTATTATCACATAATGTTTGTTGTTCACATAACGTGTGTAGTCACATCATCGATCTGCACAATTCGATTGCAATGACATGCATAAAGCAAGTCAGCAATTCTGACCCTCGATCCTGTTATTTGCCTTTTACTACAGGCATTGGTTGCTGAAGACCTATTTTAACCCAGATCTAACCCGGGTTTTGTAAGAGAAGTTAAGTAGGTGAACGCAGTCTGACCACACAGACTATGTACATACATATGATATGTGGTGAATTCGTATTCGTATACAATTATCAACACAAGAAGGATAAATACCAACATGTGTAATTTATATCACAACATATACATGTACCACAGGGCCTTATCGGGGCTACACATTATACCTATACATATCTTGTATCATCACATAATGTTTGTTGTTCACAGATCCTGACCGCAACTCTGGCCTTAAGGTGGAGGTTGGTGACCACCTGTGTTACACATTGTCTGAAGACAATGGACAAGAGACTGTTTTAAATATTACCTGTGGCGAAGCTTTGAATGGTTCATCTGTAAAAATAAGTGTCAATGGACCCTACCTGACATTATGTGAGGTGCAGATATTCCGTGAGTAGTCATGCTGACATGTTATTTTCCTTATTTGCAATACATATTATTATTTTATAGCATTAACTAAAAACATCGGAATATAAACACGAACATAGGATATGATAACGAGAGCTGTCTTTAAATAATAATATTATAAGTAACGGATAGAGGTTTAATGACAGTATTGTATCGGGGTATAAAAGGACAGTTGCGAGAACAAAGAATGAGGCGAAGAAACCGTTCCATTTATCCCGATAAAGTTGTGTCACAACTCCCCCCGTGTTCTACATGGGTCCCAAATTACAAACGCCTATTGGATCAGATTCATTAGGTTTTCTCTGATTTGTATCTCATAGTATGTGTACTTGTAGAATGCAGTGATGGATGGTTTGGAGACGACTGTGACAAGCAGTGTCAGTGTCAGGATACAGCTGAAGTATGTGACAAGGAGACTGGCAACTGCAAGCGTGGATGTGCTGCCGGAAAACATGGACCTGGGTGTCAGCAAGGTATGACAAAATGTGAAATTAGGAAATCGTCCATCTGGTAGATATTCAAGTTGAGTATCAACGTGATTCTAAAATATTGTCTGTACACTCAGAAAGCTTTGTTGATGTGATTTTTCAAATGGCTTAAGGAACACACACTTCAGAATATAATTATTTAATGTCATTGTATGTGTCTTGTGTATTGTAGAATGCAACAATGGTTTGTTTGGATCTGACTGTAACAAGCCGTGCCAATGTCTAACTGCCTCTGAAGCGTGTAACAAGGAGACTGGCCACTGTAGTAGTGGGTGTGCTGCTGGGAAACAAGGTCCAGGATGCCAGCAAGGTTTGACAAACGTCTATTTGTACCCATTATTTATCTGTTACAGTCTGGTGAAAAAATATCCATTCACAAGCAGTGTCAACTGATGCCATATAGGTAATCTTTGAAAGCATTTATTTCGTATTTAATGGATTATGTAAATGTAGTCATCAATACAGGTTTTCCTTTTTAAAAGCAGCGATTATTAATTGTAACATAAAAGAAGGTATGTTCTCTGATCTGATCGTGTTGATATCTACCTATCCGTGCAGATTGTGGCCAACAACATTATGGGGTCAACTGTTCCTCCACTTGTGGTCAGTGTAGCGGGTGGTCCGACTGTAAGAAGGATGATGGAACCTGCACACAAGGATGTCAGCAGGGTTACAATCCCCCTTTGTGTAAAAGTGAGACGTTATTTTATACGGAAAAATACAATGAATTCTGCTTTTAGCTGAAATTTGTAATGATTGTGAAAATGAATGTTTTCGCTTCTATCAACTGCGTTTGAAATGCCTGGTGTCTCCTGTTAGGTTGTGGGTATAAGCGGTGGTGTTTGGTGTTGTGTGTAACACCTACCTAGCATCATTCTTACTATAATGTTAGAAGATCCGTCAGTGTTGTATTTTTATAGATATCAAGCTTTTTTGTTTGGTCTCATGTAAAACAATGTGGAGATGATCTCCAAAACAATGTCATTTCATTTCAACAACTATTACGCACATATACGTTTATTTGGTAGCTGCCAAACGAGATACAGAGATACGGGACATTCTGTTTCAGAGTCGCATTGCATACACCCCAACGTGAAATGGTGTCATCAACATAAACATAAACTTTCCTTTCTAATTTCTAATTTCAAGGGGGCACGGGTGGCCCAGTCGTCTAAGGCGCCACGATTCGCTGTGCAGAGTTGCGTCCCTTGGGCACGCATGAAACCTCTGATTGTGGGTTCGAATCCCGGTTCGCCCCAATCATGTTTATAGGTTTGTCAGCACCATACTCGTGCTCGTGGGTTTCACTGAAGTGGTAAACGTCTGAGACCTGCATCACTTCGGGCTTTCCTCCCACATTAAGCTGACACGCCTTGATATAACTGGAATACTGTTACTGTTAGCGGCGTTAAACCCAACCCACTCACTCACTCAATTCTAATTTAAAACTGAAAGAAAAATAATCACGTGCGAAACGTGGAAGGTATAAATAGTAAAGATACAGTCTGGATATCCCAAAGTTACCCCTCGTGGGACCCAAGGTGATGTGACTAAGCTGGATAGGTTCCCCTTCGGATTCAATCGGTTCCCCTGATTATTATGGATGCATGTGTGTACATGAGGTTGACACAATCCAAAGATTTTCCTTGACGCATGGTGGATTGTCATGCTGAGTTTCATACCCTTTCTCTCTTTACATGACATGTGGTTGTTCTGAAATTGAAGTTCTCTAAATGTCCCAACACATTGTGTGTATATTATATGTTTATTTCATAGTTATAACATTACCTGAATGTTTAAGAGCTACCATGGTCTTAACATATGATAAGTCTAGATTGCGATTTATGTAAATGGCCCTTATGGTGTGTGTGTGTGTGTGTGTGTGTGTGTGTGTGTGTGTGTTTACCATTCCCTGCATTTATAACCAGTAGGATGAACATACCTATTTCCAAAAGTAACCGAATAATACCTTACTCCTATCTCCATACGTCATATGTGCCTGGTTTGTATTGGTCCAAGTGTACATCACAATGTGGCCAATGTCGGAACAAAGCTTCTTGTAACACGGTATATGGGGATGTGGTTTTTGGTGTCAAACTGTATATCAGAGGCCACTGTGTCAAAGGATATACAACTCACATTTTGATTACAAACACCAATGACACAGCTGCACTGTGCTAAAAGACACGTAATTATCCACATGCGTACATCACAAATATGTTCACTGCACAATTAAAACAGTGGTTTTGAACATGTACTGAACATGTATTTTCTTCATTCTGTTACAGCTTGTGCTCCTTGGTACTATGGGTCCACGTGTACACGTTGTGGCCGCTGTCAGAACACTGCTGCTTGTAACCTGACAAATGGGAGATGTGATTCTGGCTGTCAAACTGGATATCAGTATCCACTGTGTCAAGGTAGCTGTATCTTACATTTAGATTACATTCACAACGTAACTGAACTAGTCCGCGCTATGATTAGAAAATTACACATTATATACAAGTAGGATATACATGCACGTGAACACCTTTGATCCATTTGAAAATCTTCTCACTCTTTCTCAATCCAGACCAATCCGTATAGTTTAGCTGAGCATCAAGAAGGAAATATGGAGTACCAGATAGTGAGACAATGCATGATCCATGCAATGTGTCTCTCAATATGTTGTATATCGGTTTATATCGAATCTTGATTTGATTTTAAATTAAAGAAATGTATGCACGGCATAATTGCCTTACCGGCTCATTGCAGTGTATTTTAGAAACATTGTTGAGATGATGTTTTACTGACAAAGTCGTATCCTGATACAGCTTGTGTTTCTGGTTATTATGGAAACCCGTGTACATGAGGCAACTGTCTGAACAAAGCTGCTTGTAGTCAGTATGTGACATGTGGTAATGGGTGTCAAACTGGACATCAGAGTTCATTATGCAAATGTATGTCTAACCTTATAATGTCATTACAACGAATGTTAAATGGTACCAGTTACATCTTCAATGAATGTTAATGACAATGCATTCTATTGTATCAAAAGATTTAAGCATACGTTTACCAGCTGTTTTGATTGTTTATAGACCTATGGAGTGTCTTAATCGTCCAAGTAGCTTTCACAATGTTTCAAACAGGCAATTACAATCTACATCAGCCAAGCAACTCAGAGAAGAAGATGTGATTATAACATCGCGATGGGTAGTTTCATCCTTTCATGCAGCCTTTAAACATAATCGTCTTCTATTCAGTGTGTGAAGTTCACTTCTACGGACCTACCTGCCAAGGTTGTGGACAATGTAAGGACGATTCCCCATGTTCAGTGCTTAATGGGACATGTTTGACTGGCTGTAAACCTGGATACGAACCTCCACTGTGCAACACAGGTAACATATTTTATTTCATCTGAAATGAATATATGAAAAAAGTAGTGATTACATAACACATGAAAATAGATACATTACAGTGGCATCACACTGTCAGTTCCAATTTGTACTCTACACACAGCATGTCCGGCTGGTTTCTACGGGTCGCCCTGTAGGCAGTGTGGACACTGTCAGGACAACACCAACTGCTCCAGGCAAGATGGGACATGTTCTCCTGGGTGTGAGGCTGGATATCAACGACCGCTGTGCCATGAGAGTATGTAATAACATAGACACATTCTATCCCGACTTTGTGGAGAACTTGAACTTACTTGCATGTGTTGGTTATTGTAGTGTCTGCAGTGCGATTTTTCGCACTTAATCGAATGCATGCCTGTGATATCATCTAATGAAACGTCTCAGAATACAACTTATCTTTCATTAACACAGGTAGCAAATCTAATTTCATCTGGAGTCAATATATTTAAAAGTAGTGATTAGGTCATACATGTAAATAAATATATTATATTGGCATCACAATGTCAGTTCCAATTTGTACCTACTGATACACAGCATTATGGTTTGATGTAGGTTTGTGATACACGTTAAACATGATAAGGGAAGATCACTCCTACATAGTAATAATTATTCCCCTTTCTGCATTTTATATGGTTATTCTATTCCATTTTAAAAGAGTGTCCAGACACATTTTATGGAGTGAACTGTTCGTCAAGTTGTGGCCAGTGTCGTACATCAACAACTTGTCACCATGTGAATGGAAGCTGCCTTGAAGGGTGCAGCAAAGGTTACAAAGAACCTTTGTGTAAAGGTAATAATATAGCAACATTATCTCAAATAAATGACATGTGTAAATTACGTTTCTTTTCATGTTGTACAGACACTAAAATGGAAAATAAGAATGACATGTTTGGAGCTTAAATAAAGAAAACTCGATCATCCATCAATATATCCTACTCAGCAGCACTGAACTTCATCCTGAAGCCTTGCTTGATGGTGATTTTACCGGATGGCCCACCGATGGGGCATGAAACGCTTTATAGAGAGCTTCATAAGCACATGCTATGAAATAGTGGGAATCGTACAATGGACACCGATTTCTCACGGTTATGGCAGAAGTATTGTCACCTATATTTGAGTAATGACACAATTCCTTAAGTGCAAAATCATACTTTCTAGCAGCACCATATATACGTTTCTATTGTGGTAACAACTGTCAAAGACCAGATACGTTTCACAAAAAAACCATGATAGAAATACCTGAGATCCTGCTTAATACCAATACTCATGCAGATTATCTTAATCACACTTAAGTTGATATGGAATTAATTCCACACAAAATTTTATGTCATTTGAATTAAAAATAACTGCCTGCTGACTGACATTGAATGTTTCATATTGTGACCTGCGTCATTAAATCTCTCAGAACATCTGGTTTCAGAAAGTGTGTCATTAAGCCTCTCACAATATCCTGGCTTTAGAATGTGCGTCATTAAGCCTCCCACAACATCTACTTTCAGGATGTTCATCATTAAACCTGTCACAACATCTGCTTTCAGAATGTGCGTCATTAAACGTCTCACAACATCTGCTTTCAGAATGTGCGTCTTTAAACGTCTCACAACATCTGATTTGAGAATGTACGTCATTAAGCCTCTCACAACATCTGCTTTCAGAATGTGCGTCATTACGCCTCTCACGTCATATACTTTCAGAATGTGCGTCATTATGCCTCTCACAACATCTACTTTCAGAATGTGTGTCATTAAGCCTCTCACATCTTTCAGAATGTGCGTCATTACGCCTCTCACATCATATACTTTCAGAATGTGCGTCATTATGCCTCTCACAACATCTACTTTCAGAATGTGCGTCTTTAAGCCTCTCACAGCATCTGCTTTCAGAATATGAGTCATTAACCCTATCACAACATCTACTTTCAGAATGCACGTCATTTAACCTCTCACAACAGCTTTTTTCAGAATGTGTGTCATTACGCCTCTCACAACATCTACTTTCAGAATGTGCGTCATTACGCCTCTCACAACAACTACTTTCAGAATGTGCGTCATTACGCCTCTCACAACATCTGCTTTCAGAATGTGAGTCATTAAGCCTATCACAACATCTACTTTCAGAATGCGCGTCATTTAACCTCTCACAACACCTGCTTTCAGAATGTGCGTCATTACGCCTCTCACAACATCTGCTTTCAGAATGTGCGTCATTAAGCCTCTCACAACAACTACTTTCAGAATGTGCGTCATTGAGGCTGTTACTACACCTGCTTTCAGAATATGCGTCATTTAACCTCTCACAACATCTGCTTTCAGAATGTCCGTCATTACGCTTCTCACAATATCTACTTTCAGAATGTGCGTCATTAAACCTCTCATTACATCTACTTTCAGAATGTGCGTCATTACGCCTCTCACAACATCTGCTTTCAGAATGTGCGCCATTAAGCCTCTCACATCTTCTTTCAGAATGTGCGTCATTACGCCTCTCACAACATCTGCTTTCAGAATGTGCGTCATTACGCCTCTCACAACAACTACTTTCAGAATGTGCGTCATTACGCCTCTCACAACAACTACTTTTAGAATGTCCGCAATTGAGCTTGTTACTACACCTGTTACTACACCTACACAGGTCATTAAACATGTCGCAACATCTACTTTCAGAATGTGCGTCATTGAGCCTGTTACTACACCTGCTTTCAGAATGTGCGTCATTAAACCTCTCACAACATCTGCTTTCAGAATGTGCGTCATTACGCCTCTCACAACATCTGCTTTCAGAATATGCGTCATTAAGCCTCTCACAATATCTGCTTTCAGAATGTGCGTCATTAAGTCTCTCAGAACACCTACTTTCAGAATGTGCGTCATTACGCCTCTCACAACATCTGCTTGCAGAATGTAAGTCATTAAGCCTCTCACAACAACTACTTTCAGAATGTGCGTCATTTAGCCTCTCAAAACAACTACTTTTAAAATGTACGTCATTGAGCCTGTTACTACACCTACACAGGTCATTAAACATGTCGCAACATCTACTTTCAGAATGTGCGTCATTGAGCCTGTTACTACACCTGCTTTCAGAATGTGCGTCATTAAACCTCTCACAACATCTACTTTCAGAATGTGCGTCATTAAACCTCTCATTACATCTACTTTCAGAATGTGCGTCATTACGCCTCTCACAACATCTGCATTCAGAATGTGCGTCATTAAGCCTCTCACAACATCTATTTTCAGAATGTGCGTCATTTAGCCTCTCACATCTGCTTTCACAAGACTATAGTTTCAGAATGTGCGTCATTTAGCCTCCTCTCACATCTTCTTTCAGAATGTGCGTCATTACGACTCTCACATCATACACTTTCAGAATGTGCGTCATTATGCCTCTCACAACATCTGCTTTCAGAATGTGAGTCATTAAGCCTATTAAACCTCTCACAACACCTGCTTTCAGTGCGTCATTTAGTCTCTCACATCTGCTTTCAGGTTTTGGGGGGGAATGTGCGTCATTACGCCTCTCACAACATCTGCTTTCAGAATGTGAGTCATTAAGCCTATCACAACATCTACTTTCAGAATGCGCGTCATTTAACCTCTCACAACACCTGCTTTCAGAATGTGCGTCATTACGCCTCTCACAACATCTGCTTTCAGAATGTGCGTCATTAAGCCTCTCACAACAACTACTTTCAGAATGTGCGTCATTGAGGCTGTTACTACACCTGCTTTCAGAATATGCGTCATTTAACCTCTCACAACATCTGCTTTCAGAATGTCCGTCATTACGCTTCTCACAATATCTACTTTCAGAATGTGCGTCATTAAACCTCTCATTACATCTACTTTCAGAATGTGCGTCATTACGCCTCTCACAACATCTGCTTTCAGAATGTGCGCCATTAAGCCTCTCACATCTTCTTTCAGAATGTGCGTCATTACGCCTCTCACAACATCTGCTTTCAGAATGTGCGTCATTACGCCTCTCACAACAACTACTTTCAGAATGTGCGTCATTACGCCTCTCACAACAACTACTTTTAGAATGTCCGCAATTGAGCTTGTTACTACACCTGTTACTACACCTACACAGGTCATTAAACATGTCGCAACATCTACTTTCAGAATGTGCGTCATTGAGCCTGTTACTACACCTGCTTTCAGAATGTGCGTCATTAAACCTCTCACAACATCTGCTTTCAGAATGTGCGTCATTACGCCTCTCACAACATCTGCTTTCAGAATATGCGTCATTAAGCCTCTCACAATATCTGCTTTCAGAATGTGCGTCATTAAGTCTCTCAGAACACCTACTTTCAGAATGTGCGTCATTACGCCTCTCACAACATCTGCTTGCAGAATGTAAGTCATTAAGCCTCTCACAACAACTACTTTCAGAATGTGCGTCATTTAGCCTCTCAAAACAACTACTTTTAAAATGTACGTCATTGAGCCTGTTACTACACCTACACAGGTCATTAAACATGTCGCAACATCTACTTTCAGAATGTGCGTCATTGAGCCTGTTACTACACCTGCTTTCAGAATGTGCGTCATTAAACCTCTCACAACATCTACTTTCAGAATGTGCGTCATTAAACCTCTCATTACATCTACTTTCAGAATGTGCGTCATTACGCCTCTCACAACATCTGCATTCAGAATGTGCGTCATTAAGCCTCTCACAACATCTATTTTCAGAATGTGCGTCATTTAGCCTCTCACATCTGCTTTCACAAGACTATAGTTTCAGAATGTGCGTCATTTAGCCTCCTCTCACATCTTCTTTCAGAATGTGCGTCATTACGACTCTCACATCATACACTTTCAGAATGTGCGTCATTATGCCTCTCACAACATCTGCTTTCAGAATGTGAGTCATTAAGCCTATTAAACCTCTCACAACACCTGCTTTCAGTGCGTCATTTAGTCTCTCACATCTGCTTTCAGGTTTTGGGGGGGGGGGGGGGGGGGGATGGTGGCATCTTCCAAAAATGCTCCGTTACACATGTACACCCTCTAAGAAGGGTTACGACCAAATCTGGCAGGTAATGTATGAGGATTGACTTCAAATATTTTAAGAATACCTTGCACAATCAATAAGCCATTTATACATACATAATTGTACCAGTGTCAGCCAGTAAACAAACAGGAATACCGAATGATGGTATGATGAAAAACTGATTCCCTAACAGTTTCATAAAGAAATTAGCCTTCACATTGTCATGGATATAGAGTGTGTCAACAACACCTATGGAGACAACTGCCAATATCCCTGTGGCAATTGTCTTAATGGGACGTGTCAGCCCTCCAATGGCTCATGCATACTTGGTTGCGAGGAAGGCTACAAGGGCGATTCCTGCAAACGTGAGTAGATCAACAGCTTTAGGTATTTAACAATTTTCCACTTCTTTATGCTAGACGTTAATAAAGACATTTGATATTATTTATTTGTGACCGAAATTGTTTTGGAATATCAATACATCTTTGACCTTTGCCAATATCTTTCATAGTCTACCCCGAAATGAAATAGATATATTAAACTTAACCGCACGTAACACCTTAATAACTCACTCATGAACCAAAGCATGAAACTGTTTTTGACTTTTTAATATTATAGTGTCTACAAGCTCTCAAAGGGGCGACGGTTCCATGGCCAGTTCTACAGTTTGGGCAATAAGTGGGGCGGCAGTAGCTATACTAGTGGCAGTGATCCTTGTAGTCCGGTTGGTCGTCATCAAGAGGTATGTGTCATACTTATAATATCGTTTTGTAACATCTTATATTCATGAGAGATGAGTCTCTTACCTTGCGGTTGATTCCACAACAGAGTAGGTCCCAAGTACCTAAGGCAGCATACAATGTGGATAGGCATGAATCCGAACATCTTGCCTTCAGTCACCCGCTTGCCAGACTCAATGTTTTACAGATCGTGACGTATAGCCGGAATATTGCTTACTTTGATGTCAAGCAATATTCAGTCACACAACCACTGAAGCATATATGGAAGGTTTTACTTGAATATACACAACGGAACACACTATGACAAAATAAACATTATGAAAGTTGTTTGGCATTGCACATTGTACCACACTTCTAAAAGACGTTTATGCAATGAGTATTAGTTCTACCATTAATTGTACCAACATGTACATACACATTAAAACAGGGGATGGTTTATGTTCCAGAAGACGTAATATGAAGTCTCAACAAGAGGAAAATACAATTTCTCTAGGTAAAGTAAAAGGTGTGTCCTAACATGTTAGTACTACGGTTATGAACTATTATTCTCGTTTTAGAATTTTCCCTTTTTTTTTCGCAAATCAGGAACCACAATTTGCTCGCACTGATGATCATGCTATGCTTTATCTCTGTCTATATCAGGAGTACCTAACACCGAATGTGATAGAAATAATTACGATTTAAGAGTGACAACGTCGTGTCGCGTGTGTTTCAATACAATCATGACACATAGGGTATAAGTATACGTACATAGTCAATACATCAGACACCCTATTTAGTATATCTTTTTAAGGGCATTTACCTGAAATGAGCAAGATGTTGCATTAATATCTTATTGCTCTTGTTTAAGGTGAGAAGGACGCTCCTGCTGCAGGTAAACCTGCGCTACCTGAAAAGCCTGCGAAGAAACCAAAACCTCCTGCAGACAACGTGTACGAGAACTCGGAGCCATACTACAACGTCGTCCCAGCTCCTGTGTCCCTGGACAGGCTCAAGCAGTACGTCAGGGACAGAGTGACGGGCGTGGGATTCGAACACGAGTACAAGGTAGGGCGTGGTTAAATTGATAAATACAACTGTAAGCTAAAGTAAAGACATGCCTCTTTAAAGGCACATGTTCATTCGTTTCGCAAAGGAGTGGTGTTATAATGGCGTTATTCTTTCGTTATAACAGAGGAAAGTATGTAAATCCCTAACTATTTTGCCAATCGAAATCTTACCTTAAAGGTTACCTTCATGTTTTGTATATGGCATTGTCAACATGAATATACATATTATCAGTAAGGTATAGAAGGATGAATTCTTTCGAGACGTAAAAACTGCGAACACCTGGTATCATTACTGATTATCAGTGATCCATTCGCATAGTTTCCACAGTTATTTTGCCCTTTACGCCAAATGGAATCTGTTTCGGAGGAGAATCAAGAGTAGTTATAGCATTGATGTTTTATATTTTCAGCTACTCCGTTACGGAATACACGGAGCTCATGTCGAAGGTAGAAAACCTGAAAACAAAAAGAGGAACCGTTTCTTGGAACTATTTCCATGTAAGTTTTAGTGAAATAATAATGTACATGAAAGAGCCCATTATTGGCGTACATGTACGTTTTGGGGGTATTGTTTTACAATGAATCGTGTGTGCTGCAATCTACTGGTTAATAAAATCAATAACTAAATAGGATTTTAACCTCGTTTGAAAACTTGCTCTATTTCATACATCACATGCTCACTTACACCCTCAAATCTGAAAAGAAAACGATCATCAGATCCGTATTTGTCATAGTTGCACTTCCAGGTATATTTACTTTTACACTATTCTAAAGAAGATATCATATATATGTCCTGCTACATAGGTAAATGTCACAGTCATACGTAAATCAAAGTTTCAGGATTTCAGCTCATACGTTCGGGGTGATTTATATATGATTGGTAGAATAAACATATTGACTGGCCTCATATTCATATTTGCCTCATGCAGCGAACAGGAATGTTCATTTTGAACATGCTGATTTTGCTATACAAAATGAATTTATTATTCAATTTCCTTGATGATGTGACACTAGTATTCTAAATAGCGTCTCTATTAAAAACATGTTTATTGAGTAGATATCATCGTGTGTGTAGGTTTGGTCATATGAAAACATATCCTAATTTCTCTTTTGAACAGATGACGATAGTCGCGTTGTTCTGATGCCAGATGGTGATGCCACATGGGACTATATCCACGCCAGCTACATAACTGTAAGCCACACTTAATCAAATGGTTAGCTAATCCTGTATGTATATTATTCAAATCTGCCCCTTGCAAATAAAAGAGTGAGGGAAAAGTAATTTTGTATAATGTGTTTGTCATCTGTAACTGTTCAATACGTGTGTTTGTTTCAGGGCTTCTCCGAATCCAGTGTGTTCATTGCTGCACAAGGTATATGTCTTGAACGTTATTATATGTTTGGTAGATAGATTATTGGTTCCTCTATAACACATATACAACACTATTGCTATATCATTTCCTTCATTGCAAGCCTACAAAGTGGATCTGTCAACAGTTTTATTTACATACATGATTTTGGATGACCTCCTCTGTTTATTTGTTTGTTGCTAAAGCCACACCCAACACTATTCCAGCTATATGACGGCTGATCGAGTGTGGAACAGACAATCCAGTGATTGACATCATGAGCATCGATCCACACAAATGGGAAATGATGACATGCATCAGCCAAGTCAGTGAGACTCACTACCCGATGCCGTTAGTCGCCTCTCACGACAAGCATGGGTTCCTGGAGACCTGTTCCAGCCCGGCGGATCTTCACGCTTAGGCCTCCTCTTACTCGGAATTCCAGAGTCATTCCTTTCTTTATTACTCATGGACACACACCATTTTCAAATCTAAAGGTTGAAGTAATCTCATGGTCGTGGTAATTATATTCCAGGACCAAACCCTGTCACTGTGAACGATTTCTGGAGGATGGTTTGGCAGGAAAACGTATCGATAATCATCATGCTAACTAGAGTCATGGAACTAAACAGGGTAAGAGGAAGTAAAGAGCGTACTTGAACACATTCTTTTTGTAATAATCTATGATGGAAACAAGCGTTTTGGGCCCTTTGCCTTCCCCCTTCCCTCGAGGTACCTTGGCATACTTGTTGAGAGCCACTTTAAATTTAGAATCGGAGGCGCATAAGTGATTTTTTCATATGTTCATGTTTTAATATTATAGCATGAAATTCTGCAGTCAAGGTGTTAACAATGCACATAACCATATCCCCCTTTCTTTTCAGAAAAAGTGCGAACAATACTGGCCTGCCGGGAAGGAACAGAAGATGTGTGGTCGCATTGTTATCAAACCACTTTTGGATACAGTCAGGGCGGACTTTACCATCAGAAAATACAGTGTTCACCATTCTACGAAAGTAGGTCCTTTGGTCCTGCACGATACTGGAGCACATGTTGCACATATGGTGTATCCACAGGCAGATTTGGTCGTAGGGAACTGTGAATAAAATCCTGTGATCAGAGTGATAATAGTGTAACGCTTTGAGCATGCGTGTGTTGAAATATAGCGCAATGTAAGTGGTAGTTTATAATAATTACTATATAGTCGGAATCGTACTCTGCTTTTAGCAGATATTTCTTGCTATTGAAAGGGGTTTGTCACTTTTATCATTTTTGTTATATGTACTGAAAATTGGAAGTCGGAGTTGTGCAATATGTTGTTATCGGAATTGACACTTCCTCCATTTCATATGAGACATGTAGATCTGTTTCATTTAATATGTTATTTCTAGCCCTCTGACAAAAGGACAGTGACACAGCTTCACTTCACGTCCTGGCCTGACCACGATGTTCCTTCTGCGCCGGCTCTGGTCGGCTTCTGGAAGTAGTACAGGAGTCTGACATCATCAGAGGAGGACAATACCGGACCTGTTGTAGTTCACTGCAGGTATGTTGCCTGTGACTTTTCCAAGATATGATTGCACTTTCAAATAGAAACAAAATACCTCTAGCCATTCAAGTGGCACCGTTTGAAGTCCTCCACAGTGATACCCGTGTCCAGAGGATGTCTAAAGACCCTTTATACATTCATATGTATCCAGCATACCCAGTGATATACAGTCGGATACACTGATCCTTTCACTTTTACATATTCTTTTTACCTAT
Organism: Haliotis cracherodii; assembly: GCF_022045235.1. NCBI lineage: Eukaryota > Metazoa > Mollusca > Gastropoda > Lepetellida > Haliotidae > Haliotis > Haliotis cracherodii. The sequence goes on from NW_027266269.1 coordinate 20,575,247, forward strand.
ATCATGTAATCCTCATTTTAAAGATTTAAACATTTTTTGACAGCAAACCAAACCATGCTTAATATAAGATGGGATGTGTGTAGGCATTTTCATCTTTTTCTACAACATACTGTGCCTTAATTTACTGTACTATAATGATATCGTATAACTGCATTATTGCCAAGTAAACTTGGGAAATGTATCTGAGAAATGGAGGATACGGGTAGGTTAAGACGTTTCTCTAATATGTGATCCCTTATCATCACTGATCTCCGAGTACTCCACCTTCACATATAATTCCCTGGTAATTTATTACGTGCTGTTGTTTCTCTTTTTGATCTACTGTGTATCTGATCTCCAAATGACTCACCTGCATATCTGACTTGCTGGCAACGTATTTTTTATGTTTTCAGCGCTGGCGTTGGACGTACGGGGACGTTCATTGCGCTCGACAACCTCTTTGACGAAGCCGAGTCTCTGAACAAAGTAAACGTGTTCTCGTGTGTGTCCAAGATGAGAGAGGCTAGGATGAACATGGTGCAGACTGTGGTAAGTCCAACCCGTTAAGAGGCTAAACATTATTGTTTGGTAGCATTATGACAATTATGTTACTTTTAAGTCATATATGATAACCACAAGTGACTACATTCTAATGACGACATTTGTTATATACACTTTTTGCATGTTTCCAGGAGCAGTACCGCTTTGTTCATGATGTTCTTCTTGAAGCTCTTGCTAGCAAGGGGACTTTTTATACCTCTGCTGAATTTGAGAAAACAATTGGAAGTGGTTTGACATATACCAGACATGAGGAGGCGGAGATCAGCAGGCAGTTTCAGGTACACCTAATGGGCCACGAAATATCTACACAAAAACAATGCTTCGTTATTGTGTTGTTGGAAGGTGTTCACTTGTCGCGGATCTGTGATATTGCTGTATTATTGCTAAAAGTGGTGTAAAACATACTCTCTCACTAATTTGTGTTCACCCGACCAGTAACATTTGCGTACATAATCTAAACAGCTTGAATGTGATGACGGAAATGACTGGAGGATTTAAGCTTTCATTTATTTATGTGACGTTTCGGTACAGATGCTAGTACCAAACACTTATGTCAGACATGGTTATATATCACACTTCACATCTACACAGAGACTAGCAACATAATTACACGTGGATCACACGTATACTGTCTATATATGTTTTTCTCTCATATCAATTTGTGACAAAGATGTGTGAGCTTTAATGAACACTCCACACCGTACATTGCTTGTTTCCGCAGTCACTCAAAGCGATGCAGCAGGACGTAGATGATGATGCAGTGTCTGCAGCTCAACTCCCAGAGAACAGAAGCAAAAACAGGAATCAGGACATTGTACCAGGTGAAGTCAAGATAAAAATACTTCTACGTGTTGACATTTTATGAGTCAATGAGTCAATGTTAACATTTTGTCATAAGGACGAATTGGAACTTGTGTCGGTGAGCGGGCATTCCATCCACCGACATTAGGTATTAATAGTCGATATTATTTGTAAATAACACGCACGTTGTTCAAAATTTGAATCCACAAGATTGTACGTGCAATCGTCATACTAGATTTAAAATGTTTAGAAATAACAAACAAAGATATGCAATTCCAATTTCTGACACAAAATACACACTGCCTAATCTTTGTGACTGCGTCAGATGAATATAACATTATTCCATTTTAGGTTAGACTAACTCACAAAGACAAGGAGCAAGATTAAACTGACTAAGACGTCTCCATATTAACGAGAGAGCCATGAGTATTTATGTTCGTTCTTGCGTCGTAATCTTTGTTTAGATAGTCTGATATATACTACCACACTATCAGTGTTTAGTTTAGGGAACCCCCAAGATTACTTACCTTATCTTCTTTATGAAATAACAAATGTCCTTATTCTTTCAGCGAACAATGTTCGACCCTATCTTTCCACTCCCGTGCCAGGCCATAATGATTACATCAACGCAGTAGTGCTTCCAGTAAGTTGACTGCTGTCTTCTTTGCATCAGTAGAAATCATGAAATATCACATGGTAATAGTGTTTATCTGCAGGGATCTGTTTCAGTATTCATATTAATGTAGAAATCATTTGCCACTGTTTGTTTCATGCATGATAACGATGATCATTGTTTGATTTGTTTTGACTCCAGACTACCACACGTGCCCAAGGTATAATAGCAACCCAGACACCAGTGACACCGACTGTTGTTGACTTTTGGAGACTGGTGTACGATCACGACTGTTTCACCATTGTCTGTCTCGAAGACGATAAGGTTGGTATCGCACACAAGGATTTACTCTGCTTTTGTAAACATAGTGTTCAGTTGTGACATCAAACATGGGCATCAGCTCGTCACACTACACTGCAGAAGAAGTTGTCAACAGACACTGCTGCAAATGGCATGAGAGCCTAACAACACCCTTGCAGAAAGCCTAATAAAATGCGCGGTCAATAATTTGCGAACACTTCAGATCATTTTTGATTAATGTACCATCCAACGCTCCCTGTTTTTGTCCCTTATTCAGAATATGTTTATTTGAAGTAAACAAACGTAGCCTATACTATTTTGCAGTTCTTTCAAAATTCAAATATGGGACTTGTAATGCTATCAACACGTGCTTCATACACAATTTTAGTTGTGATTAATGAATTAAATAAATACTGTGGTTTCTTATAGCATCTTCTGTTTAGATATGTGGTTTTCAGTGGTGACGAGATTGCAGGTGATCATTGTGAACTACATATATGTCTTATTTGAATTAATGGTAATCTCAGATGTGTATATTTTCGTATTCATCTCATAGTTAACCTTTCAGAGACTGTACCCCATGAAGGATCAAGTGTTGGAGATGGGACCTATCCGAGTCACACACAGCACAGAGGACACTACAAGAGACATATTTACCATCGTTCAGATAACAGTAACACTGAATGAAGAGGTGAGACCTCATTCACCAGTCGACAAATCATATTGTGCCATATGAAAGCACATAATATTTAAGATGACATGATTGCATCATATCAGTTCATATCATTTATGTATCAGGAAGTCTGTGAGTGAATGTAGTTAACAACATTCTAGCTATGTCAGGGTGTAGATAATCGAGTCTGTCTTAGACAAACCCCTGACTGAAAACGTGACCGACGCACAATCTCACTTAAATCAGAATTTGCTGCTTGGTGTGTTGGTCCAGTCTCATTCAATCAGATCTTAGTTTTCACTTCTGCGGAAGTAACGGGTCACATCAGACCAACCTTTCGCGAATTTTGACTGACCAATGGAATGACTTACAAGAGACGACATTAGCCAATCTGAAAGGGAGCTTTCTCATGCTTTGCGGCTTTAGTTTCAAACTGGCGGCTATGCTTTGAAACTTGTTTTGACAAATTCTCGATTAAAAATTTGAAAACGGAACAAACGAACATTCTGGAATGGCTAGTAGATGACCTAGATTGTCTGGATTCAGTAGTAAAACCCGTAACTGTCGTTTTGAATACCCAGTGTTGAATCTATGGAGCGTGCATGATCAGAAATCGCAGTCCAACAGTCTTTTACATGATCTTGTCGGCGACGCTCTGATTTGTCAGATAAAAGGTCTTTCTGACGTGACCCTTAATGAGATGTCAACAGATCCTTGTTTAGCGGAAGCGATAATGAAGATCTGGTTATAATGAGATTGGATCACACCACGCCCAATAGGAGTGACACCAATCTGTCAGTTCATAGAGCATTGCTACCCAATCTCCATTAAGGTTCTTTGTTAGGATTTGGAGTATTCATGTACTACAATCTATCACTTTACATCGTGCACATTATATCAAACTTTTGATCAGACGTAAAGACTGAAGAATGCTACTTACATCAATATCAAGTTCCCTGTAATGTGTATGGTTTCCAGATCGATTCAAGTCGCCTGATCACAGTGTACAAGATGAAATCCCGCATCCCTGGGAGCACGGAAGCTATGCTGGAGTTCGTGAATGAGATCGACACTAAGGGTACTTCCGAAGACCACAAGACGCTTGTGTATTGTCCGTGAGTACAGATTCTGTTCTAAAGAACATGAATAGACCACAGCATTTGTAAGGTTAGTTCAAGACAAAAAAACGACACTCTTTGTTCAATCCTATGCCCCTGGTCTCGTTACAGTGACGGTGCCCGACTGTGTGGGGTGTTCTGCAGCGTCCTCAACATCATCAGCAGACTCAGACTGGACAAAGAAGTGGACATCTACCTGACCATCCGGGAACTTCAGTGTATCAGACCCCAGTTTATCCAGTCGTATGTGAGTACTAAATACTTCTTCACCACAGCACCACATCCAATGCTCATTGTGACCTCACAGAAACAGTATGCAGAGGTCATAGTTATATACTGATTTGCTGACGAAACCTATTATCTTGTTATTTTATGTTGCATTGAAAAACTTATTATTAAAAAAAATCCTTTTACATATTTCGTCATTAAACCACAGGACCAAATTGATTTGAACTACAGTGTGAGACTGCAGTACCCTATTTTTGCCTGTAGTCATAATCACAGCCTGTGTATTTAAGCTGCGGTGAATAAATCTTTAAGTATGTACATGAACCGCATGACATCAGCTCGCTGCTAACATTACTTTATTTCAGAGCTATTATTTCATTCCATAAAAATTGCCATATTTCGGATAGAAAGACGTTGAATAGAATAGCGTCAGTGTTGCGTACCGTTTTAAAATAATTAAGGTTCATATATACGTTATCTGCTCAGTTCCCCATCACTTCTGGATGAGCAGACGCCAACATGTATTATCTCTAGTTGTTATATTCTGTTGTTTTAGGATCAGTACAAGTTCTGTTACGACATGGTGAAAGAATACCACAGGGCTTCCAGTGTCTACGCCAACCTGTAACACGGGTGGGTCGACATGGATCTTAACCATATCGGTGGGAGGCTATTAAGTCAGTTTCTTATCACGTTATATTTGTTTTATTGACATAATTACAGTACTCCGTGTGTTCTCAGCTGTGCAACTGTTAAAATATATATATTCACCATGCACCTTCAGACAGACAAGGGCATATTTCCGATGGGTGAAGTACCTCCTGATAACCCAATTACAGTGAAGTGAATTAATGTTATTTTTACGCCGCATAGCAATATTCAAGATATATTATTAGACCCTGTATATGACAAAATCTGAACCAGGAAAATCCATGACAATAGTCACAAGCAATGATCCAAGAGAGAAGGGCAATATGACATACAATCAACTTTGCCGATGTTGCATTGGTCAATACATGACGGGTAATAAAATAGAATATTGTAACTTTTGAATGAAATAAGACACAGCCTCGTTGTAAACCACGGGGTGTCATGTAAAGCTATATGGCAGGGACAAAATAAATCATACAGAAACGTCATACACATATATGTCATTCAAAAAGTCACATCACAGACATTTTATAATGGAACACACTGCATCCTAAACGCACATGTCAGTTTCGGTTCGGATAGGTATTACAGGTTACTTGAAATGGGGTGCATGTGTATGTGACTGCTTGTACTAGTCCGGACTAAGGCCGATTTTATTACTGCTAGCCACCTTAAATACCAATCCATAGTTGCATATAAATACCCCACCCAGTCACAATATACAAGCCAATCAGTCCTTGTTTTATCCCCTAATGCCGAGCGCAGGCAGGGTAACAATAAGTACCATCTGTTAATGTCTTTTGGGTACGAAGCGGCCAGGGATCGAACCCCGGACCCTCCACTCTCTACCACCGGACCACAGAGGCCATCGATAAGTATATATAGAGGTTATCACGCGAGTATGTCTGGGGATGACAAATATCCTGCATTAGGAATAAACATTGTATTTAGAGAGGCATAGTGTTTATTCCTAATACACGTTAGTTACCATCCCAAAACACACAAGCGTGATAATCTCTTTATCATAAAATGTAATTGTTTAATTCTGTGCTTGAAAATAGCTTTCCATCTCCCACAAACATTACCGAAACTTTGCGAGTGTTCCTAGAATGCGGGCATTAATATTTATTACGTCACAGGGAAAATTATGTGTCAGTCGGACAATGACAGTAGCCAATATATTTCCGACTGAAATCTGTTTCTTATACAGTGGCGAAGCAACATGTACGCAAAACATCAATTGTTTTTACTTGCCTTTCGCGGCATTTCTTCGGTTTGTCCGCTGGAGTAACTGCCCTTTGTCAAAGGGAAGCTACACTATCCCTAGTCTATAAGACGTCACGATCACGTTCAGACGTTGTTGACAGTCGGCCTGTCCTGTCATAAGTGAGTGAGTGAGTATGGTTTGACGCCGCTTTAAGCAATATTCCAGCAATATCACGGTGGGGGACACCAGAAATGGGCTTCAAACATTCTACCCATGTCGCGCATAACGTTAAGAAGTGCAGTCAGATGTACACACAGCGACAAAACGAAACAAGGTAACAATTCAAACATATTTCGGCCAAATCCAACTATTTTAATTTGTGGAAAAGGTTTCAAGCCACAGAAGTCTACAAGCACAGATATGGCTACTGATCCCGCTTGGCCAGGCCTAGGGCCCTCGCAAAGTTGTTTCGAAATTTATATCTCCAAAGTTGCCCAAACTTATAAAATGCCTAAGCTATGCCACAGTTAGACACTGATTTTCAGTATATCAGACTGTTCTTTTGACAATGATAGCAATTATCCCTGTAGTTTATCCAGATTCCCGATGGTTAATTCTGATTCGATCACCGATTGGCAAGGGCAACGCCATGTATGTTTATAAACACTGAAGGTAGTCCCTACTTTACCTTTGCTATTTGCATCCTTATCCGCATATGACCCTAACGGATATCGTTCTTTTATCGGTTGGCCCGCCTCTGTGGTCTAGTGGTAGAGCGTCCGCCCGGAGAGCGAAAGGTCTGGGGTTCGATCCCCGACTGCGTCATACCAAAAGACGTTAAAAGATGGTACTTGTTGTTACCCTGTCTGGCGCTCGGCATTAAGGGGCTAAAACAAGGACTGGTCGGCTCGGAGTCAGTATACTGTGTATGAGTGGGGTATTCATGTTAAACTGCGGCATGGTATCTCAGTGAGCTAGCACTATAAATCGGCATCAGTCCGGACTAGTACAAGCAGCCACACAAACACACACACATACATGCACGTCGCTATATAAGTGCAATAATCTTGGACGCGACGTTAAACCCCATTTCACCTCACCTAACCTTTTATCGGTTGGCTTTATCCTGCCATATTGGGGTTATATTGTTGAGCAAGTCTATGTGGTTTAAACTTCCTGGGTTGTTGTTAAAATACATAAAACGTGAACGTTGTTAGAATGCACATGGCTGACAATGTTATCACACATAGATTAACCCATGCAATTCGGGTGTCATAGTGTGTAAGTTCATTATTTTGGCAGAGGTTATATTGTAGAGCAAATCTATGCGATTGAAATATCCTGGGCTGTTGTTAAAAAACATAAAACGTGAACGTTTCTAGAATGCTTATAGCTGACAATGTCACGACACTTAATTAACCCATGCGATTCTGGTATCACATTATGTTAGAGGCACCAATATTAACAGAGAGCAGTGTCATGCTATCTCACATAGATCTGATTTGTCCCATTAACTGAGAATCGAAATTACAAATGGAAAATATTCGATGATCTGTTTCTAATATGTCTGAAACTTAAAGATCAAAGTCATTGGCATATTTTTCATTCTGAATGGCGATTGATTGTTTTCAAACCATTCAGATATATCTTGATTTAGTTCCGCGTCTTGATTTTGTTCCGCGTCGACAGTAGGAACTGCTCGTTGTTGTAATGTCTATCACAAAAACGATGCATACGCGTCACCACATTCATATAGTTATCGTTCACCTTATGGACATGTAACATGGCATAAACCACACATGCAATGGATCAAACATATATTCGTAAGCATGTTGTTTTCAATAAAAAGATTATTCTGTTGCAACTACGTTAAAGCTTTCTTTCATTGCTTCACAGCAAAAGTGTTCATTCCAAATAGTAATTATCTTGTTATACAAATATCCTCATTTAAGCAAACAGACACGTTCATCTATATATTGTGAACAATATATAGGCTTTCAGTTGTGCTATTTAAATAAAGGACCTTTCATTTGTCATTGTTGCATGTAACAAGCTCACATCACACCTAGTGAACATGAACAAACAATTATGCTCATTTAAGCAAACATACACATTCATGTGTATTTTGTGGCGTATTAGCTTTCAGTTAGGCTATTGAAATAAATTTCATTTGTCATTGCGTTATTGTTTCTTTTATGTAAGGAAAGGAAATGAGAGAGGTTTGGGAATTCCGTATCTATATTCCAGTTGATACAGTGTCACATTATGGGGGATCTGGTGTGGCCTACACATATTATATGAACAAAGACTGAAAAGATGGACCAGTTTCGATTCATTGAGCACCTGTTTTTAGAAAGATGCCTGATTGCACAAGCTTTGTCTTTTGAGTTGGCGATGAAACAGATGCGTCTGCGTCATGACAGTGACGTGGCAAAAGAACCACTCAACCTACAAATCTGATCCCTCCATTACATACATGCCGCCGTCATAAAGCTGGAGTTAAACAACAAACACCAAAGATGGAAATCAAGTTAATTTACATTCATCTTAAAGTGTGTGAATGAGTATTGTTTTACGCCGTTTTTAGCAATATTCCAGCAATATCACGGCGGAGACACCAGAAATGGGCTTCACACATTGTACTCATGTCGGGTCTTCGGCGTGACGAGCGAACGCTTTAACCACTGGGCTACCCGACCGCCCCCTTTCATCTTATACATCCGATCAACTAATTATACCTTTGATGACTTGACTGATTCTCTCATCACAAGGGAGACAGAATGAAGGATCCTCAACTTGCAATATATATTCATGTGTGTATCTATAGCTAGTATGGCCAAAACGTCATCGTCGCATTATGCCCTCAAGTAGGTGTTATTTATGTAATTTATTTATACTTCTATAGTGTCCCAATTCCTTTGAATTAGCTCTCTGATGTATTGTCTAATAACAGGCTTTTAATCATTGTAATGTATCAGAAGGGGTGTAACAGATTTGTTGAGTGCTGCCTTTGCAGTAGCAGCCATGGTGTTAGAAATTATTCAAACATGGCTGGGTAACCCTGTTAAAAGGCACTGATGCCTCTGAAGAAAATCCCGAACTTGACCGCGTCATTGCTCCGGCGGAAGTTCAAACACCGAAGTCGCTGTCCAGCTTGACACACAGAAGCTGGTTATGTAATAAGTGGTTTTAGCCAATGTCCGTTGATATATTAAGACAGGTGTCATGGCAATTTATACCTATGTAGATTTTTAATACCCTCTGAGTATGGTTCAGCTGTATATTAGAACTGACAAGTTTCTGTCAGTAGTAGTGTTGCTAATTTGTCTTTATTCGCCTGTTAGAGGTATCTCACGCTGTGATGGTCCAATTGTCAATTTTTTACTGATTGCTTAATGCTTTATCTTGGTTGTTATTTGTTAGTATTTATGAATTTTAATGCAACCGATCTGTCTTTTTATATATGTTTTCAACATCATGTGTGTATAATCGCTGTTAAAACTTTTGACAATTACGAGGCGGCTCCTCTGTGGGTGAGGCTTTGGTCTAGTGAAGGGCGCGTAATCGTTTGTTAAGCACCATTATGTTTGTTTCTTTACTAATTCGATGTTCACATCAACTACGTAGTACAGTCGGTCCTTTCAAGATTCATATTAATCATATTTATTTGATGTATGTATGATGTTTCTTCCAGTGCACGCATTGCCCCATAGATTAGAATGGTCTTAGTTAATATTAAGAATGAAAGTAAGTCGGCTTCTCTTGTTTGGGTGAAAGAGAAATATGAGAATCTTTCAATTGTAAAGAATTTAGATGACATGCATCAACCAAGTCAGCGAGCCTGACCACCAAATTCCGTTAATCGCCGTCTGCGACAAGCATAGTTGAGTTTTACGGCAAGCATGAGTTGCTGAAGACCTATTCTACGCCGGATCTTCACGGGTCGTTTCCGCATGGAGATGTTGTGGTGGGAACGTTAAGTGGAAAGTCTCAGGGAAACTGATTATATACTCCTCTTAAATACCAGACCGTATGCTCGTTAAAGTGTAAAGTTTAATAATGTCAAGATTCTAGATGATTGGTCCATTTCTGCAGCAACTAAAAATGACATAATCGTTATGTTCTTTGATGGGTCAGGTTGTCTCTCAATAGGACAGAAGAACGTATATGGGTACATATTAGGTGTTTATATCCCAGTGTTTCACGTTAGCAGTATTCAAGACTTTGATGGCTACATGTTGCAAGGTTAAGTTCACAGTGTGAACTATATTGCGGATGTGACGAAATGGTGTCGTGCTTTCATTTTCATTTCTCCTGAGTGCTTTAACGTACAAATGACTGTTCTTTTGCCGAGATTCTAAGGGATATGGAAAGAGTTTTGTCCTCCTACGTGTCATGTACACATTTCTATACAAAATTACATGATAGTTTCTTAAAGAACTTCATCCGTCATGGGTCTTAAAATAAACAAAATTCAGATTTTGTTGGGTACAGGGTATTCATGGTCAAGTACCGTATTGATGTTTCATACACTTTTCTGGATTTCGAGTTATTTTGCAATTCATCGTTCTCATTTGGAGTCAAACGGACTGTAAAGTCATACGACGATTTTTGAAACCTTCTTAGAAAATATATGTTAAGAAACCTGGAATTAAAAATAATAAAATATTGTTGCACCTCTTGAGTGTGTGTTACTGTGGTGTACGGGGTAAATGTTAAAATGTGACCATGACAGAAGGAAACTGAGTGTACACTTTGCTACTGTAGTGTAGGTGCCGGGTTTCAATTTTCATGTCGCGTAAGCTGCGTTAATGGTGACAGCTATTTTAGGTGTCACTGCTGTCCTGAATAGCATTTATTTGTATAGCTTGAATAGCTTTCAGTTGAAACACCTCTTACACCATTTGAACAATACATGTGTACCCGTTGATAAAATCGTAACAGGCTTTCAACTTTCCTGCCTTCCTATTTCAATTATCACATGCATAGTCTATTCGAATGCATTTTTGGCTTATCATTCTAAATATGAATAGGACAAAGTAAGATAACACTGTTTGTGTATATCGCTTCCCTGCTCAAATGCTGGTATTACATTTTCCTCGGATAACCCCCTTGCAGTTGAAACCAGGATCTCGGGATCCCTGCACGCCTCAGGGACGCTACTCGGCAGGTTTTTGTAACCTTAGGGTGAGTGAGTTTGTTTTTCGACACATTAAACAATATTTAAGTAACATCATGGCATGCCAGATTGATGGGTGAGGAAACCGAATTTATGTAGGTTTTAGAGGTTACCACTTTGTTGAGCATAAAACATTTACGATGACAACATGCTCCACTCATGGGCAACGCCTACCGCTGGTGACAGGCGAGCTGGTGTATTTACAGAATCATACATGTAGACACGCGACTGTATTGTTATATTCCATGTCAAACTACGACATTCCGAATTCTCTACGGTATTCTTACTGTAACAAAAACGTACGTTTTAATAATTTTGTCACATTAAATCCTTACGAAATAAGGCTGCAATACCCTTGTAAGATGACGCTCGAACTATTAATGATATGAAATATTACCGCGAAATGTTGTTTTCGTAAATATAAAGATAACTTATCTGGACGTGTATCTTCTGTGTATCCAAATCCATGCCCCAACTCCTAAATCATCTCTCTGTGGGATCACTCACTGAAGGAAAGCAACACCCTTCGCCGTGCTAAACAGCACTCAATGTCCTACGTCAATTTTCCAAACGGTTTTACCTACCATTCGGCACCAATACAATAACAGGCGGTCAACGAGTATTACACCAAAATACCAAAATACTGATTATCTTTATATGTATATATTTAAGAGAGACAAAGACAGCTTGCCAGTAAAGACGCGAAGGCTCTGAGTTGTGTCTCATTCACCTTGCCCTCTCCGCTCCACCATAACCACGTGACACCACCACTTTCACGTGTACAACCTTCATCTTCAAATTACATCCGTTACCGTATTTACCCCATATTAATAGCATACATGCTCGTGAGGCCAATCACTGATTTGACTGGTCATGATTCGATTATTTATGGACCGCCGTCATATAGCTTGAATAGAGTGCTGTGCTGCGTTTGAATAACAAACAAAAAAAGAAAGATTTATATTGTGAAGGGAATTAGTCTAAAATACCCCCCAAGGATCTGGACAGTGTCAGCGAAGACGTCACTTAATCTTTCGGGATACGTCACCTTCTATGTTAGCTTTTTTTGGTATTCTTATTATTTATATCCTAAACAGTGCCAATGTTCGCCAATGCCACCTCACAATGTAGACCAACGGTGACACATGGTCATAGCGATATCACGTGGGGAAACCTTGGTCAATGCCATTTTCAGGTGAACTATTGACTTGCCTTTCCATGTGTGTGTGACAGGTACATCGGTCAGGGAAGTATAATTGGCATTTGCTATGTAGTGGAGCACACAAAAACATGTCAGTTTCGAAATCTAGTTTGTAAAATCCGCTAATGCAACTTTTATATCACTTTAACTTATATAACTATTAATTCCTGAAAATGGAAATGTCATGCCATCTGAATAGGTGTGATCAGCGAGGTTATCTGGTTTGTTGGATGTCACATAGTTCAAGGTTCATATTCATAGGGGATGAGTGTTTGAAGTTAAAAGTCAAATGTGTTTAGGGTGGTACGACGTTTAAGATATTCTGGAGGCCAAGCGAATGAGCCACTTCGGAGATTTTTTTAAGCATACCGCAAACTCCTTGTAATCACCTTTATTGATGAAAATATCTTCAGCATATGGGATAGTGTACTTTAGTCTTAATCCGTATAAGATTTTGAATATATGTGTTTATGAAATGTTAGATACATGATGTTAAATAGTGATTCAATAACATATATAACGTTAACTAAGTATCACAGTTGAACAGTGGACTGAGGTGTCTGTCAGCAGATAGCACGTGTTAGTTTTGACATGGCACAAAGGAACAAAGGATAGAGTACACTGGTTTCCAGCCAGCGTAGCGTATTTATTCAACAAGAATGGATGTTTAATGGAACCGTCGTTACGACAATGAAGTAAGATGAACGTTTTCCAGTATACAATATGTACATTTAAGTTCCTTCTGACACAGGTTTGTATAGACCTTCCCCGACATTTTCTTACACCTGTTTTAACATCCTTGACAGCATAACATCCCAGAAAGCTGATACTTTAGGAAGATAGATTAGACAAAAAAATGCATTGATTTGTTTCACAAATTGGACAACAAATATTCAGTTGTGCAAAATGTTCAAGCATCTTAAGCTCACAAACGTAAATGCTCTCAATGGTTGCTTCAATAATTTGATAAACCAAGAGGAAGGAGTGTTTATTAATCGATGAACTAAAAAACCTAAACGGGATGTGTATGTAAAAAGCTTACCTTCATAGCGGTATCTTCTCTACTCATATCAAAAGCGTTCATCGCTTGTCTGTTTCACATCATGATGAAACAGAGAAACAACCTTCACCATGCAGTGGAAGCAGTCGCTGATGTGGGCAATTATACAAAAGAAAAGTATAAAAAAGTAAAATGACTTGGTAGATATTCCTCTACAGGGGACATTTGAGAAAAGAATTTAATTCATGTGACAGCTCAAGTTGGTCTGAGCATAAAATGCATCCATGCATGAGTCGATGCATTGCAGCAAACTGACGTGAACAATAGTAATGCCCTACAGTAACAGTAATAAACTACAGTCCTACAAACTTACAACGTATTAGTTGGTCAATTCATTTATTTATGTTAACCAGCAATCTAAAAGTTGCACCACTGGTGAAATGAATTGCTACCTGCTCCTGTTTCAACACTGATGTTTAATCTGGCAAACCAGTTTCAATATACATGGATCAGAGAGATCAGAAATTGTTCAATTCACTTCCTTGTTACAAGCGCGGGCCTCGCAGCTCTGACAACAGCAAGCAACGGGTAAGTCTGATCATATCTCTGACAATATCCTTCTCAGGCCAGCTTATTATTATTCTGTATGTGCTTGTTTATTTATTTAATGCCTAAAAGTGACCACCGATATTGTAGGACAACTCGTGTGTCATTGTTGTCTTTAGGGTTGAGATGATTGTAATGTTGCCGCGACCAGCTGAAAGTTCTCACCTCATTTAATACATGTGTGTTAAACATGAGGGTTCACACTGCTATTTTAGTATTTTAGTATTTTTAGTATTTAGTTTTTTTAAAATACTCCATCCAAATCTGAACTGGGTATACAGACATGGCCAATGAGGGGATAAAACCCAGACCAGCGTTTTAACCACGCTAAAATAAAGTAAAATAAAACTCTGAGTGAAAAAAACACATCACTCTCAAACATACCATTTATCATTGTGATTGTCCCGTCAGTTGTGCTCATGTAATGTAATAGCGTTTAATGTGACGTCGATGCTTTGGCACATAACAACTGGCTTTTCTCTTCTCTTTTTTCACCTTGAGTTACTGAAAGTCAGATGACAGGCAAAGATATATAATGCAAACATTTTTAAATAAATTTGAATTAACAATACCATAATAAGCATACGTTATTTAGTTGAGCCTTCAAGAAATCCGCTAAAGCAGCTCACAATGACTTTCCTATCATAGATATCCGTAATTGGAGTTGTCATATCACCATGAATCGATGCGTGCGAGGCTAAACGATACGTTGGACGTCAATTGGTTCTGATTCATATTTTTGTGTTAAACATCAAATTGGTAGTTGTGGTACGACTTTGGGGGCATTCTGGACGGATTGTGACTGGTCCACTTTTTTAAGCTAATACAAATTCATGTCATAATCACCTTATGAGGAACAATATCTTCAGAGCATGGGACGCTTACACTCCGAAATCAGTAAGGGATAAGTAGATGATGACAGAACTACAGATGGGTATAGAATGAGGGTAATAGATGACAAAGAAAAGGAAGGACCAGACGTGATCTTTGGGGGAAAGGTCCGCACTCATGGTGATGTTGTGCTGCTGTAGTCAGTTACGATACGTGTGCACGACCGTCATCGCCTTGAAAGATAAAACGTCGACTATTGTGGCGCACAAACGGCACAACTATTGGTGTCTGTATGTAGTTCCGGTAGTATTGTCCAGTGACTCTTGCATGATATAAAACTCGTACATGCTGCCTTGCGTTGACGTTCGCAAGACGTTCGTTATGTTAATTCAGAATCAAGCCAAGGGGGTGAAACAATTATGTTGTTTATTCGGTTATCTTCGATAACACACATGTACGTGCGCATACATTAGCATTTTGAATCAGACTAACGTCTAACGGTCAATTCCCCAGCAAACATACCGCACTTATGCCACTTTTACCATCACAAAGTACATCACTGCCCACTCACAAGTTACCCTAAGACATCGAACGCAAGCACCTGCTGGGAGCCGCCATCTTGAATGGAGTCTCGCTCGAGGGAGATTTCGTTATATGTTTACAAACCAAAGAATTTAACAATCAGGACGGTTCCATGCCAGTCAGTCTAGAGTGAACCTGAAAACATTACACGAAATCTTCAGCTATTCCTCCAGTTTCTTATCACCATTGGCGCCTGCCTAGAATATGTCGATCTGTCTATGGTGGTCAACACGTGGTCACCGAACATACAGATTAGTGCACACGATTTCTGTGGTAACGTTGTTGGGGGGATGGGTAACCCATTCATTGGTTTAAGGCGCCGTAATTCGTTCTGCAGAGTTGCATCCATCGCCCCGATCATGTTTCAACGTTTGTCAGCATCATACCCATCCTCGGGGGTTTCACGAAAGTGGAATACGTCTGAGACCTGCATCACTTCGGGCTTACACGCTGACACGCACTGTTTAAAAGGCGGCGTTAAATCCAACTGACTCACTCAAGAAATAAAACAGTGCGAAGAGAAAGCGCCAAGAAACCATTATTTCCACCGTACGTGATTCGTATGCTTACGAGTTAATACAGAGGTGACTGGACCCGAGTCACATGACGGAAGCAATCAACGTCGGGCCGACAGAGGTAACACAGGTAGTGGGAGGAGGCCGATACAGAAGAGATACGGGTGTGGCCAGGGTCCGGATATGGAGCCGTCTGAACCTACTAGTAATATCATTAATACTGTGAACTTGTGTTTTGGAATATATCTGAACTGCTCTCAAAGTTATCTGATTGTGAGTGTAAACCTTAGTGTGAGTTTTGAAAATCACTTGACATTAGATCTGTCAAAAACGTGGACCCCGAAACTGAACTTTGATGATACGTTCTGCGGAAATACTAACATCAGATCGCAAGTTTTGGAAGACATTCATGTGGAATATGTGTTCTCATCAAAAAGGTTCTTAATGATGAATGAAAAATTCATGGATCACATAAAGTGGTGTATATCTATCTTTTGACAAGTACCGTTTTGCGAATCGTGTTAAATAACTGTGTATATATTCACTTAGAAGGATGGTACAGCAGTAATGTTGAATCTGAGAATGGTATATTGCTATTTCCGGATAACTGCTTGACATTCCAGGTGATGTTTTGTGCACATTTCGGTGTGACTATAATGCAAGGACTGGTAAAGAGCCAGATAATGTGGAGGATGATGTACTTGAATATCTCCATGACCAGGATACTTCATACTGGGAGTTTCTCTCAGACAGATTTAACTGTGTATATATTCAAATGATACAGTTCTTAATAATTTTGGAAAATATTTTATTAATATATGTTCTGTTTTAAATGTACGCATTAGGAGTGACCACTGTGGTAGTAATTCCGGGAAAGTTGACTTTAATTTGTTGGCAATGCTGGGGCAAATGTTAATAATTACATTATGAGCACCATAAACATATTTTACTTATGTGAAAATTTGGATATTACGTCACGACACGAATCACAGTGTCTGCTTATGACATTGTCTTTACGAGTGTTTCATTCATGTGGAAAACCATCATTTGATAAAGCCCACCGTAGTCATTCAATGTTGAAGTGGGATAAAAACAAATCAGAGATTTTCAAAGAACGTCTGTTATGTGACACTTTCTCATGCCTCTTACATAAAGCTATTGATTCTGTTTTTACAAACATTGATGAAAGTGTATCGTTGTTGCAGGGAATGTAACTGTAGTTTGACTGGGAATGTGGGTTATTCTAGACAAAAAGATGCACTCTTTTAAACCAGGAAAATAAAGGATAAAGATGCACCTGCTAAGAAAACTGTTTTGAACAACAAGTATAAAACTATTTGCAGAACGGTGATCTTAACGGTGATGATTGTACAGACAACTTGCATTTGGCCTCAAATTTTGCAACAGAAATATTTATTCCACAAGCTGAAAAGAAGAAATTAAATCCGCTATTTAACATCTGAGAAACTTGAAAACTCCCGGAACTGATTGACTAATAACGGAATTCTTAAAACACTCTCTTGATAACATCCTGCCGTATTTGGAAATAGTATTTAACACAATGATGGATACATGTTTCACCCCAAAGATTGGGCACTTGGAACCATAATTCCAAATCACAACAAAAGCTCAGTGGCAGGGGCTATAGGGTATTGAACGTACCAGTATATTCAGTAAGATATTTATTAGCATTACTGGTACTGTGGTCGAACACCCATAATAAGATCGAAGAGCAAACAGGATTTTGACTCCCACTCATTATATGGTTCTTATTCAGGCACTCGTAGATAGGCATATTCATTGTTAACATGAAAATTGCACGCTATATCCGTCGGCTTTTCTAAAGCATTCGATTCAGTGTGTAGGGGCAACTGGTGGTATCTATATAATTTACATGGTGTCAGTAATGAAATGGGAAAATTGATATTTAGTTTCTCTGAGGAAGTCAAATCATTTGTTAATTATGGTGTATGCCAAGGTATATTAAGACATTTTTTGTTAGGTATTTTCATTGAGCTTGCAGCTCCAACCAAAATAAATTATGATGATAGTATACAATTACATCCTGAAATTGTAACAGTATTCATTTTACTATTAGGAGATGAAAGAATTATGTTCTCAAGGAATGTAAAATGTACAAACCTTGATATAAAAAAGCTTTAATTGCACTGCGATACGTGGAAACCTAATGTTATTTTGGATAGGACAAAAATGGTGTATTTAGGAAAGGAAATACACTGTCAAATAATGAAAAGTGATACTTTCGGGGACATTTACTTCAAACTGAAACCTCTGATACATCTCTTGGTGCGATACTTTCAAGTTAATTATCATGGAACCAACATAGGTGTAATGCAGCCATCCAAGCTAAAATGATAAAATTTGGAATATAAATGTCTACTTTATAACATGTGGGTATGGCTATATTTGGGACAAACAGTGTTACTTTGAGCATCATTCTATGTTTATATCAAAATTAAGACAGTAATTTTTACATGTACTTTCAAACATGGAGATCTGTTCTAGATATTCTAGTAAATCCAAATACAAATACAGATACAGAAAAATATTTAACGGATGTAAATATAAGAAAATGCAGATATCTTAAGCACATTTAGATGCATGTTAATGGTTTAATTGTATGTTGTAAATGAAAAATATATTGAACAAAAACACTATGAAATATATCTCTATCCTTGGAATCCTTGTAAAAATCTTAAACAGTTCAACATTGTCATGCGTTCTGCACTATGGGTCTGTGGCCACACAGTTATACATGAATAAACAGAATTGAAAAGGTTACACACGATTTCTCGCCTATACCGATACTGTTGGTGTATAGAGATTACTACACGAGTGTCTGTCAGATACCATTTATCTTACGTGTTGTTTAAAACGTATCTAAAGAGCAAAAGCGATTTAGATACACTTTGAAAAAACGGGTTGGTATATTGAGATTACTACACGAGTGTGCTTTCGCTCGTTAGAGGTTTTGAAAAAAACCTCGTTGTAAGATAAATGGTATCTGACGGGCACGAGTGCAGTAATCTGTCTCTTACACACCCTAAAATTGCACCTTTTTAGCATCAAATCAATGCATTTTGTCCATTCTCATGATCACAGTGGCGCATTAATACATAATATAACGGTCATCCGACGTTGACATCACCCGACGTACCGCTTACCACTCCTTAATAATGTGACTCTAAACGAAAAGGTTTCTGTATATCTGTGGATTATCAAGGCGATGATGATAATGCAAACTAGATAAGATCAATGCTCTCGCTGGATACCGAGTTGTACAAGACTCCCAGAGGTGTGGGGTGACCTTGGGTCATGCATGCAGCAAGCATGTTTGACACACGTTATGTTATTGTTGTGAAACGTTAGCTCGTCTGTTCTTACCCATAAAAATGAAGAACATATACTTATTTGGACACGGACCTCCGTATGGTGATACTGTGTTTAATGTTAAATAATTGTAAGAAATCAGTTGCCAAGATAATGGTTGACGTACTTTTGCAATTAGTCCTTTGCGTCAGCGCTATTCCAGAAAGTTAATGGCTACGAATATGTTTAAAATCTAAGTAAACAGTGTGAACTATTTTGTGGTTGAGACGAACTGGTGCTTTGCTTTCATTTTAATTTATTCTGAGTGTTTTATATGAAACAAATATTTACAGCCATTAACGCCTGCAGTTATCAATTTTCCAATACGTCACAAGTATGCCGTAACTGTGAGATCTTAAAAAAGGTCCTCATTTTGTTCCTACATTCAGTTTTATCTAAAAGTCAAAACGGCGAATCAGTTTTTGAAGCATGTTTTGATTGAAATTCTTTGACCTCCAATGTCTATATCATCATTGAAACCCACACCATAGTAATTGCATTGATACGTATTGCACTATGTCTTTGTAAATATCATAGATGTATGAAATGACTCTGAGTTACTCTGAGACCGCCTCCGTGGTCTAGTGGTAGAGCGTCCACCCGGAGAGCGGAAGGTCTGGGGTTCGATCCCCGACCGCATCATACCAAAAGACGTTAAAAGATGGTACTTGTTGTTACCCTGTCTGGCGCTCGGCATTAAGGGGCTAAAATAAGGACTGGTCGGCTCGAAGTCAGTATACTGTGTCTGAGTAGGGTATTCATGTTAGACTGCGGCATGGTATCTCAGTGTGCTAGCACTATAAATCGGCATCAGCCTGGACTAGTACAAACAGCCACACAAACACACAAACACGTAAGTGCAATAGTCTTGGACGCGATGTTAAACCCCATTTCACCTCACCTCACCTCACTCTCAGGAAATGACTGAAATATGAGTGTCTGCTTACATTACTTGTCTGATACAAATCGGCCAAGTAACATAATCGATCATCAAACAACACTCGCGAATAACTCCAATTAGTTGTTGATTGTTAATTAGTCTGATGCAATTACTTTGGCCAATTTTCTCATCCACTGTTACAAAAATAATATTCGGATCAAAGTAACTTGAAAGTACAAATCCCCGAGTGTTGTATTAACTCTGTTGTATCATACTTCGTGAATTAGTCACTCAGCCGTTCATTTGTCGTCAAGGCCCAGAAGGATGTGCAGCAGTACTCATAAAATTGATGTAATGTGGTTAAAATGCACACAATATGAGAACATTTAAACATGTTGAAAATTCATCCTTGCTTGAGAATGTCATATCAAACCAGAGTTGTTTAAGTGCGACTCATATCACAGCTGTTATCGAGGTAGTTCCTGCAAGTCATATCCTCAATTAGATTAGGACTGCAGAGTATCGCAACACAACATCACAGTCATACATTCCGGATTTATTTATAGTGTTTGCCTAATTTTGAAAAATCATGTTATGCTATTGAATTAGTAAAACATAGTAAAATATAACGCTACTCTTATCAGAACGGATTTTACTTAACACAAGCTTTGGTCAGGTGGACTGGCGTTGTTAACAAAATATTGGAGATTTCATCTTTCAAACCATACAATATATCAAAATATGTATTTCCTTCTTGATATCTCCCTTTCATTTCATTGTGTTGAGTCACCTTTGTGCGTGCAATACTTGTGACATGGCAACAGGAAAATAAACAAATAACTATACGTACGTCAATCAAATAGTTATTCATGTGTTTCTACATTTGATATTTTAACAGTGTTCTATTTCTAAACTGATACCATACTGGAAAACAGGTTTGACATTATTGACAGTCGTATGCTCAAGAGTCATACAATTTTATACAACAATCTCATTACTTCCTGGTCTCAGGGCGAGGCACCCAAACACGTCCACAACACGCAAAAGGTAAGTCTGATCTCTCTTATTTATGTTTGTGCTCCCACACCATCCAGCTTTTTATGACACATTATATCAAGAGGTGCTTTGCCCATGTCAATAACACTTAACAGTATCCTAGCATTAGGGTGCTTTATGCGTTTTGATCTATCCATAGAAAGGAATATCCCTCGGCTATGTATTTGTCCAAGAGTATGACCAAAAAAATAACACGGAGTTTGTTAAGTTATTTATTTCCCATACAAAGGTTAGTAAAGTGTTCATTTTGACAAACGCGGGAATGTATGACACAATTCTTTAAATGATGTAACCCTGACCAAACAACAATTAAAGTCGTATGAAGTATATTGAAGAGACCTCAAGTTTAATATGTTGTTACACCGCTTGAGAGTTTGTTCCTTGAGTGTACAGGGTAAATGTTAAAATGTTTATGATGATAGAAGGAAACATATATCCTTAATGTACACTTTGCTACTGTAGTGTAGGTCCGCGTTTCACTGTGCATGTTGTGTTCGCGGCGTGACTGGTGACAGCCGTTTTATGTGTCACGGCTGTCCTGAATAGCGTTGGTGTAACACGGCATAGCATTCCATTTGAACTCCCTCCTTTCAAGTATTTGCCTTCCTATTCAAGTTGCGCATTGACACGTGTATAGTCTATTCAATGATACTGCTTTCTGGTGGCTTTTAGGCTTACGTTTTTATCATTCTAAATTTGAATTGGACAAAGTCAGACAACATCGTTTTTGTATATCTCTTCATTGCTCAAATGCTGATATGACGTTTTCTCGGATTTGCACATTGTATTCGAAATCAGGCTCCACGTACGTCTAAGGGACGAAACTGTTTTGGGAACCTTAGGGTGAGTGAATGTGTTTTATTGCCGCAGTGACGAGTATTGAACTCACTCTTACATACTTTCAAGGCACACGAGCAGGGGTATTGTGTTGACACAACCAGGACGAATCTTGGATTCGAACTCACGAACAATGGTTTCTGGCACATTGGTTTGCGGCCCTTGTGACGGCGTCTAAATATAATCTAAATACCTTCCAGAAAGTTCCATGCCATGCTTGATCAATCTTTAACTGTTCTAGAAGATTACAGATGACACTTGACCCCTAAAAGCATCTTAATATAGTAACTTCCACTCCACTACTTACATTACTGACAACTACTTATTGTTCAAATACAATCTTCTGCACTTCTACTGAATCTTAACAGAAACAATCCAATACAATTACAACATTGTTCAAATATACATCACACTGCCATATACCGGTATCCAAATGAACACATATACAGTGTATGTTACTGAGGTCGGCTCTCATGTTGCGCCTCAAATGATTTATGGACTGATAAGTTTTAAAAACGGATTAAGCTGGTAGTTGTTTGACAAAGTAAAGTTTTTTGTATTATTTGCGAGGAAAGTCGAAAAGTTGACAAGGAAGTGAGATAAGTGTTATCTGCATGAGTATTAAACACACATAAACATGTAATTTGAACTACCACCAAGAACAGAAGCTTATCGCATGATGCTTGTGTCATTAACTGGAACATCAACTTAAAACATACATATGTTTAGTGGTATAAAGATCGAGGCAACTTTACATGAGCGGGAACAACATTTTTAATTGTTAGCTCAATTTATCGACAAACAAATATATGATAGTAAGATCTGCTGTTGCAACCGCATGATCACAAGAATGATTATATCAATAACATACATTTCTCATACATGCAGGTTGTATCGTGAGTGAGTGTGGTTTTATGTCGCTTTTAGCTATTTCACAGAGAGGGACACTAGAAATGGGCTTCATACATTACCTATTGACCATACATTTTCGTGAGAGGCGACTAACGGGATCGGTTGGGTTTGCTCAGTGACTCGCATGCCATCGTGTCCAAATTTCGTAGAACGAAGGTCAATCACTGATTTGTCTGGTCATAGTGGTTAAAGCGTTCGCCCGTCACGCCGAAGACCCGGGTTCGATTCCCGACATGGGTACAATGTGTGAAGCCCATTTTTGGTGTCCTCCGCCGTGATGTGTTAGTTATGACATGACACAAAGGAACAAAGGTCAGAGGATAGCGTAGCGTATTTATTCAACAAGCATGAGTGTTTGTGAGAACTGTCGATACTCTCACAAGGAAGTATGATATACGTTTTCTGGTACACAAAAAGTTCATTTTAGTTCCCCCTGACACAGGTTTGTATAGACATTGCCCCTACGTTTTCTGAAACCTGTTTTAACATCCTTGACAACATAACAATTATGTATACATCAGTAACAATGCACAATTAATTTATCGGTATATGTCTCCTTCTATGTAAGCTTTTGTTTGGTATGCTTATTGTTTATATCCTAAACAGCCTCGTGGAGATCTGGGTTAGTGTTGGTTTTCAGCAACCCATGTTTGTCACAAGAGGCGACTAACGGGACCGGGTGGTCAGGCTCACTGACATGACGATAATTTCGGTATACATTGTATTTCACTTCAGTGTATGGTGCTATGCATGTAAAAACTGCATCTACCAGTACCTTTGTGCAGATATTTATATCATTATAACTGATATAATTTGTAATTCCCGAAAATGGAAATGACATGTCATCTGAATAGGTTTGAGCAGCGAGGTTAGCTGATTTGTTGGATTCATTTTATGTTAACCAGCAATCTCAAAGTTGCACCAACTGTTACACGTAGATCAACCGGCTGTTTACGTGTTAAGTGGTTCTGGTTGGCTAAATTTGCCTGAATTTGTTTTTAGATTTCATCGGACAAGCACATGGACGATGTTTCTGGTGTATGTTATACTTCTTGTCTCATTGCCGGACTCCTCACAAGGTAGGTCCTTACTACGCGGATTCATACAGTTTGAACATCAATTTTTCGATTCATACCTCAATTAACCGAAAACAATACACAGTCAATCCTAAAGTAAAAGACGTAATTATCAAGACATCATAGTGTGCCTAGGTGAGGAGTGTTTGTGTTGTTCTAACTATATCACAGGTGTACAATTAGGTGATTGTGGGGAAACGTTAAACAAGAGGCATACTCAGATATTAGATACTCGCAGTCATTCTGTTTGTTTCTACAGAAGATTGTCACTGTCAGAATGGATGCACGGATTTTCCTGGTTCTCCTTGCCCAGGAACAACGTGCCAACCAGACTGGTTTGGGAGTTACTGCCAAAAGCGTGAGTAAAAGTACAATATAAATAGTTTCATTCAGAGAACTGTAAGCAGATATCTAGTAAGAATAAAATGTACCATTGTTGTATCATGAAATACTGTGGAATAATATGACTTATTATTGATATACATGTATACAAATTATGGATGTAACAAAATAGTTATTTATAGGCACCACATATTCAGGATATGGATCGAATCTAAGAATCAGTCAGCCGACGAATCACCCAAATAGCACCCAATCACCTGTACCTAATTTACACAATTTGTAATCAGACAGGGTGGCCAACAATTTACCGAGCAAAGGTCACATGCAAATTCCAAACATGTCCTACAACTGGTTTAAAACCGAGAACATCAGCAAATGTTAAAGCAGCCTTTTGCAAAGAAGGAAAGAAATGTCAACAATGAGATTATTTACTTGGACGATGTTAAAAAAGTACGTTTTGTCTTCGTTTTGATTTTCAGCTATACCTTTCAATACTTCTTCAATACAGGTTTCTAAGTTGGATTGTTCAATGTGTTCGGCATTTTAAGTGCGGACTTTGTTAGATTGATAATGCTGCCGAGTACGACTGTGTTTTAATATTTGATCTATTTCGTTAAAGGCAACATAGCACGTGGAAAGTCGACATCGCAGAGCAGCGAATTGCAAGGATATGGCGGTCCCTTTCCATCTGACAAAGCTGTCGATGGCAGTACTGACCAAACGTTGCAGCATGGAAGTTGTACGCACACAGGCGACACGACGTCCACAGGAGCATGGTGGCGTGTTGACATTAATACAACATTGGAGATCAGACGGATGAGAATATATCTCCGTAGACAAAGTGAGTCTGACATATGTTTAAATAATATACATCCTGTTCACGGGGAGGGGGACATGCGTGTACCAATAGGAGTACCCGCTCGTTGTGTTCTTTAGCCGTGGAAGGATCCTAAGCCCCATCCCCGAATATTACACAATTGGTTGCTTTCTTAAGAGATTTCATGGTTTGTTGTTGAACGCCCACTAAGCAATATTCAATTTATATGACGCCAGTCTGTAAATAGTCTAGTGTCGACCAAACAATCCATTGATTGACATCATGAGCATCGAACTCCGCAATTCGGATGCGACGACATGCATCAAGCAAGTCATACATGTGATATAAAGTCATTTCTTATGTAACCCAAGGAATGTCTTGAACATATATCACATCACACTATTACTCACATTGTTCTACAAATTGTGCTTGTTCAGACGCCATAGTTCCAAATTCATAATATTTACAATTATCAACATCAAAAGGATAAATTCCAGCATGCATGTATGCCGCTACAATACCACCAGGACCTAATGAGGGTTACACATTATACCTATACACATCTTGTATTATCACATAATGTTTGTTGTTCACATAACGTGTGTAGTCACATCATCGATCTGCACAATTTAATTGCAATGACATGCATAAAGCAAGTCAGCAATTCTGACCCTCGACCCTGTTATTTGCCTTTTACTACAGGCATTGGTTGCTGAAGACCTATATTAACCCGGATCTAACCCGGGTTTTGTAAGAGAAGTTAAGTAGGTGAACGCAGTCTGACCACACAGACTATGTACATACATATGATATGTGGTGAATTCGTATTCTTATACAATTATCAACACAAGAAGGATAAATACCAACATGAGTAATTTATATCACAACATATACATGTACCACAGGGCCTTATCGGGGCTACACATTATACCTATACACATCTTGTATCATCACATAATGTTTGTTGTTCACAGATACTGACCGCAACATGGGCCTTCAGGTGAACGTTAGTGACCAACTGTGTTACACATTGTCCGCAGACAACAGACAACAGACTGTTTTAAATATAGACTGTGGCGAAGCTTTGAATGGTTCATCTGTAAAAATAAGTGTCAATGGACCCTACCTGACATTATGTGAGGTGCAGATATTCCGTGAGTAGTCATGCTGACATGTTATTTTCCTTATTTGCAATACATATTATCATTTTAAAGCATTAAATAAAAAAAAAATCGGAATATAAACACGAACACAGGATATGATAACGAGCGCTGTCTTTAAATAATAACATTATCAGTAACAGATAGAGGTTTAATTAACAGTTCCCTCCTTTGGCTTTTAACTATTGGTCCAAAAGTCCACGGCCCAAGTGTCTGTGTACATGCAGCCCAAACAGCACTGACGTATATAGTGTATTAGTTGGAGTAAATAATCAGGATATACTTGTTCTACATGGGTCCCAAATGACAAACGCCTATTGGATCAGATTCATTAGATGTTCTCTGATTTGCATCTCATAGTATGTGTACTTGTAGAATGCAGCAATGGATGGTTTGGAGATGACTGTGACAAGCAGTGTCAGTGTCAGAATACAACTGAAGTATGTGACAAGGAGACTGGCAACTGTAGGGGTGGA
This sequence comes from Haliotis cracherodii, assembly GCF_022045235.1. NCBI lineage: Eukaryota > Metazoa > Mollusca > Gastropoda > Lepetellida > Haliotidae > Haliotis > Haliotis cracherodii. The sequence continues at coordinate 20,602,238 of NW_027266269.1, forward strand.
TGTGCTGCCGGAAAACATGGACCTGGGTGTCAGCAAGGTATGACAGAATGTGAAATTAGGAAATCGTCCATCTGGTAGATTTTCAAGATTAGTATCAACATAATTCTAAATTAATTTGTATTGAGGATATATTGTCTGTATAGTCAGAAGTTTTTTTATTGACTGGCCACTGTAGTAGTGGTGTGACAGAATGTGAAATTGGGAAATCGTCCATCTGGTAGATTTTCTCACTTAAAGTTTAGAATTAACGTAATTCTAAATTGATTTGTAATGAACACACATTGTCTGTACAGTAAAACGTTTCGTGATTGTGATTTTTCAAATGACTATAGTTATACACAGCTGAGAAAATATAATGTCCTTGTATGTGTCTTGTGTATTGTAGAATGCAACGATGGTTGGTTTGGATCTTACTGTAACAAGCAGTGCCAGTGTCTAACTGCCTCTGAAGCGTGTAACAAGGAGACTGGCCACTGTAGTAGTGGATGTGCTGCTGGGAAACAAGGTCCAGGATGCCGGCAAGGTTTGAAAAAAATCGATTTATTACCAATTGTTTATCTGTAACAGTCTGATGAAAAGAAATCCATTCACAAGCAGTGGCAACTGATGCCATAATGGAGAACTCTACACTAGGTAGTCGTTAAACACATTAATTTCGCATTTAATGGCTTATGTAACTATAGTCATAAATTCAAGTTTTCCTTCTTAAAACAGAGAGTATAAAGTCAAGACGTGTTTATCTACCTATCCGTACAGAGTGTGGCCAACATCTTTATTGGGTCAACTGTTCCTTCACGTGTGGTCAGTGTAGCGGTGATGATAAGTGATGATAAGACATTTACGTAAGGAATATTTTACGTGAAGTCATAAACTAAGTCATTGTTCAAAAGATAATTTGGTACTTTTGATGTAATTTGGTATCATTTCCTTTTAAAACACATAATATAACATCAAGAAGTGTTGATATATCCCTATCCATACAGATTGTGGCCAACATCATTATGGGGTCAATTGTTCCTCCACTTGTGGTCAGTGTAGCGGGACGTCGGACTGTGAGAAGGATGATGGAACCTGCACACAAGGATGTCAACAGGGTTACAGTCCCCCTTTGTGTAAAAGTAAAATGTTATTTTATATAGTCTGTATGATGCAATGGACTCTGCTTTTAGATGAAATTTGTTATGATTGTGGAGTTAAAGTTTAACGTCACATCGGCAATATTTCAGCCATATCGTGACGAGACGTTATGATTGTGGAAATGAATGTTGTCGCCTCTATTAAGAAACGCTTGAAATGCCCGGTGTCTTCTGTCACGCTGTGGGCTTAAATAAGATGTGTAACACCCAGCTAGTGTCATACTAACCATAAATTTAGAAGGTCAGTGTTGTATTTTAATAAATATCAATCTACATTTAGGGCTCCTGTAAAACTTTATGGTGATGATCTCTGAGGCTATGACATTTCAACATTTCATTTCAACAGCCATTATGCATGTGTAAATGTATTTGGTAGCTGCTAAACGCTATAGAGAAATATTTGACATTCTGTTTAAAGTCGAATTGCATAGAACTCAATGGGTAATGGTGTCATTTAAATGGAAGATCATAAAAGGATAAACTTTCCTTCCTATTTTCAAATTCTAAATCGCACTGCGTAGCTTTGTGTTTTCACTATTTGTCTTATAACTGGAATGGAAGTGATGTCATTTGAACGGAATTACGTATAAGTAGTGAAAATAGTTTTCCCCAAAGTAATCTTCTTTGTCGAAATGAAATCATGTGCGAAACGTAGCAGGTTTAAACACCGGGATCGAGAGTGATGTTTATAAACTTTGGATACAATTTCTACTCCTGATTGTTAAGGGTGCATGTGTGTACAAGGGTCCCGAAAATATTTCTGGACATATGGTGAATTAGAAATGTAAATGCTGGGTTTCACAGTGTCTCTCGTTAGATATGATTGTTCTGAAATTGTAGTTCTGTAAATTTTACAATATATTGTGCGTATGCCATATATTTATATCTCAGTTATAACATTACCTAGATATTTTATTGTTACCTTAGTCTAAACATTATGATTGGTCTCAATTCATATGTAAGTCAGTGTATGTATGTCATTTGTTTTTTTCATTGTTGAGAAAATGTGAAATCGAAGCTAGTTTAGCGAAAATACTTTCATTTATAACTAGTAGGATGAACGTACGTATTTCTAACCGAATGTTACCTTACTCCTGTCATCATACAGCATGTGTGCCTTGTTATAATGGGTCCACGTGTACATCAACGCTATTTCTAACACGGCAGATTGGAGATGTGGTGATGGGTGTCAACCTGGATATCAGAATCCACTGAGGCAACACCTAATTGAACCAGTCCGCCATATGATAAGAAAATTCCACAAAATGTATAAATAAGATATATGTGCACGTGAACTCTCCTGGGGCACTTTTAAATCTTCCAACTCTTTCTCAGTCAAGACCAATTCATATAGTTAAGCTGAGAATCTACACAATATTATTTAGTACTTACAATTAGGTGCTAGACAGTGAGACAATGCACGCGTTATGGAATGTGTATCTCAATATGTTGTATATCTCTTCAAAACGTATCTAGGCTTCATTTTATATTAGAGAAATGCATGTTCACCCCAATTGTCTTAACAGCTCATAACAGTGTCTTTTGGAACACTTTTGAGATGATGTTTTTACTGACAAAGACGTATAAAATGTCCAAGTAGCTTTCAAGTGAAATTGTACAGTTGAAGTTTTAACCTTTCAGTTCCAAGAGCGAGACTGCACATTGATCTGTACATCTCTATATGTGAATCAGTTCATACTTCATTCCACCTTTTATACATGTGACTTGTAACAAAATCTCTCCATGAAAGATTTTAATCTGACATTCAACTTATATTCCAATTTCAAATTGCACATACATTGTCTTATGATACGTATTTTGTTGCATTTTGTCATTTAAGCTGTATAAAAAATAAACACATCATGCGATGTGGTAATTTCATCCTTTCAAGGCAAGGCTTTAAGATAATCTTTGTCCATTCAGTGTGTGCAGTTCACTTCTATGGACCGCCCTGCCAAGGATGTGGACACTGTAAGGACGATTCCCCATGTTCTGTGCTAAATGGGACATGTTTGACTGGCTGTAAACCTGGATATGAACCTCCACTGTGTATCACAGGTAATATATTTTAGTTTATCTTGATCCAATATATTTTAAAGTAGTGATTAAATCACAAATTGGAATAAATACAATATGTTGGCATCACAATGTCAGTTCCAGTTGTACTTATTGATACACAGCATGTCCGGCTGGTTCCTACGGGTCGCCCTGCAGGCAGTGTGGACACTGTCAGGACAACACCAACTGCTCCAGGCAAGATGGGACATGTTCTACTGGGTGTGAGGCTGGATATCAACGCCCGCTGTGCCATGAGAGTATGTAACAACATAGACACATTCTATCCCGACTTTGTGGAGGACTTAAAATTATTTGCATATGTTGGTTATTGTAGTGTCTGCAGTGCGATCTTTCGCACGTAATCGAATGTATGACTGTGATATCATCTAATGAAACGTCTCAGAATACAACTTATCTTTCATTAACACAGGTAACATATCTTATTTCATCTGGAGTCAATATAGAAAAAAGTAGTGATTAGGTCATACATGGAAATAGATATATTATATTGGCATCACAATGTCAGTTCCAATTTGTACTAATTGATACACAGCATTATGGTTTGCTGTAGGTTTGTGATAAACGTAAAACATAATAAGGGAAGATCCCTCCTACACAGTAATAATTATTCTCCTTTCTGCATTTTATATGGTTATTCTATTCCATTTTAAAAGAGTGTCCAGACACATTGTATGGAGTGAACTGTTCGTCAAGTTGTGGCCAGTGTCGTGCATCAACAACTTGTCACCATGTGAATGGAAGCTGCCTTGAAGGGTGCAGTAATGGTTTCAAAGGCCCTTTGTGTAAAGGTAATAATATAGCAACATTATCTCAAATAAATGACAAATGTGTAAATTACGGTTTTTTTCATGTTGTACAGACACTAAAATGGATAATAAGAATGACATGTTTGGAGCTTAAATAAAGATAACTCGATCATCCATCAATCTTTCCTACTCAGCAGCACTGACCTTCATCCTGAAGCCTTGTTTGATGGTGATTTTACCGGATGGCCCACCGATGGGGCATGAAACGCTTTATATAGAGCTTCATAAGCACATGCTATGAAATAGTGGGAATCGTACAATGGACAGCGATTTCTCATGATTATGGCAAGAGTTTTCTCACTTGTGTTTGGGTAATGACACAATTCGTTTAGTGCAAAATCATACTTTTAAGGAGCACCATATATACGTTACCATATAGACAACTAACAAAGACCAGATACGTTTCACTAAAAAGCCACGATAGTGTAACAATCAAATCTAAAGCGTCTAACGAAGAGAATAACCAGTCATTATTGTCCGCCGAAACAGATTCCATTTGGCGTCAATGGCAAAAAAGCTGTGAAAAATATACGAATGGACCAGTGAAACTAAGTGATGATACCAGGTGTTCGCAGGGATATTGCTCAATGCCTATAGTCATAGACTAAAGACCAGAGATCCTGCCCAATATTCATGTTGGTTATCTTAATGACAATTGAGCTTAATGTTAACCCAATGCGCGCCATTAAACCTCTTACAACATCTGCTTTCAGAATGTGCATCATTAAGCCACTCACGACATCTACTTTCAGAATGTGCGCCATTAAGCCTCTCACAATATATATTTTCAGAATGTGCGCCATTAGGCCTCTCACAACATCTACTTTCAGAATGTGGGTCATAAAGCCTCTCACAACATCTGCTTTCAGAATGTGCGTCGTTACACCTCTCACAACATCTGCTTTCAGAATGTGCGCCATTAAGCCTCTTACAATATTTACTTTCAGAATGTGTGTCATTAGGCCTCTCACAACATCTACTTTCAGAATGGGGGTCATTTAGCCTCTCACAACATCTGCTTTCAGAATGTGCACAATTAAACCTCTTACAATATCTACTTTCAGAATGTGTGTCATTAGGCCTCTCACAACATCTACTTTCAGAATGTGGGACTTTAAGCCTCTCACAACATCTGCTTTCAGAATGTGCCTCATTAAACCTATCACAACATCTACTTTCAGAATGTGCGTCATTAAACCTCTTCGAGAATCTGCTTCCAGAATGTTCGTCATTAAGCCTCTCACAAAATCTACTTTCAGAATGTGCGTCATTAAACCTCTTCGAATATCTGGTTTCAGAATGTGCGCCATTAAACCTCTTCGAGTATCTGCTTTCAGAATGTGCGTCATTAAGCCTCTCACAATATCTACTTTCAGAATGTGCGCCATTAGGCCTCTCACAACATCTACTTTCAGAATGTGGGTCATTATGCCTCTCACAACATCTGCTTTCAGAGTGTGCGTCATTACACCTCTCACAATATCTGCTTTCAGAATGTGCGCCATTAAACCGCTTACAATATCTACTTTCAGAATGTGTATCATTAGGCCTCTCACAACATCTACTTTCAGAATGTGGGTCATTACGCCTCTCACAACATCTGCTTTCAGAATGTGCGTCATTAAACCTCTCACAATATCTGCTTTCAGAATGTGCACAATTAAACCTCTTACAATATCTACTTTCAGAATGTGTATCATTAGGCCTCTCACAACATCTACTTTCAGAATGTGGGTCATTAAGCCTCTCACAACATCTGCTTTCAGAATGTGCGTCATTAAACCTATCACAACATCTACTTTCAGAATGTGCGTCATTAAACCTCTTCGAATATCTGGTTTCAGAATGTGCGCCATTAAGCCTCTCACAAATTTACTTTCAGAATGTGCGTCATTATACCTCTCACAATATCTGCTTTCAGAATGTGCGTCATTAAGCCTCTTACAATATGTACTTTCAGAATGTGCGCCATTAGGCCTCTCACAACATCTGCTTTCAAAATATGCGCCATAAAACCTCTTACAACACCTGCTTTCAGAATGTGCGTCATTAAGCTTATCACAACATCTGCTTTCAGAATGTGTGTCAGGAAGCCTCTTACAACATCTGCTTTCAGAATGTGCGTCATTAAGCCTCTCACAATATCGACTTTCAGAATGTGCGCCATTAAGCCTCTCACAACATCTAGTTTCAGAATGTGGGTCTTTAAGCCTCTCACAATATCTGCTTTCAGAATGTGCGCCATTAAACCTCTTCGAATATCTGCTTTCAGAATGTGCGCCATTAAGCCTCTCACAAAATCTACTTTCAGAATGTGCGTCATTTGGCCTCTTACAACATCTGCTTTCAGAATGTGCGTCATTAAGCCTCTCACAATATCTACTTTCAGAATGTGCGTCATTAAGCCTCTCACAGCATCTTTTTTTAGAAAATGCGTCATTAAGCCTCTTACAACATCTGCTTTCAGAATGTGCGTCATTAAGCCTCTCACAATACCAGCTTTCAGAGTGTGCGTCATTAAGCCTCTTACAACATCTGCTTTCAGAATGTGCGTCATTAAGCCTCTTACAGCATCTGCTTTCAGAATGTGCGTCATTAAATCTCTCACAACATCTACTTTCAGAATGTGCGTCATTAAGCCTCTCACAATATCTACTTTCAGAATGTGCGCCATTAGGCCTCTCACAACATCTACTTTCAGAATGTGGGTCATTATGCCTCTCACAACATCTGCTTTCAGAGTGTGCGTCATTACACCTCTCACAATATCTGCTTTCAGAATGTGCGCCATTAAACCGCTTACAATATCTACTTTCAGAATGTGTATCATTAGGCCTCTCACAACATCTACTTTCAGAATGTGGGTCATTACGCCTCTCACAACATCTGCTTTCAGAATGTGCGTCATTAAACCTCTCACAATATCTGCTTTCAGAATGTGCACAATTAAACCTCTTACAATATCTACTTTCAGAATGTGTATCATTAGGCCTCTCACAACATCTACTTTCAGAATGTGGGTCATTAAGCCTCTCACAACATCTGCTTTCAGAATGTGCGTCATTAAACCTATCACAACATCTACTTTCAGAATGTGCGTCATTAAACCTCTTCGAATATCTGGTTTCAGAATGTGCGCCATTAAGCCTCTCACAAATTTACTTTCAGAATGTGCGTCATTATACCTCTCACAATATCTGCTTTCAGAATGTGCGTCATTAAGCCTCTTACAATATGTACTTTCAGAATGTGCGCCATTAGGCCTCTCACAACATCTGCTTTCAAAATATGCGCCATAAAACCTCTTACAACACCTGCTTTCAGAATGTGCGTCATTAAGCTTATCACAACATCTGCTTTCAGAATGTGTGTCAGGAAGCCTCTTACAACATCTGCTTTCAGAATGTGCGTCATTAAGCCTCTCACAATATCGACTTTCAGAATGTGCGCCATTAAGCCTCTCACAACATCTAGTTTCAGAATGTGGGTCTTTAAGCCTCTCACAATATCTGCTTTCAGAATGTGCGCCATTAAACCTCTTCGAATATCTGCTTTCAGAATGTGCGCCATTAAGCCTCTCACAAAATCTACTTTCAGAATGTGCGTCATTTGGCCTCTTACAACATCTGCTTTCAGAATGTGCGTCATTAAGCCTCTCACAATATCTACTTTCAGAATGTGCGTCATTAAGCCTCTCACAGCATCTTTTTTTAGAAAATGCGTCATTAAGCCTCTTACAACATCTACTTTCAGAATGTGCGTCATTAAGCCTCTCACAATACCAGCTTTCAGAGTGTGCGTCATTAAGCCTCTTACAACATCTGCTTTCAGAATGTGCGTCATTAAGCCTCTTACAGCATCTGCTTTCAGAATGTGCGTCATTAAATCTCTCACAACATCTACTTTCAGAATGTGCCTCATTAAGCCTCTCACAACATCTACTTTCAGAATGTGCGTCATTAAGCCTCTCACAACATTTGCTTTCAGAATGTGCGTCATTAAGCCTCTCACAGCATCTACTTTCAGAATATGCTTCATTAAGCCTCTTACAAAATCTACGTTCAGAATGTGCGTCATTAAGCCTCTCACAGCATCTACTTTCAGAATATGCGTCATTAAGCCTCTTACAACATCTACTTTCAGAATGTGCGTCATTAAGCCTCTCACAATATCTGCTTTCAGAATGTGGATCATTAAGCCTCTTACAACATCTGCTTTCAGAATGTGCGTCATTAAGCCTCTCACAACATCTACTTTCAGAATGTGGGTCATTAAGCCTCTCACAACATCTACTTTCAGAATGTGCGCCATGAAGCCACTCATAATATCTGCTGTCAGAATATGCGCCATGAAGCCTGTCACAATAACTGACCATCTGTAAATTTGAAAATTACTGCCACAATCGGCATATCGCCAATCACATCTTTAGGCGCATTTGAAACAGCTGGTAGTCACGAGCTGGTTGCAGAAGGTCTTTATGTACAGTTGATATCTACCGTAATATGTAAACATTATCCCAAATCAATTGACAAATTTACATAACTACATAGCTTAGGATGGGTACGGTTAGATTGAGTAATGACACGAGGTCCCTGTTGCAGCGTGTAGATAATCGAGTTTGAAACAGACAGTCCAGTCACTGATGTTATGAGTAACGATCCACGCTTAAACACTATCAACCAAGCCAGCGAACCTGACCTTGCGATGCATTAAGTCGCCTCGAAATATCTTAAAAGACATTGTGTTTCTGTCGTTGTTCATAAAACCATTGCAAACGTAACAAACGTATTTATGTTTAACATTGTTGTATGGGAAATATTCCACAATGCACAAATGAACTATTTGAGGACTGCCTCTTCTAGAAAGAAAACTCTGAGTCGTGTACATCCTCTCTATCAAAACCATCTGCTTTACAAAGGAGTAAATGTGAATGTTTTTTAATTGATAGATCATTAGTAATGCAGTGCACATTGGGATTTATACTGCATAAAGAAGAGAGGGCGATTGAGAAACAAATATGTTACTTCATCGACCAATGCAAATAAGCCCACATTCCATAAACATTTCATTAGATATTGAGTAAGAATATTCTGAAGCAAATCAGTACATGACACACAACTATAAGCTTTATGATAATAAACTGCCGAGAAAAGATGTATGCACGAGAAAACTTAATTTGACTGGAAATTACAAACGTTATCAAAACTTTACTAGGCTGTTACAGTCGCGGAAACTGTGCAAAATATAAGGTAGATATGACACCCATATCAAATACATCAGCATCGAATACCCATTCCTTTGTTTCATTTTAGCCAACATCAAACACGAGTGTATACTTTCTTTGCCCAGCAGTTTATAATTAATTTAATAAATTGTTTCAATAGCATGTATCCCAGGAAGGTATGGAGAAAACTGTCTTCATACTTGCGGTCACTGCCAGATCAACGGCTCATGTAATGCACAGACTGGACGCTGCGAACGCAATTGCCAACCAGGATATATGGGACCACTGTGCATACAAGGTGAGAAGAAGTTACTTGTTTGTAGTTTGATAAAGGGTGAATACCCTTGTTTATTACTTCTCCAATGACCTGGTATAAGGTATAAATATATAACGTACCTGTATCTAATACCACGTGTACATCCACAGTATGCATGTTTTCAGAATGTGCTGACTACACCTACGGAATCAACTGTTCCAGTGTCTGCAGCTGCCTGAACCAGTCTGAGGTATGTGACAAAATCACAGGTGATTGTAGAACGGGGCATCAATCAACGACAACAGCAGCAGCAGGAGCATCAGCAGCACATCAGGGTCAAGGATATGATGGTAACAATATAGTCAGTACAACAGTTTCAGTTATGTGTAGATCCTGACAGTTTTGTGTGCGCGTCTGTGTATGTTTCATGCGTCGGTGAATGCGTGAGGGCATGCGCGCGTATGTGTGTGCGTGTGTGTTTGTGGTGGCCCTGGATTCGTCTTGATTACGGTTACAGATTTGTCAGTACCTTTCCTGTGCTTCTTGGTTTCACTATCGTCCGTACTAAGTATGTGTGTGCGTGTGTGCCTGTGCGGGGGTCCTGGATTCGTCTTGATCACTGATTTGTCAGAACCTTTTCTGTGTTTCACTATCCTCCATACTGAGCAGGTTTATGTCTGGTGGCTGTCTTATCTTCACATTGCTATAATGGCAAGCAGTGGAAGGATTCGCACACAGGTCATGCACTGAGCAGGTTTCATTTAACTTTCCTTGAGTCATAAATGGCCTCATTCCATCAGCTTACTAAAGTATACATGCGTCACTAATACACAAAATAACGGTGGTATGTATTCCTTTTCAAACATCAAGTTACTTGAATATTTCAGATATCCGCCTCATTGTTGTCAGTTGCCTTCTGGCCATTTCGTGTGTCTATGCAGTAATAACAACTGCAACTATCTACAGGTAATACATGGAATCCAACACAACGCGGGTAAAAATGAAGTATATACGTCTACATGTGTACATAACCAAATCAAAATGTTTAAACACCTTTAAGTTAACAAACTTTAAGTTAATGTTTCCGATGCTGCTGTTCTTAAGCTACTTTATCCTAATTTTCAGAATTAGACGAAGCATGAAGATACTCAAAGCTGAACAAATGCAACAGTACTCAACTCTTCAGGTCCGAGGGGAATCGTCTGTTTATGACGTCATTGCCGAGAGGAGCGTGTATGCAAATGAGTCCATACAGAGGCATGGTGACCAAGATCCGAATAAAAATTGACAAAGATACATGTGTTTATTTAGATACCTTGGCTTGAGATCAGACACACTTTGTTTTTAACTCTGCAACATTTCCAAATTACAGTTTCAAAGGAAGGCTTGATTGCAATCATCACTAAATCAACATGAGTGTTGCCTTTCTAAGACACTCATGCACATAACTGGAACAACTGAACAAGCAATGAAGAATGTGTCATCTTTTACCTACAGTGACATTCTGTGTCATCGGTTTGTGTGTGGGGGACCTTGCATTTATAATTGTTTCTGTACATTAAATGCTAATTTCCATCTAGTTTTTAGTTACCAAAAAGACAGTAACCTAAAAAACACTTTGGCCTATATATTGTTTCTTCAACATCTTTCCAATGTGCAAACGCTACACCTTACCTTTATGGTCATGTTACTTACAGTAGCTTCAATGCTAATCCATTGTATCAGATTGACGTGTGTTAAAAAATAACTTTTGAGCCGCTTGTGGTGAAAGACTACCCGAGTTGAGGTTTCAAACTCGGATGTCCGCGCTTTGTCGCTTCCTGAGTATTAAAAGTTAATTTTCTGATGCCTCTGGCAGAAAATGCCAAACTTAACCGCGTCAGTTCAATGACAAGAGTCGCTGTTCAACTTGGCACACAGAAGCTGATTATGTAATAACCGGTTTGAGCAAATTTACGTTGATATATTTAGACTGGAGTTGTGGGCAACTTATACCTGTGTCGATTTGTAATACCCTCTGCATTTTTTGATTAGGTCAGCTGTATTTTAGAATTGGCCAGTTTCTTAAAGTGTTGCTAATTTGTATATATTCGTCTGTGTGGGTCCAGTGTCCAATTGTTTATTTATTACTAAATGCTTCAGCTTGGTGATATTATTTTTTTTAGTATTTATCAATTTTATTGCAATCGTTCTGCTTAATTATATATGTTTTCTCCATCACCTGTCTATAATCACGCTCGCTATTAAAACTTTTGACAATTATGAGTCTGCTCCTCTGTCGGTGAGGCTTTCCTCCAGCATTAACTGCATAATCGTTAGTTAAGCACCTTAAAGTTTATTTCTTAACCAATTTGATATACCAACAACTGTGTAGTACAGTGGGTCCTTTTAATATTAATGTTAATCATATTTATTTATGTATAACGTTACTTGCAGCGCACACATTACCCAATAGATAAGAATGTTCTTTGGTATTAATAATAAGAATGAAAAAAATGTCAGCTACTCTTCTTTTTGGGGTCATAAATATATAAACATGGTTAATATAGCTAACCCAGGGTGCGCCGTAACTGAAAATACTGTTTTAACTTAGCACCTTTCCTTATATACCCCTTACTAGACCATATTACCCCCATTTCTTGTGCTTTCAGTCGTTAGGAGAAAATAATTCATCCCTCAAACGAAGGAAAATATGTTTGTATGAAACACATTTTACAGCCATTTACGACTGCGGTTGAAACATGGGAACCATACCATAATGTCCTATTGATTTTTGAAGTACGTACCAAGTATGTCGTAACTTTAAGATCATAAAAAGGGTTCTCATTTTTGCGATGCTGCTTTCTTTTCTTTAGTTTCATCAAACAATTAATGGAGCGAAACAAATTTTGAAGGAAATTTGAATTGAAATTCTTTCATCTCATATATCTATTTCATCATTGAAACTCACACCACGGTAAATACGCTGATACGTCTTTCAATATGACTTTGTAAATATCATGAATGTATGAAAATTCCTGCATACTTTAAAAAATGCGACTTCAACCCGTAATCGCACTGTGCAGTGCATGTTTGTTCAAGTACCACCCATCGCTATTATCGACGTAGTTTCTATAAGTCACATCCTCAATTTGATTAGGCCTGCAAAGTATCACAACACAGCATCACTGTAACGGATCCTTGATATATCAATATTCCTTTCCCAATTGTGAAAGAAACCACTTTATGCTACTGAAGGAATTAAACATTGTAAAACATACCACTACTTTTGTCAGGAGAGATTTTACTTAACACGAGTTTCTGTCTGGTACACTGGTGTTGTTAATAAAATATTTGAGATTTTATCTTTCAAACCATACAATATATCAAAATATGTATTTCTTTCTAGGTAACAACTCCCTTTTATTCCTCATGATGTCAGTCACGTGCACTGGATTGTCTGGTCCAGACTCGATTATATTCAGACCGCCGTCATATTGCTTGAATATAGTGCGGCGTTAAACAGCAAACCAAAACAAACCAAAACCTTTTATTGCATTGTGTTGAGTCAATTGTGCGTGTAGTACTTGTGGAAAAATAAACTAATAACTATACTCAAACAGAGAGTTATTCATGTGTTGCTACATTTCATATTTCAACAATGTTCTATTTCTAAACTGATACCATCCTGGAAAATAGGTATAACAGTATCGACAGTCGTATGCTTAAGAGGCATACAATTTTACACAACACTCAGATTACTTCCTGGTCTCAGGGCGAGGCACCCAAACACATCCACAACACGCAATGGGTAAGTGTAATCTCTGTTATTTATGTAAGTTTTCCACCCCTTTAACACATTATATCCAGAGGTGCATTGCCCAAGTTAATACACTTTCTTTAAACAGTATCCAAGCAGGGTGCCTCGTGCGTTGTGATTTGTACACAAAAAGGAATACCCCTATCGCGGGAACGTATGACACGATGTCGCAATGATGTAACCCTTATCAAACAACAATTAATGTCATATTGCAGAAACCTGCAGTTGAAGTTTAATTTAATTTTTCACCGCTTGAGTGTTGTCCTATAATGTATGCTGTGGAATGTCAAATTGTTTACGATGATAGAAGGAAAAACTGTCCGCAGTGTAACTGCCGCGTTTCACTGTGCATTTCGTGTTCGCTGCGTGAATGGTGACAGCTTTGTGTAAAGGCTGTCCTGAATAGAATTTGTTTGTGTAGATTGAAAAAGCTTTCCAGTCGTACTACCTCTTCCATTCGTTTCCTATTCAAGTTGCACATTGACAGGTGTAAAGTCTTTTCAAATAGATTTATTCTAATGCCTTTCAGGTTCACGTTTTTGTCATTCTAAATTTGTATTGGACAAAGCCAGATGACATGGTCTAAGTATACTGAACCACACAAGAAACGTCACCATGTATAGATATATGAGAAACCTTATGTAAACATACTTCGAGACATATTAAAAAACATGAAACTTGGCAAAACTGATCATCAAGGTTGAAATGTTCTTAAAGTGAAACACAACACTAGTCTCTCAGTGTGTCCGCCATGTGCAACGTCGATACATGGAATGGATGGGGCGGTTGATGTAGTGTTGTTGGTCTGGTACCGTTGCTGGGGCCTGAATATGGTCCTAAGGTGGACTTGAAATGCATTGGCTACTTGCCAGGCGGTTTGTCCAGCTTGCAATCGTCCAAGGGCTTGGTGTGGTTGATTTCTTGTCAATCTTGGCATGTGGTAGCAATTCAATAACGATTGAATGTTATCCGACCTGGGTGGATTATTATAGGGCAAGAAATCGGGGAACGCATGAGCATTTCAATTTGCACAGAACTCACCTGCACCGAGTTACCATGGCCGTTGCCGTGATGCGTTTGGGCGATCGGTTTTATTGTCATCTGCTTTGTTTTTTATCATCAAATCAAGGTAATGTTAAATTTTAGAAACAAAAATTACCCAGATATTTAAATGACAATTTTTTATGCAATGTTACTTGGGGTGATGTTTCTTTTGCGGTTCAGTATATATCTCATCCTTCCTCAAATACTGATACGACATTTCCTCGGATTTGCACCTTGCATTCGAAACTGCGAACTTGGGGTCCACGCACCTCAAAGGGACGCAACTCAGCAGGTTTTTGTAACCTTAGAACGAGTTAGTTGGTTTTATCGCCGCTGTGAACAGTATTTCAGTTATATCTTGGCATACCAGTTTGATGAGTGAGGAGGCCGAAGTTATGGAGATTTTAGAGGTCGACGCTTTGTTGAAGCACACGAGCTTATCAACAAACAAATATATATTTATAAGATCAGTTATTGCATTCACGTGACCACAAGAATGATTATTTCAATAACATACATTTCGCATACACATATGCTTTGCATTGTGTATTAGTGAGAGTGGTTATTTCATGGTGGGGGACGCCATGTTAGGAATCGAACCCAGGTCTTCAGCTTGACGAACAAACGCTTTAACCACTAGGCTACTCCACCTCCCCTTGTGTTATGAAGAACTATGCCACTTTACATGAGTGTCTAACTGTTGGAAGCAAATGTTTAATTCAAGATGTGTAGATAAACACTAAAATCTAAGAAAGACAAAAACTTAACAAAATGTTTAAATCTACTGAAATTAATTCAAAATTTATACACCGCCTGTTACTTTGCTTACTTGCGAAGATGACGTGATACATTGTCGATGTAAAAACACATTTCAAAGAGGAATATATAACTGGAGTTATTGTGTATTTCTGAATTGAAGTAGAAGTGCTGTTTCATTCGTGCTTTGGAAGCAATGTTTTATGAGATCAATTTCTCTACATCGGCTATATGAGGGATACATCATTGAAGCTACTAAAGTAAACTACTCTTATGATGATTAAATGTAACTCAGTTACACAAGCAACAAGGTATTACTGGTGTTTCTATTGATAAGCTTAGAACTTACAGGCAATTTAAGACGCAATGGGGTCGCAATGAGATTAAAAGTTGAACTTATTTAATCATCGTTTTCTCAGAAACCATAAGGCACAGAGAGCTGATACTTTAGGAAAATAGATTGGACAAAAAAGTGCGTTGATTTGTTTCACAAATTGGACAACAAATATTCAGTTGTGCAAAATGTTCAAGCATCATGAGCTCACAAACGTAAATGCTCTTAAAGGTTGCTTCAACAATTTAATAAACCAAGAGGAAGGAGTGTTTATTAATCGATGAACTGTAAAACCTAAATGGGGTGTGTATGTAAAAAGCTTACCTTGACATCGGTATCTACTCTACTCAACTCTAAAGCACTCATCGCTTGTCTGTTTCACTTCATGATGAAACAGAGAAACAACCTTCACCATCCAGTGGAAGCAGTCGCTGATGTAGGCATTTATACAAAAGAAAAGTATAAAAAAAAGTTAAATGACTTGGTAGATATTCCTCTACAGGGGACATTTGAAAAAATAATTTAATCCATCTGACAGCTCAAGTTAGTCTGAGCATAAAATGCACCAATGCATGGGTCGATGACGTGAACAATAGTAATGCCCCGCAGTAATACTAATAAACTATAGTCTTCCAGTCTTACAACATAGGATTTGGTCAATACATTTATTTATGTTAAACAGCAATCTCAAAGTTGCACCACCAGTTAAATGAATTGCGTTGCTACCTGCTCCTGTTTCAACACTGATGTTTAGTCTGGCAAACCAGTTTCTATATACATGTATCAGAGAGATAAGATATCGCTCAATTCACTTTCTTGTTACAAGCGCGGGCCTCCCAGCTCTGACAACAGCAAGCAACAAGTAAGTCTGATCATATCTCTGACAATATCCTTCTCATGCCAGCTTAAAATTAAGCTTTATGTGTTTGTTTATTCATTTAATGCCTACAGGTGACCAACGATATCGCAGGACAACGCCCGCTTACACACAACTCGTGTGTCATTGTCTTTAGGGTTGAGATGATTGTAATGTTGCCGTGACCATGTTTAATGAAACGAGTGTACAGGTTAAATAAAACCCTGAGTGAAAAAAACACATCAAATCAAACACACCATTTATCAAAACTTGCTGCATTGTGATTGTGACGTAATAGCGTTTAATGTGAGGTCGATGCCTTGGCACATAACAACTGTCTCTTCTCTTCTCTTCTTTCACCTTGAGGGGCGGTCGGGTAGCCTAGTGGTTACAAAAAAGGTTCGCTCGTCACGCCAAAGACCCGGGTTCCATTCCCGACATTGATACAATGTGTGAAGCCCATTTCTGGTGTCCCCGCCGTGATATTCCTGGAATATTGCTAAAAGCGTCGTAAAACCATACTCACTCACTCACTCACTCTCTCACCTTGAGTTTTTGAAAATCAGATGACAGGCTAAGATAATGCAAACACTTTTAAATAAATTTGAATTAACGATACCATAATACGCATACGTTATTAAGTTGAGCCTCCACGAAAATCTGCTCAAGCAACTCACAATGACCTTCCTATCATAGATATCCGTAATTGGAGTTGTCATATCACCATGAATCGATACGTGCGAGGTCAAAAGATACGTTGGATGTCAAATGGTTCTGGTTCATATTTTTGGAGGGGTCAGTGTTTTAGTGTTAAACATCAAATGGGTAGTTGTGGTACGACTTTGGGGGCATTTTTGAAGGCTTGTGACTGGTCCACTTCTTTTTAACTAATGCAAATTTATGTCATAATCACCTTACGAGGAACAATATCGTCAGAGCATGGGATGCTTTACACTCCCAAAACAGTAAGGGATAAGTAGATGACAGAACTACAAAGGGGTAGAATGAGGGTAATAGATGAAAAAGAAAAGGAAGGAACAGACGTGATCTTTGGGGGAAAGGTCCGCACCCATGGTGATGTGCTGCTTTAGTCAGTTACGATACGTGTGCACGACCGTCATCGCCTTGAAAGATAAAACGTCGACCATTGTGGCGCACAAACGGCACAACTATTGGTGGCTGTATGTAGTTCCTACCTCTCACTTCAAAAAGATTGGACACTTGGAACTATAATTCCAATTCACAACAAAGGCTCAGTGACAGAGGCTATAGGGCATTCAATGTACCAGTATATTCAGTGAGATATTTATTAGCATTATTAGTAGTGTAGACGGACACCCTTGATAAGGACTTTGACTACCACTGATGGTTATATTTGGGACAGCCAGTGTTTCTTCAGTGTACTTTCAAACATGGAAATCCATTCTAGATATTTCTAGTAAATGTGAATATCATAGATATTTTAAAATGCAATTGCAGGAAATTATTTAACTGATGTAAATATAAGAAAATGCAGAATATCCTCAGCACAATTTAGATGCATGTTCATGGTTGAGGTTGTATCTTGTAAATGAAAGATATATTGAACAAAAACACTGTGAAATCTATCTCTATTTATATATCATGCCATGTTATTTAGAAATGGATCAGTGAGTGAGTGAGTATGGTTTTACGCCGCCTTTAGCAATATTCCAGTAATATCACGGCGGGGGACACCAGAAATGGGCTTCACACAATGTACCCATGTCGGGAATGGAACCCGGGTCTTCGGCGTGATAAGCGAATGCTTTAACCACTAGGCTACCCGACCGCCCCTAGAAATGGATCAAATTTTCAGAGGAGGGTATCGTTGACGGCGGGATCCTACATATACATAAATATGTTATGTAAGTAATCAGAAACAATCTGACAATCTGCGTGCTGTTATTTGTTTTATGTTTTTCCAATGTAACCTAGAGAATTAGTCGTGAAATGCAGATAACTACTGTCGTCGCTAAGCGTGATTTTGCTTCATTTATGGGGTCAGACAAAACGGAAGCTTTCACGATATCTGTTGAATTTACTTAATCAATGCCACGTATATGTCATCATTGAAACCCACACCATAGTAATTGCACTGATACATGTTACACTATGAATGTATGAAATGACTTTCAGGAAATGACTGAAATATGAGTGTCTGGTTTACAGTACCTGTCTGATACCTAACTAGTTGTTGATTGTTTGATTAGTCTGGTTCAGTTACTTTAGTAGCCAATTTTCTCATCCACTGTTCGGCTCAAACTAACTTGAAATCACAAATACCTGAGTGTTGTATTTACACAGTTGTCTCTCACTTAAGGAATTAGTGTTAACTAGTTTGATCAAGTTACTTTGCGAATTTTTTACAACCACGGTTATAAAAATAATCACTTGAAATCACATATTTCTGTTAGATCAAAACTGTACATGTATCTCACTTCGTGAATTAGTCCATTTGTGGTCAGATATGCAGCAGTAATCATAAAACTGATGTAATGTGGTTAAAATGCATACAAAATGAGAACATTTAAACATGATAAAAAATCATGTTTGAAAATGCGACTTCAACCCAGAGTGTTACTCGTCGCTATCATCGAGGTAGTTTCTGCAAATCACATCCTCAATCAGATAAGGACTGCAAAGTATCGCAGCACAACATCACAGTCGCACATTCCGATGCCGTTTATGTAACGGATATATTTATATTGATTACCCAATTTTGAAAAAAACCACGTTATGCTACGTTAACACAAGCTTTGGTCCGGTCAACTGGTGTTGCTAATTGAATATTTGAGATTTCAACTTTCAAACCATACAATATATCAAACTATGTAATTCCTTCTTGATAACTCCCTTTTATTGCATTGTTTTTGAGTAAATTGTGCGTGCAATACCTGTGACATGGCAACAGGAAATACACAAATAACAATACGTCAATCAGAGAGTTATTAATGTCGTGCTACATTTCATATTTTAACAATGTTCTTTTTCTAAACTGACACCATCCTGGAAAACAGGTTTAACATTATCGAGAGTCGTATAATTCAGAGGCATACATTTTATGCAACACTCAGATTACTTCCTGTTCTCAAGGACAAGGCTAAAAAAACACCTCCACAAAACGCAAAGTGTTTGCCTGATATCTCTTCGTTATATTTTATGTTTCCCCCCACAATCCATTTTCTTACGATACATCATATCCAGAGACGCTTGCCCAAGTTCATAACACTTTCTTTAAACAGTATCCTAGCAAGGGGATGTTTTATGCGTTGTGATCTATCCATACAAAGGAATATCCCTCGGCTGTGTATTTGTACATGAGTATGAGTTATGAAATAACTTATTCAAGGTATTCATTTCCACATGCAAAGGTTTGTAAAAAGGTTTGCTTGAACACATGAAGGAACGTATCATACAAGGCATTGAATTCTGAACCCCTAGCAAACAACATTTCAGCAAAAGCCCTATGACGCTCTTTGAAAACTTCGTAGAATAAAGTATGTTGAAGAAAACTCAAGTTTAAAACATTGTTTCATCGCTTGAATGTTTACAGGGGAAATGTTAACATGTTTATAATGGCGGAGGGAACTCTATATTTTTACTGTCCACTGCCAAGGCTCGCTAAATACAATGTTTATTCCTAATGCAGGATATTTACCATCCCCAAACACACTCGCGTGATAACCTCTATGTATTGCATTGTGTTGTGTTGTCACCGTGGTGCGTACAATACATGTATCAAGGCAACAGGAAAGTTAACAAATAACTATAGTACGTCAATCAGATACTTATTCATGTGTTTCTACATTTGATATTTAAACAATGTTATATATATAAACTGATACCATACTGGGAAACAGGTTTAACATTATTGACAGTTGTATGCTCAAGAGGCATACGATTTTATACAACACTCTCATTACTTCCTGGTCTAACACGTCGACAACATGCAAAAGGTAAGTCTGACCTCTCGTATTGATGTTCGTGCTCCCCCACCATCCAGCTTTTTATGACACATTATAACAAGAGGTGCTTTGCCCAAGTCAATAACACTTAACAGTATCCTAGCATTAGGGTGCTTTATGCGTTGTGATCTATCCATAGAAAGGAATATCCCTCGGCTATGTATTTGTCCAAGAGCAGAGCAATGAAATAACGCGCAATTTTTCAAATTATTTATTTCACATGCAAAGGTTAGTCAAGTGTTCATTTTGACAAACGCGGGAACGTATGACCCAATTCTTTAAATGATCAAACAACAATTAAAGTCGTATGACGCTCTTTGAAATCGTCATAGAAAAAGTATATTGAAGAGACCTCAAGATTAATATAGTGTTACACTGCTTGTTAAAATGTTTATGATGATAGAGGGAAATTTATATCCTTAATTTACACTTTGCTACTGAAGTGGAATTACGCGTTTCACTGTGCATGTCGTGTTCGTGACTGGTGACAGCCAGTTTATGTGTCATGGCTGTCCTGAATAGCGTTTGTGTAACTCGACACAACATTGCAGTTGAACTCCCTCCTCCATCCTTTCAAGTATTTGCCTTCCTATTCAAGTTGCGCATTGACACGTGTATAGTCTATTCAACTATACTGCTTTCTGATGCCTTTTAGGCTTACGTTTTTATCATTTTAAATTTGAATTGGACAAAGTCAGAATACATCGTTTTTGTTTATCTCTTCATTGCTGAAATGCTGATATGACGTTTTCTCGGATTTGCACCTTGAATTCGAAATCAGGCTCTTTGGATCCACGCACGTCTAAGGGACGAAACTCAGCATGTTTTGGAACCTTAGGGTGAGTTAATGTGTTTTATTGCCGCTGTGATGAGTATTGAACTCACTCTTACCTACTTTCAAGGCACGGGAGCAGGGGTATTGTGTTGACACAAACAGGACGAATCTTCGATTCGAATCCACGAACAATGGTTTCTGGCACATTGGTTTGCGGCCATTTGACGACGTCTATAGTCTAATATAGTCTAAATACCTTCCAGAAAGTTCAATACCATTCTTGATTAATCTATCACTGTTATAGAAGATTACAGATGACACTTGACCTCTAAAATCATCTTAATATAGTAACTTCCACTCCATTCCATTCAAATACAATCTTCTGAACTTCTACTGAATCTTAACAGAAACAATGCAATACAATTACAACATTGTTCAAATATACATCACGCTGCCATATACCAGTATCCAAATGAACATGTTTACAGTGTATGTTAGTGAGGTCGGTTCTCACGTTGCGCCTCAAACGATTTATGGACTGATAAGTTTTAAAAACGGATTACGTTGGTAGTTGTTTGACAAAGTAAAGTTTTTTTGTATTATTTGCGAGGAAAGTCGAAAAGTTGACAAGGAAGTGAGATAAGTGTTATCTGCATGAGTATTAAACACACACAAACATGTAATTTGAACTACCACCCAGAACAGAAGCTTATCGCATGGTGCTTCTGTCATCAACTTAAAACATACATACGTTTAGTTCTTTAAAGATCGAGGCAACTTTACATGAGCGGGAACATTATTTTTAATTGTTAACTCATTTTATCAACAAACAAATATATGATAGGTTTTGGCAATTTTTATCTTGTGCTGATTTATTCTGGTTTTATTGAGCTGAACTGACTAGCTAGGGTTTTTCATACTTCGTTTTTCTGGTACTCGGTGGATAACCAGCTTTCTGACGATTGTCTGGTTTAGGTCAAAAACCTATTTACTATTGGGAGTCAAATACTCTTTTGATCAAGTACATTTTTAATGAGTGTGCGTCAAGATACTCCGTAGGTCAATCCCTCATATTTTGGGGAAATTAAAAAATGCCTTGCTCAGTCAAAGTGACGCTTGAGCCAAGCTTCATGACAATGACACAAGGCCTTGAATGCTGTTACCCTGATGAAGCAACAATTAAAGTCCTATGACGCTTTTTGAAACCTTCATAGAAAATATATGTTGAAGAAACCTGAAATAAAAAATAAATAAAATATTGTTGCACCGCATGAGTGTTTGTTCTTGTGGTGTATTGTGTAAATGTTAAAATGTTGCCATGACAGAAGAAAACTAAATGTACGCTTTGCTACTGTAGTGTAGGTGTCACGTTCAATTTGCATGTCGTCCTAGCTGCGTGAATGGTGACAGCTATTTTAGGTGTCCGTTTATGTGTACAGCCGGATTTAGCTTGCCAGTTGAAGCCCCTCTCACATCATCGGTATAATACGTGTGGACCAGTTGATAATATCGTGACAGGATTTCAAGTAACCACCTTCCTACTTCAGCTCCACATTACTACATGCATAGTTCGTTCAAGTGCATTTTAGGCTTATCATTCTAAATATGAATAGGACAAAGTCAGATAACATTGTGTATATCTCTTCCTTGCTAAAATGCTAGAATTACATTTTTCTCGGATTTGCTCCTTGCATTCGAAACCACGATCATGGGATCCACGCACGCCTAAGGGGTGTACCTCGGCAGGTTTTTGTAATCTTAGGGTGAGTGAGTTTGTTTTTCGCTGCATTGAACGGTTTTTAAGTTTATCATAACATGCCAGATTGATGGGTGAGGAAACCGAATTGATGTAGGTTTTCAGAGCGAATCTGAGATTGGAACCAACCATCTTTGTTTTCTGGCACACTGACGGTGTCTATAGTCTATTATAGTCTATTATAGTCTATTATAGTCTAAATACCTTCTAGAAAGTTCTGTACCATGCTGGATTAGTCTATGGCTGTTCTCAACGATTTTCAGACGACTCTTGACCCTGAAAGCATCTTAATATAGTAACTTCCACACTACTGCTTACATTCCTGACAACTACTTATTGTTGAAGGACAATGTTCTGAACTTCTACTGAATCTTAACAGAAACAATGCAATACAATAACAACATTACAGTATCCAAATGAACACATAGATGTGAGTGAGGTCGGCTCTTTCACTTTGCGTTTCAAATGGTTATGGAAAGAATGAGTTTTAAAAACGGAATTAGTTGTTTGACAAGGTAAGTTTTTACGTCATATATTTTGAAAGTAAAAACCTTGACGTGGAAGTAAGATAAGCGTTATCGACGTGAGTATTAAACACACATCAACACGTAAATTTACCTACCACCCAGAACAGAAGCTTATCGTACGGTGTTTCCGTCATCAACTGGAACTTACAGCTTTAAATATACATATGTTAGTGTTATGAAGATCCAGGAAACGTAAGATGGGGGGGAAGAATATTTTAAATGAACTCATTTTATCTACAAAAACAAATATATGTTTGTAAGATCAGCTGTTGTATTTACATGGTCACAAGAATGATTATATCAATGACACACATTTCTCATACAAACATGCTTTTCATTGTGTATAATTGCGTGAGCGTGGTTTTATGTCGTTTCCAGCCGTTTCACGGTGGGGGACACTAGAAATGGGCTTCATTCATTGTACCCATGTGAGGAATCGAACCCGAACCCGGGTCTTAGGCTTGACGAACAAACGCTTTAACCACTTGGCTACTCGACCGTTCCTTGGGCTCGACCGTCCGGACATTGAATGAAAGAAAAACAAAAAAATGTTTAAATCTACTGAAATTAGTTCAAACTCTATACACCGGCTGCTAACTCGCGAAGATGACGTGATGCATTGTCCATGATAACAAAGAAGAGTTTATAACTGGAGTTATTGTAGAAGTGTTGTTTCATTCTTGTTTTGGATGTAATTATTTATGGGATATATTACTCTCCATCGGTTATATGAGGTATACATCATTGAAGCTACTAAACACAACTACTCTTATGATAATTGTATGTAACTCAGTATATAACAGAAGCTCTGGCTTTCACACAAGCTACAAGGTATTACCAGAGTTTCTGTTGATGAGCTTAGAACCTACAAGCAATTTGAGGCGGAAAATGTTGTTGAATCCTATGTTCTTAATGTAAAATATAGCGACCACCGTCGACTTTTAACTTTGTTTTGATGCAGATCTTTACAACTTGCCAAAGAAGCTGGACGTTTTAACAAACCACCAACCCCACAAAAATGTACATGTCATATAAGCAAGCACACCTCATAACATGTATAAACGTAAACAATGATTTAATTCATGAACATTTTGTTAATATTATCATGTATAATTATGTTTCGCACATGATGCGAACAGCATTCTTCTTATGTTTTATACACACATGGATTTATTGTTTTATTGTGTCTCATAAACCTTATGACTGGGCGTTAATTTTACATTTTATGTCCAGTTTTTGTATATACACAGTCAATGTAACGTGTGATACCTGAATAAACTATTTCTGTGTGTGTTAAACTTTACAACACAGTAGCAATATTTACACCATACAGTAACTATATGCGCTAAAACATGCATTGTTACCTTTTTCCACACTGATGTAGTCATTCAATATTCTTCCTTGTTCAAAGTTCGGACCTCCCAGGTCTGATCGTAGCAGGCTGGTGGTATGTCTGATCATATCTATATCAGTTTTCCCTCTGAAACCAGCTTATACATTATTTGTATGCCTTTGTTTGTGAGAGATACTGTAACGCCGTACAGGCAATGTCTCAGACATCTAGGGACGAGAACAAATTATACATTCATATTATTTTGACGTTACATGTCTTGTGAAGCAAATGTTGCTTAGCATGGTTATTGTGTACATCCTAGCCATGTGAAGTTCCGGGTTAGAGTGGTCTTCAGCAATCCCTCCTTTTCGTAAGAAGCGACAAACGGGATCGGG
The DNA here is from genome assembly GCF_022045235.1 of Haliotis cracherodii. Lineage (NCBI taxonomy): Eukaryota > Metazoa > Mollusca > Gastropoda > Lepetellida > Haliotidae > Haliotis > Haliotis cracherodii. The sequence goes on from NW_027266269.1 coordinate 20,627,300, forward strand.
TGGTCTTGCTCAGTGACTTGCATGTCACCGTATCCCAATTTATGTTCTAATTCACTGTGTTCAAACGAACATAAAACATTTATGGTGATAACATACTCCACTCATGGGCAACGCCTACCGCTGGTGACAGGCTAGCGGGTTTATTTATAGAATCATACATGTAGACACGCGACTGTAATGCCATATTCCGTGTCAAACACCGACGATCCGTATTCTCTATGGTATTCTTTCTGTAACAAAAACGTACGTTTTAATATTTTTGTCACATTAAATCCTTACGAAATATGTCTGCAATATCCTTGTAATATCACGCTTGAACTATTAAAATACTAGTATATTAATATGAAAAATTACTGCGAAATCTACTTTTTGTAAAAATAAAGATCACTTATCTGGACGTGTATCTTCTGTGTATCCAAATTCATGTCCCAACTCCTGAATCACCTCTGTGGGATCACTCACTGAAAGAAAGCAATACCCTTCTTCGTGCTAAACAGCACTCAATGCACTGCGGCAACTTTCAAAACGGTTTTACCTGCCATTCGGCAACACTGCAATCACAGGCGGTACAACACAGACGAGCATTACACCAAAATAATGATTATCTTTATATATATATTTAAGAAAGAATAAGACAGCTCGCCAGTGTGACGCGACGGCCTCGAGTGGTGTCTCATACACCCCGCCCTCTCCGCTGCACTATAAGCACGTGACACCGCCACTTTCACGTGTACAACCTTCATCTTCAAATTACATTCGTTACCGTATTTACCCCATAGTAATTACATTTCGCAGAACGATTCTCGTGAGGTCAATCACTGATTTGTCTGGTCATGACTCGATTATTTATGGACCGCCGTCACATTGCTTGAATAGTGCTGTGCTGCGTTTGAAAAACAAACAAAAAATATCATAAAAAGATTTATATTATGAAGGGATTTTTCTAAAATAGTCCTCAAAACTCCCCAAAGAACTGGACAGTGTCATTCAATCTTTCGGTATATGTCACCTTCTATGTAGACTTTTCTTTGGTATTCTTATTGTTGATATCCTAAACAGCGCTAATGCCGCCTCAAAATCCTGACTTCAACCTCAATTATATATATATATATCATGGGCGTCATGGGCGCCAATGCCGCCTCACAGTGTGGACCAACTGTGACACATGATCATAGCGATATCACGTGTGGAAACGAACCTGGGTCAATGGCTTTTTATATGTGAACTATTGACTAACCTTTGCATTTGTGTGTAATAGGTGCAACCGGTAGGTCAGGGAAGTATAATTGGCATGTGCTATGTAGTGGAGCATACAAAACATGTCAGTTTAAAAATCTAGTTTGGAAAATCCGCTAATGCAACTTTTTATATCAGTATAACTTACTTAACTATTAATTCCTGAACATGGAAATGTCATGCCATCTGAATAGGTGTTGACAGCGAGGTTAACTGATTTGTTGGATGTCACATTGTTCATGGTTCATATTCATGGGGAATGAGTGTTTGAAGTTAAACGTCAAATGTTTTTACTATGTTACGAGGTTCAAGATATTCTCGAGGCTAAGCGAATGGGCCTATTCAGTAGATTTTTTATGAAAACCGCAAACTCCTTTTAATTACCTTTATTATTCAGCATATGGGATAGTGTAGTTTAGTCTTAGTCCGTGTAAGATTGTGAATATTATTTTAATGAAATGGTAGGTACATAATGTTAAATAGTGATTCAATAACATATAAAACGTTAACTAAGTATAACAGTTAAACAGTGGACTTGAGGTGTCTGTAAGCAGACAGCACGTGTTAGTTTTTACATGACACAAAGGAACAAAGGATAGAGTACAGTTGTTTCCAGCCAGCGTAGCGTATTTATTCAACAAGAACGGGTGTTTATGAGAACCGTCGATACGCTGACAATGAAGTAAGATAAACGTTTTCCAGTAAACAATATGTACATTTTAGTTCCCTCTGACACAGGTTTGTATAGACCTTGCCCCTACATTTTCTAAAGCCTGTTTTAACATCCTTGACAACATTACAATTATGTATATATCAGAAACAAAACACAATGTGTTATATTTTTTGAGCACATGGTTTAGCAATCTTAAACACTGATGTTTTGTAGGGAACCACAATGAGGTTAAATGTTCAACTCATTTAATCATCGTTTTCTAAGAAACCGTAAGGCCCGGAGAGCTGATACTTTTGGAAGACGGATTGGACAATAAACTGCGTTGAATTTCTTACAAATTGGACAAAAATATTCAGTTTTGCAAACTGTCCAGGCATCACAAACGTAAAATGCTCTTAAGGTTGCTACAAAAAATTAATAAACTAAGAGGAAGGAGTGTTTATTAATCAATGAACTGAAAAACCTAAACGGGATATGTATGTAAAAAGCTCACCTTGACATCGGTATCTTCTTTACTCAACTCTAAAGCACCCATCGCTTGTCTGTTTTACATCATGATGGAACAGAGAAACACCCTTCACTATCCAGTGGAAGCAGTCGCCGATGTAGGCAATTATACAAAAGAAAAGCATAAAAAAGTATAATGGTTTGGAAGATATTCCTCTACTGGGGGCATCTGAGAAAAGAATTTAATTCATGACACAGCTCGAGATAGTCTCAGCACAAAACGCATCCATGCATGGGTCGATGCATGGCAGCAAACGGACGTGAACAATAGCATGATGCCCTACAGTAACAGTTACAAACTAGTCTTCAAACTACAATTCATTTATTTAAGTTAACCAGCAATCTCAAAGTTACACCAACAGTTACATGTAGATCAACCTGCTGTGTACGTGTTAAGTGGTTCTGGTTGGCTAAATGTGGATGAATTTGTTTTCAGATTTCATCAGACAAGCACATGGACGATGTTTCTGGCATTTGTTCTACTGCTTGTCTCATTGTCGGTCTCCTCACAAGGTAGGTCCCTATCTTATTACGAAACTTCTAAGGCATGGGCGCTGTGGGGATTCCCATTCATGGTAGGTCTACCACAAGACCAAGGAGCGTCCATTCCAATTTGGAATGGACGTTGGATTGCTTTGGAAAGATCGCTCATTCCAACCTTTCCAAAGCTTGGAAGGGTCGATCTTTACAGAAAATCCAAAATTGGAAATGTTTGGAATGACTTGGAATGGTTTGGAATGTTTTGAAATGTTTTGGAATTGTTAGGAAGTATGTTTAGAAGGAACAATTTAAAATATGTTTCATTAGTAATTTCAACAATAAAAGAATTATCTATTGAGTTTAAACTATATATAATAAATAATAAACTTATCTCAAACATTCACTACTTGTCTGTCTAGCGAGGCGCTTTTACAGTCGCATTCTCCCTAAGGTGAGAGAGAGAGACCTGCACTTGACTCGACAAGACAATAATAGGTCTCAAGATTAAGTATTCGTCTGGATGGCAGCTGCCATTTAATTATAAAACAGACAGTCGTCTAGAGGCTCACATGTAAGTGCGCCGAAATGTGCCTAAGATCATAAAATGGACAATCTTTGTTAACATCTAATTTATTGTTGTCTTCCGCCAGAGCTTTGAATACTTCTGTTCATTGAACAATTGGAATTCAGGAAGTTATCAATAATTGTTTTACTTAACATAAGATACGATCAGTTGTTTACAACATAATAGTATCATGTCAGGACGTACTACAGTCAAAACCATATATTTTAAAATCAATTTAATGACAGACTATGATTTCCAAGTCCCGATTATCAAATCAATGAGGTATCAGTTTCACCACATATATATATATATATATATATATATATATATATACAGTCATAACTATTCTCCAGTTAAATTCTCATGCTCTTATCAAATAATCTGTGAGAGTGATCATCATTAACGAAACTCATTTTCATCAAAGAATACAGACCAAATGAAGAATCAGATGCATACATTTATTGCCATGCTTCATTCATCACGAAGCAAATTTACATACATTTGTGAATAGCACTTAAACTGTGATAATGATTTTTACCATTGTCCATATTAACATAATAATATAAATATATATACAAAACAGGAAATGCATTTCATAAATATTTACCATAATATGGATTTCCGAATATATAAACGACTTCAACGTTAAATATTTCAGACAAAAACAAAGTCTCCTGTCTTTAAACGTTCAGGGGAAAGGGTTTGCTTTCACAATTGAACATTTGTTTTCACCAAAGGACAATCAAATCAAGCCAAAAACACGAAATATACATATATATGGTTAGCGACCGTCTATATACAGCGAGGGGGGGGGGGGGGGGGGGGGGGGGGATTCGTCTGCTCTAACTGCCTTCACAAAAACATTCCAGCCCTTAATTACCGAGGCAGCTGTGACGTAGTAGCATTACATGCGCTGCGTTTGCAGCATATAAGATGTGTAATCTGTGGAGTGACTAATGTAAAATTACGGCTGAAATCTTACTTGCATGGTTGTTTTAATAGAAAACTTACGGTTTAAAAACACAATTGTTCTTACATAATGGTTTTAGGTTTGGTTTATAAATATAAGAGAAGATTTTTTAAACATATAAAACTGATCGAAATTACAGCTGAACAATAGAAAAATCAAAATAGGAGTTGTGATTAGTGACAAATTTTAATTACATCACTGTATCAATAATTATTGACTGATTCCGTCAAACAACTGTCAAACCATGTATTGCCATGTACGTACTTGTATACAGGAAGTCGGCGCTGTCTGAGGCTCCAGGTAAATAAACATCGTGGTTTTATGACGGGAGTTCAGACGAACCGTGAACCAGGGGCATGCGACATAATTACATCTAAAGGTGGTAGAACCAGGGTATTGTCTCTTGAACTGGCTAATTGACCGTACATATAATTGGTAAATATATTCGTTTTGACACCCGTGTTTCATGCGCATCCCGGCTCATAAGCAGAATACAGATAAATGAGGCCCCGTGATCAGCGTAGCGTGAACAACATGGATGCCGCCTTTCGGCCGTACCGAACAGTCAAGCTGCGATCTCGGAACTGCTCGCCCGATTGAATCCAATTGCAAGCGGAGACAAGATTACTTCCCTTACACAAACATGATCGTTGCTCAGAAATGTTCAAATTTATCTTCAGTAAATCATGAAATTAATGCGAGCATGACATTTATGCGAATAATGCGATCGTCAGTCCCTCTGATTATTTTAATATGTTTCATTTCATCATGATAAAAAAGTTAGTCACTTATAATGTTACCACGTTGAGAATGGAAACGATCGTTAACAAAAACAACAAAATGTATTCTCTCATCACTCAGCCTAACAGTGATATAACTGCAAATAAAACAATCAAGTGCGCAAAATTATTACACATGGTGGGTGGAGGACCAGGGGCACTTTGAGTTTGACAGGTTATCAACTGGTCAAGTAACATCACGGTTTGTATATTCACGTTGATTGGACAGTCTAGACTGGCGCGAACTAATCATGACGGCCTCTTCAGAACAGAACAGAACTTTATTTCTCGCAGATTTAGGCTAACTTGGATAACGGACAATTTTGTTTTAGTGATAGCACATTTTAATTTAATCTAATATACTTTCCTTTAATTGATTATATGTCTGCGGTCGTAGATCCGGATGTTTATAAATATGCTCAGTAAATACACAGGATGTATTGTTATACTATTAGGATTAATAGATACAATTGAGTATTTATACCCTTGATCATAAAGTTAGTCACTACTTTTATTTTCACATGTTCGATTTGTTTAATTTGGGTTATGATTAAATTGACAAAATAAGAAATAAGTTCCGTGTATATGTGTATTATATATTGTACCCCAATACGTAATTAAATTGTGTATAAATAAGGACACTAGGTTAATTACTGTAATTGATTATTTGATAAACATATTCACCTTAAGTTGCGTAATATGTCACGGGGGTAAAGCTAATTCCTAACAACTAATTGTCCCATTTATTTGGCCTCCATCTTTTATATGAAACAAATGCTATAACATGGGGTGATAAACTTCATTGGCAATAGACGTAGCATATAATTGTCCGCATGAACAGTCTAATCTGTTCCAGATATGTTTATTTATTTTGTCAGCATTTAAATCGTTGTATTCCTGACATAATGATTCATTTGACGAAATCTTGTTCCCTGTTTTGAATTACCGTCAGATAGTTCCAGACCAATTATAATTTTTCCAGCCCTATGTGTTGCACATAATTCCAAGATAATTCGAAGTTCATATTCTTGAACGAACACTTATCAAACTTCATTTATACCTAGTACTATTATGTACATATGGATTGTTTGGAATGGATGATATTTTGTCTGACTGACTGACTGATATAGAAGATTTCCGACTGTAGCGTATTTCGCTCATGGGCCTGGCCGGACCATTTAGTGTATACAGAAAAGGGTGAAAGTGGTGTGTGCAACCCAAGAGGGGGCTTATATTGAATTTTTGGAATTCTTAAATTTGGAATAAATGCCGAGGTGGGTGGAGGAGGGAACTAAGGGAGCCGGGTGAGGTTGGTGTTAGTATGTTTATTGGATTTTGGATTGGTAGATTAATTAGTTTTTAGATGCGCTTAATTAGGTCTGTTTTGATTAGGAATACGTCTAGGGCCTTGAAGTTTTTTAGTTTATTTTGAGGGTTTAGTATTTCATCTAGAATAGGAACTTTATTCAGATTGAGGGTGGTTTGTAGTGTGGTTCTGTGTGTCTGGTAGTGGGTGGATGAGTGCGTGTTCTGTGGTTTCGGGTTGTTTGCAGTGGGTGGATGAGCGCGTGTTTTGTGGTTTAGGGTTGTTTGCAGTGGGGGCAGTTGCCTGTCGTGTGTCTTTTAAGTTTTTTTAGGTGTTTATTTAGGTTCTAGCGTCCTGTTTGGAGTTTTGTAATTAATCTGTCAATTTTTTTAGAGGGGTGTAGGATTTTAGGTTTGGCTAGTGGTTTTCTGAGCACTTTTTTATTTGGCTATTTGATTTTTGATATTGATTATGCCATTTTTTGGTTATTTTTTGTTTGTTCACACTATTAATTTCTGATTTTGAGATGGGTAGGTTTAGGCTTATTTCTGGTATTTTGAGAGATAATTTAGCTGCTTTATCGGCGCTTTCGTTGCCGTGAATTCCTACGTGGGCGGGGATCCACAAGAAGGTTTTTTGTTTGCCTGCTTTTGTTAGGTCGTTGGAACTTTAAAGTATTTGGTTTATTAATTTAGGTCGTTTTTGGTATTTGTAGCTTGTAGTCCACAAAGGGAGTCGGTGAGAATTATGAAATTATTGTTGTTTTTAGATTGTTGGTTATGCAGGGCTGAGGCCATGCCCATAAGTTCGGCCGCGAATATAGATTGGTTGTTAAGGAGTCGGATATTTTGTCCAGTGCACAGTTCTTTATACTTGTCGCACGAGCCGACAAAGGGGCATCGTGGAAGCTACGGGACCTGGCTGGTGGCCAGGTGGCTTGGGTCATTGTCATGCTGTCAGTCATTTTCAATGGAATTCCTAAGACATAGTGAATACAGTCTTATATTAATGTGAAGTAACATACAAGAAATTGACGTAACGTGATGATAAAGAAAACATGCATTGTGTTGTTAAAGAATTTATGAAATTATGATACCATCTCCAGGTGAGGAGTGTATGTTGCTGTATAACTATATCACAGGTGTACAAAATGGAGATTTTAGGGAAAAGTTAAACAAGAGACATGCTTAGATATTAGATACTTGCAGTCATTCTATTTGTTTCTACAGAAGATTGTCACTGTCTGAATGATTGCACAAATTTCCCTGGTTTACCCTGCCCAGGAACATCGTGCCAAACAAGCTGGTTTGGGAGTTACTGCCAAAAGCGTGAGTAAAGTACCATATAAATGTTTTGATTGGGAAAGCTGTATGCAGCCATCCAGTTATGAAAATTGTGACTATATTACTACAACTTAACATATGCAATTATTTTGTTATGGAATATTTTGGAAATATAAATTACTCAAATTATGATATGAGATAATATTTATGTACATGTGTACATGTATACACGACTCTGCTTGTCGTAAGAGGCGACTAACGGGATCGGGTGGTCAGACTCGTTGATTTTGTTGATGCATGTCATCGTATCCAAAATGCGTGGATCGATTCTCATGATGTCAATCACTGGATTGTCTGGCCAAGACTCGATTATTTGCAGACCGTCGTCATACAGCTTGAATTTTGCTGTTTCTAGCGTTAAACAACAAACAAACTAAAGAAACCAAAACATGTACTGTACATGTAAGTATACAAATTATGTATGCAACAAAATAGTAGTTTAAAGGCAACTCATATAGTTGAATATCCAAATAACACACAACTACCTGTACCTAATTACTTGTGAATATTTATACATTGTAATTAGATATATATCGGTCGGGTGATCAACATCTTGCCAGTCAAAGGTTAGATGTCCTAGAACTGGTTTAAAGAGGAGAAATCAACAAATGTCGAAGTATCAGTTTGGAGAAAATGCACGAAATGTCCACAATGAGATTGTCTAGGTTGTGAAACTGACAGTACAGTAATAAAACTGTCACGCGTAGGTATTTGTATGCTTAGTTCTTATTTGGTCAGACGATGTTAATCAGTACATTGTCTTCGTTTTTATTTTGAGCTATACTTTTTAATAAACTAAACTCAGTTGAATTGCTTATGTGTCCGGCATTCTAAGTGCGGGTTTTGCTAGATTGATAGTGCTACTGTGTTTTAATATTTTATATATTTCGTTAAAGGCAACATAGCACGTGGAAAGCCGACATCGCAGAGCAGCACATTGCAAGGATATGATTATGCTTCACCAGACAAGGCAGTCGATGGCAATACTAACCAAAGGTTTGAGGGTGAAAGTTGTACGCACACATCCGAAAGGCTGTCTAGTGGAGCAGAGTGGCGTGTTAACTTCACTACCCAATTGGAGATTAGACGGATGAGAATATATCTTCGTGATAGCTGTGAGTGACATATGACTACTTAGTATTTATCCCTTTCATGAAAAGGGAGGCATGCGTGTACCGTTCGTTGGGTCCTTCAGGCGTGGCAGGATCCTAAGCCCCTATCCCCGTATATTACACAATTGGTCGCTTTCTTAAGAGATTTCATTGTTTGTTGTTGAACGCCCTACTCAGCAATATTCCAACTATATGACGACAGTCTGTAAATAGTAAATATATCACATCACACTATTACTCTCATTGCTCTGCAAATTGTGTTTGGTTTTCTAAATTCAACATTTTCAGACACCATAGTTCGAATTTCATAACATTTACAATTATCAGCATGAAAAGTATAAATTCCAACATGCATTAATGCCGCTACACATACCGCCAGGACCCAATTGGGGTTACACATTATACCTAGACACATCTTGTATCATCACCTAATGATTGTTGTTCACAGTGACTGAACGCAACGTGGGCCTTCAGGTGAAAGTGGGTGACCAGCTGTGTTACACATTGTCCGGACAACAGACGGTTGTAAATATTACATGTGACGAAGCTTTGAGTGGTTCATCTGTATCAATAAGTGGAAATATACTGACATTATGTGAGGTGCAGATCTTCCGTGAGTTATCATGGTGACATGTCATATTACTTACTAACAATACATATTATCATTTTATAGCATTGAATAATTACATCGGAATATAACCACGAACATACGATAATAAAAATGAAACATTATAAGTAATCGATAGATGTTTAATGACAGTATTGTATCGGGGTATAAAGGGACAGTTTCGAGACCAACCCGAAGAAACCGTTTCATTTTACCCCAATAAAGTAATGTCACAACTCCTCCATCTGTCTTAAAGCACAGCCAAATAAGCGGCTATCATGAAAAGCATAGCGTCTGTAGTGAACAGTTCGCTCAAAGGGATCTTTTCACTTTTAACTACTGACCAACGAGGCATTGGCCTTGGCGACTGTGTACATGCAGCCGGAGCAGCACTGACCTCTAAAGTGTATCAGTTGGAGTATATAATCGGGATATTATTGTACTACATGTGACCAAAATGACAAACATTTATTGGATCTGGTCCTTTAGTTGTGCTCTGATTTACATCTCATATTATGTGGATTGTAGAATGCAGCGATGGATGGTTTGGAGATGACTGTGAGAAGCAGTGTCAGTGTCAGGATACAACTGAAGTATGTGACAAGGAGACTGGCAACTGTAGAAATGGATGTGCTGCCGGGAAACAAGGACTGGGCTGTCAGCAAGGTTAGAAAAGTGTGGTGTTTATACGCAATACTAATAGTATTGTTTAACTGTAACAATCTGATGAAAAGACAGCAATTCACAAGCAGTTCCAACTGATCCTTTAATAGTGAATTTTACACGAAGTCATAAACCAAGTAATAGTTCAAAAAGATCATTTCGTACTTCATGTTTCATATGAACTTAGTTATCAAGTTTTCCTTCTGAAAAGACAATACGTGACAATATCTTCCACAGATTGTGGCCCACATCTTTATGGTATCCAGTGTTCCTCTACGTGTGGTCAGTGTAGCGGGTCATCGGACTGTAAGAAGGATGATGGAACCTGCACACAAGGATGTCAGCAGGGTTACAGTCCCCCTTTGTGTAGAAGTGAGACATTCAGTTGTACATGTATATAGTTGGAATTACACAAAGGAAACTGCTTTAGGCTTAAGTTTCATATGATTATGGAAAGAATTTTGTCACTTTTATTAATTTTTTTGTAACTGTGTTAGAAATGTCTTGTTTTCCCTGAAGTTATCTTCTTAATAAGGCTTCTCCATCAAATTGGTTTGTGTTTTAGGCACAACCATTTAAGCGAACATTAAGCAAACAATTTATCATTTTGACTAGACAAATATACCGCTTCTCATACATCAATTCGATTATCATTCTACATATCAAGAATGTGCTAAAGCGAAGAATTATGAACACACAATAAATATAATCAGCAAGACCCTATCAATAACCACAGGAAATCGCTGTTAAAAACAGAGTTGATTGAGCAATTTCGACTGTATCATGTACATGTGTTTATGAATCACTATCTGACAGGTCAAAATAACACACGTGTTGTCTAACATTAACGATAGGTTCCTCTGCGTATACGAATTGGACCTCTGATTATTATGGATGCATGTTTGAACAATACGTGCACTTTGACACAGACCTGCACTATAATAAAAGACATTACCTATAAGCATAAATCACAAATGTGTTCACTGCGTTCACCCCCCAAAATACTTCTTTTAAACATTTACCCAAATAAAATACTTTGTTTCTCCATCTCCATCCTGTTACAGCATGTCAGTCTGGTTATTATGGGTCCACATGCACATCAAGATGTGGCCATTGTCAAAACAACGCGCCTTGTAACACGGCAGATGGGAGATGTGATGCTGGGTGTCAAACTGGATATCAAATGCCACTGTGTCAAGGTAAGATAACTCTTTCATTTCGATAACAAAAAAGCCAATGACACAGATCTGCACTATGATAAATGACATTACCCATATACATAACTCAGAAATATATTCACTGCACATTACAAACAGTTGTTTTGAACATGTACATATTATCTTCACTCCGTTACAGCGCGTGACTCTGGTTATTATGGGTCCATGTGTACAAGCTGTTGAAACAACGGTGTTTTTCTAACACGGCAGTTGGGAGAGATGATGCTTGGTGTTTACTTGGGTATTAGAACCCATACTGTTTATGTAGCTATGGCTTACATTTTGATAACAGTCAAAACCCAATTGAATCATTCCGCACAATGATTAGAAAATCACCCAGTATCTATGCAAAGTATCAGTATCAGATGCAAAGTTGAAAACACATTTGTTAAAGCATGAATGTGAGAAAGAGCCTGATGACATCACCCTTGTAGATACAAAGGTGTTCAATTGACAAGGTTTATTCCAAAAAAGAACCAAGGCCTGGTCAACTGATGGTTAGCGTGAGGCGGAGGCTGAACCGAGGTGAAAAACCACAGAGGTCAGAGCATGGCTGATCGGTGATTTCTGTGTCGTCGAGCAATGGCGATTATAATTTCTCAAAGACCTCTTACTTTAGTGTCCACTCACGAACATGATATGCCTTAGCTCAAAGCCAGCATCATTCTTTGATTGAATGCTTCTGGCTCGGAGACAATGTGCATTATACTTTTTGAACAATTTGCATTGCGCGAGCTTTTATTCATGAATCTCGAACATTGTATGGGTTAAATTGTTTGTCAGTGTACAAAGTGTTTTCAAGATTTGGTGTTGGTCTTGCCCCTTTTCAAAAGTGGTTAAACAGTGATTCGACAGAAGGATTTTGAAGACAAAAGGGTGCAAGGACTGAAAGGTGCAAGCATTATCGTTGCCGGAAGCGTACATCCGTTTATCGGATGTCGCGTTTTCACTTTGTAGACCACCCTGACATTTTTTCTGTTTTGTCTCGTGAGTTGTAACCGTTCTTGAAAATCTATGCCCTTCGTGATGAAGTGGCTTCCCAGTTCGTACCGTACTGGGTAACGGGTAACTGCATTTGTGGTTAAATGAAGGTATGAGAAAATATGTTGTAAATCTGCCGGTGGAATTACAGCTTTAGGATCCATAGGTCAGCACTGAATTTTAGATTCCCATCGAGAAGGTCATTGGCTGGTCTGAACTGTTTGTCTCTAACAAGATCCATGTCTCTGCCGATGCCCCGCAGTTGCAAATGACTGTTTATTGGCGATTTCACATTTTTAAGCTAATTTTTGTGGTACTCGGCAGCTTGATTGGGGGAAATATTCAGGTATTTGAGAAATTTTCTTTGGGTGGGCTTAAGCATAGAATTGCCTTAATTTCAGGCATAGTTTTTCAGGCATAATTTGTTTCATGTTGATGTGGCCACCGCTAACTTCACCGCCTCACAACATCAGTCTCATTGTTTCTTAAATCAAAATCGCCATCGGCCATGACTAAGCTGTAGCAGGCGACGTCCTATTAAGTGGGCAAATATGTTTAGTTATGAAAATACATTTAATACTTGTGTGTAAATTGTATTTTAAGCGATCGAATCATAATGCGCGTGATATAAAAAAAAGTAGGTAAAAACACCAATTGAAGTTTTTATTCTTTGAGTTTATTGGACTGGAGGCTGTGCATCTCACTGGCGAGACACTGGGGATGCCGAACACATGGGCGTGGCCTATATTGTTTGAGGTTTATGGGAACATATAGGACCAAAAAATGATCTGTTAACCAATCAAATGCCACGTAATCACAATTTATTTCTAGATGTTTATATCGAATTTAGGTTTTATCTTTAATTAGAGAAATTTATTTACAACATAATTGTCTTAACAGCTCATAACAGTTGATCAGGAACATCCTTGCTTCTGGTTATTATGGAAACCCGTGTACAAGATGTTTCTTACACCACTAATTGGAGATGTTATACTGGGTGTCAAACTGAATATCTAGTGCCCCTTATGCAAAAGATTTGTCTACCCTTACAAAGAATGTGAACTTAGTTACATCTCAAATAATGGCACTGGCTATGCATACTATTGTAAATAAATATTTAAGCATTAACTTACGAGCTGTTTGGGTTGTCCGATGAAGTGTCTAAATAGTCCAAGTAGCTTTCAGAATCGTTCAAAAAGGGAATTAAAATCTACATCAGCCAAGCGACTGCGAGAAGACGCGATTATGACTCGTGACGTTTTACAGTTGAACTTATACCCTCAATCTGAGTTCCAAGAGAGTGACTGCACATAGATCTGTACATCTCCATTCGTGAATCAGTGCAAACTTCTTTTCCACCTTTTATACGTGTGACCATGAACGATTTTAATCTGACATTCAAGTTATAATCCAATTTTATATTGCACAAACACGATCTTATGATACGTATTTTGTTAAGAAAATATCTTGTATTTTGTCATTTAAGTGGTTTAAAAAATGAACATGTCCTGTGATGCGGTAGTTTTATCCTTTCAAGGCAAGCTTTTAACATAATTGCCTTCCATTCAGTGTGTGCAGTTCACTTCTATGGACCTACCTGCCAAGGATGTGGACACTGCAAGGACGATTCCGCTTGTTCTGTGCTAAATGGGACATGTTTGACTGGCTGTAAACCTGGATATGAACCACCACTTTGTAATACAGGTAGCATATCTTATTTCATCTGGAGTCAATATATTAACAAGCAGTCATTAGATCATATATGGAAATAAATACATTCATTGACATCACAATGTCAGTTCCAATTGTACTTATTGATACACAGCATGTCCGGCTGGTTCCTACGGGTCGCCCTGCAGGGAGTGTGCTCCAGGGAAGGCGGGACATGTTCCACTGGGTGTCAGGCCGGATATCAACGCCCGCGGTGCGATGATAGTGTGTTATAACATATATCCACGCAATCTATACTTTGTGGAGTACCTAAATGACTAGTATATGTAGGATATTATAGTATTGGTATCGCGATATATCGTACTTAATTGATTTTATGCATGGAATATCTTCTAATGAAACGTCTAAGAATACATCTTAACTTATCTTTCATTATGGTGTTTCATTATAGGACGTGACAACATATGTAAACATGTGCAAATACGAGAATTGAATGGAAACTTACAATAATTAACGACCTTGACTGAAAGCGATAATTAGCACGAAAGAAAACTCTGAGTCCTCTCTATCAAAACCAGCTGCTTTACAAAGGAGTAAATATAAATATTTTTTTAATTGATAGATCATTAGTTATGCAGTGCATATTGGGATTTATACTGCATAAAGAAGAGAGGGCGATTGAGAAACAAATATGTTACTTCATGGACCAATACAAATAAGCCCACATTCCATAAACATTTCACTAGATATTGAGTAAGAATAGTCTGAAGCAAATCAGTACACGATGCACAATTATAAGCTTTGTGATAATAAACTGCCGAGAAAAGATGTATGCACGTGAAAACTGTATTTGACCCGAAATTACAAACGTTATCAAGACGTTACTAGGCTGTTACAGTCGCGGAAACAGTGCAAATGTAAGGTAGCTATGACACCCATATCAAATACATCAGCATCGAATACCCGTTCCTTTGTTTCATTTTAGTCAACATCAACCACGGGTGTATACTTTCTTTGCCCGGCAGTTTATATTTAATTTAATAAATAGCATGTATCCCCGGAAGGTATGGAGAAAACTGTCTTCATACCTGCGGTCACTGCCAGATCAACGGCTCATGTAATGCACAGACTGGACGCTGCGAATGCAATTGCCAACCAGGATATATGGGACCACTGTGCATACAAGGTGATAAGAAGTTACTTGTTTGTAGTTTGATAAAGGGTGAATACCCTTGTTTATTACTTCTCCAATGAACTGGTATAAGGTATAAATATATAACATACCTATATCTAATACCACGTGTACATCCACAGTATGCATGTTTTCAGAATGTGCTGACTACACCTACGGAATCAACTGTTCTGGTGTCTGCAGCTGCCTGAACCAGTCTGAGGTATGTGACAAAGTCACAGGTGATTGTAGAACCGAGCATCAATCAACGACAACAGCAGCAGCAGGAGCATCAGCAGCACATCAGGGTCAAGGATGTGATGGTAACAATATAGTTAGTACATTAGTTTCAGTTATGTGTAGATCCTGACAGTTTTGTGTGCGCGTCTTTGTGTGTGCATGCGTCGGTGAATCCGTGAAGGCGTGCGCGCGTATGTGTGTGCGTGTGTGTTTGTGGGGGTCCTGGATTTGTCTTGATTACGATTACAGATTTGACAGTGCCTTTCCTGTGTTTCTTGGTTTCACCATCGGCCGTACTAAGTGTGTGCGTGCGCGTGTGCGTGTCTTGTGCGGGGGTCTTAGATTCGTCTTGATCACTGATTTGTCAGAACCTTTTCTGTTTCTCTTTCCTCCATACTGAGCAGGTTTATGTCTGGTGGTTGTCTTATCTTCACATTGCTTTAACTGCAAGCAGTGGAAGGGTTCGCACACAGGTCATGCACTGAACAGGTTTCATTTAACTTTCCTTGAGTCATAAACGGCCTCATTCCATCAGCTTACTAGGTATACTTGCGTCAATTATACACATATTGCGTCATATTTTCAAACATCATGTTTTTTTGCAAATTTCAGATGTCCGCCTCATTGTTGTCATTTGCTTTCTGGCCATTTCGTGTGTGTATGCAGTAATAACAACTGCAACTATCTACAGGTAATACATGGAATCCAACACAACGCTGGTTAATATGAAGTATATACGTCTACATGTGTATATAACCAATTTAAACTGTTTTAATACCTGATGATCGAACATATTAAAGATAAACTTTAAGTGACTTCATCCTTATTTTCAGAAATAGACGCAGCATGAAGATACTCAAAGCTGAACAAATGCAACAGTACTCAACTCTTCAGGTCCGAGGGGAATCGTCTGTTTATGACGTCATTGCCGAGAGGAGCGTGTATGCAAATGAGTCCATTCAGAGGGATGGTGACCAAGATGCGAATAAAAATTGACAAAGATACATGTGTGTATTTAGATACCTTGGTTTGACATCAGACACACTTCGCCTTTAACTCTGCAACATTTCCAAATTACAGTTTCAAAGGACAGTCTTGGTTGTTAACATCACTACGGCAACATTACTGTTCAGATTGAGAGACCGCCCCCTTGTTTTGATATTTGCTTCTGTACATGACTGTTGCCTTTTTAAGACAATCATGTACATAACTGGAACAACTGAACAAGCAATGAAGAATGTGTCATCTTTTACCTACAGTGACATTCTGTGTCATCGGTTTGTGTGTGTGGATATTGCATTTATAATTGTTTCTGTACATTAAATGCTAATTTCCATCTAGTTTTTAGTTAACTATAAGACAGTAACCATAAAAACACTTTGACCTTTATTGTATCTTCAACATCTTTCCAATGTGCAAACGCTACACCTTACCTTTATGGTCATGTTACTTACTTTAGCTTAAATGCTAATCCATTGTATCAGATTGACGTGTGTTAAAAAATAACTTTTGAGCCGCTTGTGGTGAAAGATTACCCGAGCTGAGGTTTCAAACTCGGATGACCGCGCTTTGTCGCTTCCTGAGTATTAAAAGTTAATTTTCTGATGCCTCTGGGAGCAAATGCCAAACTTAACCGCGTCAGTTCAACGACAAGAGTCGCTGTTCAGCTTGGCACACAGAAGCTGGTTATGTAATAACCGGTTTGAGCAAATTTCCGTTGGCGTTGTGGGCAACTTATAACTGTGCCGATTTGTAATACCCTTTGCATATTTTGATTGGGTCAGCTGTATTTTAGAATTGGCCATTTTCTTAAAGTGTTGCTAATTTGTATATATTCGTCTGTGTGGGCCCAGTGTTCAATCGTTTATTTATTACTAAATGCTTCAGCTTGGTGATTATTTTTTTTAGTATTTATCAATTTTATTGCAATCGTTCTGCCTAATTATATATGTTTTCTCCATCACCTGTCTATAATCACGCTCGCTATTAACACTTTTGACAATTATGAGTCTGCTCCTCTGTGAGTGAGGCTTTCCTCCAGCATTAACTGCATAATCGTTAGTTAAGCACCTTAAAATTTATTTCTTAACCAATTTGATATACCAACAACCATGTAGTACAGTGGGTCCTTTTAAGATTTATGTTAATCATATTTATTTATGTATAACGTTACTTGCAGCGCACACATTACCCAAAAGATAAGAATGTTCTTTGGTATTTATAATAAGAATGAAAAAAATGTCAGCTACTATTCTTTTGGGTCATAAATATATAAACATGATTAATATAGCCAACCCCGAGAGCACCAACACTGAAAATACATTTTCAACTTAGCACCTTCCCGTATAAACCCCTTACTTGATCATATTACCCCCATTTGTTGTGCTCTCAGACGTTAGGGAAAAATGACGAAGTAAGGAAGGAAAATATGTTTGTATGCATTTTACAGCCATTTAAGACTGCAGTTGAAACATCGGAACCATACCATAATGTCCTATTGATTTTTGAAGTACGTCACAAGTATGTCGTAACTTTAAGATCAAAATAAGGGTTCTCATTTTTGCGATGCTCCTTTCGTTTCTTCAGTTTCATCAAACAATTAATCAAGGCGAAACAAATTTTGAAGCAAATTTGAATTGAAATTCTTTCATCTCCGATATCTATTTCATCATTGAAACTCACACCATAGTAACTGCACTGATACGTCTTACAATATAACGTCGCTATATAAGTGCATTAATCTTGGACCCGACGTTAAACCCCATTTCACATCACCTCACCTCTTACAATATGACTTTGTAAATATCATGAATGTATGAAATGACTTTCAGTGACTTTCAATTCAGCCATGCCACGTAATCGATCATCAAACAACACTCGTGAAATACTCCATATCAAACAACACTCGTGAATTACTCCAACTAGTTGTTGATTGTTATTTAGTCCGATCCAGTTACATTGGCAATTTTTCACATCCACTGTTTAAAAATAATCCCTTGGAATCACAGTATTAACACAGTTGTATCCCACTTCGTGAATTAGTCACTCAGTCGTCTATTTGTTTTGGACAAGGCTCAGACAGATGCGACACCAGTAGTCATACAACTGACGGAATGTGGTTAAATGCAAACTTAATGTCAAGACTTCCTGTATACTTTAAAAAAATGCCACTTCAACCCGTAATCGCACTGTGCAGTGCATGTTTGTTCAAGTACCACCGATCGCTACTATCGACGTTGTTTCTATAAGTCACATCCTCAATTTGATTAGGCCTGCAAAGTATCACAACACAGCATCACTGTAACGGATCCTTGATATATTAATATTTCTTTCCCAATTGTGAAAGAAATCACTTTATGCTACTGAAGGAAAAAACATCGGAAAACATACCACTATTTTTGTCAGGAACGATTTTACTTAACACGAGTTTCTGTCGGGTAGACTAGTGTTGTTAATAAAATATTTGAGATTTCATCTTTCAAACCATACAATATATCAAAATATGTATTTCTTTCTAGGTAACTCCCTTTTATTGCTCATGATGTCAGTCACGTGCACTGAATTGTCCTATCCAGACTCGATTATATTCAGACCGCCGTCTTATCGCTGGAATATAATGCGGCGTTAAACAACCAATAAAAACAAACCAAAACCTTTTATTGCATTGTCTTGAGTAAATTGTGCGTGTAGTACTTGTGACAAGGCATCAGGAAAATAAACTAATAAATATACTCAAACAGAGAGTTATTCATGTGTTGCTACATTTCATATTTCAACAATGTTCTATTTCTAAACTGATACCATCCTGGAAAACAGGTTTAACATTATCGAGAGCGTCAGAGGCGTTCAGTTTTATACAACACTCTCATTACTTCCTGGTCTCAGGGCGAGGCACCCAAACACATCCACAACACGCAAAATGTAAGTCTAATCTCTCTTATTAATGTTGGTTTTCCCCCTTTATTCCAGGTTTTTATGACACATTATATCCAGAGGCGCTTTGCCCAAGTTAATACACTTTCTTTAAACGGTATCCAGGCAGGATGCCTTGTGCGTTGTGATTTGTACACAAAAATGAATATCCCTATCGCGGGAACGTTTGACACAATGTCTCAATGCTGTAGCCCATAGCAAACAATAATTAATGTCAAATTGCAGAAAACTGCAGCTGAAGTTTAATTTATTGTTTCACCGCTTTTGTCCTTTAGTGTACGGGGTGGAATGTCAAATTGTTTAGGATGATAGAAGGAAAATTATATCCTCACTGTACGCAGTGTAGCTGCCGCGTTTCACTGTGCATTTCTCGTTTGCTGCGTGAATGGTGATAACTACTCGATGTGTAAAGGCTGTCCCGAATAGCGTTTGTATGTGTAGATTGAAAAAGCTTTCCAGTCGCACTGCCTCTTCGATTCGTTTCAAGTATGTGCCTTCCTATTCAAGTTGCACATTGACAGGTGTAAAATCTATTCAAATAGATTCATTCTAATGCCTTTCAAGTTCGCGTTTTTATCATTCTAAATTTGTATTGGACAAAGTCAGATGACATAGTTTAAGTATACTGAACCGCAAAAGAAACGTTACAATGTATAGATATATGAGAAACCTTATTTATCCAATCACTGTAAACATACTTCAAGACATATTAAAAACATGAAACTTGACAAAACTGATCATCAAGGTTGAAGTGTTCTTAAAGTGAAACACAACACTAGTCTCTGAGAAAAATGACATCACAAGTCAGTATCTCATGTCTCCGCCTTGTGCACTGATGACTGCCATGCAACGTCGATACATGGAATGGATGAGGGGGTTGATGAAGGCCATAGGCACTTGAGCCCACACGCTGAGGAACGCCTGACGCAGTTCAGCTGCAGTTGTCGACCTTGGTCGGACGTCATTCAGCCGTCTTTGAATCTCGTCCTACAGTTTTCAATGGGATATATATTGGGACTGAGGGCAGGCCACTGCATGGTTCTGATGCCATTCTGCTGGAGGAAGTCTCTTGTTGCTCTCGCAGTGTGGGCACGGGCGTTATCATGCTAAAGCTCGTGGTTGCAGCGACGTGCCAAATGAGGTACGGCGTGTGGTCTTAAGACTTGATTAATGTACCGAGCTGTTGTGGCACCATTACCTCTCCCTGGACCGATGTTCTGGAACACCACAGGGCCGACCCTCTGCGAAAGACCAATTCCACCCCACACCATGATGCTCGGACCATCCCACGAGTCTCTCTCAACAACACAAGCATCCGAATAAGGTTCCCCACGGCGTCGCCAGACTCTCTCTCTCTCTCTCTCTCTCTCTCTCTCTCTCTCTCTCTCTCTCTCTCTCTCTCTCTCTCTCTCTGTGACATCTACTGTTGAGATACAGTAACGGCTCTCGTCGGACAGGAGGACTCTTCTCCACTGATGGTGGCGCCAATGCCGGTGCTGTGTTTGCCCACTGAAGACAGTCCCGGCGATGACGTGGTGTCAGAATGGGTCCTCGGTGGGGCCTGTGACAGTGGAGGTGTCTGCTCGTCAATCGTCGACGCACGGTGTTCGCGCTAATGTGTTTGCTGGTGTGTCCCCATGGTCTGTCGAGCAGTTTCCACAGCACTAGCAAAGCGATCTTGAAGACACTGTCGCTCAGTCCGACGATCCTGACGTGGGGTGGTGACCCTTGTTCTTCCACTACTTGGTCGGTCATCTGTAGTGTTGTTGGTCTGGTAACGTTGCTGGGGCCTGAATATGGTCCTTACGTTGACTTGAAATGCATTGGCTACTTGCCAGGCGGTTTGACCAGCTTGCAATCGTTCAAGGGCTTGGTGTGGTTGATTTTTTGTCAATCCTGGCATTTGGTAGCAATTCAATAACGAATGAATGTTATCCGACCTGGGTGGATTTTTATAAGGCAAGAAATTGGGGAACGCATGTGCATTTCAATTTGCACGGAACTAACCTGCATCGGGTTACCATGGCCGTTGCCATGATGCGTTTGGGCGATCGGTTTTATTTGCCATCTACTTTGTTTTTTATCATCAACGCATACATGTATATATATATTAGTGAGGTCGGCTCTCACGTTGCATTTCAAATGGTTACGGACAGAATGAATTTTAAAAACGGAAGTAGTTGGTAGTTGTTTGACAAAGGTAAGTTTTAACGTCGTATGTTTAGGAAGGGAAGTCAAAAGGTTGACGAGGAAGTAAGATAAGCGCTATCTACGTGAGTATTAAACATACATAAACATGTCAATTTACCTACCACCCAGAACAGAAGCTTATTGCATAGTGCTTCCGTCATCAACTGGAGTGAGTGAGTGAGTGAGTATGTGAGTTTGGTTTAACGCCGCTTTTAACAGTATTCCAGTTATATCGTGGCGTGTCAGCCTAATGTGGGAGGAAAGCCCGAAGTGATGCAGGTCTCAGACGCTTACCACTTCGGTGAAACCCACGAGCACGGGTATGGTGCTGACAAACCTAGAAACATAATCGAGGCGAACCGGGATTCGAACCCACAATCCTAGGTTTCTGACGTGCCCAAGGGACGCAACTCTGCACAGCGAATTGCGGCACCTTAGACGGCTGGGCCACCCGTGCCCCCTCATCAACTGGAATTAACAGGTCAAAACATACATATGTGTAGTGTTATGAAGATCAAAGCAGTTTTTTCATGATTGTTAACTCGTTTTATCAAAAACACAAATATATATTTATAAGATCAGTTATTGCATTCACGTGACCACAAGAATGTCTATATCAATTGCATACATTTCGCATACACATATGCTTTGCATTGTGTAATAGTGAGTGTGGCTATTTCATGGTGGGGGACACCATGTTAGAAATCGAACCCGGGTCTTCAGCTTGACGAACAAACGCTTTATTGTGTCTGATAAACCTTATAGCTTGGCGTTACTTTTACATTAAATGTCTAGGTTTTGTTTATATACAGCCTAATGTGACGCGTAACACATGAATAGTGAGTGAGTTGTGTTTACCGCCGCTTTTAACATTATTCCAGTTATATCACGACGTCTCAGCTTAATGTGGGAGGTTAGACCGTAGTGATGCAGGCCTCAGACGTTTACCACTTCGGTGAAACCCACGAGCACGGACCCGTATGTTGCTGACAAACCTAGAAACATAATTGGGGCGAACCGGGATTCGATCGCACAATCATAGGTTTCTGGCGGTGAGGTTAAAAGATACGTTGGATGTCAATGGTTCTGGTTCATATTTTTGAAAAGATCAGCCTTTTTGTTGTTAAACATCAAATGGGTAGTTGTGGTACGACTTTGGGGGCATTATGGAAGGGTTGTACCTGGTCCACTCCTTTTTAACCTAATGCAGATTTATGTCATAATCACCTTACGAGGAACAATATCTTCAGAGCATGGGATGCTTTACACTTCCAAAACAGTAAGGAATAAGGAGATGATGACAGAACTACAAAGGGGTATAGAATGAGGGTAATAGAGGAAAAAGAAAAGGAAGGACCAGACGTGATCTTTGGGGGAAAGGTCCGAACTCATGGTGATGTTGTGCTGCTGTAGTCAGTTACGATACGTGTGCACGCCTTGAACGATAAAACGTCGACCATTGTGGCGCAAAAACGGCACAACTATTGGTGGCTGTATGTAGTTCCGGTAGTATTGTCCAGTGACTCTTGCATGATATGATATACAATGGAGTTCTGAAAGTCATAGTGGTCCCATCTCGTATCAATACCCATCCATAAATTAGTCATGCTGCCTTGCGTTGACGTTCGCAAGACGTTCGTTATGTTAGGTCAGAATCATGCCAAGTGGTGAAACAACTATGTTGTTATTCTGTTATATTCGATAACAGACATGTACGTGCGGACACAGCAGCAATTTAAATCAGACTAACGTCAGACGGTCAATTCCCCAGCAAACATACCGCACTTATACCATCACATAGAACATCACTGCCCAATCACAAGTTACCCTGACGACATCGAACGCTAGCACTCGCTGGGAGCCGCCATCATGAATGGAGTCTTGCTAGAGGAAGATTTCGTTATATGTTCACAAACCAACGTTTACGATTTCACAGTCAGGACGGTTCCATGCCAGTAAGTCAAGAGTGAACCTGAAAACATTACACGAAATCTTCAGCTATTCCTCCAGTTTCTACATGCCAATCACCATAGGCGTCTGGCTAGAATGTGTCGATTTGTTCATGGTGGTCAACAGATTAGTGCACACAACACCTGTGGTCACGTTGTGGGGGCATGGGTAACCCATTAGTTCGCTCTGTAGAGTATCGCACAGATTTTGTTTCAAGGTTTGTCAGAATCATACACGCCGTGTTAAAAAGGCGGCGTTAAATCCAACTCACTCACTCACTCACTCACTCACTCAAGAAATAAAACAGTGCAAAGAGAAAAACTCAAGCAAACATTATTTCCAAAAAAGACGGTAAACTGTCTGCTCATGTACGTAATAGAGGTAGCACAGGCATGGTTTGGAGACCGATACAGAAGAGGTAGCGTGTGGCCAGGGTCCGGATAAAGAGTGAGCGCCGACTGAACCTACTAGTAATAGTAATGCTGCGAAACTCGTCGTTTGGAATATATCAGGACTCCTTTCAAAGTTATCGTATTGTGAGTGTAAACCTAAGTGTGAGTTTCGAAAATCACTTGACCATTATTGGTTTTACAGAAACGTTGACCCCGACACTGAATTTTGATGATACGTTCTGCGAAAATACTAACATTAAAAAAAGGAAGACACGATCGCAAATATTGTAAGACTTTCAGGTGGAATTTGAAAAAGGTTCTTATAGATTGAGTTAAAAATTCGCGGATCACAGAAAGCGGTGTATATGTGTTACTTGACAAGTACTGTTTGTTATACCACTGTGTATATATTCACTCAGTTGATTCCAAGAATGGTATATTGCTATTTCCGGATAACTGCTTGACATTCTCAATGATGTTTTGTGCACATTTGGGTGTGACTTCAATGCACGGACTGGTAAAGAGCCAGATAATGTGGAGGATGATATACTTGGGAGTTTCTCTTAGACATATTTTATTTAATTGCTACAGTTCTTCATAATTTTGGAAAATATTTTATTGATTTATGTTCTGTTTTAAATGTACACATGTGACGTGATTCCGGGAAAGGTGACTTGACATTTGTTGGCAATGCTGGGGCAAGTATTATTGATTACATCATGAGCACCATAGATATAATTTACTTGTGTGAAAATTTTGATATTTTGATATTTGATAAAATGGAACTGTGGTTTGACAGGGAATGTGAATTATGTAAAAAAGGAAAGATGCACTCTTTTAAACCATTTCAGGAAAATAAAGGATAAAGATGCACTTGCTAAATATATACTGATTCGAAAAAACAAGTATAAAGCTATTTGCAGAAAAAAGGAACAAAATTTCATGGATAGAAACAGAAAATAACTAAAATAAAATATCAGTTCATCAAAGCAATTTTGGAGGACCTTGAAAAATATAAGCAACAAAGAAGGCAATCAAAAGTGACATAGAAATTCATGAGTGAAATATTAGATTGCCTTATCTCTAAAGAAGAAATAAAATCCGCAATTCAAAATCTGAGAACGTTGAAAACTCCCGGAAATGATGGACTAATAACGCAATTATTTCAATACTCTCTTGATAACATCCAGCCGTGTTTGGAAATATTATTTAATACAATGATGGCTACCTCTCACTTCCAAAAGATTAGACACTTGGTACTATAATTCCAATTCACAACAAAGGCTCAGTGACAGAGGCTATGGGCATTCAATGTACCCCGCCAGTATATTCAGTGAGATATTTATTAGCATTATTGGTAGTGTAGACGGACACCCTTGATAAGGATTTTGACTACCACTGATGATTTTTTTTTTGTCTCCAGGCTCTTATAATGAAAAACTTACGCTATATTTGTAGACTTTTCTAAAGCGTTCGATTAGTGTGTAGGGGCAACTAAGGGTATCTATTTAATTAACATGATGTCAGTAATGAAATGGGCAAATTGTTATGTAGTTTTCATGAGGAAGTCAAATCATGTGTTTATCATGGTGTACACGAAGGATGTGTATTGAGCCCCTTTTTGTTAGTTATTTTCATTAATGAGCTTGCAGCTCCAACCAAAAGAAATTATGATGATGGTATACAATTACAACCTGTAATTAAAAAAAATATTCATATTACTATTTGCAGATGAAAGAATTATGTTCTCAAGTACTGTAAAAGGTACAAACCTTGGTAAATAAGTTTGAATTGTTCTGCGATACGTGGAAACCTAATGTTAATTTGGATAGGACAAAAATGGTGTATTTAGCAAAGGAAATACACTACCAAATAATGAAAAGTGGTACTTTCGGGGACATTTACTTCAAAACTGATACCTTTTACAAATCTCTTGGTGTGATACTTTCAAGTAAATGATCATGGAACCAACACAGGTGTTAAGCAGGCATCCAAGCTAAAAAGATATAATTGGGAATATAAATGTCTACCGTATAAATGTGGGTATGGTTATATTTTGGACAGCCAGTGTTTCTTCAGTGTACTTTCAAACATGGAAATCCATTCTAGATATTTCTACTAAATGTGAATATAATAGATATTTTAAAATGCAATTGCAGGAAATTATTTAACTGATGTAAATATAAGAAAATGCAGAATATCCTCAGCACAATTTAGATGCATGTTAATGGTTGAGGTTGTATCTTGTAAATGAAAGATATATTGAACAAAAACATTGTGAAATCTATCTCTATTTATATATCATGCCATGTTATTTAGAAATGGATCAGTGAGTGAGTGAGTATGGTTTTACGCCGCCTTTAGCAATATTCCAGTAATATCACGGCGGGGGACACCAGAATTGGGCTTCACACAATGTACCCATGTCGGGAATGGAACCTGGGTCTTGGGCGTGATAAGCGAACGCTTTAACCACTAGGCTACCCGACCACCCCTAGAAATGGATCAAATTTTCAGAGGAGGATATCGTTGACGGCGGGATCGTACATATACATAAATGTGTTATGTAAGTAATCAGAAACAATCTGACAATCTGAGTGCTGTTATTTGTTTTATGTTTTTCCAATGTAACCTAGAGAATTAGTCGTGAAATGCAGATAACTACTGTCGTCGTGATAACTACTAAGCGTGATTTATGGGGTCAGACAAAATGGAAGCTTTCACGATATCTGTTGAATTTACTTAATCAATGCCACGTATATGTCAACATTGAAACCCACTCTATAGTAATTGCACTGATACATGTTACACTATGAATGTATGAAATGACTTTCAGGAAATGACTGAAATATGAGTGTCTGGTTTACAATACCTGTCTGATGTCAAGTGACGTAATCGATCATCAAAAAACACTCATGAGTTGCCCGAACTAGTTGTTGATTGTTTGATTAGTCTGATTCAGTTACTTTAGTAGCCAATTTTCTCATCCACTGTTACGAAAAATAATCTTCGGCTCAAACTAACTTGAAATCACAAATACCTGAGTGTTGTATTTACACAGTTGTCTCTCACTTAGTGAATTGGTGTTAACTAGTTTGATCAAGTTATTTTGCGATTTTTTTACAACCA
Organism: Haliotis cracherodii; assembly: GCF_022045235.1. Classification (NCBI taxonomy): domain Eukaryota; kingdom Metazoa; phylum Mollusca; class Gastropoda; order Lepetellida; family Haliotidae; genus Haliotis; species Haliotis cracherodii. The sequence goes on from NW_027266269.1 coordinate 20,654,415, forward strand.
CTGTTATAAAAATAATTACTTGATATCAAATATTTCTGTTGGATCAAAACTGTATCTCACATCGTGAATTAGTCCACTTGTGGTCAGATGTGCAGCAGTAGTCATAAAACTGATGTAATGTGGTTAAAATGCATACAATATGAGAACATTTAAACATGATAAAAAATCATGTTTGAAAATGCAACTTCAAACCATAGTGTTACTCGTCGCTATCATCGAGGTAGTTTCTGCAAATCACATCCTCAATCAGATAAGGACTGCAAAGTATCGCAGCACAACATCACAGTCGCACATTCCGATGCCGTTTATGTAACGGATATATTTATATTGATTACCCAATTTTGAAAGAAACCACGTTATGCTACGTTAACACAAGCTTTGGTCGGGTCAACTGGTGCTGCTAATTGAATATTTGAGATTTCAACTTTCAAACCATACAATATATCAAACTATGTAATTCCTTCTTGATAACTCCCTTTTATTGCATTGTGTTGAGTAAATTGTGCGTGCAATACCTGTAACATGGCAACAGGAAAATACACAAATAACAATACGTCAATCAGAGAGTTATTAATGTGTTGCTACATTTCATATTTTAACAATGTTCTTTTTCTAAACTGACACTATCCTGGAAAACAGGTTTAACATTATCGAGAGTCGTATACTTAAGAGGCGTACAGTTTTATGCAACACTCAGATTACTTCCTGGTCTCAAGGGCAAGGCTAAAAAAACACCTCCACAAAACGCAGAGTGTTAGCCTGATCTCTCATATTTATGTTTGATGTTTCCCCTCACAATCCGTTTTTTACGATACATCATATCCAGAGACGCTTGCCCAAGTTCATAACACTTTCTTTAAACAGTATCCTAGCAAGGGGGTGTTTTATGCGTTGTGATCTATCCATACAAAGAAATATCCCTTGGCTGTGTATTTGTACATGAGTATGATTTATGAAATAACTTATTCAAGGTATTCATTTCCACATAGAAAGGTTAGTAAAATGTTCGCTTGGACACATGAAGGAACATACCATACAAGGCATTGAATTCTGAACCCCCAGCAAACAACATTTAAGCAAATGCCCTATGACTCTCTTTGAAAACTTCGTAGAATACAGTATGTTGAAAAAAACTGAAGTTTAAAACATTGTTTCATCGCTTGAATGTTTTACAGGCGAAATGTTAACATGTTTATAATGTCGGAGGGAACTCTATATCCTCACTGTACACTTTTCTACTGCAGTGTAGCTGCCGCGTTTCACTGTGCATTTTGTGTTCGCTGTTCGTTATGTTTACTTACTGTCCCGAAGAGCGTTTGTTTGAGTGGTTTGAAATAGCTTTCCAGTTGAACTCCCTCTTTCATTCGTTTCAAGCATGCGCCTTCCTGTTCAAGTTGCACTTTGACGCGTGTATAGTCTATTTGAAAAGATTGTAATCTGATGCCTTTTAGGCTTTCGTTTTTATCATTCTAAATTTGAATTGGACAAAGTCAGATAACATCGTTTGTGTATAGCTCTTCCTTGTTCAAATGCTGATATGATATTGGCTCAGATTTGTACCTTGCATTCGAAACTACGAACTTGGGATCAACGCATGTCAAAGGGACGCAACTCAGCAGGTTTTTATAACCTTAGGGTGAGAAAGTTGGTTTTGTCACCACTATGAACAGTATTTCAGTTACAGCTTGGCATGCCAGCTTGATGGGTGAGGAAGCCGAGTTGATGTAGGTTTTAGAGGCTACCACTTTGTTGAAGCACATGAGCAAGAGTATGGTGTTGACAGAACCAGGGCGAATCTGGGATTCGCACCCACCATCATTGGTTTCTGGCACACTGACGGCGTTTGTAGTCTAATATGGTCTAAATACCTTCAAGAAAGTTCCATGCCATGCTGACCGCCACGTTAAGAGTTAAAAGTTGGTACTTATTGTAAACCTACCTGGCCAAATGGAATCTGTTTCGTCGGATAATGATGACCTCTTATTCTCTGACATTGACGTTTTAACATGCCAGTGAGTGAGTATGTTTTTACGCCGCATTTACAATATTCAAGTCCAGAAGACATCTCCTCGACTTTAAGGTTGTGGTTCACAATTTGCAGGTACATGTGCATCGTCATGTAAGATGCACAGTTTGTATTTGCGTGTTGGTTGCGAGCATGATACTCACACCCGTGTTTTTTTAATGTGTACAACACAAAATGGTTATTTTATTATCAGGTTCTCATAAAAACACGTTTGTCCAACACAAGATGGTATTTTATTTACATATTTGTATTTAATTTTCATATATAATGTCTCCAAATCTGCATTTCCTTCTGGACAATTCCCCTTTGTTATATTCGTGCTGAGTCACAATGGTGAGTGAACTTCTTGTGACAATAACACGTATCGAGTACGTGAATAAATAACTATGCTGAAATCAAAGTTATCTGTGTAGTTTATAATTATCACTGACTTTTGTTGTCACGACTGTATTTGATACTGACCACTGATATCATATTATGTATTTCCATTAAATAGTGTACTACCACTCTATTGTGTACTGCCATTGTAGGTACTCAGCAGTAGTTATTTGGAAATCTAGGTAATTTTGCAACAAAATTATTGACTGTATAACATTTGTTGGTTGTTTGTTTGTATCACACTAATTTCTTTCACTTACAGATTTCTGGGTTAACATATGGTTTTAATTTGGGAATCGACACGTAACACAATGTCTCATTTCGAGACTGATACAAGGCAGGAATCAAAAGCGACAAAACCCTTTTTTTATTCGTAAGAAATGTATGATTAAACCAATGTCCATTGGACGATGCCGACTATGTCATAAGCATGCATGTGTTTATGAGTCACTATCGAGTAGCGATGATACCAGGCCATCAGGGTAGTACCAATGCAAAGGCTAGTCAATAGTGAACCTTCGCATGTCTATTCCAAAAAAGTATTAACGCCTTAAGTGTTGTAACCCTGGTTTGAAATATTCGTAGAAAGAGCATATTGAAAAATATTGAAATAAAATATTGTTTCACAGCTGCTGTGTTTGTCTCTATGGTGTATGTGTGGAATGTTAAAACATTTTTGATGACGGGATTGCAATTACATATTTACTGAACACACTTTTCTACTGTAGTATAGTTGCGGCGTGTCACTTGAAATGTGTACTTTGCATGTGTCATGGCTGTACTGTATATTTATACCAAGCAAAGAAACCTTTTTTGCACCGCTTGATATGTCTTCCAGTTAACCCCATGCAAAGAGAAAGACTCAAGCAAAGATTATTTCCAAAAAGGCGGTAAACTGTCTGCTCATGTACGTGAAAGAGGTAGCACGGCAGGGGTTGGAGACCGATACAGAAGAGATAGGGGTGTGACCAGGGTCCGGATAAAGACAGAACCGGATAAAGAGTGAGCGCCGACTGAACCTACTAGTAATAGTAATGCTGGGAAACTCGTCGTTTGGAATATTTCAGGACTCCTTTCAAAGTTATCTGATTTTGAGCGTAAACCTTAGTGTGAGTTTTGAAAATCACTTGACATAATTGGTTTGACAGAAACATGGACCCCGAAACTCAATTTTGATGGTACGTACTGCGAATATACTTACATTTAAAAAAGGAAGACACGATCGCACATTTTGTAAGACTTTCAGGTGGAATATGAAAAAGGATCTTATAGATTGAGTTAAAAATTCATGGTTCACAGAAAGTGGTGTACATCTTGACAAGTACTGTTTGTACTGGTATCTACATGGTACAGCAGAAATGTTGATTCTAAGAATGGTATATTGCTATTTCCGGATAACTGCTTGACATTCTTCTGATATACTTGAATATCTCCATGACCAGGATACTTCATACTGGGAGTTTCTCTTAGACAGGTGTAATCTGTGTAGATATTCAAATGGTACAGTTCTTCATAATTTTGGAAAATATTTTATTAATTTATGTTCTGTTTTAAATGTACACATTATGAATGACCGATACCGACGTGATTCCGGGTAAGGTGACTTTACATTTATTGGCAATGCTGGGGCAAGTGTTATTGATTACATCATGAGCACCATAGATATATTTTACTTGTGTGAATTTTTTTATGTGAAGTCTAGACGCGAATCACAGTATCTGCTAATTGCATTGTTTTTACGAGTGCTTCATTCATTAGGAAAATCATCATTTGTTAAAGCCCATCGTAGTCATTCAATGTTTAAGCGGGATAACAACAAACCAGAGATTTTCCAAGAACGTCTGTTATCTGACACTTTCACATGCCTCTTACATAAAGCTATTGATTCTGTTTTGACAAATAGTGATGCAAGTGTATCGTTGTTTACAGAAGCTAGTGTACATGCAGGGAATGTAACTGTGGTTTGACTGGGTATGTGAGTTAATAACGAAGGAAAGATGCACTCTTTAAAACTATTTCAGGAAAATAAAGGATAATGATGCACATGCTAGGTATACTGATACGAAATAAGCATAAAGCTAGAAAACAGAAAAAAAACAAGAAGAAAATATCACTTCATCAACACAATTTTGGACGACCTTGAATCATAACTGCAAAAAGGATATCAAAACTCACACAGAAATTCATGAGAGGTTTATGATTTCAAAAATCTTATTAACGGTGAAGATTCAACAGACAACTAGCATTTGGACTGTTTTTATAATGATGAAACCAATTTTGCAACAGTAATATTATATTCCGCTATCTCAAAAGAAGAAATTAAATCCGCTATCTAAAATCTGAGAAACTTGAAAAGTCCTGGAATTGATGGACTAATAAACAGAACTCTTTAAATCTCTTGAAAACATCCTGCCATATTTAATAATATTATTTAATACAATGTTAGGTACCTGTTATTTCCAAAAGATTGGACACTTAGCACTATAGTGCCAATTCACAAGAAAGGCTTAGAGACAGAGGTTACAAATCATAGGGGATTCAACTCACCAGTATATTCCATACGATATTTATTAGCATTATTAACAAACGCTTTGTATTGTAATCAGATACCCTTGATAAGATCGAAGAGCAAACATGATTTTGACAAGGTCACTCTACCACTGATAATAAGACCTGTGAAGATTCCGGGGTAGAATAGGTCTTCACCAACCCATGCTTGCGGTAAAAGGCGACTATGCTTGTCGTTAAAGGCGACTAACGGGATCGGGTGGTCAGGCTCGCTGACTTGGCTGATGCATTTCGTTTGTCCCAATTGCGTGGATCGATGCACATGATGTCAATCACTGGATTGTCTGGTCCAGACTCGATTATTTACAGACCGCCGTCATATAGCTGGAATATTGCTGAGTGCGGCGTAAAACAACAAACAAACCACTGATAATGTTTATTCTCCAGTCTCTTATAGATATGAATATTCATGGTGAACGTGAAAAATTGTACGCTACATGTGTAGACTTTTCTAAAGCATGCGATTCAGTCTGTTGAGACAACTGGTGGCATCTTTTTAATTTACATGATGTCACAAATAAAATGGACAAATTGTTATGTAGTCTTTATGAGGAAGTTAAATCATTTGTTAATCATGATGTACGCCAAGGATGTGTGTGACATTTACTGCAAACGAAACCTCTTATAAATAGTTGATACTTTCAAGTAAATTATCATGAAACCAACATGTGTGATATGCAGCCACCCAAGCTAAAAAGATATTATTGGGAATTTTCCAAACGTCTAAACATATTAGCAACTGTGCTTTTTAATCTTTCTTCAACATTTTTTACACAAATATGTATCCCATTCGTACTTATTGTTCGGAAATATTGGGCTTTGCAGAGGCTAAAGAAATTGAAACTGTACACTTATACACTTGTAAAAGACTACTTGCTTTTAAACATAGTACTTGTAATGGGTCACTATAGAAACATGATAACATATTGGCTAAAATTATGAATGCCAGAAATAGATTACCAAACATGCCATAAAATGATGTTATTATATGAAAGAAACGGAGTTCACAATTATGCATACAATGTGAAATGTTTACAGAATACATGTTTGTGTGGTTATACTTGGGACAACCAATGTTTCTTAGAGAATCATGCTATGTTTATATCGAAAATAAGACAGACGTGGTTGACGATGCCAAGCACAAAAAAATAACGAAATATTTAAGATTTTCTAGACAATGTTCACCAAATGTCGTCGAGGATGAATTTCACTTTTTGCTTGTTGTAAATATAAAATATATTGAACAAAAACACTATGTACTTCCAAACATATACAAGTTTATCTCTTTAATCTCAACAGGAAATCCATCTCTATTAAAATATCATGCCATGTTATTAAGAAAAGAATCTTTGAAAAAATGTTAAGCACTTCCTCATTGTACGTGTACACTGTGTGGGATTTTCAAATGATGATATCGTTGACCGAGGGATCGTATATATACAGAAATGTGTCATGTAAGTAATCAAACAAAATCTGACATTCCGCGTGCTGTTATTTGTTTATATGTTTTCCAATGTGACCAAGAGAATTAGTCGGGAACGCAGATAACTACTGTCGTCGTTAAGCGGGATTTTGCGTCAGTCATGGCGTCACACAGGACGGAAGATTTCACCATTTCTGTTGAATTTACCTCATCATTGTAATGAATTTTTTTTAATTCCATAATTCGTGCTCTACCCATTAATGTTCTCAAACACGTGAGCCAATATATTTAACAATTAGACAAGTGGATCTATCAAAATAGCAGAGATTGACAAACAGTGGAAAATCTGAATTTTGCTTTGTTTACATTTCAAACAAGTACAGGTTTCTAAGCACAGAATTTGTTTCCAAATGTACGGCTTATTTCTTACGCTTGATTTCATCTAGATAGTTTGTATTGGTGACGAAGATCATTTGTCGTTTGATTCTAAAATGTATGAGGGATTCAGGGATGTATGAAACACTCAATTTGAAAAATGCGCGATGTAATAGGCATCTCATAACCGGCATACGTGAAATGTTTACCCAATTGTGAAAAATACCCATTATCCTGTTGAAGGAATAAAACATAGTAAAATACAACAATACTCTGATCAGAAGTGATTTTATTTAACACAAGCTTTGGTCAGGTAGTCTGGCGTTGTTAATTAAATATTTGAGATTTCATCTTTCAAGCCATACAATGTAACAAAATATGTAATTCCTTCAAGACTACTCCCTTTTATTGCATTGTGTTGAGTCACCGTGGTGCGTGCAATACTTGTGACAAGGCAACAGGAAAGTTTCTATACGTACGTAAATCAGATAGTTATTCATGTGTTTCTACATTTCATATTTTAACAATGTTCTATTTCTAAACTGATACCATACTGGAAAACAGGTTTACAATTACCGTATGCTTAAGAGGCGTACAGTTTTATACAACACTTAAATTACTTCCTGGTCTCAAAACCACGTCCACAACACGCAAGGGGTAACTGTGATCTCCCTTATTTATGTTCGTGCTCCCACACCATCCAGTTTTTTATGACACATGATATCAAGAGGTGCTTTGCCCAAGTCAAAAACACTTAACAGTATCCTAGCATTAGGGTGCTTCATGCGTTGTTATCTATCCATAGAAAGGAATATCCCTCGGCTATGTAAGTTTTTCAAGTTATTTATTTCACATGCAAAGGTTAGTCAAGTGTATGACACAATTCTTTAAATGATGTAACCCTGATCTAACAACAATTAAAGTCGTATGACGCTCTTTGAAATCGTCATAGAAAAAGTATATTGAAGAGACCTCAAGTTTAATATATTGTTACACTGCTTGAGTGTTTGTTCCTTGAGTGTGCAGGGTAAATGTTAAAATAATTATGATGATAGAAGGAATGTACACTTTGCTACTGTAGTGTAGGTGCGCGTTTCACTGTGCATGTCTCATTGACAAAGTCAGATAGCATTGTTTTTGTATATCTCATCATTGCTCAAATGCTGACGTTTTCTCGGATTTGCACCTTATATTCGAAATCAGGCTCTTAGGATCCACGCACGTCTAAGGGACGAAACTCAGCATGGTTCTGTAACCATAGGGTAGGTGAATATGTTTTATAGCCGCTGTAAAGAGTATTGAACCTTTACATACTTTCAAGGCACGCGAGCAGGGGTATTGTGTTGACACAACCAGGGCGAATCTTGGATTCGAACCCACGAACAATGGTTTCTGGCACATTGGTTTGCGGCCCTTTTGACGACGTCTATTGTCTAATATAGTCTAAATACCTTCCAGAAAGTTCCATACCATGCTTGATTAATCTATAACTGTTCTAGAAGACTACAGATGACACTTGACCCCTAAAAGCATCTTAATACAGTAACTTCCACTCCACTACTTACATTCCTGACAACAACTTATTGTTCAAATACAATCTTCTGAACTTCTAATGAATCTTAACAGAAACAATGCAATACAATTACAACATTGTTCAAATATACATCACACTGCCATATACTAGTATCCAAATGAACACGTATACAGTGTATGTTAGTGAGGTCGGCTCTCACGTTGCGTCTCAAATGATTTATGGACTGATAAGTTTTAAAAACGGATTAAGTTGGTAGTTGTTTGACAAAGTAAAATTTTGTATTATTTGCGAGGAAAGTCGAAAGGTTGACAAGGAAGTGAGATAAGCGTTATCTGCATGAGTATTAAACACACTTAAACATATAATTTGAACTACTACCCAGAACAGAAGCTTATCGCATGATGCTTCTGTCATTAACTGGAACATCAACTTAAAACATACATACGTTTAGTGCTTTAAAGATCGAGGCAACTTTACATGAGCGGGAACAACATTTTTAATTGTTACCTCATTTTATCAACAAACGAATATATGATAGGTTTTGTTCGTATGTGATTACGGGGCAATTTTTATCTTGTGCTGACTTATTCTGGTTTTATTGAGCTGAACTGACTAGCTAGGGTTTTTCGTACTTCGTTTTTCTTGTACTCCGTGGATAACCAATTTTCCGGCGATTGTCTGGTTTAGGTCAAATACCTATTTACTATTGGGAGTCAAGTTACTCTTTTGATCAAGTACATTTTTAATGAGTGTGCATCAAGATACTCCGTAGGTCAATACCTTATACTTTGGGGAAATTAAAAAATTCCTTGCCCAGTCAAAGTGACTCTGGAGCACAGTTCCATGACAATGACACAAGGCCTAAATGCTGTTACCCTGATGAAGCATCAATTAAAGTCATATGACGCTTTTTGAAACCTTCATAGAAAATATATGTTGAAGAAACCTGAAATTTAAAAAAATAAAATATTGTTGCACCGCATGAGTGTTTGTTCTTGTGGTGTACGGTGTAATGTTAAAAAGTTTGCCATGACAGAAGGAAACTAAATGTACGCTTTGCTACTGTAGTGTAGGTGCCTGGTTCAATTTGCATGTCGTGTTAGCTGCGTGAATGGTGACAGCTAGTTTAGCTGTCACTGCTGTCCTGAATAGCGTTTTTTTTTTGTATAGCCAGATATAGCTTTCCAGTTGAAGCCCCTCTCACATCATTTGCACAATACGTGTGGACCTGTTGATAACATTGTGACAGGATTTCAAGTATCCACCTTCCTACTTCAGTTGCACATTACTACATGCATAGTTCATTCAAATGCATTTTAGGCTTATCATTCCAAATATGAATAGGACAAAGTCAGATAACATTGTATATATCTCTTCCTTGCTAAAATGCTAGTATTACATTTTCCTCGGATTTGCTCCTTTCATTCGAAACCACGATCTTTGGATCCCTGAACGCCTGAGGGACGTACCTCGGCAGGTTTTTGTAACCTTAGGGTGAATGAGTTTATTTTTTGCCGCATTGAACAGATTTAAGTTTATCATGGCATGCCATCTTAATAGGTGAGGAAACCGAATTGATGTAGGTTTTAGAGATTACCACTTTTGCACACGAGCGAGGGTATTGTGTTGACATAATCAGGGCGAATCTGGGATTGGAACCCACGATCATTGGTTTCTGGCACACTGACGGTGTCTATAGTCTCATACCATGCTGAATTAGCATATAGCTGTTCTAGAAAATTCCAGACGACTCTTGACCCTGAAAAGCATCTAAATAAAGTAACTTCCACTCCACTGCTTACATTCCTGACAACTACTTTTTGTTGAAGTACAATGTTCTGAACTTCTACTGAATCTTAACAGAAACAATGCAATACAATTACAACATTGTTTAACTATACATTACAGCATCCAAATGAACACATAGATGTTAGTGAGGTCGGCTTTCACGTTGCGTTTCAAATGGTAATGGAAAGAATGAGTTTTAAAAACGGAATTAGTTGTTTTACAAAGGTTAGTTTTTAAGTCGTATATTTTGGAAGTAAAAACGTTGATGAGGAAGTAGAATAAGCGTTATCGACGTGAGTATTAAACACACATAAACATGTCAATTTACCTACCACCCAGAACAGAAGCTTATCGCACGGTGTTTCCGTCATCAACTGGAACTGACAGCTTTAAACATACATATGTTAGTGTTATGAAGATCCAGGAAACTAAAGATGGGAGGGAAGAACATTTTAAATTAACTCATTTTATCTGCAAAAACAAATATAGCTGTTGCATTCACATGGTCACATATCAATGACATACATTTCTCGTACATACATGCTTTTCATTGTGTATAAGTGCGTGTGTGTGGTTTTATGTTGTTTCCAGCCGTTTCACGGTGGGGGACAATAGAAATAGGCTTCATTCATTGTACCCATGTGAGGAATCGAACCCGAACCCGGGTCTTCAGCTTGACGAACAAACGCTTAAACCACTAGGCTACTCGGCCGTCCCTTGTGTTATGAAGAACCATGCCACTTTACATGAGTGTCTAACTGTTGGAAGAAAATGTTTAATTCAAGATGTGACGATGAACATGTAAAGAATGGGACACTGAATGAAAGAAAAACAAAAAAATGTTTAAATCTACGGAAATTAGTTCAAACTTTATACACCGGCTGTTACTTAGCTTACTCGCGAAGATGACTTGATGTATTGTCCATGAAAACACACATTTCAAAGAAGAGTTTATAACTAGAGTTATTGTATAAGTGTTGTTTCCTTCTTGTTTTGGGTGTAATTATTTTTGTGATGTATTTCTCTCTATCGGCTGTATGAGGTATACATCATTGAAGCTACTAAACAAAACTACTCTTATGATGATTATGTGTAATTCAGTTTATAACAGAAGCTCTGGCCTTCACACAAGCTACAAAGTATTACCAGAGTTTCTATTGATAAGTTTAGAACCAACAGGCAAATTGAGGCGAAATATGTTGTTGAATCCTATGTTCTTAATGTAAAATATAGGGACCACCGTCGACTTTTAGCTTTGTTTTGATGCAGATCTTTACATCTTGCCACAGAAGCTGGACGTTTTAACAAACCACCAACCCCTCTTCTAGATAGAATTTGCCCACAAAAATGTACAAGTCATATAAACAAGCACACTTCATAAGATGTATAAACGTAAACAATGTTAAATTCATGAACATTTTGTTAATATTATCATGTATAATTATGTTTGGTACATGATTCGAACAGCATCCTTCTTATCGTTTATACACACATGAATTTATTGTTTTATTGTGTCTCAAAAACCTTATGGATGGGCATTACTTTGACATTATATATCAATGTCAATGTATCGTGTGACACCTGAATAAACTATTTCTGTGTATGTGAAAGTTTACAACACAGTAGCAGTATTTACACCATACAGTGACTATATGCGCTAGAACATGCATTGTTACCTTTTTCCACACTGATGTAGTCATTCAATATTCTTCCTTGTTACAAGAGCGGTCCTCCCAGGTCTGATCGTAGCAAGCTAGGGGTAAGTCTCATGATATTTATGTCAGTTTTCCTCTGAAACCAGCTTATACATTATGTGTATGCGTTTGTTTGTGAGAGAAACTATAGCGCCGCACAGTAATATCTCAGACAGCTATGGACAAGAACAAATTAAACATTCATATTATTTTGAGGTAACATGTCTTGTGAAGCAAATGTTGTTTGGCATGGTTACTGTGTACATACTAGCCCTGTGAAGTTCCGGGTTAGAGTGGTCTTCAGCAACCCCTACTTTTCATAAGAAGCGACTCAGTTGGTCTTGCTCAGTGACTTGCATGTCAACGTATCCCATTTTATGTTCTAATTCACTATGTTCAAACGAACATAAAACATTCACGATGACAACATACTCCACTCACTGACAACGCCTTTCGCTGGTGACAGGCGAGCGGGTTTATTTACAGAATCATACACGTAGACACGCGACTGAAATGTTTTATTCAATGTCAAACACCGACATTCCGAATTCTGCAATATCCTTGTAAAATGACCCTTGAACTATTAATAATATGAAATATTACTGCGAAATAGGTGTGAGCAGCGAGGTTAGCTGATTTGTTGGATGTCACATAGTTCATGGTTCATATTCATGGGGGATGAGTGTTTGAAGTTAAACGTCAAATGTTTTTAGGGTGGTTTAAGATATTCTGGAGGCTAAGCGAATGAGCCACTTCAGAGAGTTTTATATGTGTACCGCAAACTCCCTTTAATCACCTTTATTGATGAAAATATATTCAGCATATGGGAAAGTGTACTTTAGTCTTAATCCGTGTAAGATTTAAAATATATTTTTTATCAAATGATGGTACATAATGTTAGATAGTGTTTCAATAACATATATAACGTTAACTAAGTATAACAGTTAAACAGTGGACTGAGGTGTCTGTAAGTGAACAGCACGTGTTAGTTTTGACAAGACACAAAGGTGAGTACAGTTGTTTCCAGCCAGCGTAGCGTATTTATTCAACAAGAATTGGTGTTTATGAGAACCGTCGATACCCTGACAATGAAGTAAGATAAACGTTTACCAGTATACAATATGTACATTTTAGTTCCTTCTGACACAGGTTTGTATAGACCTTGCCCCTACATTTTCTCAAACCTGTTTTACCATCCTTGACAACATTACAATTATGTATACAATGTTTAGGAATCTGAAACAGTGATATTTTGTAGGGGGCCGCAATGAGATTAAAAGTTGAACTTATTTAATCATCGTTTTCTCATAAACCATAAGGCACAGAGAGCTGATACTTTAGGAAGATTGATTGGACCAAAAACTGCGTTGATTTCTTTCACAAAGTGGACAAAAATATTCACTTGTGCAAAATGTTCAAGCATCATTAGCTCACAAACGTAAATGCACATACAGGTTGCTTCAATAATTTTATAAACCAAGAGGAAGGAGTGTATATTGATCGATGAACTGAAAAACCTAAACGGGATGTGTATGTAAAAAGCTTACCTTGACATCGGTATCTTCGGTATTTTCTCTTATCAACTCTTGTCTGTTTCACATCATGATGGAACAGAGAAACAACCTTCACCATCCAGTGGAAGCAGTCGCTGATGTAGGCAACTATACAAAAGAAAAGTATAAAAAAGTAAAATGACTTTGTAGATATTTGTCTACAGGGGACATTTGAGAAAAGAATTTATTTATGTGACAGCTCAAGTTAGTCTGAGCATAAAATGCATCCATGCATGGATAGATGCATTGCAGCAAACTGACGTTAACAATAGTAATGCCCTATAGTAATAGTAATAAACTACAGGCTTACAATCTTACAACGTAGGATTTGGCCAATTCATTTTTTATGTTAACCTGCAATCTCAAAGTTGCACCAACAGTTAAATGTAGATCAACCTGCTGTTTACGTGTAAAGTGGTTTTGTTTGGCCAAATTTGGCTGAATTTGTTTTCAGAATTCATCGGACAAACACATGGACGATGTTTCTGGCATTTGTTCTACTGCTTGTCTCATTGCCGGACTCCTCACAAGGTAGGTCCCTATCTTATTACCAAACTTCTAAGGCATGGGCACTGTGGGGATTCCCAATCAGGCTTGGTCTAAAGTTCCTTATACTTGTCGCACGAGCCAACAAAGGGGCATCGTGGAAGCTACGGGACTTGGCTGGTGGCCAGGTGGCTTGGGTCACTGTCATGCTGTCAGGCATTAGTTTGCCTGCTTTGTACCCGATTATACTCCGTCACGAAGTAACACTGTTCACTCAAACGTCCCTCACTCAAACATTCTCTCTTAGGACCCATCTTTACAGTGTGTACTTTTCAATGGAATTCCGGTCCTAAGACATAGTGAATACAGTCTTATATTAATGTTAAGTTACATACATGAAATTGACGTAACTTGATGGTAAAGAAAACATGCATTGTGTTGTTAAAGAATTCACGAAATTATGATACCGTGTCCAGGTAAGGAGTGTATGTTGCTGTATAACTATAACACAGGTGTACAAAAAGGAGATTTTAGGGAAAAGTTAAACAAGAGATATGCTCAGATATTAGATAATTGCAGTCATTCTATTTGTTGCTACAGAGGATTGTCACTGTCAGAATGAATGCACGAATTTCCGTGGTTCACCTTGCACAGGAACATCGTGCCAAACAGGCTGGTTTGGGAGTTACTGCCAAAAGCGTGAGTAAAGTACCATATATATGTTATGATTGGGAAAGCTGTATGCAGCCATCCAGTTATGAAAAATGTGACTTTATTACAACAACTTAACATATGCAATTATTTTGTTATGGGATATTTTGGAAATATATATTACTCAAATAAAAATATGAGATAATATTTATGTACATGTATACACGACTATGCTTGTCGTAAGAGGCGACTTACGGCATTAGGTGGTCAGGCTCATTGATTTTGTGGTTGACATATCATCGTATCCAAAAAGCGTGGATCGATTCTCTTGATGTCAATCACTTGATTGTCTGGTCCAGATCCGATTATTTGCAGACCGTCGTCATACAGCTTCAGTTTTGCTGTGTGCGGCGTTTAACAACAAACAAACAAAACAATCCAAAAAATGTACTGTACATGTAAGTATACAATTTGTGCATGCAACAAACTAGTAATTTATAGGCACCTCATATTGTTGAATATCCAAATAACACACAACTACCTGCACCTAATTACTTGTGAATGTTCAAACATTGTAATTAGATATATGTAGGTCGGGTGGTCAACATCTTGCCAGTCAAAGTTAGATGTCCTAGAACTGGTTTAAACACGAGAAATCAACAAATGTCGAAGTATCAGTTTGCAGAAAATGCACGTTGTGAAACTGACAGTACAGTAACAAACCAGTCACGCATAGGTATTTGTATGCTTAGTTCTTATTTAGTCAGACGATGTTAAACAGTACATTGTCTTCGTTTTCATTTTGAGCTATACTTTTTAATAAACTAAACTCAGTTGAATCGTTTAATGTGTTCGGCATTCTAAGGGTCAGTTTTGCTAGATTGATAGTGCTGAGGTCGACTGTGTTTTGTTATTTTATATATTCCGTTAAAGGCAACATAGCACTTGGAAAGCCGACATGGCAGAGCAGCATATTGCAAGGATATGATTACGCTTCTCCAGACAAGGCTGTCGATGGCAATACTGACCAAAGGTTTGAGGATGAAAGTTGTACGCACACAGACGACACGACGTCCAGTGGAGCAGAGTGGGGTGTAAATTTCACTACCACTTTGGAGATTAGACGGATGAGAATTTATCTTCGTGATAGCGGTGAGTGACATTTGACTACTTACTATAGTATATATCCCTTCCATGAAAGGGAGGCATCCGTGTACCGTTCGTTTGGTCCTTTAGGCGTGGCAGGATCCTAAGCCCCCATCCCCGAATATTACACAATTGGTCGCTTTCTTAAGAGATTTCATTGCTTGTTGTTAAACGCCCTACTAAGCAATACTCCAGATATATGGCGACAGTCTTTAAATAGTCTTGTGTCGACCAGACAATTCCATTAATTGACATCATGAGCATCGATCTTCGCAACTCGGATGTGATGACATGCATCAAGCAATACAGCCTGATGCCACAAACTATATACATACATTTGATATAAAGTCAATTCATATGTTACCCAAGGGATGTCTTGAAAATATATCACATCACAATATTACTCACATTGCTCTACAAATTGAGTTTGTTTTTCTAAATTCAACTTTTTCAGACACCATAGTTCGAAATTCATAACATTTACAATTATCAACATCAAAAGTATAAATTCCAACATTCATTAATGTCACTACACATACCGCCAGGACCCAATCGGGGTTACACATTATACCTATACACATCTTGTATCATCACATAATGTTTGTTGTTCACAGTGACTGAACGCAACGTGGGCCTTCAGGTGAAAGTGGGTGACCAGCTGTGTTACACATTGTCTGGACATCAGACTGTTGTAAATATAGACTGTGGCAAAGCTTTGAGTGGTTCATTTGTAAACATAAGTGGAAATATACTGACATTATGTGAAGTGCAGATCTTCCGTGAGTTATCATGGTGACATGTCATTTTACTTATTAACCATACATATTATTATTTTATAGCATTGAATAATCACATCAGAATAAAAACAAGAACATAAGATAATAATAATAAGAACTGTCTTTAAATGTTAATATTCTAAGTAATAGATAGAGGTTTTAAGACAATATTGTATCCGGATATAAAAGGACAAAAGGCGAGGCGAAGGAACCGTTCCATTTATCCCGATAAAGTTATGTCACAACACCCCCATCTGTTTCAAAGCACAGCCAGATACGCGGCTTCCAGGACAAGCATATGGGCGTCTGTAGTGAACAGTTTGCCCAAAGGGCTCTTTTCACTTTCAACTATTGGTCCAAAAGTCCACGGCCCAAGCGTCTGTGTACATGCAGCCCAAACAGCACTGATGTATAAAGTGTATTAGTTGGAGTAAATAATCAGGATATACTTGTTCTACATGGGTCCCAAATGACAAACATTTATTGGATCAGATTCATTAGGTATTCTCTGATTTGCATCTCATAGTATGTATACTTGAAGAATGCAGCGATGGATGGTTTGGAGATGCCTGTGACAAGCAGTGTCAGTGTCAGGATAGAACTGAAATATGTGACAAGGAGACTGGCATCTGTAGCAATGGATGTGCTGTCGGGAAACAAGGGCCTGGGTGTCAGCTAGATATGACAGAATGTGAAATTAGGAAATCATCCACCTAGTAGATTTTCTCACTTAAAGACTTATATCAACGTAATTCTAAATTAATTTGTATTGAGCAAATATGTGTTTATACACTCAGAAAGTTTTGTTGGTGTTAGGAACTTAAGAAGAAATTAAGAAATTAATTATTTAATGTCCTTATATGTTTAGTATGTATTGTAGAATGCAACGATGGTTGGTTTGGCTCTGACTGTAACAAGCAGTGTCAGTGCCTATCTGCCTCTGAAGCGTGTAACAAGGAGACTGGCCACTGTAGTAGTGGGTGTGCTGCTGGGAAACAAGATCCAGGATGCCAGCAAGGTTTGACAAAAGTCTATTTGTACCAATTGTTTGTCTGTAACAGTCTGATGAAAAGAAATCCATTCACAAGCAGTGCCAACTGATGCCACCATAGTGAATTCTACACTAGGTTATCGTTAAAAACATAAATTTCGTATTTAATGGCTTATGCAAATGTAGTCATCAATACACGTTTTCCTTCTTAAAGGCAGCGATTATGAATTGTAACATAAAAGTAGGTATGTTCTCTGATCTGATTTAGACGTATTTATATCTATCCATCCGTACAGATTGTGGCCAACATCATTATGGGGTCAACTGTTCCTCCACTTGTGGTCAGTGTAGTGGATCGTCGGACTGTAAGAAGGATGATGGAACCTGCACACAAGGATGTCAACAGGGTTACAGTCCCTCTGTGTGTAAAAGTGAGACGTTATGTTATATATAGTCGGTATAATACAATGGACTCTGCTTTTAGCTGAAATTTGTAATGATTGTGGAAATGAATGTTATCGCTTCTATTAACTGCTTTTGAAATGCCAGGTGTCTTCTGTTAGGTTATGGGTATAAGCTGTGGTGTTTAGGCTAGCGTCATACTTACTATAATGTTAGAAGATCCGTCAGTGTTTATTTTTTATAGATATCAATCTTTATTGTTTGGTCTCATGTAAAACACGATCGAGATGATCTCTAAAACAATGTCATTTCATCAACTATTACATATGTGTAAGTTTATTTGGTCGCTGCTAAACGAGATAGAGAGTCGCATTGCATACACCCAAACGTGAAATGGTGTCATTGGAAGATCATATAAACATAAACTTTCCTTTCTAGTTTCTAATTTATAATTGCACTGCGTGGTCATGTCTTTTGACAAACCTTCTTTATCACAAGAATGGAAGTGATGTCCTTTGAGCGGAATTACATATATTTTCGTAAGTAGAGAGAGTAGGTTTCCTCGAGTTAGTTTTTTGGGCGAATAGTAATCACGTACAAAACGTGGAAGGTATAGACAGTGTGACATGAATTTAAACAATAAACATACAGTCTGGATATCCCAAAGTTACCCCTCGTGGGACCCAAGGTGATGTGACTAAACTGGCTAGGTCCCATTCGGATTTAATCTGTTCCCCTGATTATTATGGATGCATGTGTGTGCAAGAGGTTGACACTATCCAAAAATGTTCTTTGACGCATGGTGGATTGGAAATGTCATGCTGGGTTTCATACTCTTTCTCTCTTTACATGATATGTGGTTGTTCTGAAATTGAAGTTCTGTAAATGTCCCAACATATTGTGTGTATGTCATGGGTTTTTTTCATAGTTATAACATTACCTGAATGTTTAAAAGCTACCATAGTCTTAACATATGATAAGTCTAGATTGCGATTTATGTAAATGACCCTAATCGATGTGTGTGAGTTTACCATTCCCTGCATTTATAACCAGTAGGATGAACATACCTATTTCTAACATTAACCGCATGTTAACTTTCTCCTATCTCCGTAGAGCATGTGTGCCTGGTTTATATTGGTCCAAGTGTACATCACAATGTGGCCAATGTCGGAACAACGTTTCTTGTAACATGGCATATGGGAGATTTGGTGCTGGGTGTCAAACTGGATATCAGAGGCCACTGTGTCAAGGGATATACAACTCACATTTTGATTACAGACACCAATGTCACAGCTACACTGTGATAAAAGACACGTAAAAGACACGTAAAAGACACGTAATTTTCCATATGTGTACACCACAAATATGTTCACTGCACAATTGTATACAATCCGTATAGTTTGAGCGCCAGTCAATACGTAATTCATGCAATGTGTCTCTCAATATGTTGTATATCGGTTTGTATAGAATCTAGGTTTGATCTTAAATCAAAGAAATGTATGTACACCATAATTGCCTTACCGGCTCATTACAGTATATTTAGAAACATTGTTGAGATGATGTTTTACTGAAAAAGTCGTATCCTGATACAGCTTGTGTTCCTGGTTATTATGGAAACCCGTGTACAAGATGTGGCAACTGTCTGAACAACGCTGCTTGTAGTGATCAGTATGGGACATGCGGTAATGGGTGTCAACCTGGATATGAACCTCCACTGTGCAACACAGGTAACATAGTTTATTTCATCTGGAGTGAATATGTTAAAAAGTAGTTGTACTGTGACCAGTTGTTCCATAAACAAAAAGGCACAGCCAGCTATAACCGCAATCACTTTTATTCTGTTGGTGGCTTGATAATCATGATTTAGTGGTGTGGTAGAGTGGTAAAAAGGCTGAAAAATGCAAATAAAGCCTAATTAAGTCTATTATTATAACTTGAAAGTTACATATCTTTATAATTATTATTTTGGAACAAAACCATCTTGAGCAAGCGTTGTTTGATATTTTACGACACTTCACTCACGTCAACTTCGATTAGGCAACAACGAAACTTTGAAGAAACTAAACAAATTCAAATTATGTTTCTTATCATGTTGTACGGACACTAAAATGGAAAATAAGAATACATGTTTGGAGCTTAAATAAAGAAAAATTCGATCATCCATCAATCTATCCTACACAGCAGCACTGAACTTCATCCTGAAGCCTTCCTTGATGGTGATTTTAGCGGATGGTATGAAACGTTATATGTAGAGCTTCATGTGCACATGCTATGAAATAATGGACAGCGATTTCTCATTATTACAGCGATTTCTCATTATTATGGCAAAAGTATTGTCACTTATATTTGAGTAATGACACAATTTATTAAGTGCAAAATCATGCTTTCTAGCCACACCATATATACGTTTCTATTGTGTTAACGACTGTCAAAGACCAGATACGTTTCACAAAAAAGCCACGATAGTGTAACAAACAAATCTAAAGCGTCAGTGGAAAAGAATAACCATTCTTTATTGTCCGCCGAAACAGATTCCATTTAGCGTCAATGGCAAAATAGCTGTGAAAGTTATACGAATGGACCAGTGAAAATCAGTGGGTTCTCAGGGATATTGCTCAATGCCGATTGTAATAGACCAAATACCTGAGATCCTGCTTAATACCAATAGTCATGCAGATAATCTTAATCACACTTTAGTAGATATGGAATTAATTCCACACAAAATTGTATATTATTTGAATTAAAAATAACTGCCTGCTGACTGACATTGAATGTTTCATTATCGTGATCTGCATCATTAATTCTCTCAGAACATCTGGTTTCAGAAAGTGTGTCATTAAGGCCCTCACAATATCCCGCCTTTAGAATGTGCGTCATTAAGCCTCTCACAACATCAGCTTTCGGAATGTAGGTCATTAAGCCTTTGTCAATATCTGCTTTCAGAATGTGCGTCATTAAGCCTCTCACAACCTCTACTTTCAGAAAGTGTGTCATTAAGGCCCTCACAATATCCCGCCTTTAGAATGTGCGTCATTAAGCCTCTCACAACATCTGCTTCAGAATGTGTGTCTTTAAGCCTCTCACAACATCTACTTTCAGAATGTGCGTCATTAAGCCTCTCACAACATCTACTTTCAGAATGTGCGTCATTAAGCCTCTCACAATATGTTCTTTCAGAATGGGCGGCATTAAAGATCTCACAACATCTGCTTTCAGAATGTGCGTCATTAAGCCTCTCACAACAACTACTTTCAGAATGTGCGTCTTTAAACCTGTAACTACATCTACTTTCAGAATGTGCGCCATTAACCTCTTACAATATGTTCTTTCAGAATGTGCGTCATTAAGCCTCTCACAACATCTACTTTCAGAATGCGAGTCATTAAACCACTCACAACATCTTCTTTCAGAATGTTCGTCATTTGGCCTCTCACAACATCTTCTTTCAGAATGTGCGTCATTTGGCCTCTCACAACATCTTCTTTCAGAATGTGCGTCATTAAGCCTCTCACTACATCTACTTTCAGAATTTGCGTCATTAAGCCTCTCACGCTTCTGCTGTCAGAATGTGCGTCATTAAGCCTGTCTCAGCATCTGCTTTCAGAATGTGCTGATGGCTATTATGGTTCCAACTGTACTGCTTGTGGTCAATGCAAGGGAGGCAATTGCAACTCACAAGATGGAGAGTGCACTAAAGGATGTCAGCCTGGCTATGAAGCTCCATTATGTCAACAAGATAAGCCATGGCCAATTAAGGAGAGGGTGTGTGTGTGTGTGTGTGTGTGTGTGTGTGGAATGGGGGGGGGGGGGATCTTCCAAAATTGCTCCGTTACACATGGTGAATTCGAAATGTAAAGCTCTCTCTAAGAAGGGTTACGACCAAATCTTGCAGGTCATGTATGAGGATTGACTTCAAATATTTTTAAGAATACCTTGCACAATCAATAAGCAATTTATACATACATAATTGTACCAGCGTCAGCCAGTAAACGAACAGGAATACTGAATGATAGTATGACGTAAGACTAATTCCCTAACAGTTTCATACAAAATCAGCCTTCACATTTTCATGGATATAGAGTGTGTCAACAACACCTATGGAGAAAACTGCCAATATCCCTGTGGCAATTGTCTTAATGGGACGTGTCAGCCCTCCAATGGCTCATGCATACTTGGGTGCGAAAAAGGTTACAAGGGTGATTCCTGCAAGCGTGAGTAGATCAACAGCTTTAGGTATTTAACAATTTCCCCTCTCCTTTATTCTAGACGTTATTAAAGACATTTGATATTATTTATTTGCGACCGTTAGAAATTGTTTTGGAATATCAATACATCTTTGATTAGTGCCAATATCTTTCATAGTCTACCCTGAAATGAAACTTAATCGCACGTAACACCTTAATAACTCACTCATGAACCAAAGCATGGAACTTGTTTTTGACTTTTTGATATTATAGTGTCTACAAGCTCTCAAAAGGGCGACGATTCCATATCCAGTTCTACCGTTGGGGCAGTGAGTGGAGCGGCAGTAGCTATACTAGTGGCAGTGATCCTCGTAGTCCTGTTGGTCGTCATCAAGAGGTATGTGTCATACTTATAATATCGTTTTATGACATCTTATATTCATGAAAGATGAGTCTCTTACCTATTGGTTTAATCCACGACAGAGTAGGTCCCAAGTACCTAAGGCACCATACAATTTGGATAGGCATGAATCCGAACATCTTGACTTCAGTCACGCGCTTGCCAGACTCAGTGTTTAACAGATCGTGACGTATAGCCGGAATATTGCTCACTTTAACGTCAAGCAATATTCAGTCACACAACCACTGAAGCATATATGGAAGGTTTTACTTGAATATACACAACGGAACACACTATGACAGTGATAAACATTATAAAAGTTGTTTGGCATTGCGAAATTGTACCACACTTCTAAAGACGTGTATGCAATGAGTATTAGTTCTACGGAAACTACCATTAATTGTACTACCATGTACATATACATTAAAACAGAGGATGGTTTATGTTCCAGAAGACGTAATATGAAGTCTCAACAAGAAGAAAATACAATTTCTCTCGGTAAAGTAAAAGGTGTGTCCTATCATGTTAGTACTACGGTGATGAACTATTATTCTCGTTTTAGAATTTGTCCCTTTTTTATAGCAAATGAGGAACCACAATTTGCTCGCACTGATGAGCATGCTATGCTTTATCTCTGTCTATATCAGGAATGTGATAGAAATAATTACGATTTAAGAGTGACAACGTCGTGTCGCGTGTGTTGACATGTACACATTTTCAATACAACCATGACACCTAGGATATAAGTACACGTACATAGTCAATACATCAGACACCCTATTTAGTAGCATATCTTTTTAAGGGCATTTACCTGAAACAAAAGAACAAGATGTTGCAATAATATCTGATTGCTCTTGTTTAAGGTGAGAAGGACGCTCCTGCTGCAGGTAAACCTGCGCCACCTGAGAAGCCTGCTAAGAAACCAAAGCCTCCTGCAGACAACGTGTACGAGAACTCGGAGCCATACTACAACGTCGTCCCAGCTCCTGTGTCCCTTGACAGACTCAAGCAGTACGTCAGGGACAGAGTGACGGGCGTGGGATTCGAACACGAGTACAAGGTAGGGCGTGGTTAAATTGATAAATACAAAAGTAATCTAAAATTAAGACATACCTCTTTAAAAGCACATTTTCATTCGTTTCGCAAAAGCGTTGCGTTATCATGGCGTTATTCGGGCATGTGGGTATCTATAATATTGGTGCTTCGTTTGTTTCCATGTTGACTTCATGCAACAGAGGAAACAAAAGTATGTGTATCCCTAACTGTTTGGCCAGTCTAAATCGTGCCCCTATGGGTTACCTCCATGCTTTCTTTGTGACGCAGTCCATATACAATCAATATGAATACACTTGCAAAACGATCTAGTTCTTAAACGGGGTTATTTACTTGTAATTACGCAGCATAATCCCTTCGCTTGTACAAAGACGTAATTTAAAATTAATAAATTGTTTTTACTAGTTTACTAGAAACAAAATCAGTAAATGCACTGCCGTGTCACTGGATTTTCTGGTCCATCGATCACTCGATTGTATGGTTTGTTTACAGCAAGAGTACTGCTCTGCGGCGTCAGCTAATAAATACTTACTTTTGTGAGAATGGCTGGTGCTACCGGTAGGGCTGGACATGCCTACCCTTTTCGCGAACACCTGGTGTTATCGCTGATTTTCAGTTGTCCATTCACAAAGGTTCCACAGCTATTTTGCCATGTATTCCAAATGGAATCTGTTTCGGCATTGGCGTTTTATATTTTCAGCTACTACGTTACGGAACAAACGGAGCTCATGTCGAAGGGAGAAAACCTGAAAATAAAAAGAGGAACCGTTTCTTGGAACTATTTCCATGTGAGTTTTAGAAAAATAATAGTGTATATATAACAGCCTATTATTGGCGTACATGTACGTTTTGTGGTATTGTTTTCTAATGACGTGTAATTGTGTTTGCTGGTTAATAAAAACAAAACTTAAATAGGATTTGAACCCCATTTGAAATAATAATGGCTGGCTCCATTTCATACATTAAGTCTGGTTCCATATGAATTGTTCACACATCACATGCCACTTTCACGCTGAAATCTGAATCATACAATTATCAAATTATCGCCTTGGCATGCTGAACATTGTAGTCCTGTTAATAATGATTGCAGAACATTCCTTTTCCAGATCAGTATTTTTTTATATTTTCACTATATATGACCAACTACATAGATGAATGTCACAGTCATGTGTAAATGAAAGTTTCAGGATATCAGATAATACGTTTGATGTGATATATAAATGATTGGAAGAAGATATACACTGACTAATATTCATATTTGTCTCATGCAGGGGTAAGGAAGCATTGTTTTGAACGTGTTATCTTTGCTCTATAATATAAATTTATAATTCAATTTCCTTAATGGTGTGAATTCTAAATAGTATCTCCATTAAGTGTTTCCTCTGAAATGAAAACATATCCTTATTTCTCTTTTGAACAGATGACGACAGTCGCGTTGTTCTGATGCCAGATGGTGATGCCACATGGGACTGACTATATCCACGCCAGCTACATAACTGTAAGCCACACTTAATCAAAGGGTTAGCTAATCCTGTATGTATATCATTCAAAACTGCCCCTTGCAAATAAAAGAGTGAGCGAAAAGTAATTTTGTATAATGTGTTTGTCATCTGTCACTGTACAATACGTGTGTTTGTTTCAGGGCTTCTCCGAATCCAGTGTGTTCATTGCTGCACAAGGTATATGTCTTGAACGTTATTATTAAACATTTATAGACCACTATTACTGTATCATTTCCTTCATTGCAATCCTACAAAGTGCATCTGTGAACGGTTCTATTTACAAACATGATTTTGGATGACCTCCTATATTTGTTTGTTTATTTGTTTGTTGTTAAACGCCACACTCAACAATATTCCAGCTATATGACAGCGGTCTTTAAATGATCGAATCTGGATCAGATAATCCAATGATTGATATCATGAGCACCGATCCGCACAATTGGGATCCCTACCCGATCCCGTTAATCACTTATTACGCCAACCCGAAACTCCACCCGTCGGCCTCTTCTGACTCGGAATTCACACTACCAATGCCAGAGTCATACCTCTCTTCAATAATCATGCACACACACTATTTCAAAAATGGTCATGTCATGGTTATTATATTCCAGGACCAAACCCTGTAACTGTGAACGATTTCTGGAGGATGCTGTGGCAGGAAAACGTATCGATCATCATCATGCTAACTAGAGTCATGGAACTAAACAGGGTAAGCTGAACTAAAGAGTAAAGAGTTTACTTGAACACAATCATCTTGTAATAATCTTTGGTAACAAACGTCTTTATGTATTTGCCTTCCCTCGAGCAACCTTGATATAACTGATAGGTTTTTGGGAGCCGTCTAAAATTAGAATCAGAGGTGCATTATTGACCTTTTCAGATATTAATTATATTACCTACATATTAAGTGTTAAAACATTACATTTTGCAGTTAGTCTAAGTCAAGGATGCACATAACCATCCACTTTTTACAGAAAAAGTGTGAACAATACTGGCCTGACGAGAACGAACAGAAGATGTGTGGTCGCATTGTCATCAAGCCACTGTTGGCCACAGTCAGGGCGGACTTTACCATCAGAAGATACAGTGTTCACCATTCTACGAATGTAGGTCTTTTGGTCCTGCGCGATACTGAAGCACATGTTGTACATAGGTTGCACATCTCCTGGGGCATGTTACTTTGTTCGAAATATTCCTCTGTTTACCTATCTGTGAATGGGTACCCGGTAGAATGAAACGGTTATGAGACAGTCACTGTTAACCATCTAGGATATTTCTTGTGGCTATTAAAAAGGGATTTGTCGCTTTCATCATTACCATTATTTGTACTTCAAAATAGTTAATTTAAGGAAATCGGAGTTGTGCAATATGTTGTTATCAGAATTGACACTTCCTCTGTTCCATATGAGTGAGTGAATGAGTGAGTATGGTTTTATGCCGCTTTTAGCAATACTCCAGCAATATCACGCCGAGGTACACCAGTAATGGGCTTCACACATTGTACCCATGTCGGGAATCGAACCCGGGCCTTCGGCATGACGAGCGAACGCTTTAACCACTAGGCTACCCGACCGCCCCCATCCCATATGAGACCTGTAGATCTGTTTCATTTGAGATGCTATTTCTAGCCCTCTGTCAAGAGGACAGTGACACAGCTTCACTTCACGTCCTGGCCTGACCACGATGTTCCTTCAGCGCCGGCTCTGGTCGGCTTCTGGAAGCAGTACAGGAGTCTGACGTCATCAGAGGAGGACATTACCGGACCTGTTGTAGTTCACTGCAGGTATGTTGCCTGTGACATTTCCAAAATACGATTTCGCTTTCAAATAGAAACAAAATACCTCTACCCATTCAAGTGGCACCGTTTGAAGACCTGCACAGTGATACTCGTTTCCAGAGGATGTCTAAAGACCCTTTATCGTACCTTCATATGTATACTCAGCATATACAGCATACCCAGTGATATACAGTCGGATACACTGATCCTTTCACTTTTACATATTCTTTTTACCTATATCATGTAATCCTCATTTTAAAGATTTTCCCTTATTTTGACAGCAAAACTGCAGGATTCATATCAAACCATGCTTAATATAAGATGGGATGTGTGTAGGCATTTTCATTTTTTTCTACAATATACTGTGCCTCAGTTTCCTGTACTATAATAATATCGTATTACTGCATTATTGCCATGTAAACTTGGGAAACGTATCTGCAAGAACGTAATGAGAAATGGAGGATAGGGGTTGGTTAAGACGTTTCTCTAATATGTGAATACCTTATCATCACCGTATTTGCGATCTCCGAGTACTCGACCTTCATATATAATTCCCTGGTAATTTATCTCCATATCACCTACTGTTTATCTGATCTCCAAATGACTCACCTGCATATCTGACTTGCTGGCAACGTATTTTTTTATGGCTTCAGCGCTGGCGTTGGACGTACGGGGACGTTCATTGCGCTCGACAACCTCTTTCACGAAGCCGAGTCTCTGAACAAAGTGAACGTGTTCTCGTGTGTGTCCAAGATGAGAGAGGCTAGGATGAACATGGTGCAGACTGTGGTAAGTCCAAACTTTAAAAAGGCTAAACATGATTGTTTGGTAGCATTATGACAATTATGTTACTTTTTCAGTTATATATGATAACCACATAACTCACATTAAAAGAGACTACATTCTAATGACGACATTTTTTATAAACACTTTTTGCATGTTTCCAGGAACAGTACCGCTTTGTTCATGATGTTCTCCTTGAAGCTCTTGGGAGCAGGGGCACTTTTTATACCTCTGCTGAATTTGAGAAAACAATTGGAAGTGGTTTGACATATACCAGATATGAAGAGGCGGAGATGAGCAGGCAGTATCAGGTACAACTAATGGGCCACGAAATAGCTACACAAAAACAATGCTTCGTTATTATGTTTTTGGAAGGTGGCTTTGCAAAGTGGATAAAATGCTCACACGTCACGGTTCTGTGATATTGCTGGACTCTTGGTAAAAGTGGTGTAAAACATACTCTCTCACTAACTGTTTTGACTGGACCAGCAACATTTGCGTAAATAATCTAACCAGCTTGAATGTGATGACGGAAATGACTGAAGGATTTAAACTTTTATTTATTTATGTCATGTTTTGGTACACAGAGACTAACAACATCATGTTACAACAGTGATGTTATGTGATTCTATGTGATGTAGTCAAGGTAAGCCGATGCAATGAATACCCTGCTGTCTAATAATGTCAGTACTATTAAAGCTAATCCTGGTGCTTCAGCTTCTTAAATCACTATATATATATGTTTATATTAAATGTCTTCGATTACATGTATACTGTATATATATGTTTTCTCCCATATTAATTAGTCATCAAAGATGAACACACCGTACCTTACATTGCTTGTTTCCGCAGTCACTCAAAGCGATGCAGCAGGACGTAGATGATGATGCAGTGTCTGCAGCTCAACTACCGGAGAACAGAAGCAAAAACAGGAATCAAGACATTGTACCAGGTGAAGTCAGTATCAAAATACGTCTACGTGTATGAGTCAACGAGTCGATGTTAACATTCTGTCCCTTCTGCAATCTGTTCGAAGGATCAAAGTCCTGTCATAAGGACGAATTGGAACTTGTGTTGGTCAGCGGGCATTCCATCCACCCACATTGACATTAAGATATTTGTACGTACTATTAGTTAATATTATTTCTAAATAACACGCACCTTGTTCAAAATTTGAATCCACAAGATTGTACGTGCAATCGTCATACAGGATTATTAATGTTTAGAAATAACAAACAAAGATATGCAATTCCAATTTTTGACACAAAATACACACTGCCTAATCACTGTGACTGCGTCAGATGAATATAACATTATTACACTCTAGGTAAGACTAACTCCATCCTCAAAGCACGAGGACCAAGATTAAACTGACTAAGACGTCTCCATTTTAACGAGAGAGACATGAGTATATATGTTCGTTCTTGCGTCGTAATCTATGTTTAGATAGTCTGATATATACTACCAACATCGGTGTTCAGTTTAGGGAACACCCAAGATTACTAACCTAATCTTCTTTATGAAATAACAATCGCATTATTCTTTCAGCGAACAATGTACGACCCTATCTTTCCACTCCCGTGCCAGGCCATAATGACTACATCAACGCAGTAGTGCTTCCAGTAAGTTCACTGCTGTCTTCTTTGCATCAGTAGAAGTCATGAAATATCACATGGTAATAGTGTTTATCTGCAGGGATCTGTTTCATTATTCATATTAATGTTAAATTCCTTTGCCACTGTTTGTTCCATGCATGATAACGATGATAGTTGTCTGATTTGTTTTGACTCCAGTCTGCCACACGTGCCCAAGGTATTATGGCAACCCAGACACCAGTGACACCGACTGTTGTTGACTTTTGGAGGCTGGTGTATGAACACGACTGTTTCACCATTGTCTGTCTCGAAGACGATAAGGTTGGTATCGCACACAAGGATTTACTCCGCTTTTGTAAACATAGTGTTCAGTTGTGACATCAAACATGGGCATCAGCTCGTCACACTACACTGCAGAAGAAGAAGTAGTCAACAGACACTGCTGCAAATGGCATGAGAGCCTAACAACACCCTTGCAGAAAGCCTAATAAAATGCGCGGTCAGTAGTTTGCGAACACTTCAGATCATTTTTGATTAATGTACCATCCAACGCTCCCTGGTTTTTTTCCCTTATTCAGAATATGTTTATTTGAAGTAAACAAACGTAGCCTATACTATACTATTTAGTTTTACTAACTTCAAATATGGGGCATGTAATGCTATCAACACGTGCTTCATACACAATATAAGTTGTCATTGATGAATTAAATAAATAGTGTGGTTTCTTATAACATCTTCAGTTTTGATATGTGTGTAGGTTTTCTTTGGTAACGAAATTTCAGGTGATCATTGGGAACTTCATATATGTCTTATTTGAGTTAATAACAATCTCAAATGCGTTTATTTTCGCATTCATCTCATAGTTATCCTTTCAGAGACTTTATCCCATGATGGATCAAGTGTTGGAGATGGGACCTTTCCGAGTCACACACAGCACAGAGGACACTACAAGAGACATCTTTTCCATCGTTCAAATAACAGTAACACTGAATGAAGAGGTGCGACCTCATTCACCAGTCGACAAATCATATTGTGTCATATGAAAGCCCATAATATTTATTTTGGTGTCAGGAAGTCTGTGAGTGAATGTAGTCAACAATATTCTAGCAATGTCACGGTGTACTGCAGATAATCGAGTCTGTCTCAGACATTTAAATCAGATAGGGTAGCCAAGCTCTATGAATTTGGTGATTGGTGTCACTCATGTCGGGCATGGTGTGTTGGTCCAATCTCATTCAATCAGATCTTAGTTTTTGCTTCTGCTGAAGTAAAGGGTCACATCAGACCAACCTTTCGCGAATTTTGACTGACCAATGGGATGACTGACAAGAGACGATATTAGCCAATCTGAAAGGCAGCTTTCTCTTGCTTTGTGGCTTTAGTTTCAAACTGGCGGCTACGTTTTGAAAATTCTCGATTTAAAATTAGAAAACGCAACAAACGAACATTCTAGAATGGCAAGTAGATGACCTAGATTGTCTAGATTCAGTAGCAAAACCTGTGATTGTCGTTTGGAATACCATGTGTTAAATCTTTGGAGCATGCATGATCAGAAATCGGATTCCAACTGTCTTTTTCATGATCTGGTAGGCGACGCTCTGATTGGTCGGATAAAAGATCTTCCTGTCGTGACCCTTAATGAGATGTCCTCATATCTTTGTTTAGCGGAAGCGAGATCTAAGATCTATCTGATTATAATGAAATTGGATCAACACACCAAACCCAATAAAAATGACACAAAGCTGCAGATTTGTAGAGCATGACTACCCAATTTCCATTAAAGTTGTTTGTTTGTACTAAAGTAGGTGTCTGGGATAGGGGTGTATACATGTATTACAATCTATCACTTTACATCGTGCGCATTGTATCACACTTTTGATCAGACGTAAAGACTGATGCCACGAGAATGCTACTTAAAACAATATCAATTTCACTGTAATGTGTATGGTTTCCAGATCGATTCAAGTCGCCTGATCACAGTGTACAAGTTGAAATCCCGCATCCCTGGGAGCACAGAAGCTATGCTGGAGTTCGTGAATGAGATCGACACTAAGGGTACTTCCGAAGAACACAAGACACTTGTGCATTGTCCGTGAGTAGAGTTTCTGTTCAAAATAGTTCTTACAAAAGATGAATATGCAACATAATTTGTAAGGATAGTTCAAGACAAGAAAACAATACTGTTTGTTCCATCCTATCCCCCTGGTCTCGTTACAGCGACGGTGCCCGACTGTGTGGAGTGTTCTGCAGCATCCTCAACATAATCAGCAAACTCAGACTGGACAAGGAAGTGGACATTTACCTGACCATCCGGGAACTTCAGTGTATCAGACCCCAGTTCATCCAGTCGTATGTGAGTACTGAATACTGCTCTACCCTTGTACTATATCTAACACCCATTGTGACCTCACAGAAACAGAACGTTGTTGTCACAGTTATTCTGATTTACTGACGAAACCTATTGTCTTCTTATGTTAGTTTGCGTTAAAAAAAACACTTATGATTAAGAAAAATCCTTTCACATATTTCGTCATTAAAACAGTACCAAATTGATTTGAACTATAGTGTGAGAATGCAGTACTCTATTCTTGCCTGTAGTCATATTTACAGCCTGTGTATTCAAACTGCAGTGAACAAATCTATCAGTATGAAATGCATAACATGAGCTCGTTGCTAATTTCAGAGCTCTTATTTCATTCCCCAACATTTGCAAGGGATAGGATAGCGTCGGTGTTACGCGCCGTATTAAATTAATTAAAGTATATATATACGTTATATGTTCAGTTCACGATCACTTCTGGATCAGCAGACGCCAACATGTATTATCTCTAGTTGTTATATTCTGTTGTTTTAGGATCAGTACAAGTTCTGTTATGACATGGTGAAGGAATACCACAGGGCTTCCAGTGTCTACGCAAACATGTAACCCGGGTGGGTCAACATGGATCTTAATCTTAGTCTTGGGAGACTTTTTATGTCTCAGGTGCTATTAAGTCAGTTCTTTATCTCAGTATATTTGTATTATTGACATGATTACAGTAATGCATGTGTTCTCAGCTGTGCAACTGTTATAATATACATCTTCATCATGCACCTGCAGACAGACACGGACATATTTCAGATGGGTGTAGTATTTCCTGATCACTCAATTACAGTGAAGGGGATCAATGTAATTTAACGCCTCTTAGCAATATTCACGATATATCCCTAGGGCCTGTACAAGTCTGAATCTGAACCAGGCAAACCATTAACAATAGACACAAGCAATGATCCGAGATATCAGGGCACTATGACACGCAATCAACCACGTTACCGATGTTGCCTGGGTCAAACAACACGGAAAAACAAAATGGAATAATGTAACTGAATACATGTAATGTAAGAAACTTTTGCATGTAATATAAGAAAGTATGACACAGCCAAGTTGTCAACTACGGGGTCTTATGTTTAACTATTTGGCACGCCCAACACAGATATGTTATTCAACAATTCACATCACAGGCATTTTATAAAGGAACACACTGCATCCTAAATGCACATGTCAATTTTTGGTATAATCATTACAGGTGAGGTGAGGTTAAATGGAGTTTAACGTCGCTATATAGGGATTATTCTACTTATATAGCGACGTGCATGCACGTGTGTGTATGTGGCTGCTTGTACTAGTCAAGACTAAGGTCGATTTTATCAGTGCTATCCCACTAAGATACCATGCTGCAGTTTAACATGGATACCCCACGCAGACACAGTATCCCGACTCCGAGGCGACGAGTCCTTGTATTAGCCCATAATGCCGCGCGCCAGGCAGGGTAATAACAAGTACCATCTTATAATGTCTTTTGGTATGAAGCGGCCGGACCTTCCGATCGCCGGGTGGATGCTCTCCCACAAGACATAAAACGTAAACGTTTCTAGAATGCGCTTGGCTGACAATGTTATCAAACATAAATTAACCCATGCAATTCTGGTATCACAGTATGTAAGAGACACCAACATAAAAAGAGAGCAGTGTCATGTTATCTCACATCAATTTTATTTATCCCATTAACTGAGAATCGAAATTACAAATGGAAAAGATGCGATGGTCTTTATCCAATATGTCTGAAAATTGATAATCAAATTCATTGGCATATTTTGCATTCTGAATGGCAATTGATTCGTTTTCAGACAAGTTAGATATCTATTGATTAAGTTCCACGTCGGACGTACAGAGTGTTTGTGCTGACAGTAGTAACTGGTCGTTGTTCTAATGTCTGACAAATATTGTGTATACACATGGCTAGATTCATAAAGTTGTTATCGTACACCCTAAGCACATGTAACATGTCATAAACCACACATACAATTAATCAAACATATATTCGTAAAGCATGTTGTTTCCAATAGTAACATTATTCTGTCGTAACTACACTTCCTTTTTCTTTCATTGTTTCACAGCAAAAGTGTTCGTTACAAGTTGTTATTTTCTCTTTATACAGTTATGCGCATTTAAGCAAATAGACACGTTCATCTTTATATTGTGAACAATGTATCAGCTTTTAGTTGTGCTATTTAATTAAATGATCATTTCATTTGTCATTGTGTTATTGTTCCTTGCTATGTAAGGAAAGGATTTCATGACATGAAACTTGTCCGTTTTGTGGTAAATCTCTTACTCCAGATACCACAACATACCCTTCAGAAAAAGCCAGATTTGAACCATAATGTCGTGGAGAGAACACTTGGGGATTGTAGTCATCTCACTTATCGGAAATAAGTTAAGACATAGGAAAAGTCCATCAATAACGCTTATGTTCCACGTTGGAATCGATAGCGGCCTGGCAGCTCCTGCAAATGGAAGAGACGAGTATGCGAATCACATCCTGGGAAATGGTAGCCCACTCGGCCAACAGCTGCAACGTCTGGGTTTGTGGTTGACGTCGGCGTATCTGAGACATATTTAAAACTAGTATGTGACGATAAAACGATAATAATATATACAACAAAACGTGATAAAAACGAGCTAGAGATCGCAATTAAGCAACCAATGTTAGGCCACCATACTGGGGCCGTGGGGACTTATAATATTTCTGCTTCCTTCACGGCTCCCCAGCAGGATTTACACCATGACTTCCTCCGCTGGTGATTATACTCAATTGTGGTTATCAATTAAAACGAACAAATATACTACGATCAAAAATGGGGTAGACCCAAATGTACTTTGAATGATGTGGAACTTACGTACTCTTTCAGTGGGACAATAATTTTACAGTACTTTAACCCCCTTCAAGAATACAGCCACTAACAATCTCAGTTTGCAAATTTAATCTACCAATTTTTCAAATGTCGCTACCGCTAAACATCTTGGACATCCCATTACGGGTCACGTCAGAACGACCTTTAGCGAATTTTGACCGACTACACAATGGCAACTACACTTCGAAACATATTTCGACGTATTTTCTTTAAAAGAAAATTAAAACTGATAAGAAGAATCTTCTTGAATGGCTTATAGACGGCCTAGATTGTATAGATATAATCATAAAACCCGCAACTGTCGTTCGGAATACCCCCAGGTTAAATATTTCGTGGTTGCATGATTAGAAAACACATTCCGACTGTCACTTTCATGATTTGGGAAGGGACGCTCTGATTGGTTGGATGAAAGGTCGTTCTGATGTGACACTTAATGGGATATCCTCAGGTCTTTGATTAGCGATAGCGAGAACTAAGATCTGATTTTAATGAGATAGATGCTTTACCGTGATTCTCTTATCACAAGGGATACAAAATGGAGGATCACACCATCTGTTGTGGCCAATACGACATCGTCGCATAATGAATTCTTCAAATCTGGACTGGTTGGTTGGTTTGTTGTTTAACGCCGCACTCAGCAATATTCCAGGTATGTGACGGCGGTCTGTAAATAATCGAGTCTGGACCAGACAATCCAGTGATTGATATCATGAACCTCGATCCATGCAATAGGCATCAATGACATGCATCAACTAAGTCAGCGAGCCTTAACAGCTGATCCCGTTACTTGCCTCTTACGACAAGAATAGTCTCCTTTTACGGCAAGCATGGGTTGCTGAAGACCTATTCTATCCCTGATCTTCACGTGTCACGGAATTAATCGCGCACATTATCCATCGCAAATCGGTGGATCTACAGACGTTGTTCCAATTGAAATCCTCTACAGTCACTGTTTTGGGATGCGACAATGCATTGTGTCTGAAGATTCCACTTTTTTTCATTTTCCCTGGTTCATGCATGTGCGATGATCTCTTAGCTGTATCGACAGTTGGAACATGTTGAACTGTTATCGAGACAGGAGTGTCCAATACAGGCTTTTTCTGAAGTATGCCAAAGTCGGAAGTGACAAGAAAACTCTGCTGCTATATGACGGCCACGGGTCTCACATCACAAGCTATGTTCGCCAGCCGATTGATGTTAAGTGCTTTGGGCCTTCCACCAAGATTTTCAGTTCTGAATGCGGGAAGTGGCAGCGGTCAAATTCTGGAACAGTTAACAGATATAGCGTCTGTTCCTTGGATTGTAAGGCAAACCAGATTTTTCTGTCCGCAAAGTGCTTTCAGGAAATGAAGCCATCTACGTTTGTCAATCATCAGTTAAAAAAAAGTATCAGAAGCGTCAGTTACACGTGTCCTTCCAGATCCTGACATCATTGAACAGCCATCAGATAACAATTATTTTGAAGATCATCTACCTGTTGTTACCATCAAGAAATCCAAGCCAGAAATTCTATCCATAAGAACACTGGTGAACAAGCAATCACTGATCTAGATATTTCTTCTCAAA
Organism: Haliotis cracherodii; assembly: GCF_022045235.1. NCBI lineage: Eukaryota > Metazoa > Mollusca > Gastropoda > Lepetellida > Haliotidae > Haliotis > Haliotis cracherodii. The sequence goes on from NW_027266269.1 coordinate 20,690,301, forward strand.
ACACGACTTGCATCAACCAGTTAACAAAAGTCTGGTCCAGACTCGATTATTTACAGACCGCCGTCATATAGCTGGACTATTGCTGAGTACGTCGTAAAACAACAAACCAAACAACCCAACAACCTGGACCATCTTGGATTGATAAGCTCTTTATCCAAGGCGACGATTAGTCATATTCTGAATCTATCAAGTGTTGCGTATGCGGAAAGTTTCAACGAGATGAACTGAGGCGATGTCCACATGTTGAGTTCACTAAGTGGGGACAGTGAATGTCTGGGAATTGTGAACACAGGGTGCTTCTAACATCTGTTGTGACGTCTCCTTTCTTCGCCGACATGATCTGTTTTTTCTGTCCGTGTCACCAAGAAGAATAAGGATGTACGTGCTGATCATGATCATAAACTGTAGTTGGTTTGTTGTTTAACGCCACACTCAGCAATATTCCAGCTACAGGACGGCCGTCTGTAAATAATCGAGTCTGGACCAGACAATCCAGTGATTAATAGCATTAGTCGTCAACTGTAAATAATCCGAAAATTCGTGTTCATGTGACGTCACTACAAGTTGTGTAGAAATGGCCACTATTCTACAGCAGCCGATACGGAGGCATTTGTGGAGAAAATTATGTCTCCTTGTAATCAAATTGTGTGACGGTGAGTTGGTTGGTTGTTTAACGCCGCACTATTCCAGCTATGTGACGGCGGTCTGTAAATAAACGAGTCTGGACCAGGATCGGGAAGTCAGGCTCGCTGACATGCATCAATCAAGTCAGCGAGCCTGACTTCTCGATCCCGTTAGTCGCCTTTTACAGCAAGGATTGGTTGCTGACGACGTTCTTCTACCCCGGATCTTCACGGGTCCTGTGACGGTGAGTGTTCTAACGATTTATTTCACATCTATTGCCACGGAAACAGCTGTCACGATTGTATTTTTAATATTTCCACAAAAGAATCAATTCGTCTTTTTCCGATAAATATGTCCGAGTCCCTTCTAATGAAAAACAGTCTCTTGTCGCGCGCTATAACGGGGTATTTGTGGTCCTCGGTGATGTGGTGATAAGCTTGTCGATTGTCAAAAGCTATTACAATACGTTGTCAGTGAGTTGGTCATCCTTTATTGATTTATTAAGGTGAGATAGGTGTAGCTAATGTACACCAAGGCAAAAAATACAATGAAATTGATAGCAACCATATTCGTTCGGTTTTCGATCTCCATATGTTGCCATGAACTATTATACAGATGTATATTTAACGCTGTTGTACTATATTATGTTCAATAGACGTAGTAACAACTACATTTCATATGATACTTGGCTCTCTGAAACGTTTTGACATTGAGAGAGAGTTGATTGGTTGGTTTACATGACGGCGGTCTGTAAAATAATCGAGTCTGGACCAGACAATCCAGTGATTGACATCATGAACATCGATCCACGCAATGCATCAACAAAGTCAGCGAGCCTGACCACCCGATCCCGTTAGTCGCCTTTTACGACAAGCATATAGTCGCCTTTTACGACAAGCATATAGTCGCCTTTAACGGCAAGTATGGGTTGCTGAAGATCTATTCTACCCCGGATCTTCACGGGTTATATAGAAAATGGTGATCGTTATCATATATAGCTATATACAGCGAATCGATGAAGATGTAAGTCGTAATTAGTTACAATGCCTGTTTAATATATCCATTCCCGTTTCGATTCCGGTTCAGAATAGGTCCTCAGTATTCCATGTTTGTATTAATACAGCTGCCTAAGGGGCGACAAAATGAAGGTTGAAGGTGTGACATTGTACTCAGACCGAGGTGGTGGGACGATATCAATCGCTGATTTGTCAGGCTAAGAATCCATTCTTTTCAGACCGGAGTATGATATTGAAACAAAATTTATTTTGTTGCATATATCTGTCGCCTGAGATATTTCCGATCCGACATAATATACATGAGGAGATTAAATTTACATAAAATTTAAATTTTACATTTCCTTAATTTAAGGCAATTATACACTATGTCATCTTTTCGGATAGACTATAAATATATGTTTATTGAATTTGGTTTCTAGTTTTGACCTTGGTAATAATGTGGAACATTGCTGTTTTCCCAGCAAGGGTTAAAAATGGGATTTGAGCATTCCAGGAGATAAAAACAGGAATGTTGAATCATTGAGGAATACACCAAGTAAAACCTGGATTGTGAATTATGTGAACGTAAGTACGGTTGTTAATTTCAGTTGTCTACTGGTTGCAATTGGTTTATTGTTTAACGCCACACTCAGCAATATCCCAGCTATATGACGGCGGTCTGTAAATAATCGGACCTGTGAAGATTCCGGGGTAGAATAAGTCTTCAGCAACCCATCCTTGCCGTAAATGGTGACTATGCTTATCGTAAAAGGCGACTAACGGGATCGGGAGGTCAGGATCGCTGACGTAATCGATCCCAATTGCGTGGATCGATGCTCATGATATTAATCACTGGATTGTCTGGTCCAGACTCGATTATTTACAGACCGCCGTCATATATTGCTGAGTGCGGCGTAAAACAAAAAAACAACCAACCAAATTTTTGTCTCGAATCAGTGATATGCTGCCAACGTTCTGTCCGCTTTCCGGTTACACGTGGAAAAACAATATCATTCTTCTTCGGTACACAATACTTTTAGAAGTTCTTAATCTTTTTTTTATTTTCATGTCATCCCCTACATTTTCCCATTCCATGGATTTATAAATTTCTCCTGCTTCTTCTCGAGCAATTGTGAGGAAGAAAGAGGATTAATACTCAACTGTCTTCTCGTATGGATCGGCAACTCCAAGGCATGGCGAAATCTTCTCCTATTTTCTCCGACATTTCCTTGAAACTTAAGGGCTCCGTGTGTGAGTGACTCCATCTACACTAGGTCCTGTGAGCACATGGTCTATACAGGAAGTAAGATGGGAGTGATCTCCCCTTACATAACCCTGTCTCACAACTATTCCAAACCAATATAATAAACTATGAACTTCTACTGAAGTCAAACCTGTTACTGAGGGAATATTTATAGAAAAGGGTGTAAATGTCACACCTACATGTATGACATATGAAGCACATGTTTGGAGTCCTCCGCCCTTATATTGCTGGAATATTGTTAAAAGCGGCATTAAACCACACTCATTCACCATGACGAACTCAAATCAGGAACAATGACCAACACAGTCAGGGTCAGTCAAAACCTTCTCCATAGGTTGCTTTTTTCGAACCCCCTAGACAAAATTTAACATAATAATTAAATAACACTATGTTATTCTCGTGTCCCAGTAATGAGAGAGTGGCGTTTTAACAGTATTCCAGTTATATCACAGCGTGTCAGCTTAGTATGGGAAGAAAGTCCGACCTGATGCAGGTCTTAGACGTTTACCACTTTGGTGAAACCCAAAGGCACGGGTATGGGGCTGACAAACCTAGAAACATAATCAGGGCGAACCGGGATTCGAACCCACGATCCTAGGTTTCTGGCGAGCCAATGAGACATATCTCTGCGCAGCGAATTGCGGCGCCTTTGACGACGAAGACGATGGTATTTGTACCGTCAGCATCACTCTCGAAACAATATTCAGTGTTAAAATACGAGTGTTATTGGGTTCTACTACACGAAACCAGAATCAGTTGTCCGGCCAGCCGCTTTAGTGGAGTACATCCTTCTAGTAATAAAAACTGACCATGTTTTCCAGATGTAGTGTTGTCCCTTTTAACATGATGACTTATGCTGAAGGTGGCCACAGATATGTTCAAGTACATTTGCTGAGGAACGGGGGTTGGTGTGCTTAGTTGAAAATGGAACTGGCTAAGGCAGCAAAATATTGTGATTTCATTGTAGCTACAAAGCCATCCTGTACATAACGTTATTGTAGAAGTCTACAGGAAAACATTTGATTGTGTGTAGCCATGATCGTTCATTTTATGAACGCTCCCTCAATGCCGTTCCCTGGCAGATAATGGAGTTATCTCCCTTATATAACATTTTCGTAACTGACTCGCAACTATTACTAGTGAGTGAGTGAGTTGGGTTTAACACCGCTTTTAACATTATTCCAGTTATATCGCGGCGTGTCAGCTTAATGTGGGAGGAAAGCCCGAAGGGATGCAGGTCTTAGACGTTTACCACTTCGGTGAAACCCACGAGCACGGGTATGGTGCTGACAAACCGAGAAGCATAATCGGGGCGAACCGAGATTCGAACCCAGATCATAGGTTTCTGGTGTGCCCAAGGGACGCAACTCTTCACAGCGAATTGCGGCGCCTTAGACGACTGGCACCCGTGCCCCGCAACTATTATTAAAACCAACAGTGCCATGAGCTGTATTCGCAGTGACGTTCAGTATACAAGGAATCAAATAATGATGCATAATCATCTGCATGATGAACAACATCAGTTTCAACTGCGCACAAACTTCAACTGATCGAGAGGAGGAGTGAGTGAGGGAGTGGGGTCCAACGCCACTTTGAGCAGTAGTCAAACGAACCCTGGCAGGTTTGAGTTTAGTCTTCCCCAATACACATTTGTTTTTTCATAATTGTATGATGCAAAGAAGTTACAAAAACTGCAGGATCGGGTGGTCAGGCTCGTTGACTTGGTTGATGCAGGTCACCGTATCCCAATTGCGTGGATCGATGCTCATGATATTAATCACTGGATTGTCGGGTCAAGACTCGAATATTTACAGACCGCCGTCATATAGCTGAAATATTGTTGAGTGCGGGGTTAAACAACAAACCAACCAAGCAAGCAACCAATTTCACACATACTTTCTCTAAGTATATACAGTCAAACACTGTTGTGTCAAACTTGCGTTTGTCTCGAAGTAAAAGCTTGGTCCCTGCTTATTCTTTTCGGTGGTGTCGAACCTCGGATAACTCGTGGTACTTAACTCGTCCCTTCAACTTCGACACAAATGTAATTACAACGCTTTGACCTTATTACCAGTTCGTCTGGGAAGATCGGTGATTCAAATCCCTGGCCGCTCCATTCCAAAAGACGTGAAGATATGGTACTTGTCACTTATAACTAACTAGGATCCGTCTTCACTTGTAGCCTCCGTTGGCTAGTGGATAGATTGTCGGTTCGGAAAGTCGATGGTTCGATTCACGGTAGCGTCATGGTATTTGTTGTTACCCTGCCTTGCATTGAGGGGCTAAAACAAGGACTAAATTAGTGAGTGAGTGAGTATGGTTTTACGCCGCTTTTAGCAATATTCCAGCAATATCACGCAGGGGACACCAGAAATGGACTTCACACATTGTACCCATGTCCGGAATCGAACCCGGGTCTTCGGCGTGACGAGCGAACGCTTTAACCACTAGGCTACCCGACCGCCCCCGTGTGAGTACTTTAGTCGGCTCGGAGTAAGTATACTGTCTTAGTCGGTATTTCAAGTGTAACTGCGGCATGGTAAGTCAGTGGGCTGGCATAATGTGTGTAACCAGTGTAACCAGACAAATGCACACACACACACACACACACACACACGCACACACACACACGTGGCTTTATAACTTCAATAACCCATTTCACCTGACCTTCCTGTGTAAGCTCATATTACTGATTTGCTTTTGTTTTGGGCAAATATAACCAATATCCAGAGTATATCAATTCACTTTTTTGTTTGTTTGGTAAAGGTGTAAAATATTACCTATCCACGAAGAGCGCCTCCCAAAAGAACGTGCAACGTGTTAATATAGAGACAATACAGGGTATAAAGATTGTACCTCACATATTAGATAACAACTGTTTTCTCACTGTTTTTGTATTGCTTGGCTGTCACAAACAGTTGGAGATAAAACATGCTTAATAGGACTGTTGAAGGATTGTGCTATTAATATATTTAATCCAAGTTGGATATCTATTAACAACAGTTCATAATAAACTGGCGGACAAAATAAAGTATACACGCCCTGGCTAAAATTGAAATAAACAAGAAATGGTTATTCGATTGTAATGCACTTTATGCGGGTATGTAGTTGTGTTTCGAACCTTGCAGTTTTTCGGCGACTTTTCAGCCTAGTAACATTTGATAATTTTGGTAATTTGGGGGTCAAGTCCAATTTAATGTGTATATTGTTGTCCTGTTTATAACCTTTATAGATAATATAAAGTATCTTTATACAATTAGTGCAATAAAGGTGAAGTTTAGAGGTAGACTATTACGGTGGAGTTATAATGAAGGTAGGTGACAAAGAGTGGATGGTGAATCACATTGTTTTAATTATACGTGCTGCTTTTGATTCTATTAGAATGAAATATTTACTTGTATCACTAACGTAAATGTGCATGTAATAACACAATACATGATGCCTGTTTATTTATCATGCTTGTGAAATAAAAATGTATTTAGTACTCATATATATTGTACCATACTACGATAGCTGGAATATTGCTGAGTGCGGCGTTAAACAACAATCAATCAATATTGTACCATACTTGTCAATTGTTAATTGTATATAGGCCTGTGGCCTTCATACTGCATAAAGTATGGATTGATTGATTGACTGATGAAGTCCGGACCAGTACAAGTAGGCGAAAACACGTGCATGTAAGACGATAGTGCAATAGCCTTGAAAGCGACGTTAGTCTATGTAAACCTCACCTCAACTCACCTCAACTCAGCTCACCTCAACTCAACTCAACTCAGCTCAACTCACGCCGCAATGCGATCGATGCCCATGATGTTCATCACTGGATTGTCTGGTCCAGACTCGATTATTTACAGACCGCCGTCATGTAGCTGGAATATTGCTGAGTGCGACGTTAAACAACAAACAAAGAATACACACACCTACATTCACTAATTCACTCACTCACAACTGATGAGGAAATACTGGAATATATTCCAACAACATTGGTCAGTTTAATTCGGGTGATTGTATATTAAACGACATTCATCTAAGTCTGTACTTCCCAGATGCATTACGGTAGTAGTATCGGTTTCATCACAACAGCGCCACCTAGTGTAGGAAAGCTGCGATACAAGGGTGGGTCACTCCCCTGCTGAGAAGATATGGTCCCAGCTGGGGAGAGCAAGAGATAGAAATACATTCCATACGCTGTCTGTGTTTACCATGTTAATTCCCTGATGATGCGGGAACACACGGGTCATGATCGGCACCACCGCGCACCCTCGATATAACGCGGTACTCAGGGAGGAGGCAAACACCAACTGCCAATTACCTTTGAAGCTATGAATGACGTCACTCAAGTAGTCATGAAAAATATCAGTTACATTGTGAGGAGATAATGTCTTTTACCTTTTTATATACCACTCAATTTATTGGGTTATTTGGGTTTTGATAATTGCGGGTCGCGAGGTTTGCTTTTCACTTTTTCATATCTACTAGAAATGTCCATCGAGAATCAAGAAGAATCAAAGATTTGGATTGTACAAAGACGCCCACTTGGGACCAGGTTAAGAAATGGAACATTTATATGGCGCGGAGATAAGAAAAGTGTATGTATGCATGACATATATACATTAAAACATGAAAGAAATGGAAATACAGGCGATACAACCCATTCCATGTGTAAGACTTTTAGTCTTAAATATATTGACAACGTTCATCTGTGAATATTTGGAAGATAACGATATCTGATTGTGATGTTTGCACAGATTTACATGGCAGATGCAGACTTATCTAATATCTTATCTTTATCTTAGCTGAAACATGAAGCAAATGTTATCTTATTTTAAAATATATATGTACAAAACAACAAAAAGCAAAAATTCAAATGTAGCCCAGAACAATCCTTAAGTTCAGAGCTGAGGCAATCTTGACAGGCCAAATCATTCTAGACTTGAGTTGGACTCCTTTTTTATTTGTTTTTCTCAAGGACCTGGGAGACAGACTATTTGGGAGGCTTTATGACTTGGTTTAAAGGTTGATTAAATCAGTCTGGGAAGTATGCTCATGTGTATCAGCATCCTCATTAACAGATTACAGCTGCCAAAATATCTCATGTTATGCTCACGTTTAGAGTCTTCACGCTTGATTGTAAATCACACGCGGCGGTTTGTAATGCGTCTTTAGGAAGAGGTCCTTCTTTGATCTCAGCCGACAGAAATAGGATAATTAACTCTACATCTTTGTCTGTAATTGTCTGTTAACGAACGGATGCCGACTTATGACGGATATCGGATGACTGTTGACTGTCCGTGGGTTGTACAACGCCGTGACACTATCTCTTCATGTCCACCTGTGTTTTTAATAATAGATAGATAGTCCTGCACTATGACCGTGAAATTTATATTTTTTAGGTATTTCCTTTTTACTCAAAGCCTAGGCAAGTCTCGATCAAACTAACCAAGTCTTGTTTGCTTGATTCCACAGCAGAAGAGGAAAGGTTCTTTCGAAGGAAAGACATGTTTTCATTGGCTAAGTGTTAGTCTAATAGATAGATATATCATCCTTATTTCCCCCAGGTTTATGAAGATACATTGATAATATATATTACGGTATTTTACAAATATATATAACAGGGGATATATTGTATGTACAGGCAGTTTCACATCGTTGTCATATAAAATTACTGAAGAGGTTTTTCCACCTTTTAACAGTTTTACATACAAGGGGCATTATTTTAGTCCAGAAGTTCAATAGTCAAAGAACTTTCTGTTGGAAAGCCGCCAAGTAAAAAGGACAGAAAACTTTCACCATCATCATCATCATCATCATCATCATCATCATCATCATCGTTCCAGAGGCTAGAAAAAGTTGTTCTAGTAAATCAATAATAGACTCACTGTCTGTGGGCTGTAACTCGCCGTGACTCTATCTCTTCATGTATTTCTAATGTGATTTCCGTTCTGTCGTAATTTTGACGGCCTCTCCCATCGCAATACTGATGGCGTCTCTTGTGATGCTGTTGTCGTCTCCCGTCGTAACGTTGTCGGGGTCTCCCTTAGTGAAGCTGTTGGCGTTTCCAGTCGCAATGTTGTCGGCCTTACTGTCGTGATGCTTTTGGCGTCTCCCGTCGAAATGTTGTCGGCCTTACTGTCGTGATGCTTTTGGCGTCAGTCTTCGTACTGTTTCCGGCGTCTCCTGTCGTAATGTTGCCGGCATTTTCCGTCGTAATGTAGTCAGTTTCTCCCGATGTCATCACTTGATTGTCTGGTCCAGTCTCGATTATTTACAGACAGCCGTCACATAGCTGGAATATTGCGGCGTTAAACAACAAACAAACAATGTAATGTTGCTGGCGTCTGCTGTCGTAACGTTGCCGGCGTCTCCCGTCGTTATGTTGCCGGCGTCTCCTGTCGTAATGTCGCCGATGTCTTCCGTCGAAATGTTGCCGGCGTCTCCCGTCGCAATGTTGTCGGCGTCTCCCGTCGTAATGTCGCCGATATCTCCCGTCGTAATGTTGCCGGCGTCTCCCCTCGTAATGTTGCCGGCGTCTCCCCTCGTAATGTTGTCGGCGTTTCCCGTCGTAATGTCGCCGTTGTCTCCCGTCGTAATGTTGCCGGCGTCTCCCGTCGTAATGTTGTCGGCGTCTCCCGTCGTAATGTCGCCGTTGTCTCCCGTCGTAATGTTGCCGGCGTCTCCCGTCATAATGTTGCCGGCGTTTCCCGTCGCAATGTTGTCGGCGTCTCCCGTCGTAATGTCGCCGATGTCTCCCGTCGTAATGTTGCCGGCGTTTCCCGTCGTAATATCGCTGATGTCTCCTGTCGTAATGTCGCCGATGTCTCTCGTCGTAATGTTGCCGGCGTCTCCCGTCATAATGTCGCCGATGTCTCCCGTCGCAATGTTGTCGGCGTCTCCCGTCGTAATGTCGCCGATGTATCCTGTCGTAATGTTGCCGGCGTCTCCCGTCGTAATGTTCCTGACGCCCCCGTCGTGGAGTGCCTTGATCTCCCGTCGTGATGCCTGCATGCGCCCCCTGTCGTGACGTCGATGATATATCTGTCGATATCGCTTGCACGCGTTTTAGCGATTCAATTTCGGCCGAAAATGTAGTGATCTTCCTATCTTATATTAAAGGTTGACCACGATCTAACTTTCCAACATCTGTAGCCAGCTGGTGTTATTGGTTTTATCATGAGGCAGGGGGGCCCTTGTTTCTGTGTATCAATTAGCCCTGTCAACTCCAGGAACGTCACTCCTTAATATAGTGTCAACTGCTGGTCCCGTTCTGGGTTTTTGCTACCATCAAGCAAGTTTGATGACTATGTGAATGAATTACAACTTAAAAACCAAAAATTTGAATTCTTAATCGCATGCTTAATACTAACTATAGACTATATGTAACATTGTCACTTATAAAACCAATGTGTACTTCTCTAATCAGGTGTATGGATATAGATCATGCCTCCATAGATACAGACTATTGTGTTCCCGTTTGATTATTTAGGAAACAATACGATGCAAGAAGTCTTTAAGTTGATTATCTTAATCTCCATTCAACCCCCATTTGAATCCCATACCAAAAACCGATGCTAGACGGGTCCAGCATTCCAGGAGACACTGTGATGACAAGCTGAAGAGATAGGTGAGGGGAGGTGAAATTTAATATAACGTCGCGTCCAAGATTATTGCACAATAAATGCACGTGTGTGTGTGGACTGATGCCGATTTATAGTGCTAGCTCACTGAGATACCATGCCGCAGTTTAACATGAATACCCCACTCAGACACAGAATACTGACTCCGAGCCGACCAGTTCTTGTTTTAGCCCCTTTATGCCGAGCGCAAGACAGGGTAGCAACAAGTACCATCTTTTAACGTTTATTGGTATGACGCGGCCGGGGATCGAACCCCGGACCTTCCGTCCGGGCGGCACTCTACCACTAGACCACGGAGGCGGTCCTGAAGAGATGTGACCGATCACAGTCAGTAGGCTAGAGGGGAGTAACCTAAGCTAACCTAACACGACACTCGTGGTCGGTCTTGAGGGTCAGTAAGCACCGCCCGCTATGGTTAATATACCCGAGGTCCGACTTCGAAGAGGGCACGTTGTTTCCCTGATGAAGTGAATCCCGGCTAATGGGCGCCTGATGACTGGTGTTATCTGGGGAAGGAGCAAATATGTTTGAGAAGATCAACCATGTGTGTGGTTTTGTTAGCAGACAACCTTCTCGTGAGGCCACAACACACTGAGTTGTTGCTCCTGTTTTCCTTTGTGTTGGAGAAGAAGGAGCCACTCTCCTAATCATGAAAAAAGGAGTGGAAGCATATGACTAGTCCGGATGTTATTCCGGTTCCATAGTGCTAGTCTGTCTTACAGACCCTGATAAAAAATTTATATCAAATACAGCCCATGCAAGTCTATAGTGTTTGGCAAGTCTAGATCACTCCAGTATCAGTATCTGAAAATGAAGAGAGTCACTGGGCTCCTTTTTATTATATTTTTATTAAGATAACTGAACAACTGTTTTTATGTACGATATGTTCATTTCAGAGACTAGATTTTAGTCTACCATAGTGCTAGCTCGCTGAGATACCACTTTACCGTAATTACCCGACTCAGACACAGTATTATGACTCCGAACCGACCAATCCGCGTTTACCCCCCTTAGTGCCGAGGATCTGGCAGGGTAACAACAAATACCAAATTTGACTATATTTTGGTATGACGCGGCAAGGTGATCAAACCACAGCAGACACAGAAAAGATATTTAGAAAACTATTCGCAGAATACAAAAAAACTAAATTTCATTTTCTTTTAAACTTTTATCTTCACATTTCTGGATAATCACGATTTAACACACCAAACTGTCATTTACAGATATAACATAACAACTTCGTCAAGCCAGCACCGAAACCAAAACACGCCCTCTACGATGTCCGCGTTATAACGAGGCAACCGAGCGTTGGCGCAACTGTCGCATCTAATTACAATCGCAATAATCGCATCTCTGTTTCACCCTGAAAGCAATGAGGCACCGTCTGTGGAGTCCAAAGGTTGCTTGACGAACACAGCTGGATATGTTCCCAATAACGACAGCTACAGTGTCGAAATCATGGAGTATTCCTCAACAGGTCTGAGAGTCTTTAAAAACATGGTATGGGATTTGTAAAGGATAACACTGGCGATCGACGGGCATCATGGGTGTTCTTAAACCTGTGGCCGTGAGGACGTTGCGCTGCCGTGCGTGTGAGTATATGTTTGTATTGTGGTCGTTCCTTTCTTCGTGGGAAGGGTTGATCTGTGTGTTTACACCAGGTTCCAGTTGAGTGAATGTTGGTTCATGAAGCTGACGTAAAGCGGCTTTTGTTGCTAGTCCATATTTACAATTCATGGCTGTAGTTTTAACATACAGCTGGACGGCGGTTTTATTTGTTTATTGTTTTCAGTGATTTGTGTGAAAGTTGTAACAATTATGCGTTTCATTCCATGTTTTGTTTACGACCATCCTGTCCCTATTAATTTCATAACAATATCATATGTGATATCACGCCAATCCTATTCAAACGCCACACCATTATAAGCTTCATATCAGAACAATACAACGCCACACCACTCAACAACACAACACAACATAACACAACACAACACAACACAACATAACCACCACAACACAATGGACACACACAAACACACACACACAAACATACAGACACACAAACAAACAAACAAACATACACACATACACACACAACGCCAAACTACCCAAACCCCGCCCCCATCCCCCAACCCCAACCCCATCCCCCACCCCAAGCCCCAACCCCAGCCCCGACACATACACATCACAGATCTGATTTTACAAAAGATGCGAGAGAGTCCTACAGGCCAGTACGCTGACTAACCTGCCCGCATTCCTGTATAACAAGAGTGTGAGTGGCCGGAAGAATGTCATAACAGAGACAAGCGTGCTCATCCTCTGGTTGTGTGAACTGTTTAAAAATTATTCTATATGTCATAACTGTCTCCTCGCCGGCTGCCTGCCCCACTTCGGGGACGCAGGAGTCGGGGGTCTATTTAGAGGAGATTCAGGCCTCTTCAGTGCGGTACGCGGGATTCGGGGGGTCTATTTAGAGGGGATTCAGGACTCTTCAGTGTGGTACGCGGGACGCACGAATAATTCCAACGATTCAACATTTAAAACAATGTTTTCGAATTTTGTCATTTGGAGAAATGAGGGTGAAATAAATACATGGTCTTCGGAATTCAGGGGAGAAGTGGGTGGCTAAACGCTTACTAAATCATGTGTTCGTGTAACGGTATTTAAAGGACTGGGATAGATATGTGTGTAGTTTTGGTTAACATCAAAAAAGGCACATCCCGTTAGATGTCAGATAAGATAAATGCGTTCTACACAACACTGTTCACTGTACAGATGTGTGGATTCATTATGTTAAACTGTTGAGAAGAAGTATCCAGCATGTCCCTCAGTGATATGGATTTTGCGCTTTAAAATAGTTGTAGTAGAAGTAGTAGTAGTAGTAGCAATAGTAGCAGCAGCAGCAGTATGGATACATCACGTTACACTGTAGAGATGAAGTATTGATACATCTCGTTACACCGTAGAGATGAAGTATGGATACATCTCGTTACACTGTAGAGATGAAGTATGGATACATCTCGTTACACTATAGAGATGAAGTATGGATACATCTCGTTACACTGAAGAGATGAAGAATGGATACATCTCGTTACACTGAAGAGATGAAGTATGGATACATCTCGTTACACTGTAGACATGAAGCAAGGCTACATCACGTTACACTGTAGAGATGAAGTATGGATACATCTCGTTACACTGTAGAGATGAAGTATGGCTACATCACATTACACTGTAGAGATGAAGTATGGATACATTACGTTACACTGTATAGATGAAGTATGGATGCATCACGTTACACTGTAGAGATGAAGTATGAATCCATCACGTTACACTATAGAGATGAAGTATGAATACATCACGTTAAACTGTAGAGATGAAGTATGCATACATTACGTTACACTGTGGCGATGAAGTATGGATACATCACGTTACACTATAGAGATGAAGTATGGATATATCACGTTACACTGTAGAGATGAAGTATGGATACATCACGTTACACTGTAGAGATGAAGTATGGATACATTACGTTACACTGAAGAGATGAAGTATGGATACATCACGTTACACTGTAGAGATGAAGTATGGATGCATCTCGTTACACTGTAGAGATGAAGTATGGATACATCACGTTACACTGTAGAGATGAAGTATGGATACATCACATTACACTCTAGAGATGAAGTATGGCTACATCACGTTACACTGTAGAGATGAAGCATGGATACATCACGTTACACTGTAGAGATGAAGTATGGATACATCACGTTACACTGTAGAGATGAAGTATGGATACATCACGTTACACTGTAGAGATGAAGTATGGATACATCACGTTAAACTGTAGAGATGAAGTATGGCTACATCACGTTACACTGTAGAGATGAAGTATGGATACATCACGTTACACTGTGGCGATGAAGTATGGATACATCACGTTACACTATAGACATGAAGTATGGATACATCACGTTACACTATAGAGATGAAGTATGGATACATCACGTTACACTGTGGCGATGAAGTATGCATACATAACGTTACACTATAGAGATGAAGTATGAATATATCACGTTACACTATAGAGATGAAGCACGGCTACATCACGTTACACCGTATAGATGAAGTATGGATACAGCACATTACACTGTAGAGATGAAGTATGGATACATCACGTTACAATGTAGAGATGAAGCATGGATACATTACGTTACACTGTAGAGATGAAGTATGGCTCCATCACGTTACACTGTACAGATGAAGTATGCATACATTTCGTTACACTGTAGACATGAGTGAGTGAGTGAGTGAGTTTGATTTAACGGCGCTTTTAGCAATATTCCAGCAATATCACGGTGGGGGACAAGAGAAATAGGCTTCACACAGTGTACCCATGTCGGGAATCGAATCTGGGTCTTCGGTGTGACGAGCAAACGCTTTAACCACTAGGCTACCCGACCGCCCCCTGTAGACATGAAGTATGGATACATCACGTTAAACTGTAGAGACGAAGTATGGATACATCACGTTACACTGTAGAGATGAAGTATGGATACATCACGTTACACTATGGAGATGAAGTATGGATACATCACGTTACACTGTAGAGATGAAGTATGGATACATCACGTTACACTGTAGAGATGAAGTATGGATACATCACGTTACACTGTAGAGATGAAGTATGGCTACATCACATTCCACTGTAGAGATGAAGCATGGGTACATCACGTTACACTGTAGAGATGAAGTATGGATACATCACATTACACTGTAGAGATGAAGTATGGATACATCACGTTACACTGTAGAGATGAAGTATGGATACATCACGTTACACTGTGGCGATGAAGTATGGATACATCACGTTACACTATAGACATGAAGTATGGATACTTCACATTACACTGTAGGGACGAAGTATGGCTACATCACGTTACACTGTAGAGATGAAGTATGGATACATCACGTTACACTGTGGCGATGAAGTATGGATACATCACGTTACACTGTAGAGATGAAGTATGGATACATCACGTTACACTGTAGAGATGAAGTATGGATACATTACGTTAAACTGTAGAGATGAAGTATGGCTACATCACATTACACTGTAGAGATGAAGTATGGCTACATCACGTTACACTGTAGAGATGAGGTATGGATACATCACATTACACTGTGGCGATGAAGTATGGATACATCACGTTACACTGTAGAGATGAAGTATGGATACATTACGTTACACTGTAGAGATGAAGTATGGCTACATCACATTACACTGTAGAGATGAAGTATGGCTGCATCACGTTACACTGTAGAGATGAAGTATGGATACATCACGTTACACTGTGGCGATGAAGTATGGATACATCACGTTACACTATAGACATGAAGTATGGATACATCACGTTACACTATAGAGACGAAGTATGGATACATCACGTTACACTGTGGCGATGAAGCATGGCTACATCACGTTACACTATAGAGATGAAGTATGAATATATCACGTTACACTGTAGAGATGAAGCATGGCTACATCACGTTACACTGTAGAGATGAAGTATGGCTACATCACATTACACTCTAGAGATGAAGTATGGATACATCACGTTACACTGTAGAGATGAAGTATGGATACATCACGTTACACTCTAGAGATGAAGTATGGATACATCACGTTACACTGTAGAGATGAAGTATGGATACATCATGTTAGGCTGTAGAGATGAAGTATGGATACATCACGTTACACTGTAGAGATGAAGTATGGATACATCACGTTACACTGTAGAGATGAAGTAAGGCTCCATCACGTTACAATGTAGAGATGAAGCATGGATACATTACGTTACACTGTAGAGATGAAGTATGGATACATCACTTTACACTGTAGAGATGAAGTATGCATACATTTCGTTACACTGTAGACATGAGTGAGTGAGTGAGTGAGTTTGATTTTACGGCGCTTTTAGCAATATTCCAGCAATATCACGGTGGGGGACAAGAGAAATAGGCTTCACACAGTGTACCCATGTCGGGAATCGAATCCGGGTCTTCAGTGTGACGAGCAAACGCTTTAACCACTAGGCTACCCGACCGCCCCCTGTAGACATGAAGTATGGATACATCACGTTACACTGTAGACATGAAGTATGGATACATCACGTTACACTATGGAGATGAAGTATGCATACATCACGTTAAACTGTAGAGATGAAGTATGGATACATCACGTTACACTGTAGAGATGAAGTATGCGTACATTACGTTACACTGTAGAGATGAAGTATGGATACATCACGTTACACTGTAGAGATGAAGTATGGCTACATCACATTACACTGTAGAGATGAAGTATGGATACATCTCGTTACACTGTAGAGATGAAGTATGGCTATATCACGTTAAAGTGTAGAGATGAAGTATGGATACATCACGTTTCACTGTAGAGATGAAGTATGCGTACATTACGTTACACTGTAGAGATGAAGTATGAATATATCACGTTACACTATAGACATGAAGTATGGATACATCACGTTACACTGTAGAGATGAAGTATGGATACATTACGTTACACTGTAGAGATGAAGTATGGCTACATCACATTACACTATAGACATGAAGTATGGATACATCACGTTACACTGTAGAGATGAAGTATGGATGCATCACGTTACACTGTAGAGATGAAGTATGGATATATCACGTTACACTGTAGAGATGAAGTATGGATGCATCACGTTACACTGTAGAGATGAAGTATGGATACATCAAGTTACACTATATAGATGAAGTATGAATACATCACGTTACACTGTAGAGATGAAGTATGGCTACATCATGTTACACTGTAGAGATGAAGTATGGATATATCACGTTACACTGTAGAGATGAAGTATGAATCCATCACGTTACACTGAAGAGATGAAGTATGGATATATATCACGTTACACTATAGAGATGAAGTATGAATACATCAGGTTAAACTGTAGAGATGAAGTATGCATACATTACGTTACACTGTGGCGATGAAGTATGGATACATCACGTTACACTATAGAGATGAAGTATGGATATATCACGTTACACTGTAGAGATGAAGTATGGATACATCACGTTTAACTGTAGAGATGAAGTATGCTTACATTACGTTACACTGTAGAGATGAAGTATGGATATATCACGTTACACTATAGAGATGAAGTAAGGATACATCACGTTTAACTGTAGAGATGAAGTATGCATACATTACGTTACACTGTAGAGATGAAGTATGGATACATCACGTTACACTGTAGAGATTAAGTATAGATACATCTCGTTACACTATAGAGATGAAGTATGGATACATTACGTTACAATGTTCGAACGCTCTAGTTTCAATTTCTTTCACGAGTCAACACACCGAGCAATATGTCCCTATTCAAAGGTCGGTGTTTGAATCATATGGATGCCTGACATTTGATTTCCGCAATTCCGCCGTTAATAGCGAAATATGAATATATTTTGGAAATTTGTCAAACTGTGTATTTATACGCAGTCCTGACATCTGTAATTCAGATTTCTTCAAATAAACATTGTGGTATTGAAGCTATAAATGTGATGATACCCCTGTATCGCTATGTTACCATTAGGGGTTCCATGACAAACGATGATCACCTTCCTGTCGCTATGTTACCATTAGGGGTTCCACGACAAACGATGATCACCTTCCTGTCGCTATGTTACCATTAGGGGTTCCATGACAAACGATGATCACCTTCCTGTCGCTATGTTACCATTAGGGGTTCCATGACAAACGATGATCACCTTCCTCGTGGGTTTCATCGAAGTGGTAAACGTCTGAGACCTGCATCACTTCGGGCTTTCCTCCCATAATAAGCTGACACGCCGTGATATATCTGTAATACTGTTAAAAGCGGCGTTAAACCTCACTCACTCACTCGCTCACTCACACGCCCTGTGAACTCAATTACCTAGCCTTGCCCTAAGGCTGTACTGAAAAGTCCATGGATGTGTAATAATTCAATCCTCCTAATAGGCAAGTCTAGATATGTGGACAGTTTAAGGACACCAGTTTCTTATAGGGACAACTTGTTCAAATTATTTATGTAATCTAGAACTTATTATTTACACTAATAATTATTGCCCTAGAGCCTTGTGTAAGTCTATCAATTACTCTGTAAACTTTATACAATCACCCGTCCTGTAAACACACTCGCACACCTTGTAAACCACTCACTCACCTTGTAAACCTCACTCACTAAGCCTGTACACATGAATCATCCTGTAAAACCTCGCTCACAAACTATGTAAACCTCACTCACTAACCCTGTGAACCTCACGCACACCCCATATAAACCTCGCTCATTAGCCCTGTGAACCTCACTCACGACCCTTGTAAACCTCACTCACTAACCCTGTAAACCTCACTGACGCGGCATGTAAACCTCACTCACTAACCCTGTGAACCTCACTGACGCGGCATGTAAACCTCACTCACTAACCCTGTGAACCACACCCACACCCCTTATAAACCTCGCTCATTAACCCTGTAAACCTCACTCACGACCCTTGTAAACCTCACTCACCAACCCTGTAAACCTCATTCACCAAACCTGTCAACCTCACTCACTCACCTCATAAACCTCACTCATTAAAACTGTAAATCTCACCCACTAACCCTATAAACCTAACTCACTCACCTCATAAACTTCACTCATTAACCCTGTAAACCTCACTCACTCACCTCATACACCTCACTCACTTACCCTGTAAATCTCACTCACTAACCCTGTAAACCTCACTTACACACTAAGTAAACCTCACTCACTTTACCTGTAAACCTCTCAATCACCCTGTGAACCTAACTCTCATTTTACGCCTCTTTCAAAAATATTCCCGCAATATCCCCGCATAATACCTTAACACATTGAATCCATGTCGGGATTCGAACCCGAACTTCGGCGTAGTGAAGCAAGGCTTTATAATTAGCCACTAGGCTACCCCACCTCCCCACTAGGCATGCTTTAATGCTACATCGTCTTCTGGCGTTTATTGCTGGGTCTGCAGTTTGTGTTCTCGTGTCGTATCTCTGAGAATCAGCTCATAGCTGCGTCGGTTCCGCTTTTCTTCCTGTGGTTAGTTGTGCTATATTTATGTTTCATTATCCTAACATTCGTGTGCTGCTTTCCTCACAACTTTTCCTAACATCAAGTCTAGAGTAACAGAACCCGTCAACAGGCTGCATCTGGAAAAACAAGAAGATTTTAACGCTTCCGTTCTTAATTTGTCATTGTTGTAAGGGAAAGGCGATTGCGATGTGGAAAGTTGGTCTGAGCTTCGAGAGCGCCTGTTATCGTTGACATGAACAACGCCTCGGGTGCTTCACAAACAGCGACATCTCTACAATTAATTGAACAGTTAGACTTACATAAAGTCTCTTAAAGGAAAATATTTTACATATTAAAAAGTTGTTTAATTTATTTAATATATGAAAAGGAACCAAGAGACTCTTCACTTTCAGTCTGAAACGGCAGTAATCTAGACTTGCTAGATATCATAGACTTGCATGCGATATTTATTAGGTATATTTGTTTCAGGGTTTGTTCCGCAAACTATTGAACAGTGAGAGAGTTGGGATGTTTTTACTTAAATGGTTGACTAACCTGCAGTCCACGCTAAAATGTGATGTTTAAGGTTAAATAAACCTAAAGGACACCTTGATTTCTCCTATTTTCTGGAGATGGCGAGGCGATTGGTGTAGGATGCGAGAGCAGGGGATGGGATGAGAATGGAGGCAGGATGTTTGTTTTATTAAATATCTGCAGAGACCATATACCGAGGGCCAGGTCTCAACAGAAGATTATCATTGACACGTCTCGCGTATAAGTTCCGCTTGGTCTCCCGCTGCAGTGATCAATCTTTCCGAGGCAAGGGCGTTAATTGACTGCTACAGCCCAGTTTCCACCTTGCCGAACTAGGTTGGAATTTCGTGACTCGATCGAAGTGCCACCAGTGGCTATTACGAGTTCCCTTCTATGTCCCTCCTATGGACCAATCAGACTCCACGTCTCATATCACTTGCATTTACTTCAAACAAAATGGCGGCTCACAGTCAAGACGATCTGATCGATAATAAGGAACTATATTGTAATAAAACGACCTTTATGGTCAATTAACTAACTCCCTTGCCTCGAGATGATGCAGTGATCGGTCTCCAACTAGCCCCTCGACGCGTCTCTCGGTATATGGTTTCTGGAAAAGGAATATGCAAGAAAGGTAACGTTATGACGCTGCCAACCCCCTGGTACGTGGGATTCGGGGATCAATTTAGAGGGTATTCGGGACCCAACCTCCTGGTACGCGGGATTCGGGGGTCTATTTAGAGGGTATTCGGTACCCAACCTCCTGGTACGCGGGATTCAGAGGGCTAGAGGGTATTCGGAAGCCAACCTCCTGGTACGCAGGATTCGGGGGTCTATTTAGAGGGTATTCGGTACCCAACCACCTGGTACGGGGGGTTCGGGGGTCTATTTAGAGGGTATTCAGGAGCCGACCTCCTGGTACGCGGGATTCAGAGGGCTAGAGGGTATTGGGGACCCAACCTCCTGGTCCGCGGGATTCGGTGGTCTTGTTAGAGGGTATTCGGGACTCAACCTCCTGGTACGCGGGATTCGGGGGTCTATTTAGAGGGTATTCGGGACTCAACCGGCTGGTACGCGGGATTCGGGGTTCTATTTAGAGGGCATTCGGGAATCAACCTCCTGGTAGGCGGGATTTGGGGGTCTATTTTCTGCACCAGAAAATCCAGTGTTTTGATATCACCAGCATCGATCTACACAATTGGGATACGTTAAGTCAGCGAGTCTGACCACCCGATCCCATTAGTGGCCTCTTACGACAAGCAAAGTCGCCTTTTACGGCAAGCATGGGTTCCTGAAGACGTATTCTGACCCGGATCTTCACGGGTGATATGGCGGGAAGTTGAAGTTAAAATGCTTTGTTTGAGTTGCGATATAGCCCTCGGATGATAGCTGATGGTTAGTGAGGATGACGCCTGGCCATTGCTTTACGTTATCCTCTAGGTAGTTGTATTTTACATCAGAAATACAAGTGTTGTGGTCCCACTGATGAAGAACGTAAGTTTGTTTGTTTGTTGGTTGGTTTGCACTGAGCAATATTCCAGCTATATGACGGCGGTCTGTAAATAATCGAGTCTGGACCAGACAATCCAGTGATTGACAACATGAGCATCGACCTACGCAATTGGGATCGATCAACATCAACAAAGTCAGCGAGCCTGACTACCCGATCCCGTTAGTCGCCTCTTACCACAAGCATAGTCGCCTTTTACGGCAAGCATGGGTTGCTGAAGACCTATTCTACCCCGGATCTTCATGGGCCGAAGAACGAAAGTGATTACCTTGGAGTGCAGGTCTTTTTGTGAATCCATAAGTACGGTGAATGTTCTGAGACAACAATGATCATGTGTGGGACAATCTTGGATTCGAACCCATGATAAGCGGATCCTGGCAGGGACGCCTGATGCTTGTTCTGAATCACAGGTGCTCCATGCAAAACCTTTATCGGAGGATAATAAATCGCCACCCGTCTCGATCATCCGCCGAAACAAATTACATTGGGCGTAAAAGACAGACTAGCGGATCCTGTACTACTGATTCGACCACCGACCTTCCGCTCTCCAGACAGACGCTCGATCCGATAGGCTACCCAACGGAGGCTAGACTTGCACAAGTCTGTAAGATTATTAGTTTAAATCGTAATTTCTAGATTATATTGTGGCGGTCGGGTAGCCTAGTGATTAAAGCGTTCGCTCGTCACGCCGAAGACCTGGGTTCGATTCCCGACATGGGTACAATGTTTGAAGCCCATTACTGGTGTCCCCCGTCGTGATATTGCTTGAATATTGCTTAAAGCGGCGTAAAAACACTCACTCACTCACTCTAGATTATATGAATAATAAGAACAAGTTGTCCCTATAAGAGACTGGCGTACGTACTGTCCGCTTTTCTAGACTTGCCTATTATAATGATAGAATTACTATACACCCATGGACTTGTCATTCAGTACAGCCCTGGGGCAAGGGTACACGGAGGCGGTCTACTCGCCATGAGGTCTGCTCAAGGGATTAATACGGTACTGAGATCCGTGGCCAACGACACTCAACCTACCGGCATGATTTGGACGTTATCACAAGCGGGTTCTGCACGGAACTTATCTTCAAGGAGGTGATAGCCTGAACTTGATATATCGACTGTGTGAGGAGTTCATTTGACACGTCAGCCCTGCAGCTCCTTCCCAGACTAAAAGCACCTTTGTGGCCACTCGTGTTCCAGGACGCTGGTTTCGGAAAGACATGAATGAGCAAACGGGTCTCTGATTTGTTTTAGGGGCGAGTTAGATTTGTTGGATAACCGAACACTCTCACCAATGGGCCTACCATTGCCCTACGCCGTCTCTTGTTTGATTGTTTGTTTGTTTGTTTGCTTGTTTGTTTGCTTGTCTGTTTGACACCGGACTCTGCAATATTCCAGATACATGACGGCGGTCTGTAAATAATCGAGTCTGGACAAGACAATTAACGGCGAGAATCGATCTGCTCAATTAGTATACAATGACATGCATCAACCAAGTTAGCGAGTCAGACCACACGATCCCGTTTGTAGCCCCTTACGACAAGAATGGGTTGCTGAAGACAAGTTCTAACCCGGTTCCGCACGGAGGTGTTGTAGATGAGGCATCACATATTACGTAGGTGTATGGACAGATTTCTTCCGATTCGTTTCTTACCGTAAATATGTGGGACAAACCTTATTGTGAAGAATATGATGCAAGTATCGACTTTACATTACGAAATATAGGGGTCACGGGTGGCCCAGTCGTCTAAGGCGCCGCGATTCGCTGTGGCAGAGTTGCCTGTGGTCGTGGGTTCCAATCCCGGTTCGCCCCGATTATGTTTCTAGATTTGTCAGCGCCATACCACGTATTCGTGGGTTTCACCAAAGTGGTAAACGTCTTAGACCTGCTTCACTATGGGCTTTCCTCCCACATCAAGCTGACACGCCGTGAAATAACAAGAATATTGTTCAAAGCGGCGTTAAACCCAACTCACTCACTAACGAAATGTAGAAAGGAAATATTTCGTTGTGAATGAGTAGTGTACTGTAATATTAAACGTCAGTGTACCATAGGACCCCAAAGTAATGTTGGGTTGATGTGGCCCAGTCGTTTATATTGCAGCAGGTCTTTGTGTCTAGTTGCTGCCTTTAGGCCAGTCAGAAACGAATGGTTTCACAAAAAATGCAAAGGTCTTAGACCTGCATCAGGCTTTCGTTCCACACCTACCTGAAACTATGTAACTGAAATACAGTTAAACTCACTCACTCACTCATGCACTCACTCACTCACTCATGCACGCACGCACGCACGCACGCACGCACGCACGCACGCACGCACGCATGCAGACACTCAAGTGTACGGGTGTGAGGCTGACAGGCAAAGGTTCATTATTTGGATTCGAACACACGACCAACCGATCTGGCATGACGAAAGGTCACGGCTCTGTGTTGAACTTCTGATCCGAATGGATACAACTGTTTAATATGCAGTAAGATCATAATTCATTGTCAGAATTAAACTCTACTGTAATGATCGGCGTAAAGTAAAATAAACAGTAACCAAATACCGACGCCATAGAAAATTACAAATGTAGGTCAAGGTTGGTCACGCCCGACGTCGTTCAAACAATGAGTGATCTCGCGATGAAGCATTCCAACAGATCCCTGCTATTCCGATGACGTGAAAATAGCAAGTGTAATTTTCTGCTGAAGTTTTATTTCAGATAAACAAGAATAAAAGCTGGACTTGAGCGTGAGAGAGTTACACGTTGTTGTCTTGGGTGTTTCTTTTGTTGTTGTGCCTCCAATAAACTCCATTTACCAACAATCTGACTTGACAAAAGAATCTTCAACAACCATGGGACTTTGGTTTCTTTTTTCTGTTTGGTATGTCTCGGGTTGAGACGACTTGTTTAAACGGCGCAGTGTTTTCACTCCACACGTGGCCTGTTTGTATTGCCACAGTTGAGCTTCGAATAGGATCGGGTAACATTTGCCGGTAGGTAACATTTGCATCTGTTTTGGTCGAGGAATTTGTCATCTGTTAATTGCCTCGTCCTTGGGGTGAAATTAGTTTAAATGGGGTCTTAGTCGCGGTCAAGAGTATTGCACTTATACTGCGATGCGATTGTGTGTGTGTGTGTGTGTGTGTGTGTGTGTGTGTGTGTGTGTGTGTGTGTGTGTGTGTGTGTGTGTGTGTGTGTGTGTGTGTGTGTGTGTGTGTGTGTGTGTGTGTGTGTGTGTGTGTCAGTGTGTGTGTGTGTGTGTGCAGGGTAACTACAAGTACCAATTAAACGTATACCTCCACTACGAATATTTGTTATTTGTGTTAACACCGCCTTGATACGCATTTCTTTCATCACGACGTGTGCTTAATGTGCGAAGACAGCTTCTCGTGATGCTGGTGTTGGATATTTTACTTTGGTGAAATCCACGACAATGTATTTGGTACTAACACACCAAGGGCCATTATATAATGAGAGAGAAATTCGGATTGTGCTTCGCCTGAGAGACGCAACTACACACTAACTGTTTAGGTTTGGTTAAAGCCACGAGCAAGGTAATTGTTCTGATAATCTTAATAACCTGTGACACAAACCAACGATAAGTGGATCCTGGTAGAACTAAGGGGCGCAATTCGTAGTGGTTTGCCACTTTGGTCCAAGACACGGTTACGGATATTGTAACGGCAATCCAAAGATTATAAATCGCGTCCAGTGATTAATTTAAATCATCGTCTTGGACAGGTGGGCAACCACTGCCTTATCCTGGCTTTTGACTTTTTTACTGTATAACTTAGTATTCATTTTTATTTTCTTTAGGTTTATTCATTGTTTATCTTCTTTCTCAGGATGGTGACAGAGAGACAGAAGACGCATGATACTCCAAGATGACGTCGGGAGAATGACGCCACGCTTACGTCACAAACGCCTACAAATATCATCAAGTAAGTATTGTCAGTCACATTTGCCATATATTTCTCATAACAGTTTAAACACATGTTCTTATATTTTATTATTTTTATTACTTGGATTACGGAGGCGCCGATTACATTCAACATATTTCCGGAAGATGTATAGTGTGTGTTTATATCATTGTTATTTATTTATTTATTTATATATTTATTTATTTATTTATTTATTTATTTATTTATTTATTTATTTGTGGGAACATATGGGATGGAAAGTAAAACAAAATGGAAAACACTACGCCAAGCATTATGTTGCTTCATTCTATTTTGTTACATTAACCCCCGACCATTCCCATAACAGTAATGTTTAACCAACAATTATATCGGTTTGAAAAGTATATTCCGTAAACAAAGTAAAGCACAAATCAGAACGCTGAGTCTGACCTTTTCACACTTTCGCCATCGTGGATCGAAAACGAGGCTTGGACTGCATCAGTTGATCGGCAAACATGATGTGATGGGAATTCCATTTCAACCTTAAGATTGTTGTATATTTAATGTGGGGGCTCAACCAATATGTGCTTGTGATGCACTGAAATTCGCAAGTGGGTCCAAATGTGCTTTTCGAAATACGCATTAGCGTACAAAGATTGAAGTGCGAGTGTACATAGGGCGCCATGATAAAACAATGTGATGGACTTTACGAATGGTAAATCAACTGCATAAACATGTATGGTTCAACATAAAACACTTCCGTGCACCTAGACAAACATTTAGTCTCTGAAATCTTATATTACACAATATCCTTCTTGACTCTTAAAATAAAAAGAAATTCCCTATGCTGATTTCAGGAATAGAGCTAGCTTGAGCTGGCTAGACTTGCTTTTGTATTTTTGTGCTTTTTTAATAAAATAAATATATTCCACGTTCATGGTGCAGGACTACCGTGCACCGTGCACCGTGCACCGTGCACCTTTGCAATATACGAGTATGGCAATGATAAGTTCAAGAGTAGTTGTGTTTGCTGCACCATGCACTATCGTTTCCAGTAGACAAAAGACACGTTTTCTGATATGAAATAGTAACATAACTCGTGTTTCAAAATACAAATCCAGATAGGATAATTACTCTATTCAGTTTGTACTGATGAACCTTATTTTTCCTTCAAACTTAACCGAAAAGTAAAAACCTGTAGAATGTTAAATAATTGGTAAAAATATAACTGAAAATATTTGTTTTATAAAAATATCACATGAAATAGAAGAAATATTAGAGGTGATACCAAACAACTTGTGAACACCCTGAGCTAATCATAGGATGACAGGGAATAAATAACCAGAGGGAGGATACTGATTATCCTGAATTGTATTAAAATATCTTGATCAGATATATATTGAAAAAAAAGTCGTTTTTAAAACCAAAATAATCTACTTTCATTAATTATGCAAATGGAATAAGACAAAACAAAGAATAAAATAATCATTAAGTATCAGCTCATAAGAGGTTAAAATATGTGATGTGTCATTTATGACATCAAAATAAATTTCATGCATAAAACTATATTATTTGATAATATTCATGACAAAACAAAACTATCCAAAGTATTGTTATCAAAAAGTTGCAAAAATAAAAATAAAAGTATACATTTAGTATATTAACAATCTTGAATGCTGGGCATATGTGATTATTATGCCTCAAAGTGAGATTGACCAATCTGACACCTCGCCCCAATTTGTCTATTTTGACACTGTATACGTCAACTAAAGGCACTATAACTAATAATATTACATTGTTTATTAATTATCTAAGAATGGTCATATATACGACAGCATACATGTAGATGTTCAAGTCTCTTGATGACATGTTGAGGGAAGATACTCGGTTTGGAAATGTTGAAATTATGACAGTGTAATATGATTTCAATCTTTAAATCAAATGATTGAAATATCCTCAACAATGTTTAGCATATTTACAATATCTCGATAATGTTTATATCGTTTACTTTTTCAGATATTACCATTTTTAAAATTTTATCTAGCAGCCAACATATGTAAGAGATTTATTTCATTGCTTGGTCTATGGATCCACCACCAAAACTATCACCCCAAAACTAAAATATAATATAATATTGGAGAATCAGTTATCTTTCCACAATCTGTTCATTCATTAATTAAATGTCGAAGTGGGTCAATCATTTTTTTGAAAAAGGCAAATACCTATCTGACTTATCATACCCAAACATTTTGTTATGTCTTCACGGTCTGGCAAAACATTTAGGGGATCACTTTTAGAAAAATAAACCTTAATGTTCTGATTTGGACAAACTGTAAAGCAAATAATTATCCCCATGAAGATTCCGGGGTAGAATATGTCTTCAGCAACCTATGCTTGCCGTAAAAGGCGACTATGCTTGCCGTAAAAGGCGACTATGCTTGTCGTAAAAGGCGACTAAGGGGATCGGGTGGTCAGGCTCGCTGACTTGGTTGATCCATGTCATCGTATCCCAATTGTGTGGATTGATGCTCATGATATTATGTGTGCGGCGTTAAACCAAGCAAGCAAGCAAATGATTAAAATCAGTTCCAATGTCTAGAACAAACAAATAAAATGAGCCTGGAATACAGCTATTTGACATGAACCGGTTTCATCAACCAAAACCATTTTTAAAAAGTTCTTTATTTCTCAGAATATTGTTCTTCAATGACATGAGCTATTCAGACTTTTTAAAACTGAACTTGTGATGTCCTTTAGTAGGACAAGGAATATCATTTCATGATGGAAAGAGACAAACTGCTTGAATGTTTTAAACGTTGCAAGAGTAATGTTTCATTACAACTGTACATCAAAACTCGGAATATATATCTACCACTATATTACGTGATAAATAACGTCTATACTCCGTAATTATGAAAGATAAATTAGTATCTAGCATGTATGATGCCTAAAGATTTAAAACAACTCAAAGTTTAGGTTTACATTAATAACCAATGAAAAATCACGAATGAAAAGTGGTTTGCTCATTTTAAAAAATTATTTGACACTACTGAACATGGTTTGAATGAAAATGACGGCGATGGTGTCTTTGCGAGCGGAACTGATGCATACAGTCATAGTGCAGACATAACTATAGATACATTAGACTCTTTAATTAATAAGGAGGAAATATTTAAAGCCAGAAGTGAATTGTGATATATCCTCGGGTAGTGATTATGTCATCCCAGATTGTTTTTATTGCTGCACAGGATAATTTTGTACCATACATAGAACCTGTATTTAATAGAGTACAGGTTATTTTTCAGCTTCGTTGTGTACTGGTATAATTATTCCATTAAAGAAAAGTGTTATGTTTAGATAAGTTACATGCAAAATCATAAGATGAGACGACGATTCCAGAGTCTTGTAAATATTGGCCACATTATTGTAGGTGAGTGAGTGAATATTATCAAACGGTTTTTCATCACTTTGGGCATGTCTAGTCCTATTTCTGTTTAATCTGACAGGAGACATACTGCACCATGCATGGCAGTATCAGCAGAAGGTTTCTCCACCTCGGGGATGTTTTCAGTTTTCACAACCAGCATATCTATGATGAAAGAGAATCAATGATGGGCAGTGTAGACTGTGAAGATATTCGCCGTGCAGACTCTCCGCGGAGTCAAAGCCAAAAATATTAATTTCAGTAGTATACTAATAATATGTCCATAGTCATCTTTTCATCTATATATGTAATGAAAACGATAACCAATCTAGATTAATATAGAAGCAACTCTAGCCAGCTTCAGTGCCGTAGCCATTTTGTAGAAAATAGTTTTATTTGAATCATGAAATCAGCATCACGAAAATTTATTGTTCTAATTTTACAGGAGAAAACTTATCGTGTAATCAAAGATTTCATGGACTATGTGTTAATTAATCCAATATTTCTACTTCTGTGAGTTTTAATAAGCGTTGTATACTCACCTTCTCTCAAAGGCATGTCAAGTATTCACCTGAACAAACACATGGTACAAGGAATAGGGAATTGCTTCCTACATTATTTTGTCACTGATGCCAGACCATACAAATTTTTGAAAGCTTTACTGAGGTCGTCAATGTTGTAAGCCTGGTAAAACAATTTCAATGTTCAATGAGACCAGAATCCAAAATCAGATTACCTTTCGCCAAGGACAGTGAGACACGAGGCGTTGTGCAGGGTTTCGTCCCTTGGTCGTGTCAGGATTTGATAGTCGTGCTCTCGAACCTAGATCAATGGTCTGACAGCACCATTCCGATACTCGAATGTTTTTTTTGTCCGTGGTTCAAGGTGCAGCCGATAAAAATAAAAATAAACTTTCGAAAATTCAATGCAACTAGAGCTTAGGTGAGGTGAAATTAGGTTTAACGTCGCAGTCAAGATTATTGCACTTATATTGCGACGTGCATGTGTGAGTGGCTGCTTGTACTTGTCTAGATGTATGCAAGTTTTATAGTGCGATCCCAGTGATATACCATGTCACAGTTTAAAATGAATTCCCCACCCAGACACAGTTACCGACTCCAAGCCGACAAGTCTTTAATCCCGAACGCCAGGCAGAGTAACAACAAGTACCATTTTTTAACCCTATTTTGGTATGACGCAGCTGGGGATCTAAACAAAGAACTTCCGCTCTCCGGGCAGTTGCTCTACAGGGGGAACGAAATATAGCAGACTTTGGACGATAATTGATACGATGTACGTTTTCGTAAACAGCACTGCTCATTTCCTTCAACTAATTGCCATCCCCACTAAACAAACATCAATTAACCTAAAATAAAAGTGTAGCTTGTTTTGGTAAGACCTCCCATAAGATCACTGTTCCAATGATGAATAGTTTTCACCCCACTCGCATGTGTTCGTGTCACCTGTTTTCGTGGGTATTCATTCCAAAGCCTTCCGCGACTACCGACTGTCGGACCAGGCACCCAACAATACATCAGTGGCTGTGATTTTGTTTAATGAGTTTCGCCTTTCAAATTAACCTGGTTTCCGATAGAGGTTTGGAAACCTCCCATTCTGAAGTTTCAAGCTAGGACTTTCAGGAATGCAGTGTAGAGTTTTTTAATCGTCAGAGGGCTAGCGTTACGTTACTTGAAGATCTCAGTGACATTTCTGAAACTGACAGATCAGATTGATTTACAAAAAAACCAGTTGGTTGCTGAAAGCAGTGTTGGTACATGTAGGCCAACTTAGCTCTACCAACTTTTGTAAAGTCTTATGTTAGGTGAGGTGAGGTCAAATGGGGTTTAACGTCAGCTTGAAGATGATTGCACTTATATAGCGACGTGTACGTGTGCGCGCGCACGTCCGGACTAATGCCGGAATCATAGTGGTAGCCCACTGAGATACCAATTCGCAGTTTAACATGGATACCCCACTCGGGTACATGATACTGATTCCGAGCCGACCAGTCCTTGTTTTAGCCCCTTAATGCCGACCACCAGACAGGGTAACAACAAGTACCATCTGTTAAGGTTTTTTGTATGACGCGACATCTCACCACGGCCTTGGGCTCTCCGGGCAGACGCTGTGATCGATTAAACGCGTATGTCAACAAACATAGAGGCGACTGAGGGGATCGGGTGGTCAGGCTCGTTGACTTGGTTGATGCTTGTCATCGATCCCAATTGTGTTGATCGATGCTCATGATATTAATCACTGTCTGGTCCAGACTCGATTATTTACAGACCGCCGTCATATAGCTGGAATATTGCTGATTGCGGCGTTAAACAACAAACAAATTGCTTTTTCGTCACTGAGTCAAACGGAAGCCCGACCTCATTATGGAAAAACCCAAATCAAACACCCACATCAAACGTACGTAATTAAGGAACACGGTCTTCTGCGCATGCGTAACCTAAGCTTGTTAAATACTCGTCAAGCAGGTCGAAGACGGGGTCGACGTGTCGTTTCGGGCTTCCTGTCTGAGAAGGCAATTCCAGCTTTCACAAATCTGAGTGTTCGTTTTGTAATGCCAATACCACGTTCCATTCATTAAAACACACTTTGCGTATATCAGATGGTTCCCAAACAGGCACCATATGGTAGTCATGTTAAAATATATCTGGATATTGGTTAAATGTCCGTCTGAAGTTTTTCACATTATGAATTGCGCTGCATCTGCGTTCAAGTGGTTACGTTCTGATTGAACAAACAACTTCTCAAGCAGCTGTTTATGAAAAATAAACCGTTTTCTGCGCATATTTTTATGTTTCATAAGAAAAACAGTTTTAATCTTGTGGCGATAACAAGGTTGTTTGATATTTTGTTAAGTCAAGGAATGATAACCCTTCCTTCAAAAATCCGAACAACGTTTATATTCAATGATGTAGAAAAACTGGGATTGTTTTACCGGACAGGTTATCTATCTTAGAAATCTACTTACATTGTTCTGTCAAAGATATCCAGTTTGGTTATTTGTATGTTAGTTGTTTAACGCCGCACTCAGCAAAGCCAGCTAAATGACGTCGGTCTGTAAATAATCGAGTCCCTACCACACAATCCAGTGATTGACATCATGAGCATCGACCTACGCAATTGAGATACGATGATATGTATCAACCAAGTCAGCGAGCCTGACCACTCAATCCCATTTGTCGCCTCTAACGACAAGGGTTGCTAAAGACAAATTTGCCGTATCTTTACGCGTTACATTGCGTGACATACTTTATGCAGAGATTTCTATTGGATATGGAAACGGTTTTGTCGCTTCATTTGGTTATATGAGAACATCAAATTGGGTTTTTTTCATATGTATTAATCAACAAATAATATACGAAAGATATTGATACTTTAACTCCACAATGTATTAAAACGAAAAAAGGAAAATAGGTCACGGGATGAATTTAAAACCATTGCGACCATTCGATCCACGTGCATGTATAAAGAACATTAAACGGAATTTGGGTTATTATGTCCTCGGCAATTCAAAAACACTGAAACTTCACCGCTTTAAACAGTATTTCAGTTATATCGTGCGTTGGGGGAACGCTCGAAGTGATCCAGGTGAAAACCACGAGCACGGACATGGTCCTGAGAAACATAGAAACATAATCAGAGATAACATGGATTCGAACCCATGATCATAGGTTTCTGGTACGCCGAGGGGACGCAACTCTGCAAAGCGAGTTACTGCACCTCAGCCTGGGCCACCCATGTTCCCAGGTCAACGTGGAATCCCACGGACCATCCTTGACATAAAATGTGCTGAAAGTCTCGTGTTTCTCGAAACATTAGTGGTATGTTAATGACATTGACGCTTAGAGCCACCATTACAGTTCTTTTACAAGGGCGTAACTGATCTGAGCATGCTGTTAGGAAACAAATTAACAAGCAGATGTTCACCATGTTGATAATACGAAAATACAACCAAAAGCTAATGCTGTAGCACAACACGATAGTTCACAGAATATAAGCCATGGCCCTACGGCTTAATAGAGAATAAACGACTGGGTACTAGTCCAGCTTTATCACGTCAGCCTGTACATCATCGTATCTGGCCAAGCAAACCAGTGATTGACGGCAAGAGCAATGCCCGATGCACTCAGGTCACGGTGACATTCCTCCCCATAACGATTGGGGGTAATAGGTCTTCAGCAACCCATGCTTGTCGTAAGAGGCGACTATGCGTGTCGTAAGAGGCGACTAACCGGATCGGGTGGTCAGGCTCGCTGACTTGGTTGATGCATGTCATCGTATCCCAATTGCGATGCTCGTGATGTCAATCGCTGGATCGTCTGATCGAGACTCGATTACTTACAGACAGCCGATATACATATGGGTGTCGTTATACAAAACCACCTATTGAAGTACGACTGTCGTAAGTCTATGTTTAGGTATGGGAGTAACGATCACCTTTGCGTTAAGATTGCTTGTACACGGCAATCAGGACGTTTGCTGAGTGCGGCGTTAAACAACAAATAAACAAACGATGACAATCATCCAAGCCATTGAGCCTGACCAATGGATCAAATAGTTTCAAGCAAAAATCCCATAATTTCGTTAACGTTATGAAATAGGCAAGTCTAGCTCGCTACAATGAAATCGGCATTAGAAATGGAAAATCTTTCTTAAACATATTTAGTGGGCAAGAAATGATTTCATACCCTACATGGTAGTCTGTGTGCAAGTGTTTTACTTGGCATCGACGTGTCTGGACTGCAAGGCCTACATACACACGGTATTACCCCATCGTCATCAATTGGCTCTAGACCCGTGAAGATCCTGGGTAGAATAGTTCTTCAGCAACCCATGCATGCTTGCCGTAAAAGGCGACTATGTTTGTCGTAAGAGGCGACTAACGGGATCGGGTGGTCAGGCTCGCTGACTTGGTTGATGCACGTCATCGTATCCCATTTGCGTAGAACGATGCTCATGATGTCAATCACTGGATCTTCTGGTTCAGACTCGATTATGTACAGACCGCCGTCATATAGCTGGAATATTGCTGGGTGTGGCGTTACACAACAAACAAACCAACCAATTGGCTCTAAAGACAAAGGCAAGGGATGCTGAGAACCTATTCCGTCAAGCAGTCCCCAGGTAAATTACCGCTTTATGTCGACACTGATAGGTTTATGAATATCTTGACCTTACATACCTGTGTTTATTTAAACCACTGAACGGGGAATGGTGTATTCTATCTAAACTAGGCTGGCTAAATGGTCTTTTTACGCCAATCCATTTTGGTAACGTGTCATAACTCACCAAGCTGTGGTTCATTATCACCCATATTCCACATTAACCCTTACCGTTGTAATATCCGTGTCTCATAGGAACGAGGGCGGCCAAGTGGCATACGGTCCCCGCAGAGTTGCGGCCCTTTGCTGCCAGAATCAATGGTTAAAATGCCAGAGTTCCTCCGATTATGACACTTGATCTGCCAGTACTCGTGATGGTGGGTTTCACCAAACTGGTAAATTCTATCGCATGCGTCTGTTACGGCTTTTCTCGCATATATTCAGTTAATCCGCCTTGATGTAACAGAAATTAAGTTCAATACGGCGATAAACCCAATTGACTCAATTGTATATAAGTGAAATGTGTAAGCCGTTTTGCAAAAAGTACCAGTACATAACTACAGGAAAAGAAGTCGGAAATGGATTTCCGAAACTGAACCCACTTAGGAAATAACATTTTTATGGTAATTATGAACATGGTTCTTGTTATAATAAATATACATGTATAATCATATAGTCACATTAATAAGTTTCTGCTCACCAAACTGTAATGGCATAATAGAGTCCAGGGATATGAATGATAAATAAAACAGTATTCAAAGGTCCTCCAGGCTGAAAATATTTGACAAAACAGCTTCGAGAGCTTCTCTATCACAGCATTAGAGAAACTAGTTTTTCCTCACATGGCAATTTTCACACTGAACTTTCTTTGCCAATGAGGGCAAGGGGGTAGCCTAGTAGTTAAACCGTTCGCTCGTCACTCCGAAGACCCAGGTTCGATTCCCACCATGTGTGAAGTCAATTGCTGGTGTCCCTCGACGTGATGTTGCTATAAGCGGCGTAAAACTATACTTACTCACTCTTTCTCAGTCGGCAGACAAGTAAACAGTGGTAAATAATCAGGACAACGTTTACAAATAAAAGGTATAAAAACTAAACTGCCGGGAAAAGAAAGTATACACTTAAAATTAAATTTGGCCAACAAATTTCAAAAGTTATTAATACTTCACTAGCCTGTGAAAACAGCCACAGCAACGTCCAAAACACAACTTTGATACCCTCTCAAATAAATCCCCATCGGCAAACTATTTCTTGTGGTTTTAGCCACAATCAAACATGGGTACATACTTTCTTTTGCCCGGCAGTTGAGATAGTATTGCAAGACAAAACCAAACAGTATTGGCTGTTCTGAAGAAACATGTTTCACACGGCATGTTCTAAATTACATGTAGGATTATTAGAACTTTTTTTCCCAAACTTATCAGGTCTTTATTGTGTAAATGAAGGAGAGATTTGGGCAAACGAGTTCCAAATTACCAAACATTCCCTGAAAACAGACACCGAGCTCCCCAAATCTCCAACACGACGACATCCTCCGCTGTGTCTAACACACGTACACACGACGCCAGAACGGTAGGGTTAATGGTGATGCTCTGGATTCTTCATCAATGTCTCAAGCGATGTATCATGTATAACGCGCAGCATCCCTCGCTAGGGCCAGTACTACTGTGTTGTCGTCAATGGCGTTTGTTGTCTGTAATCAACTCTTCATAAACCTTCATGTCGATGTGTGGAATTGGAGGAAGGATCGCGAGAGTTGGGAACTCCTTGCGTCACTGGAACAGGACCTACATGTACGTTAGGAACTATTGGTTGAAACAATATGTTCTTAAAACGAGGTGAGTTGCACGGAAATAGTTTATATTCCCCATGTCGACAACCCCTAAAAAGCAGCGTGAGTTTCTACTTTTTGTCAGCCTTCGCGTGAAAAAATACTTGAGTTAAGGTTTACGAGAATGCGTGCCACGACTTGACATGAACTATTTTTTTAGACAACACGCTTTGAGAGTTCTAACACTTTCTCATAGTCTTCGAGGTGGTCTAAAGTCGTGTGTCGAGGGCATTACGAAATTTGAATTTATTTCTATTGAGACAGGCATGTGATGTACAATACAAGCACCGCCTTTTGGAGTGCTCCTGAGAATTCTGCAAATTGTTTCAAGGAAGATTACCAGGCACGTCATCAGTGTAGTTTGAGGTCGATGGATTACAATGTGCTTTGTCAGTGTGTGATAGTAAGCCCCCACTCTCCGGAATCTGATCAGGGAGTCTGTGTTTTTCATGTCGTTATTAAGATAACTTTTATCTAAGTTTTAGCAAACTCGGTGATGTGGATGTGGTGATATATTCTGGGAGCCAGTTCTCGTAAGTCTGTCTCTATTTGTATATGGTGTTTCACCTTATCATTCAAGAGCGCTTATGAGCTTTACGAGCGCGCGTGTTGCGAGTAATCTTTACGTTGTATATAACTGTCTACACTTGGCGTAATTAGGTATTTTTAGGAGAGTTAATTTGTTTACACATCAAAGAATGTTCAGCTTAAGACACATTTTATTCATCAATTAAGCATTTATTACATTTGTCGTATCTTTTTATGGATATGTTTATTTAATCTATTTGTCATACTTTGGCCTTTTTTCAACATAATTGTATTATTTTTAAATCATATTTCATTTTTATATGTTACTATATGATCAGAAATTATCGTATCCCAATTGTGTGGCTCGATGCTCATGATGTCAATCACTGGATTATCTGGTCCAGACTCGAATATTTACAAACCGCCGTCAATAGTGCGGCGTTAAACAACAAACAAACAAATGTTCGAGTTTTTCCACTTTTATATTTTAAGTTATTTTTATATTAGTGTTTATACTTAAATCATATTATACGTCATATAATTCAACTTATCGTTATTGTCTTGTACCTTCAAAGTAACGAGGGGCGGTCGGGTAGCCTGGTGGTTAAAGCGTTCGCTCGTCACGCCGAAGACCCGGGTTCGATTCCCGACATGGGTACAATGTGTGAAGCCCATTTCTGGTGTCCCCCGTCGTGATATTGCTGGAATATTGCTAAAAGCGGCGTAAAACCATACTCACTCACTCACTCAAAGTAACGAGAATTTCAAAATATGTAATATTTCTGCTTGTACGAATATCATTTATTTCAGTTGTATTGTCTGCTAATAATCACATTTTCCCGGGAAATTAAAGCATACCATGCCTACTAGTGTGACTAACGCAGTCTCCACCTAAACGGTTTCTTAGACATAACCTCTGCATACAAACAAGTGTTGCTCGCTCAATAGTTACCTCTACATATTTGTGCAAGACATGTGCCAAACGCATATGCGAAAACGATATGCGTCGCTGATTTTCTCAGACGAAAGTAAGCTAAGGCATGCCGGGCAATTTGAGCAGTGAGTTGCTGTAGCTGTTCGAAAGAATGTCTAGCTGCAGAAAGAAAGTGTTTTTGAACGTGTAATCAGGTTGTGGGGACGAGTGAGAGATCATTCCTTTCGTAGGGTTGGAGCTAAGTAAAGTTTGTGTATGAGGACTTGCCAATTATCAAAGGGCACCTGTTTCATGAAGTCAAACTGTCTGTCTTTGATGACGTGAACTGTACTTTGTGAAATACGATTGTCATTGACAAAGAGAACTATGCTTTTAACTAGTGCTGTGTTTGTGTGTTCATTGTGAAAATTGTCTGTCATCGGTAAAGTGAGCTGTACTTTTAACTAGTGGTTTAGTTTGTGTGGTCATTGGGAAAATTGTCTGCCATCGGTAAAGTGAGATATAGTTTTAACTAGTAGTGTAGTCTGTGTGTTCATTGGGAAAAGTGTCTGCCGTGGGTAAAGTGAGCTATATACTTTTAACTAGTGGTATAGTGTGTGTACTCATTGGGAAAATTGTCTGCCATCGGTAAAGTGAGATATAGTTTTAACTAGTAGTGTAGTCTGTGTGTTCATTGGGAAAAGAGTCTGCCGTGGGTAAAGTGAGCTATATACTTTTAACTAGTGGTATAGTGTGAGTACTCATTGGGGAAATTGTCTGCCATCGGTAAAGTGAGCTTAATACATTTAACTAGTGGTATAGTTTGTGTGTTCATTGGGAAAAATGTCTTCCATCGGTAAAGTGAGCTATATACTTTTCACTGGTGCTGTAGTTTGTGTACTCATTGGGAAAATTGTCTGCCATCGGTAAAGTGAGCTGTCTACATTTACCTATTGTGTAGTTTGTGTGTCCATGGGTTAAATTGACACTCATCGGAAAAGTGAGCTATACTTTGAACTAGGTGTGTAGTCATAATGGTTGTCTTTGGTAAAACAGGCTGAGCTTCAACTAGAGGTGGACATGTTATACGCCATGATGTCTTGATGACACGCATCGGTAAACTATCCATGACTTATGGTATAGTTTATGAGAGTAGGGAATACCTATGCCCAATAACTGTCCCCCAAATTTACTACATTGTATTCCAGATTTCGGCATACAAAAACGATAACGTATAATAACAATTCACAAGAGAAATAAAAACATTTCACAGAAAACGTGTAATTGATTTGCAAATTTTCGATAAGAGGACTGTTGAGAAATAGCTAACACAGCTTATTCGTAACGTGAAATATCAAATCGCGGCAAATTATGTTTGTCTGTTTGTTTGTTGTTTAACGCCGCATTCAGCAATACTCCAGCTATATAACGGCGGTCTGTAAATAATCGGAAAAGAGCCAATAACGTAGAACGAAATAAGTATTCCCTACCCGTGTTAATGTGTCCATGAGGTCTAAAATATTGTATCAAAGTTATTCTTTAAACCAGTGAAGTATATGTGTTCATGGGGATAAAACCAGTCAGTTCCATGGCAACGTCTAAAACATTTCTTCAACAAATTAACAAATATAGCATGGAGTGGCAATGTATATCAAATTATATATAAAAGTTAACTCGCGAATGCTAATCAGTCATTTCCTGTTTGTTTCATTTTGTTTCACCATCAAATATGGGTGGAGACTTTCTTTTGCCGTGTTGTTTTGTCACACGAGGGGAGTTTGCATATCGCGTAAACTGCATTCTGGGATGAGGTGTGGTGAAATGGGGTTTAACGTAGCTTTCAAGATTGTTGCACTTATGTAGCGACGTGCGTGCGTGCGTGCGTGCGATGTTTGTACTAGTCCGGACTCATACCGATGTATAGTGCTAGCTCACTGAGATACCATGCCGCAGTTTAACATGAATACCCCACATAGACACAGTATACTGACTCCGAGCCGACCAGTCCTTGTTTTAGCCCCACAATGGGCTCCATGCCCCTGCTCGTGGCTTTCACCATAATAGAGAACGTCTAAGACCTGATTCACTACGGGGTTTCCTCACACATATGAGGCCGACACTCCGTGATATAACTGAAATAAAGTCCAAAGCGGCGTTAAACTCAACTCACTCACTCACCCGGTCCTCGTCCTCCGGTTGTTGAATTTCTCACGCGTTGAATTAGTTTTGGAAATGAAGTCATTAGCACTTGCCCTACTTCGCGTAATACGACGTGTTAGACACAGCAAGCTCGTGGTTTGTATGTTATTTGATAACTGTTTTAATTTCCTTTGATATATGATACTGTTACGTCGCTGAAGAAGGTTCATTTATAAAAATGTCTGAATATGATATATAGCAGATTGAAAGATATGGGCATACGTATATGATAAATATTATAATGAAAACATCCAAGTGCAGTTATCGTATTACAATGCCGTTGATGTGGTTTAGTTAGGGAATTTGCAAAATAGTTTTAAAAATTGTCCGCTTTTCTAGGTCAGTTACCGTAATTAACAGGTTGGTCGTAATTAGGTAAATACCGTACACTACCTTGTCTACTGTTGGTGAGGGTAAATTGAGTTCAACGTCGCGTTTCAAGATTATTTTACTTAAATAGCGACGTGCTTGTGTGACTGCATGTACGAGTCCGCACTAATATAGTTTTATAGTGTTCGCCCACTGAGATATGATGTCGCAGTTTAACATGAGAGAGAGAGAGAATATTGTATTAAGATGTCACGTGCAAATAACATATACATACTGCATAAAAACAGAAAAATCAATTATCATTGGTGTTGCACCCAGCCTTTACAGGCTTATGAGACATCGTATGTACATTAAAACATGTATAAAAGTATCCAAGTACATTGTACCATGATCTGGTTAATGGTAAATACTAAACATTTATGGAATAATAATGAGCGAGGGTGAGTGAGTATGGTTTTACGCCGCTTTTAGCAATATTCCAGCAATATCACGGTGGGGGACACCAGAAATGGGCTTCATGCATTGTACCCATATCGGGAATCGAACCCGGGTCTTCGGCGTGACGAGCGAACGCTTTAATCACTAGGCTACCCGACCGCCCCTGTGGGTAATAATAATAATATTGATGATGATGATGATGATGATGATGATGATGATGATGATGATCTTCACAATAATACGGTTACAGTATTATATAAGCAGTGTTATCCTGAAGAGGACTACATGCATATTCCACGGTCTGGTGATCATTGCAAGTTTACTTCCAGACGTTGTGACCAGTGCCATGTGTGGAAATGAGACCATGTGTCTTTTATGAGGATACTATATTTCTGATGGAGTTATGTCCATAATAAAATGCGAGTTTGTAGACAAACTGGGGTTTTATCAAACTTCCCATGACTGCTAATTGGCCGGTGACGATATGGACTCCATCATACGTTAACCGTTATAAACTTGAAAACTGTTCCTACGTTAAACCCCAAGGCAATGTATGCCCAGGTTAGTGACTTTGTGGATTTTAATCTGAATGATGACGGCGTTGGAAGTTGATCCTTCTCTGGATTGTCTGGCCAGATTTAATTTAACTGCCGGGCAAAAGAAATTATACACCCACGATTCATGGTGGCTAGAACGAAAACGAACAAAAAATGTTTTTTCGATGGTGATGCATTTGATACGGGTATCGTAGTTGTGTTGTGGACCTTAAGTTTACAGTGTATCGGAGACTGTTTGCCCACCTGGTGACGTTTCGATAACGTTTGTAATTTGTTTTGCCAAATTCAAATTTGCAAGTGTATACTTTCATTTGCCAGGCAATTTAATTACAGGCCGCCGTCATATGGCTGGTTTGGTGTGGGGTGCGACGTTAAACAACAAACAATTCCTCTGTGAAAGACAACATGGCACTTTTCTCCGATACACGCCGTACACTGCTGATCCTAGACTTGCACACGTCTCTAAGGCAATAATTATAAGTTTAAATCCTAATTTCTAGAATATGTCAATAATAAGAACAAGTGGTCCCATAAGAGACTAGAGTCCACTCATCTAGACTTTCCTATTAGGAGGATAGAATTACTACACATCTATGGACTTATCTTTCAGTACAGCCTTGGAGCAAGGCTATGCAGACCCCAGTCTTCCCGTGTCTGTTCCTGTATCTAACACACCTGGGTATTTAATTACATATCCCGATACCTGAGGGGGTACTTATGTCGGCATGTTAAGCTCTTGAGGGACTACACAGCCACTCTCCCCATGAAGTCCAGGGAGAGATTAGCGTGTTGGTATTCGTTCTTGAGGGCTGTGTTGCATCACGAGGTGCTTCAAGCGGAATGCGGTCTGGGCCGTATGGTGATTTGTTTGGAACGCCGGTTAAAGGTTCCGCCGTGTTAATGTGTCCAGCTGAACTCCCCGGGGAGAGTTGTGATGGTTTGGTGTTTCTTCGATACTAATTGTTGAGATCGAGAACAGAGATTTGACGTGAGCTGTGGGTGGAGGCATGACTTGCTCTCTCGTTATGTTAAGCAGTAACAGCTGGACTCCCTGAGGAGAGGAGTGTTGGTTTGGTAATTTTTCGAATGACTCCCTGAGGAGGTTGAAAGTTGATCAGCGTGCTTACAAGGAATGGTGAAAGTGTAAGAATGTTGTTTAACGCCGCAGTCAGGATTGTGCAGCTGTAACACGGCGTCCTATAAATAACCGAATCGGGACCTGACAAACCAGTGGTCGATATCATGAGTCACGGCCCACGTTACCTAACATGTGCAGCCGATACACGTTAGTCCTACAGCACAAGCATATGTTACTGGGGAGAAACTATCACCTTGCCTCAACCCCCTCCAACCTCACTTTACCCAATCTCACCTTACCACAACCCCCTCCAACCTCACTTTACCCAATCTCACCTCACATCACCCCCAATCCAACCTCAACTCACCCCTATCCGATCTCAACTCACCCCTATCCGATCTCAACTCACCCCTATCCGATCTCAACTCACCCCACCTCGCCGCACCAAATCCTCAACGCACCCCACCTCACCCAATCTCACCTCACCGTTGCGCCGTACTCATCCGCTGTCCAAGCGAGTAACGAGGTTTGCTGTTAAAATACACCAGATATAACGCTGTGAAAAAAACGACATTAATTAACCATGACGCGTCCGGAAAATATAATAAACAAACCATCTTGCATGCGTTTTTGTTATCCAAAGCACAGGTGCCAATTCTGCAGTGTCGACATCTGGTTTGCGTGTTTGTGTGGTACAGCGCGTAGATTTCATGCTATGAACACGAGAAATCTGTTCTGTAAGGGAGATTTTCCTAACCAACCATTGCAGACAAAAAGGGGGTTAAGATTATGTCTGACTGTGACTGTCATTCAAAAAGCTGAAATGACCAAGTTGATTATCAATCCTATTTATCATGTTGAGGGGAACAGATGCGGTATGAGAACTCAATCATTCCGATTTGTCGTTTACGAGTAGGAATGTAGGGAAAAGTTGGAGCGTGGGATCTAAGGGGAAGTAATTCGAAATCCCTTTGTTCCCGAAAATATTTAAATAAATCATTTCCCCACAGATTTTTCAAAAAAAGAAATAATTCTTGCTGGACCAGATGGATTATAAAAAAAACCTGAACTGAATAAAAAATAAATATCTTGGAGAAATGGACAAAAAGCTTTTCGTCTGTGAAAATAAGTCCCAGCTACCACGTATAAATCCCTCATCGATGCTCAAGATATCAATCACCGGTTTGTCTGGTCCAGACTCGATTATTTATAGACCGCCATCATCGAGCCGGAGGTTTGCTATGTGCGGCGTTAAAGAACACACAATCATAAATGTGTCGTTCATACACTTATGAACTTCAGTTTCGCGGCCTTGTGACCGACCTCTCGTCCAATGGATTATACACTGTAACTGGATTTAACCAAGTACAGTAAACTACGTTTATAACGAACACGCTTATAACGAACTGGCGGATATAACGAACTGGCTTTTTGGCCCCGGCCGTTTGCTGTATATATGCTGTATATATTCTAAAAACAAACTATGGTTATAACCAACTAAACTTAGTGGTCCCTTTAAGTTTGTTCTAAAAGTAGTTTAATGTTTTTACAAACGTTATCAAAAATGACCCGGCTGAAAACAGTCGCCAAACGACAGCAAATTTAATGGAATGATAACTGGATCAAATACATCACCATCGAATATTTCTTGTTTGGTTAATTTGTAGCCACCATGAAACATGGGTGTATACTTTCTTTTGCTCGGCAGTATATATTTCAGTGAACATCGTCCATCAAACCTGTAAGTGGCGGTGATTTCACGGTATTGCACGCGGCAGTTATGTGAGAGCACGTAGACGCAGAACCAAGAAACGTCTCTGTGAGACCCGGATGTGATGTCGAGCGTGACGTTTCCACTGAACTGTTGTCAACATTGGTATAATTTTGTGCGTCTAATTTCCCGACGGTCCTAAATTACTGTGAAGACTAAAC
Source organism: Haliotis cracherodii (assembly GCF_022045235.1). NCBI lineage: Eukaryota > Metazoa > Mollusca > Gastropoda > Lepetellida > Haliotidae > Haliotis > Haliotis cracherodii. The sequence continues at coordinate 20,734,225 of NW_027266269.1, forward strand.
ATGTTATATATCTTCAAATTTCCCCGCCTGAACATGTCATTCCGCTCCGATAAGAAAATTATGCTTCAGAGTGTTCTAAAAAAGAAGAAAATGCATGCCACATAAATTCAGGCTCACAGTTTAATATATAAAAATATCTCGTTTTTTAGCTGTAGCTGGAATTTCTATGTACGGTTTCTTTACAGTCAAAACGGACCGCCTCCGTGGTCTAGTGGTAGAGCCTCCGCCCGGAGAGCGCAAAGTTCGCGGTTCGATCTGCGGCTGCGTCATACCAAAAGACGTTAAAATATGGTACTTGTTGTTACCCTGGTTGGCGCTCGGCTTTGAGGGGCTAAAACAAGGACTGGTCGGCTCGGAGTCAGTAACTGTGTCTGGGTTGGGTATTCATGTTAAACTGTGGCATGGTATCTCAAGGGGCTAGCACTATAAATCGTCATCAGTCTGGAATAGTACATGCAGCTACACACTCACACACACACACACACACACACACACACACGCACGCACGCGCGCATGCACGTCGCTATATAAGTCCATCTCATTTCATCTCACCTCACCTTCAGTCAAACCTCGCTTATCCATACACTTGCGTTTTCTCAAATATTGTCCGGATAAACGAGTTTCCGGATATCTCATCCCCTGACCAGAGTTAACTCCCCTACCCACATTCTGCCGAGGCATACATGACTCTATTATATAACACATAATATTTTTATTCAATACATTGTATATCCCAAATCAGTAGCAGAAAAAGGATGAATTGAATATACATGTATATATATACAGCCAAAACATGCAACTTACAAGTTCATTCATGTTCACCTCCAAAAGTGTTTTATTATGGCTGCCGTTCTGCACAGTTGGCAGCGGTGCCAAGGGCGCCATGGAATCTGTGTTTGTTGCGCAGCTGCCAGGTCATGTCAACATGCATTAGCAGGTTGTGGTAATTAACCAACTCTATTGCCCCTGGGGACAATTAACCCTTCAAGGATAACGCTGGTAGTGAGTGTACGTGTTGCGGGTACGGGAAGGACCATTTTAGATTCTCTGTGTTATGGTTGGTGTGCGTGTGTGTGTGCGTGTGTGTGTTACTGTGCATGTGTGTGTGTGTGATGTCAGTGTGTGTGCATAGGCGGACCCAGAGGGCCTCCCCCACCCCCTTTTAAAAATTAAATGTAGTATTTGTAGGTAGTAAAATTATTTAGAGAGAGGATGTGTTGGGGAGGAGAGAGAGAGGTGGGGGGAGGGGGGGGGGGGGGGGGGGGGGGGGGGCTCTGCCAATAGCTTCGTTGTTTCCGTCCTGTACTCTCGCCATTGGGCCCTTTCCGTGTACTGGAAGAATATGTCGGGGGAGGGTTGAAACAATTTAACACATACAATCGCACTATTTTTACTGTTCCAATTTATAAAGTCAATTCGCAAAATTTCAATATTTTCAAATATTCTGATGTGATTCATTTTGCGGGTAGTGTCAGCTGGCCTGCAACATCCAGCCTGGTATATATGTTGTATAGATCTCTCATTCGTAAAGAATTCCAAAGCAGATATGTCGCATGTGATACGGCATGTTGGCCAGATTCTTGAGAGAGTGAATTAGATGGGTTGTGCTCGGTTTTGAACAGTGTTCTAGTGTCAGACTGAAGAAGAAGAAGATGTATTGTACATAAACACCCACGGGGGGGCAGGGTACAAAAACATGAACATGATTAATTAAAAACATTGACATACACAACATAATACAAATATTGATATGATTGAATTGTTAGAGGAGATGCAGATTTTCTTTGCCTGAACATTTTGTGAATGAAATTGGAGATAATTTTTGCAAAAGACTTTGGATTTTATGGTATTTGTAGTGATATTGGGAGCATAGCTTAGGCGGATGGTGAGTTTAGTTCCTGTCTCAGGTTGCATGTGGGAGGGAAGCAGGTCTCAGACGTTTACCATTTTGTTGGTACCCACGAGCACGGACATGGTGCTGACAAACTGAGAAACATAATAAGGGGAATATAAGATTTATACCGATGCTGTCTATAGGATTCTGGCACGCCAAACACAGGTAGGAGGACCTAACGTGTTCCGCTTTAACATAATCAAAAGCAAAATTTACACGTGTTTGATTCCCTCACGAAATTAGGATACTCATCACAAGGTGTGTATTTGTATTGCTATGGACGCTAATAAAGATTTATAAAAAGAACATCCCATTTCACTGTTTATTAACACATTCCATTAGATGAATTCATTTAACGTTCAACAATCATACAGCGACCGTATTACGAAAATGCAAATTTAAACAAAATGTGCCGTTTTAATTTTTTTAGAACTACGCGTGAAAAGGACATTTTCACTGATCAAAACGAAAAGTCACAGTCAGTTAATATCATTACGAACATAAATATAAGCATTTATTTCAAAAACGCTGTAAAGCAATTTATCCGTTACAGTTTGCCCCGTGCTTTATAATACAGGGTCATACTCAAAATAGCATGCTAAGTGTCTGTCTGCCAAGTGTTATCGTCTCTACACTCAACACAGACAGTTAAGGTGGGCCGACCAGCAACGTTTATGAATCCCAGCGACTGGGAACGTCAGCATACCACGAACATGAGCTGTGTGCACGTCACTTGTATGTTGTTAATGCATGGAGCATACAGTTCTAGACTCGCATCTAGTCTCTTAAATGAAAATAGTTTACAGACAAACAATTGTTAAATCTTCTGAATAAAATATTATAAAACGTAGCCGAGAGACTCTGTTCGTTTTCAGGCTGCGGTAATATGGACTGGCCAACTAATTAAAGACTTACATGGGGTATGTTGGATATATGCTTGGTATTCAGCAACCCATGTCATGAGAGGCGACTATGCTTGTCATAAGAGGCGACTATGCTTGTCAAAAGAGGCGACTATGCTTGTCATAAGCGGCGACTATGCTTGTCGTAAGAGGCGACTATGCTTGTCATGAGAGGCGACTATGCTTGATGTGAGAGGCGACAATGCTTGTCGTAAGAGGCGACTAACGGGATCGGGTGGACAGGCTCAATTGACTTGGTTGAGGCATGTCATCGTATCCCATTTGCGTAGATCAATGTTCATTATGTCACTCACTGGATTGTCTGGTTCAGACTCGAAATATACAGATTCCCGTGTCTACTGGTAATAACGTCGCGCTTTAAGCTTGCATTAGTTTGTGGATTTGGTGCATTATGCATAATATGCATTATATATATATTTTATAAAAAAAATAGTGAGTGAGTGAGTGAGTATGGTTTTACGCCGCCTTAAGCAATATTCCAGCAATATCACGGCGGCGGAAATGGGCTTCACACATTGTACCCATGTCGGGAATCGAACCCGGGTCTTCGGCGTGACGAGCGAACGCTTTAACCACTAGGCTACCCGAAGGACCCTATAAAAAAATATAACTCAAGAGCACCGACATGATTCTAAAAAATAGATCCTAACCTAGGATCGCAGAAAACCTAAGTGACGCAACTCTGTATATCGAGAAACCACGAGGCTAGCCCAATACCCTCTCATGTGGTTCCCGAGACATAAACACATGGTTGAAACAATACCTTAGAAGAATGTTTTGCAACTACATGTTTTAAGGAAGCGTCATGAACCTCCTTCAAGATACACACAGCATCTGAAGCAAGATGTAAACATGCGCCAGCATCACCCTACAATATCCTCCGCATCGGTACACGACCAGTCGATGCCCGAGACAAGTGTCAGCCATTTGTATATGCAGATAATGGGTTGGATACTAGCCTTGCTCCAAGGCTGTAGTGAATGACTAGTCCATGGGTGTATAGTAATTCTATCCTTATAATAAGCGAGTCTAGATAAGCGGATAGTACAAAAACGCCAATCTCTTATAGGGGCAACTTGTTCTTATTATTTATATAATCTAGAAATTGGATTTAAACTAATAATTTTTGGCTTAGGAGCTTGTGCAAGTATAGGTTGGATACACATGTGCCCTGAGAAATGAGGCTTCATCGCCGCTTTCAAGATTAATGCACTATAGCGAGATACCTTTCAGTAGGGCTTAACATGGAATCCCGACTCCGAGCCGACCAATATTTTAACCTTTTAATACCAAGCGCCAAGCAGGGTAACAATAAGTATCATATCTTCACGTCTTTTGGTATTACCTTGAATTGAACTACCGACCTTCCGCTCTCCGGACAGACGCTCAATCCACTAGACCAAGGAGGCGACCTCGGTGTATCAAGGACATAACTATCACGGTATACTATGGTTCTGCTTAAACTCAGGATATTTTCTATCTTAATAGTCTGATCTTCGTGCTTTTAAGGACTTAAGGAGGTGAACTTTGTACGTGTTACGTCCGATATCAGCATTTATATGAGCTCGTAAACCATGTATGTCAGTGGTGTCCAACTGTGTAGAGTTGTGCCCCTCATCCGTGTCAGGATCCGCTCAGCGTAGGTTCAAATCCGTTATTCGCAACCACTACAATGCTGCACAACAGGATATATTGTGGGTCTCACCGAAATGATTATCGTTTAAGACATGCTCGAGTTTGTGCTTTCAAAATACAATAGAAATACTGTTCAAGGTGGTGTTAAGCATGACTCATTAAGATTTTTCAAAAGGGAACCGTCAGTAGCCGTGCAGCCCGCTAACTATTATCTAACTACGCCTTGTTTACAGGCGTAGGGATACAGGAGAACTACATTCTGAAATCCTGGAAAAGATTCTTTTCCAAAGCATGCACATAAAACGTCAACGGCAGAGAATAATCAGCCTCCGTTATCTGCCGAAAGAGACTCGAATTCCATTCGGGCGTAAAAGGCGAAATAGCGGCGAAAATTGTATGAATGGGTCACTGAAAACCAGTAATGGCAATAGGTCATCGCGAAAATAGAATATTCATTGTCTTGTTTAACACTTTAACGATCACAGAGCAAACTATTCATTGCATGACATCATCCGATCTAAATTTAAACACAAAGTCCGTGCATACTTCATTCGTGACCAACTCGTGTTATTCCGGGACAAGCCGAATAGCGACTCGTGCCCCTCACATGGCCATTTTTGCGACCGGGTTCCGTCTGAGCGCAAACGGGTATACCTAAAACAATTGTTAACTCCTTGTGTAATGGTTCCCATATATCTCCCCATATATTATATATATTTCAGATGCAATGTAAAGCACATCTGGACATGCGGAATTATACAGAATGATTGAACACATTTAACTGTGTCTTGGGTATATATTTTAGATGCAAGACATATGTAAAATCAAAAAATATTTCTGAGGGATTCTTTGATGAACAACTTGAAATCAAACGCGCATTCTGATTGGTTTGTCGTATTTTCGCACATAACATTCATCGGTAGGGGGACGAGTCTTCTTGCAGGTTACGGAAAGGGGCGAGTGGTGACGAATGTGCATTCTTTTGAAAGGAACTCTCCACCCAAAAGAGAAATAAAATCAGGAGACAAAGCAAGGTTGTGCGCAATACAACGATGAAGTAGCCATTCGCTGGTTTTGTTGGTAGGGATGCTATCAGAGCTGTTTAACATGCTGAACGCATTCTTATCCACTTCACGTTATCTGGAATCGTTAAGTGTTTTATTACCGGGCGATGAAATGTTAATTACGTTATATGTACTTGATCACGAGTCTGATACTGAGCAGATAGGTCAACATACCCAGTGATCGTTACAAGTAAAATTGTGTTTTTCTTAGACCAGCAGCTGAAAAGCAGGGATTTTTCAATGTGTCGCTCCTGAAATATGTCAGATAATTGTGCAAACTAGACACATTTTACACAGAGCGTGCGTGGCGCAAATATGTTTGCTTACTTGCACTTGTTATTATGTGGTTGTAATTTACAGAGCAATGTTTGTATCTTGAACGGTTGTTCCGCTTGGGGTACTGCAGCCATGTAACTGTTCGCGTAAGGAGCATTCGTAATACCTCGGATAAGATAGCGCTTGGGTCGTACCATGGTTCGTGGAGATGTACGTGTGTTAGATGAAGTTGCGGAAGTACACATCTTGTGTTAAATGTTATGTTTCCAACGTGGATGGTCGTAATCAAGGACGTTGTATGAGATGTTACTGACGGCGTCTTCAGTGTGGATTGATGGATCCCTCTTGGATTAACCGATGTGATGTGGTTGTTCACCCGTAGAAGTGTTTGTACAAATTTATAGTACTACATGTATTTATTTAGTGAACGTTTTGTGAGGAATGTGAATATTTTCGTCTACGATGATGGTGATGGTGATGATGGTGGTGGTTGTGGTGGTGGCGGTGATGATCACGAAGGTGGTTGTGATGGTGGCAGTGATGATGATGGTGGTGGTGGTGATGGTGATGATGTGGTGGTGGTGGTGGTGGTGATGATGATGATGATGATGTGGTGGTGGTGGTGGTGGTGATGATGATGATGATGATGATGATGATGATGATGATGATGATGATGATGCATGTTCGATCCTTCCTTGGTTAGCTGCTTGTTCATTGTTCACCCCATGGAATGTATACTAGTACTAGAATGTATACTGTATGACCAGTACGTATTAATAGTAAAGTGGGGAATAAGAATCTTTACATCATACGATGATGATGAAAGGATATGTTAGTTGTTGAATCCGGACCGCGATTGTTTGCCATCCATACCCCGAGGACGTGGGGCGTTGTTCATAATACCAATCACTGGGTTGTCTAGTCACCCTTCGTCTCCTACCACAACAAACTATTTGTATCGGTGCAAACCAGGTCCAGCATTCCTAGAGACAGTGTTTCGGGACACGCAAGTGAGACAAGGGATAACCGTCAGTAGAGGAGGTAACCAAAACTGTTATCCACCACAATACCCGTCGGTTGCTACCGGCAGGGCAGGAAATACTTTCCCTTTTCGAGAACACCTGGTGTCATCACTGATTTCATTGATCCATTCATATACTTTGCACCGCTATTTTGCCTGTTACACCAAATGGAATCTGTTCCGGCGGATAATCGAGACTGGTTATTTTCTGGCATTGACGTTTCATATTTTAGTAGATCACATAGTATTTCCATAAGCAAGTTTAAACTTACATCCTACATCCTACAAATATAAATATTAATAAGGCTGAAAGATCTACAATCAGATGTAACTCTTATATTCTCCTCAGTTGACGAATTTGACGGAAAATATTCTTCCTCTGAACCCAACCGGTCTCGCCGATAAGTTAATAGTTAAGCGTTATCAGTGAAGAACAGCGTCAGCTATACCTCAGGGATGAAATAGATGTTTAAAGTCGACCCGACCCTGCTACTCCCACAACAAAACGGTTTATCTTTACTTTAAAACAACAAAAGTCTTACTGGGAGAGCGAGTTCATTAGAAACGCCGAAATCAGCAACTGAAAAAAAATCTCAACATTTCTGGCACTGTTGTGCTGATTGGAAGGAATAGTTGGCTGTCTGTGGTGCCAGTCTGAGAGTAAGTACTTGGGGTTAAGGGAGGAATGTGGGGCGGGGGAGGGCAGTTTATCTGGCTATGCTCACCCTGAGATATAGGCTGAAATGGTTCCGGATATGTTGGTAGTTAAGGGACTGGAAATATTGCCAGACTTGTTCCACTTGTACGAAAATGGTTCCTGATATGTTGGTAGTTAAGGAACTGAAATATTGCCAGACTTGTTCCACAGGTGGTACGCCATATGGTTGTTCAGGATGAAGTCAAAAGGATGAGGCATTTTTCACAAGGATGACCAGTGTGTACAAAGTCATATAACCAAATACTGGTACTTAAAGTTTCCTTGGATCTTTACGGGTTTATACCAAAATATGATATATGTTTCCGCGGAGTTTTAAGTGTTATATCAGTATATGGTATAGGTGTGTTCTTGGATTCCTTGTATCTTTACGGGTTTATACCAAAAGATGGAATTATGTTTCCGCGGAGTTTTAAGTGTTATATCAGTATATGTATATGTGTGTTCTTGGATTCCTTCTATCTTTACGGGTTTATACCAAAAGTTGGAATTGTGTTTCCGCGGAGTTTTAAGTGTTATATCAGTATATGGTATATGTGTGTTCTTGGATTCCTTGTATCTTTACGGGTTTATACCAAAAGATGGAATTGCGTTTCCGCGGAGTTTTACGTCATATTCCAATATATGGTGTTTAGGTGTTCTTGTATTTTAACGAATTTGTGCCAAAATATGGTAATAACGTTTCCTTGGAATTGTAAGTGTTTATTCCAAAAGATGGATTTATGTTTCCGTGGAGTATTATGTGTTGTATCGGTATTTATTATTTGTGTGTTCTTGGATTCCTGGTATCTTTATGTGTTTATACCAAAAGATGGAATTATGTTTCCGTGTAGTTTTACACGGATTATTCCAATATATTGTGTTCAGGTGTTCTTGGATTATAATGTATTTGTGCCAAAATATGGTAACTACCTTTCCTTGGAATTGTATTTTTTACCAAAATATGGAATTATGTTTCCGTGGAGTTTTACGTTTTATTCCAATACATGGTGTTTATGTGTCCTTGGAATTTGGAATTGTTTCAGCCATAATATGGTGAAAAGATTTCTTTGGAACTGGACGTGTTAATATCAAAATTTGGAATTATGTTCCCATTTAGTGCGTTCACTAACCTATGTCGTTTAAGTGTTCTTGGAATTTCTGCCAAAATGTGATATCCAAGCTTCCTTAGATCTTTTTACATGTTATAGTATTACCAAAAGTATTTTACCAAAATATAGCATTACATTTTCCTTGTTTATAACAACCTATGGAATTTTGTTTACTTGGAGTTTTTAAGTGTTTATGGCAACATAACTTGCCTTGGAATTTGAGGGGTTCTTACCCAAAAATGACATTAAGTTTCTTGTGGATATTCGTGGTTGATAACATTTGACAAAAAGTGTAATGTGTTTTATTGGATTTATCAAAATATGTCCTCTTTGTGTTCACATTTCCATGGCGTTGTATGGGCACGTGTATACATATGCAGTTTAACAAAATATTTTATTATATATATTCTTTGATGATGACGTGTTCTGATATTGCATCACCGACATTAATTGAATCATTATTGCTATCGTTATTAAGATTCGATTTTATTACAAGTTTTCGCAATTGCTGTATCAGCACAGCAATCAAGCACCGTAATTGTCTTGTTTTCGGGCGAAGAACAGTCCCAATTTCAAATTTTCAATTATTGTCGTAAGGGTACGATTGGATAGCCAAGTGGTTAAAGCGTTCGCTTACACGCCGAATGCCCGGGCTCGATTCCCTACATGGGTACAATGTATTGCTATCTTCTCAATATCGGTATCACATTGCCCAGTTGCCACAATTTGCTGTGCATGGTTGCTTCCCTTAGGTGCAACATAAAGAGAGTGGGTTCGAATCCGCGGTCGCCCTGATTATGTGTGTGGGTTTGTCGATGTGTGTGGGTTTGTCGGAACCATACCTGTGCCCGCGTGTTTTACCGTAACGGTTATGTCTGAGACCTGCATCACTTCGAGCTGTCCACCCGCATCACGTTGACACGCCGTGATATAACCATAATAGTGTTCAAACCGGCGTCAAACCTAACTCACTCACTCACTGTATTGCACGAGATAGTGCTACCGACGCTCTCTCCCTGGATTAGGTGCTAAATCTACATGTTTTGACACACATGGCGCGTGGGTGAAATGTTTCCAACACATGAAACTTGTTCCCATCTTTGAAGCACATGCCAAAATATTGTTTGACGTGGAAAAGGATACTGTATAATTGGATAGGTTCTCCCTAGTAATTGCCATTTTTTAATTTATTTGTGTGTGTGTGGCATTCTATACTTGTCACGGAACGGTCGTGTACCTTAGTAGTTAAAGCGTTTGCTCGTCACGCCGAAGACCCAGGTTTGATTCCCCACATGGGTACAATGTGTGAGGCCTATTTCCTGTGTCCCCCGCCGTGATATTGCTGGAATATTGCTAAAAGCGGAGTAAAACCATACTCACTCACTCACTCACTCACTCAGGCTGTCAGGATGCGAAGCCCTGCTGCTGACGCGAAGTCCTTCCTTACTGCAACCACGCACCCCTGTACTGACGCCCAGTCCTTCCTTACTGCAACCACGCACTCTTGTACTGACGCCCAGTCCTTCCTTACTGCAACCACGCACTCCTGTACTGACGCCCAGTCCGTCCCTACTGCAACCACGCACTCCTGTACTGACGCCCAGTCCTTCCCTACTGCAACCACGCACTCTTGTACTGACGCCCATTCCTCTTGTACCGTGGTCACGCCCCTTTGTAACGGCGCTCCTCCTATCTCCCCCTCTGCAGCTTCCTCATACGTCAACTGAGGTTTAGAAAGTTGTTCAGACGATTAACATTAGTTGACGCTAAAACACGATATTTCTATTTGGTTTTTTTCCACATATTGTTTTGTTCTGGTTAGATAATATCAAAGTTGTCTTCTTGATTTATGTCTCTGAATGGTTGAAACGTGCTGAAGTCGGATTCTTGAGATAATTAGCAGGTTCTTGCTTAAACTCGTAAGAGCACATGGCAGCTGAGAGATTTGGAGCTTGATAGCAATGTTCAATGATTCTTATCTTTCCTAAAGGAGAAATATATCAACTGTATCGTTCCTGAGGGTTTGTCATATTCGCTTCTTTTTAATCAAGAGGCGACCTAATTTGATGGCAGTGTTCGTTGGCTGTATGTTGGCTTCTCGCCAAAACAGGTTACACGTTTTCTGGCACAGTCGGATGTTCTTGCTTTTGTACATGTCTTTTCATATCCTTACCAAGTGCTTATATCGTATAGTGACCGATAAAAGGGCATTGTAATCCATGACGTCATAAACAAGAATACTTTGTTGCCTAGTGACCGGTGACGTCACACGTGGAGGAGATGACGTTTCTTCTACAGCTTCACGCTATTGTGTTGTCCGTGTTCTGGTTCAGTCTCTCTTTCTTTAGAATGAAAGGTAAGTGCAGATGTACTTTATGAATATACTATTTCTCACCTACGCATCATGTGTTGCTTTTATTCCAGCAAGAGTTGGTCATCGATATTCGACTCTGGATACAAAGGATCGGCCATTCTTTGTAAACTAAATATTTACTGAACAAAAAATGTTAGAGATCATGAATATGTTTTGGTATATTTTTTTGTAATGAAGATTGAGCATATAATTTCATAACAATATCCCCAAAAATATTCATGATCCCTAACTTTTTATGTGATATTTGTTTTTTCTTGTCAAATAGCACGTTATCTAACAAAGTGACAAAGTTGCTTTTTTTATTTGTTTGTTTGGTCCTGCATGCTCGCTGACTTGGTTGATGCATGTCATCCCAATTGTGTGGATCAGTGCTCATAACATCAATCACGGGATTGTGTGGTCCAAACTCGATTATTTACAGATGGCCGTCATATAACTGGAATATTGCTAAGTGCGGCGTTAATCAACAAACAAACAAACAACCAAGCAAACAAACAAAAACAAAAATCACGACCAGGAACCCGTTCCACAGAGCGAACTAGGCGTAGTGTACGTTTGAAAACTGGATTTGACCAAAAAATTACAAACAAGCAAACAAACAAAAACAAAAATCACGACCAGGAACCCGTTCCACAGAGCGAACTAGGCGTAGTGTACGTTTGAAAACTTACAAAAACGTTATCAAAACGTTAGTGATTGTTTGTTTGTTGTATAATGCTGCACTCAGCAATATTCCAGCTATACAAAACGTTACTAGGCTGACAACAGTCGCCGATACGCTGCAAACTTAAGGTCCAAAACATAAGTTGAACGGTGATACCCGTATCAAATACATCACCATCCAATAAGCAATTCTTGCTTAAAACATGATGAAAATTTGTATGAAAAACTTCAAAATTATGACGAATGGCGAGCGGAAACCAAAAAGAATATTTCAAATTGGATTTTTATAAAGCTACCGACTTTAATTTATGAGCCTCGTCTCACTGCTTCAAGTCATACGATTCTCTTTCCAGATAGGATCCAAACAAACACATTTTGTTCCAGGTAATTCAGCAAGTACGGCGAGCAATGTTTACTTTTTATATTATTATCGTTAGAAAATAAAAACAATTAACTCTGAATTTAAAATGATCGATCCTTAAACATATTTTCCTCTTTTTCAGGCATGGAGTGGATCTCTCGTTATAAGGCGGTGTTCGGACTCTTTACCCTACTAGCCATCCTGGTTGCAGTCTACATTTACACAGTTGGGAACGAGGCTACAGCACCGACGTCCTTGACCTTCAGGACTTGGCCTGGACAAAGTAGCCCCCAACATCTATATGATGTCATCATTCAGCGGACCAATAAGACAATGTTTGGGCAGGCACGAGGGGGATATATGTATGACCCACAGGTCAAGGTCACGTCACCCGAAGCATTCGTTCAGCCATCCACAGCAAAGGAACCCATTGTTTCAGAATTCGGTTGGATCAAAAACCTGAATTTGTCCGAAATGGCAGGAACAACCAGTGCCAAAGAGTCAGAAATCAGTGAAGAAAACATGATACTCCAACCTATCAAGGCCAAGATTCATAGACGAATTGCTCAACTTAGTTTGGAGAAGGAAGCCGATACAGACAGCTTCCTGGAACCTCTTCCTGATCTTCCACTGCCAAATAAGAGGAAGTACCTGGTGTACTTGTGTGATCGCAAAACGACTTGTGGGGGATTGGGGGATCGACAAAGGGGGATTATGGGGGTGTTCCTCTTAGCGTTGGTGACACGGCGGAGGTACGGCATCAGAATGTTATCCCCCTGTGAATTGGACAACTTCTTCGCCCCAAATAAAATTAACTGGACAGTGAGCGAGAGTGTCTTAAGGCTCCCGTTTTCAGACCATATAAACGCAATGGATGATGGTGAACTCAAAAAAAGCCTCGTGGAAGGGGACTTCAACGAGAACCATCTGGAAGATGTTGTATTCTTGAGGGATAATATGGACTTTACCAGACCAATAATCCAGCATCCCAAGTACAAAAAGTTACTTCCGGTATGGGCAAGGTCAGGGTCGAAGTCAAAGGTATTTGGTCATGTTTGGAATTTACTGTTTAAACCTTTCGGCAGTATGAAAGTTAAACTTGACAAAGCATTTGAACAAATCAACCAGACGCCTCATAGTAAGCTTGTCTGTGCGCATGTCCGTATTGGGCGAAATCCAACCATTCCTGGAGATCAGTCAAATGTGAATTCTATACAAAGTGTGAGAAAACTGTGGAAATTCCTTCGCGGATACGAAAAAGAAACCATATATTTTATAGCGACGGACGCCGAGAGGGTGCGAGATATGGCGCGACGAGAGTTTGGAAACAAACTTTTGACTGTTGAGGGGAAGATCCGCCATATTGATCGTCAGCGCGATGACCGCGATGCTTGTGATGGATTCGAGACTGCGTTACTCGAACAGCAAATACTGAGTAAATGCGACGTCCTCGTCCTCAGCCAGAGCGGCTTCAGCATGTTCGCCTCTTATATGAGAGGGACCAGTAAAGACTTGTTCATATTTAATGACGGGCAGATAACTCCATTTTCCCTGCCATAAATACCCGTTAGGTTCTGTTATAGTGCTCACTGGGCAATCAACATCGGACATATATTGCTTCCGAATAAGGGCAGATAACTCCATTTGCCCTGCCATAGGGACCCTTGAGTTTGAGTGACTGGAAGTGCAACGTGGAACATACATCGCTTCCGATTAAGGGCAGATAACTCAATTTGTCCAGCCATATTGATACATAAAGATCAACCATTGTGTTCAGTGTCCAGCAGTGCAACATGGGATATATATCGCTTTCAAATAAGGGCAGATAACTCCCATTTGTCCAGCCATATCGACGAACAAAGATAAAGCATTGTGTTTAGTGGCCCGCATTGCAACATGGGATAAATATATCGCTTCCAATAAAGAGCAGACAATTCCATGGATACTACAATTGTCGATTTGGTCATAAATAGATCTCATGGGGTTTATGTTGGCCCTCATTTATCAACATTGCTCAAAGTGTGTTCATCCATCTGCCTGGAGGACAATATAGAGAAAGGACCACCGCGTGGTATGCCGCGTCAAACCTTTATCACCGGCAGCAGTGGAACAGTCAATACAGGAAATCCAATCAAGTTAAAATACAAATAGAACAAGGCTGAAACTATCATATCTTCGTTATCGTTATACCAGTGTCATTGTCCAGATTCTGCTTCAAGGAACGTCTTGCCAAAGACCGTGACTTCATATTTCGTTCATGGGGGACTACGCCCGAGTAATTTGCAGACCTACAACGTTTTATCCGAGTCATTGAATACACATTTTGCGTGTATGCCAACCTTTGTGATTATTATTTTCGTAATTAATACCAGAATTACACAAAAATTCATTTTGGCACAATACAACGTCTAGACTTAGAGACGAATTAGACACTTGGCAGTGGAGCGAATCCTTCTTTAAACCGAGTGTGGAAAAGGCCAAAGAACTTACACTTAAGACTTAAAATCAGAATTTGGCTGATAGTCTTGCAAAGGCCCAAACACTTTCCGATGTAATGGATGTCAACAGTACATTGAAAGGATACACTGTTCCATGTAATGGATGGAAATCGGTATGGAATCATGATATGAATATACACGGTTATACTACGATAATGAAACATTTTGCTATACAAAGACCAGTTCTGAGTATGAGGAATTCAATTCACAGCGTGACGTCATTGACGATGTATGGTGGTACGATTGGTCTCCAGCAAATGATTTTCATTACAAGACAGTGTAAATTTATGACGTGTGCTAGTTGTGTTTGTTAAACTGAGGAAATACAACCAAGTGGATTGCGGTCCAAAGGGGAGACAACTCCAGCTCATTACGACAACGTGTTTTACCCTGACTTTGACGTTGTTTAGCAACACGTTTTACATTGTAACAATATTGATGGACCATTTAGCTCAATGGCGTGAGCAGGTTGACAATGGTTTGCCTGTTGTTGACGTGACTATTTACAGGCGTGATAAAGCTGAAATGAAGTGGAACAAAAACATTGGATCCTCTCAACTATGGAAGTCGCAAGTCTGCTATACACTGCACCATTCTAACTCTCAGGAACTGTCTCAACTAGACAGAACTCAGTATTCAGTCCGAGAATACGGTCTTCCCTTTCATACTTATTCCGTCATCTTCATGCAAAGCCATTAACCAAATGTTTGATGTCCAAATGCGTATGTTCTCACATTGCTCCGATAGACAAGAACAGTGCATTAAGTGTTGTTCATCAAGACATCCTTGTTGATACAGGAAAGCATAACAACCAAAACGTAAAACTGTTGATGCGCAGGGACCGACCATTTAATAATTTTCAATTTATATCGGAAAGGAAATTTAAACAACTAGTATGTTTTTTGTTTTTGTTTTGATTTTGTTTCGATGTTATTTTTTGTTTTTTCGGGGGGGTGGGGTGGGGGGGGGGGGGGGCTTTTTTCTAAATCTGCGGACATTTTTCTTAGATTTTTCGAGATATATTATTATTATTATCAAATGGTCGGCCCCCTTATTACCCTTTTGCATGAATGTATCGTTATGCTGACATGACTGTATGATTTGTATATATATGAAGTGGTATCTTTTGACATGTCGTTCAACACATTTCATATTAGGCCAGTATAGACACGTGTTCTTCGGACTCGCCTCATGGCAACTTTATTTCAATTCTTTTTCGGATTTTGGGATGGGGGGAGGGGGGTAAATCAGTGATATCAAATATGTGGTCTCTAAGCAGTTTATGTGATATTTATATCTGTTACAAAAGCAATAATCCAAAAGTAAAAGTTGTCATTTGAAACGAAGAAATAAAATTGTCCAAGAATCCGAAGAACAAACAACGAACATGTTATGCTGTTAAAATATTTTGAATGTTCAATACAGTCGAGGGGGCCCATGCATCAGTCATTGAGTGAGTTGCGTCCATTAAATGTGCCAGGATTCGCTGATCATGGATTTTGAACCCGTAACCATGGCAAACGTCCTGCATCACTTCGGGTCACCTCCCACATTAACCTGACACGGCGTGATGTAACTGGAATAATGTTCAAACCGGCGTTAAACCAAACTCACTCCCTTCTCACGTCTTAGGGATTTATACCAACTTGGTCTGATTGACTGTATCCAAAGATGCATGATTGATAGTATGATTGACATAGTGATTTTGTAGCTGTGTATAATGACACATACAATCAAAACCTGCCCCCACAGGAGATATTGCTTGTGTGAGCTCAAACAATATCTCCTTGGAGATGGTGTTGCCTGACCTCTGATTCTTTGATTGGCACATGCGTTAGCTAAAGGTTTAAATGTTCAAGTCACTTGTCATTCTATTTTAGGGTATTTCGCGACAGCATAAACTCCTGACCATTAACCAATTTACAATTTCAACAAAAGAAAGTCAGTTCGTTCATTTTATATTCTGAATTTTAAAAAACACATGTAAAGGCAATATTCAGGTAGTGGATTCTAGCAAATCCGCTACATAAGATATCTAGGCCGTAATAGTGTCAAATTAAAAGCGCATTTGATATTTCTTT
Source organism: Haliotis cracherodii (assembly GCF_022045235.1). NCBI lineage: Eukaryota > Metazoa > Mollusca > Gastropoda > Lepetellida > Haliotidae > Haliotis > Haliotis cracherodii. The sequence goes on from NW_027266269.1 coordinate 20,750,821, forward strand.
GCGAGGTGATGCGCCTTCATAATTTCAAGAAGGTCAGAAGGGTCAACGTGGTCATCAAATTAATACATGTTTTCGTACTTAGTGATTGAAAATGCAATTGGACGATGAATAGAATCTCTACCCCGTGTCTTTTGATATCAAATATATCAACATTGGTCGTAAAAGGTTGAACGCCTGCATTTTAGGTCAAATGGGGTTTAACGTCCAGTGTTGCGCGTGCGTGCGTGCGTGTGTGTGCGTATGTGCGTGTGTGCGTGTGTGTGCGTGCGTGCGTGTGGCTGCTTTAACTAGCCCCGACTAATCCCGGTTTTATAGTGCTAGCCCACTGAGTCACCATGCCGCAGTTTAACAGGAATACCCTACTCAGACACAGTACGCTGCCTCCGAGCCGACCAGTCCTTATTTTATCACCTATGCCGAGCGCTACGCAGGGGAACATTAAGTATTTTGGTATGACTCGGCCAGGGTTCGAACCCCGAACTTCCGCTCATCAAGCTGATGAACTATCCACTACACCGCGGAGGCAAACGTAATGTATTTGAACTAGGAGAGATCCTTATATCATGACGTTCGATAAATTACAATAATTTTTTATTATTATTCTTTAATCAACTTCTTTGGCCATACCTCTCTCATGGGGGATTGCTTATAGGAGCCCTGGAAATAATCGGGATTCAAGATCATATGTTTAAGATGTTGCCCACTGTAAATACTCAATGTCCTAATCATTTGGAGCGTAAATCTGTCATCACAGACCGATTAGTTATTTTTTGATAGCACCGAATTGGCCAAGATTGTGAGTTCTTGCATAGAACGTGACGGTTGCCATGGAAACACGACAGCTGATAGGAAATGGTTTCATTCATGCACATACGCCTTCCCCCAAAAATGACATCAACACGGAATTTTAGACTTCAAGGACATGTTTGGAAAATTCAGTTTTACCCCATTTATATTACATTCAAACTGCGTCGCTGTGATGGATTTGTTTTTAAAGTTTTAAACATGTTCTCGAAACGCTGGAAAAATAATTTGTCCTCATGTTTTACACTTAAGTGAGTGAGTGAGTTATATTTAAAGTCACATCGGCAATATTGCAGCCATATCGTGACTTTACTCTTAAGTAAACCATTAACTGTATATACTTGATGTCCTGAAAAAAATGAGTTGTGAGTTAGAATTGCCTCTCTCTCTCTCTCTCCCTCTCTCTCTCTCTCTCTCTCTCACTCTCTCTCTCTCTCTCTTTCTCTCTCTCTCTCCTTCCCTCCCTCTCTCTCTCTCTCTCTCTCCCTCTCTCTCAATGTAATCGCGAAACGTGGCATCCATTGTGATGTGACTAAACCGGATAGGTTCCCCAACGGATGCAATTTGAACCCCTGATTATTATGGAAGCTTGCGTGTGCATTAGATGGACACTGTCCCAAAAAATGTTCTCTGATACATGGTGAATTGGAAATGTAATGCTTATTTGGGTTTCATCTCTCTCTCTCTCTCTCTCTCTCTCTCTCTCTCTCTCTCTCTCTCTCTCTCTCTCTCTCTCTCGCTCTCCCTCTCTCTCTCTCTCGCTCTCTCTCTCTCTCTCTCTCTCTCTCTCTCTCTCGCTCTCTCTCTCTCTCGCTCTCTCTCTCTCACACACACACACACACACACACACATACACGCATATAAGTGAAATGATCTTAAACGCTACGTCAAACCCAGTTTCTCCTCACATCACCCAATAACATAAATATAAACCTCTTTTCCTCTAAAGATATTTTAGTGGTTTCCTTGTTTATTTGTATGCAACATAGGATATTTATGCAGGAACATTCGAAAAATATATATTCAGGGGTATGTAAATATTGGCTGCGAAAGCTACATTTCAATAATGGGTAAAGAAATAACAGCAGGATTGGGCGTGGAGTATTTTTATTTAACCACCGAGCATCGGGCCGGTCACAGTCGTGATTACATATAGACATTTTCGTAAACTTATTTTCATAAAAAACACATGTTCTGGTGTGTTTTTTAAAACGCTCCACCAAAACTCATTTCCGCCCAGTCATGCATGTGCTGGCTTTGTTAAAAAAAGGCGTCTGATGCGAGGATTGGACTGTATCATTCAGAGGGGTGTCAGGATGAAGTCATTTTACATTAAACGGAGTCCCTGGTGCCGTTGCACAAAACAACCTCAGTCTTAAGACTGCTGTAAGTCTATGTTAAGGTATGGCAGTTGTTGTTTGTTGTTTGTTGTTGTTTAACGCCGCACTCAGCAATATTTCAGCTATATGACGGCGGTCTGTAAATAATCGAGCATCGATCCACGCAATTGGGATCGATGACATGCATCAACCAAGTCAGCGAGCCTGACCACCCGATCCCGTTAGTCGCCTTTTACGACAAGCATAGTCACCTTTTACGGCAAGCATGGGTTGCTGAAGACCTATTCTACCCCGGAATCTTCACAGGTCATTAACGACCGAGTATGGCAGTTACGATCGCTTAAGCTCTAATATCGCTTTGTATAACGACACTCAGTGCTCCTTTTTTAGTCCAGGTCTGGACGTTATAAGTAGTGCCCGGGGTAACCAGTGCCTGCTGGATTGAAGTTTGTTCTATAGCAATCGTTGATGTGTAGAGTTGCGTCCCTTAGACGTGATTATTGTGGGTTCGAATCCCAGTTCGCCCTGAAGATATTTCTCGGTTTGTCAGCACCACACCCTTACGCGTGGGTTTCACCAAAGTGGTTAACGTCAAAGACCTGTATCACCTCAGGCTTTATTCCTACAGCAATGTCACCCGCCGTGTTATAACTGAAATATTGTTGAAAGCGGCGCTAAACCCAGCTCACTCACTAACCATTGTGAAGATGTAAAGTGTATATATAAAGTGCATCTCTCAGATGTATATTTGCTTTTAGTTTCATTTTGTTATATTACTTTCAACATTTCTTCACCAGTTCACGTCAGCATGTGCCATATGTTTGGGGAGCGTCTCAAAATGTTAGCGTGCATTTAAATATGTCTGTGCTGAAATATATATGGTTTTGAATAAAAGATGTATATGTGCTCTTGACGATCAGTTCACTGTTATTATCAGTGAATGCCAAATGTTTAGGGAGCGTCTCAAAATGTTAGCGTGCATTTAAATATGTTTGTACTGAAACACGTATGGTTTTGAATAAAAGATGTATATATGCTCTTGACGATCAGTTCACTGTTATTATCAGTGAATGCCAAATGTTTAGGGAGCGTCTCAAAATGTTAGCGTGCATTTAAATATGTTTGTACTGAAACACGTATGGTTTTGAATAAAAGATGTATATGTGCTCATGACGATCAGTTCACTGTTATTATCAGTGAATGCCAAATGTTTAGGGAGCGTCTCAAAATGTTAGCGTGCATTTAAATATGTTTGTACTGAAACACGTATGGTTTTGAATAAAAGATGTATATGTGCTCATGACGATCAGTTCACTGTTATTATCAGTGAATGCCAAATGTTTAGGGAGCGTCTCAAAATGTTAGCGTGCATTTAAATATGTTTGTACTGAAACACGTATGGTTTTGAATAAAAGATGTATATGTGCTCATGACGATCAGTTCACTGTTATTATCAGTGAATGCCAAATGTTTAGGGAGCGTCTCAAAATGTTAGCGTGCATTTAAATATGTTTGTACTGAAACACGTATGGTTTTGAATAAAAGATGTATATGTGCTCTTGACGATCAGTTCACTGTTATTATCAGTGAATGCCAAATGTTTAGGGAGCGTCTCAAAATGTTAGCGTGCATTTAAATATGTTTGTACTGAAACACGTATGGTTTTTAATAAAAGATGTATATGTGCTCATGACGATCAGTTCACTGTTATTATCAGTGAATGCCAAATGTTTAGGGAGCGTCTCCAAATGTTAGCGTGCATTTAAATATGTTTGTGCTGAAATACATATGGTTTTGAATAAAAGATGTATATGTGCTCATGACGATCAGTTCACTGTTATTATCAGTGAATGCCAAATGTTTAGGGAGCGTCTCAAAATGCTAACGTACTTTTAGTAAGTGTGTTAATGTTTTAGACATGAATTTAAACCTGAACATCTGTGTTATCGTCCTGTGTGTTCGGCACATATCACTCTTGTTTTTATCAATGCAAAATAAATATAGTATATTATTTCTGATAACTGCGGACTATTTTTGTTTGTTTAACGAGAATAACGCGGCGGGGGTGACACCGCGGATGCAGGAAAGTGATAACGGCCGGGTGATGACGTACTCATCCTTTGGTATCCCCCACGCCCCAAGCCCCACGCCCCACGCCCCGTGCACTCAGCAATATTTCAGCTATATGACGGCGGTCTGTTAATAATCGAGTCTGGACCAGCCAATCCAGTGATTGACGTCATGAAAATCGATCTTCATAATAGGGATACGATGACATGCATCAACCAAGTCAGTGAATCTAACCACCCGATCCCGTCAGTCGCCTCTTACGACAAGCATGGGAAGACCAGTTATAACCCGGAATCTTCACGGGACTGTGGAGAATGAGAGAGTGAATGAGTTCGGTTTAACGCCGCTTTGAAAGGTGCTGTTGTGAAAACACCCAACATGGTGTCGGTCGAAGCAGTATACCACTTTGATAAAACCCGCGAGCATATTCGTAGATAAAGCGCAGAAAGACCAAGGATCGAGATCGTGCAAATCTGGAATTCCAACACATTAACAGCGGATCCTGGCTCAAGTAAGGTATGCAACTTTACCTATTAGTAAAGCTGAGCACCTCCGAACACCAAACGACACATCTGGTCGATCACAAATCACTTAATTTCGTTAATCCGACATACTCGTTAATCCGACACAATCATGTGCAACCAACGATGTCGGATTAACGAGACTTGACTGTAGTTGGTTGGTTGTTTTACGCCGCACGCAGCAATATTCCAGCTATATGACAGCGGTCTGTAAATAATCGAGTCTGGACCAGACAATCCAGTGATTAATATCATGAGCATCGATCCACGCAATTGGGATCGATGACATGCATCAACCAAGTCAGCGAGCCTGACCACCCGATCCCGTTAGTCACCTCTTACGACAAGCATAGCCCCCTTTAACGGCAAGCATAGGTTGCTGAAGACCTATTCTACCCCGGATCTTCAGGGGTCAGTAACATACTGGCTGTATGACGGTAGCTTGAAGGTTGTATGTATTTCTCAGACGTACGTACCAGAGGTTGATAGTAAGAGCAGCGACCCACAACGTCGGAGGACTGTGACCCGAAATACCAACAATGATGTAGCATAAGAATACATCGGGCGGTCGGGTAGCCTAGTGGTTAGGAGTTCGCTCGTCACGCCGAAGCCCAGGGTTTGATTCCCCACATGGGTACAATGTGTGAAGCACATTTTTGGTGTTGCCCGCCGTGTTATTGCTGGAATATTGCTAAAAGCGGCGTAAAACCGTTCTCACTTCCTCATAACGATAAATCAAGTTGAAATCCACAACTCAAACATTAAGAGCCGAATATATCCGAGCCTCGTTTATTAGCAGGTTTGCGTTCAATATAGAACTACAGTTCGTGCACTTTTTCACGTGTTTTATTATACATGAGCTTCACATGAACCAGCTTCACTTAGTGACGGCCCACCTGATAATCTGAGGGGCCTGGGAGATTTTACGGGAGGAAATACAGGAAACTAACAACTTTGCCCACAGGTTTTTGAAAACAATTTAATTATTCTCTAGGAATGCTGGAGGTGAGGTTAAGTCCTAGTCCGGACTGATGCCGATTTATAGTGCTAGCTCACTGAGATACCATGCCGCAGTTTAACATGAATACCCCACTCAGTATACTGGCTCCGAGCCGACCAGTCCTTGTTTTAGCCCCTTAATGCCGAGCGCCAGACAGGGTAACAATAAGTACCATCTTCTAACGTCTTTTGGTATGAAGCGGCCCCGGACCTTCCGCTCTCCGGGCAGAAGCTCTACCACAAGACCACGGAGGTGGTCTAGAAATGCTGTAAATATGTTCGGCGGCTTTTATTGCGTGAGTGAGTGAGTTGGGTTTAACGCCGCTTTGAACAGTATTCCAGTTATATCACATCGTGCCAGTTTGATGTGGGAGAAAAGCCCGAAGTGATGAACAGTGATACAGGTCTTTGACCTTTACCAGTTCGGTGAAACCCACGAGCACCCCATCCACCCTGAATAACTAATGGTCCATCCCACACTATCCAGAGCATGTGCGGTGTTTCCACTGACGGACAGGCAGTCTGGTGCGCCGGTATGATCATAATTATAACACTAAGTACAAGATAAACACGGTAATGCACAGTTAACAACATCCACACATATGCACAGGGCATTTGGTACAAAAGGGATACGTGAGAATTTTGTAGCAAGGGTGCTCTATCTTGGAACGTGTGTTTTGTATTAGGGCGGTAGGTGTAATATGTATTTAGAACGGTATAATCTTGAGTGTATGTTTAAAATTTGACATCCGTTTCATTAATGTAAGCAGAAAATGTCCATTAATTAATTAAGTAATTAAAATGCACCGTTAATATGTGTGTTAATAGTTAGTTAGTGACTGGCTATTTTGATTTTCCGAGGGAACACAGAGAAATGCAAAAATAAGTTCCTCTTATCCAGCCATTTTATAGTTCTGTGATACTGCTTGTGTGAAGCAGGGCAGTGAGTGAGGAACACACCTCACTGACATGCTGACAGTTTTATTGCAAAACAAGATTCTTCTAGAGAAAACCGCGAAGATTCGGGTTAGAATTTGTCTTCAGCAACCTATGCTTATCGTGGGTGACTAACCGGATCGGGTGGTCAGGCTCGCATGTCACCGTATCCTAACTGCATAGATCGATGCTCCTGATGTCAATCACTCGATTGTCTGGTCCAGACTATATCATTAACAGACAGCTACAGTATTGCTGAGTGCGGTGTTAAACAACAAATAAACAAGACAGAGACAGTTTCTCCGAACTGCACTGGAGTGTGATGTAAAACCTCATCTGTCTGGAGGGACGGTCGGGTAGCCTAGTGGTTAAAGCGTTGGCTCGTCACGCCGAAGACCCGGGTTCGATTCCCGACATGGGTACAATGTATGAAGCCCATTTCTGGTGTCCCCCGCCGTGATATTGCTGGAATATTGCTAAAAGCGGCGTAAAACCATACTCACTCACTCACTCACTCATCTGTCCGGACGCCACGCATTCCTGGCGATATACTTGGGGAACATGTATATGTCTAGAGTCAAACAATTTGTAAAATTACTGATTCGCTCAGTCACTTTAAACAGTTCAGTTATTTGACTGAAACATATAACCAAGCAAAGGGACATTACCAGGTGTTTATGACTCGTTAATCCGGACATTTGTTTATCATGACTATTTCTCAGGGAACACTAACGTCTGGGTGAATGAGAGAAGGAATTTATCTATGCCAACTGCACCTCTTTCACCTGACTGACTGTTTCTTGTTTAACGCCGCACTCAGCAATATTCCAGCTATATGACGGCGGACTGTAAATAATCGAGTCCGGACCAGACAGTGATTGACACCATGAACATAGATCCATGCCATTGGGATACGATGACATGCATCAACAAAGTCAGCGAGTCTGTCCACCCGATCCCGTTAGTCGCCTCTTACGACAAGCATAGTCGCCTATTTGGGCAAGCATGGGTTGCTGAAGACCTATTCTACCCCGGATCTTCACGGGTCTCTTACACCTGATAAAGAAGTAAGCATATACCCCGGAACGTTGAAGTCATACTGAAAAAGTTGACATAAATTCCCTCGCTTAGAAGACAGACATAAATTCTATCTCTGAAGTGTATCAATTCTACATGCCACTCAGATATTATTCACTAGGTCTTGGTCACTGGATAGGCAGGTATAAATCATCTTCCCGAGGCAAGAGATTTAGCTGACTATAAAAGTCAAGTTTCCACCCTTGCCGAACTAGGCTGGTATTATGGAGTTACATTTTGGCTGGACTAACGAGTCTATGCATAGTCCAATCAAAATCGCGCACCGAAATCGAAATCCGGTTCGTAAAGTGTCGTGCAGATTTCGGTCGACTGCAGGATTTGCAAAGCATGTGCACCGCTAACTCGTTGTCAACAGATATTTTCTAAATCTTTTCATGCTTTTAATCAAGGTGCTCACGTGATTTGATTCACTTCGCGATGTAAGACTCGTTTTATCACAATATAGATCTTGATTATCTATCAGATCGTCTTGACTGGGTGCCACCGTTTTGTTTGAAGCAAATGCAAGTGATACGAGAGGTTGAATCTGATTGGTCAATAGGAGAGGCATGGAAAGGTCATAACTCGTAATAGCCACTGGTGGCGCTACGATCGAGCCCAGGAATTCCAGCCTAGTTCGGCAAGGGTGGAAACTGGACTTTTAAAGTCAGTTAACTCTCTTACCTCGGGAAGATGGGTATAAATAGTCTGGAAGATAATTTAAGGTACCGACGTTTACTACAATATCTGAAAAACTATTGGACCTACTCCAGTCAAAGTTGGTATGAGATTATTAAACAGTCATACATAACATTACATTTAAAGACAATCGGTCCACGAAAAGAAAATCTGCCTGTTTAGCTATCACTATATTTCATCAACAACCAGACCTGTTCGTCACGGGTGGAACGAGCATTCATTGTAACATCCATCTGCATAATGCTACCCCTGCGTCACAGGGCCATATGACGCAGTTGAACCAATCAAATCAACTCGAAAGGGTGCACGGGTGACGTAATATATACATGGACGTGATATAGAGATTGACGTGATATATACATGCACGTGATATAGAGATTGACGTGATATTTACATTTATCATAGAATGGGTTGGTTTCTAGGCAGGATAAAGTCAACGGATAAAAAAGATATCCGTTGGGGTCATATGCGGATAGAGATGCAAATATCAAAGGTCAAGTAGGACTACTTTCACTGTTTATAAACAAACATGGCGTCGCCCGCGTCATTCGGCGATCAAGTCAGAATTAACCATCGGGAATCTGCATAAACTACAGGGATAATTGCTATCATTATCAAAAAACAGTCTAATATACTGAAAATCAGTGTCTATCTGTGACGAAGCTAAGGCATTTTATAAGTTTTGGAGATATAAATTTCGAAATAATTTTGCGAGGGCACGAGGCCTAGCCAAGCGGGATCAGTAGCCATATCTGTGCTTGTAGAGTATTATAGCTAAAATGGATAGAATTATCATTAAACCGCCCGCATGTTATCAGAAATGAGCGGGCCACTGTAACTTGATAATGCCCTCATATTGCTTGACGACGGGCCATTATCATGTCCGTTGTTAGGTGACGTCATAGGATAATGATAGGTGACGTCACGTTCAATAGTGACGTCATCTGGTTTGTTCTATGACGTTTCCATATTTGTAAAAGTGGATCAGTGACATTCGTGTTGATTGCAGTAAATGTTTCAAAACCGATATTGTTGTTTCTATTTATTTGATAACAAATTCCATCCATTTTAGCTATAATAACGGTAACGCTATTTTCCAGGGCATTGTCATTTGCAGAAGCCCGAGGTCTTTCATTAACTGCCCGACATGGGGGTCGGTGTGGTGTTGGAGAGGAAAGGGGTGTGTGTTTTTGTTCTCTTTAACTATGCCATAAACCTAATTTCCAAAGTTTCAACATGACATCATACACTCTCTTGTCGAAAAATATATTTTGAAGCAACTTGCAAATTTGATATAATGCCCTGAAAAATAGCGTTCCCCTTACACTAGACCTCGGCTTGAAACCTTCTCCTCAAATCAAAATAGTTGGATTTTGCCGAAATATGTTTGAATTGTTACCTTGTTTCGTTTTGTCGCTGTGTGTACATCTGACTACATTTCTTAACATTATGACAGGACAGACCGACTGTCAACAACGTCTGACCGTGGCCGTGACGTCTCATAGACTAGGGCTAGAGTAGCTTCCCTTTGACAAAGGGCAGTTATTCTAGCGGGCAGACCGATAGGTTGCCACGAAAGGCAATTAAAAACAACTGTTGTTTTGCGTATATGTTGCCACTATATAAGGAACAGATTTCAGTTGGAACTATATTGGCTACTGTCATTGTCCGACTGACACATCACTTACCCTGTGACGTAATAAATATTAATGCGCGCATTCAAGGAAAACTCGCAATGTTTCGGTAATGTTTGTGAGAGAGGGAAAGCGATTTCAAAGCACAGAATTAAAGAATGGCATTATATGATAAAGAGGTTATCACGCTTGTGTGTTTGGGGATGGTAAATATCCTGTATTAGGAATAAACACTATGTAACCTCTATGGACGTGATATATACGTTGACGTGATATATACATGAACGTTATACATAGGTTGACGTGATATATACATGGACGTGATATATACGTTGACGTGATATATACATGGACGTGGTATATACGTTGACGAGATATGTACATGGACGTGATATATACGTTGACGTGATATGTACATGGACGTTATATATAGGTTGACGAGATATGTACATGGACGTGATATATACGTTGACGTGATATATACATGAACGTTATATATACATTGACGTGATATATACATGAACGTTATATATACGTTGACGTGATATATACATGGACGTGGTATATACGTTGACGAGATATATACATGGGCGTGATATATACGTTGACGTGATACATACATGGACGTTATATATATACATGCAGAAAAGTTAAGCGCCACCTACCATATTTGTGAGCTGTTACTTTTGGCACTCAATGATGACTATTATGACGAGATGTACGATTGTTATAAGCCGTATATGTAAAACTCATGTGATGCAAAAGTTGTCCCAAAGCAAGTTTATCTAGTGTTCCAAAAGAGTATGAGCAGAAAGAAATTTTACCAAAGACCAGATATTGAAGGATTAGAAAACATTGAAAAACTTTTTTTGTCATGAAACTGTAATGATATCAGCAGACCATATCAGGTGTCACATAGACACCCTAGGTAGTGCAGAGTCTATTGCAAGACAGAAACGTCAGTGACGTGTGTATGATCCACGGACATTGCCCACAGCTTCAACCCTACGCCTCATACTCATTACAAGTCGTTGAATGCTTCCCTGAGGCAAACGGATCCATTCTTAATGAAGTGCGGCTTCAAGTCCAGCGAGATTTTGAACTGGGGGATCACCATGTCTGATTTTCCGGCCAAGAATGTCCCAGAGATACTCAATCGGATTAAGATCCGGACTACAGGCCGGCCAAGGAAGAGTTGCAATAGCTTCTTGACGCAAATAAGCCAAAACTGCCCGAGATCTGTGTGGTCTAGCATTGTCGTCCATGTAAACAGGTCCTGTCTGAAGAGGATGGTTGTCAAAAGGAGGGACTACCACTGGACGAAGAACGGCATCTTGGTATTGTTGGCCATTCAGGTTTCCACGAATTGTCACCAGCGGAAGTTTTCAGGCGAAGGAAACACAACCCCATATCATGACAGACCCCCCGCCACATGTTAAGGTCTTCTGGATGTTCCTTGGTGCAAAACGAGTGTTACGTTGCGTCCAAACACGTATTCGACCATCAACAGTTCGTAGCAGCATTCGACAATCGTCAGACCAATGAATCCTTCTCCAGTTGGCCAAGTTCCATCGACTACGGGCACGACACCATATCAGACGATTCCGCATGTGCCTCTCAGTCAGTTGAGGACGTTTAACCAGCCGCTCTGAGGCGACGCCTTACGGTCATCGTCGAGAGTCTCTGATGGGTAATCCACTGCAGTCTTAAATCTGTTGAAGTGGCAAATGGATTTCGTCTGACTATCCTGAAAAGACGTCTATCCTCTCTGTTAGAGGTCTTTCTTGGCCTACCAGAGCTATGCCTGTCATTGACATCATTGGTTTGACCATGTTTGACAATCAAACGAGTGATAACACTGTGATGACGACCCATTTGTCTTGCAATGGCCCTGCATGACATGCCAGCATTTTTCATGCCTATCACTTGCCATCTTTCAGCGTTCGTTAACTATCTCCTCACCATGGCTGATTTTCAACCTCTATTGGAAGGGGAATCTCACACAGGAGCAAAATGCAACCACGTGTCTGAAACTTGAATTTCACTATTTATAGGGTAGGTATCCTTGTGGTATCTGGACAGATTTGGCTTCATGAAACTATGGAAGCCTAATTCAGTCATACATCATCATATTTCGTGTTTCTGATTCCCACACGTGAGTGAGTGAGTGAGTGAGTTTGATTTTACGCCGCTTTTAGCAATATTCCAGCAAACCAGGGTCTTCAGCGTGACGAGCGAACGCTTTAACCACCAGGCTACCCGACCCCCCATGAATATGGTGGCGCTTAATTTTTGTGCATTTGTATACGTTGACGTGATATATACATAGGAGTGATATATACGTTGACGTGATACATACATGGACGTTATATATATATATATATATATTTATACGTTGACGTGATACATACATGGGAGTGATATATGCATGTGACACCAGACACTGACGTGGCAGTGCCTATTTAAGGCATTGAAGCGTCCGTAAAATACCTTCTATTTTAAAGTTTCCTGTGGCATTATAAAGAGATGTCAAATTATCGTCAAATGGGACAGCCGATTTAATAAACAGGTATCAGCAGAGAAATCCCTTCGACAAACAGTCACCAGCTGAGCAACCAATCAAAATATACATACTTTAGTAGATCAGCCATTCAACAAACACATACAAGCAGAACAGTCCATCTTATAAACAGACACCGGCAGAGGAACCCACCAAAAAAAGGGCTAGCAGAATAATTTATTGAATAAATGTGTTTCATCAGATACCAGTGCTTCTAAATATAAAGTCAACATCATATTAGCAGGTCAGTCATTTGATATACAAATACCAACACAGCAACTCATTCAATAAACAAATTTTGACATATCGCCCATTTAATAAACAGATAAAAGCACAGCTGCCAATTCGCTAAACAGACCACGGTAGGGCCAGCATTCAATAAACATGTACTCGCAGAGCAACCCTGTAAAAACAGACAGAAAGAATACGTTACGGTCCCTTCAATGTAACACAAAAAACGTTTCTTTATCAAGGTTAAACTTCGGTTTCACTTGTCTGGCTTAGAGGTGTTTCTGAAATAACAATGCCCGGTTTCGTGATGTTTCCGGACTAAAGCTGTCTGGTTTAGTGTTGTTTCCGGACTAAAGCTGTTTGGTTTAGTGTTGTTTCCGGAGTAAAGCTCTCTGGTTTAGTGATGTCTCGGGACTAAAGCTGTCTGGTTTAGTGTTGTTTCTAGACTAAAGCTGTCAGGTTTAGTATTGTTTCCGGACTAAAGCTGTCTGGTTTAGTATTGTTTCCGGACTAAAGCTCTATGGTTTAGTGTTGTCTCGGGACTTAAGCTGTCTGGTTTAGTGTTGTGTCTAGACTAAAGCTGTCTAATTTAGTGTTGTTTCCAGACTAAAGCTATCTGGTTTGGTGTTGTTTCCAGACTAAAGCTGTCTGTTTTAGTGTTGTTTCTAGACTAAAGCTGTCTGGTTTAGTGTTGTTTCCAGACTTAAACTGTCAGGTTTAGGGTTGTTTCCGGACTAAAGGTCTCATTTAATGGGGGTCGGTGTGGGGTTGGAGGGGAAAGGGGTGTGTGTTTTTGTTCTCTTTAACTATGCCATAAACCTAATTTCCAAAGTTTCAATATGACACCATACACGCACTCTCTTGTTGAAAAATATATTTTGAAGCAACTTTCAAATTTTAAAAGTCTTAAAAGATCAATTTATAGGTTAAGTTCAGCTCGCGAAAAATGGGAAATGCAAATTCCGAGATGAATATCGGCTAACGAGGACAAGTTGGTGAATAGCTTTGATGTAATCTATAATCAAGTGTGGCATGTGTCAAGATTGACGCCAGGGTAACTCGTCGTGTTGTGGCGTGGGAAATAGCTACAACAGCTTCTGTCAAGACTCGTGCGAGGTCAATACAGAACATTGCGCACTCGGATCCTCTCGGTTTGTTCCGGTACGCTCGTGTTAAATCGGACAGCACTTGCGTAGTAATACAACACGTAGAGATACTTGATGTGGTCTGAGTACACCCAAATCCTTCCGCTAATAGACCGCTGATTATTTCCAAAGGCTTTGGTATGTGGTAATTGCGATGTGTTTTCTGATTTGGTAAACGTATACCCCATGCTGAAACTGTTTACATGAGTTAGTAAGTAGTAGTAGTGGATCTTTAAAAATAACATTATTGTATTTTGTTTTGGATGTAAACGAGCGTGTGTGTCAGGCACAAACGTTTGGTCGGTTGTTTGTTGTTTAACGCCGCACTGAGCAATTTTCCAACTATATGACGTCTGTCTGTAAATAATCGAGTCTGGACCAGACAATCCAGTGATTGACATCATGAGCATCGATCTGAGCACCTGGGATACGATGACATGCAATACACCAAGACAGCGGCTTTGACCACCCGATCCCCATCTGAGTTGTGTTTAATCCTAATCCCCCAATGGGGCGGTCGGGTAGCCTAGTGGTTAAAGCGTTCGGGCGTCACGCCGAGGACCCGGGTTCGATTCCCGACATGGGTACAATGTGTGAAGCCCATTTCTGGTGTCCCCCGTCGTGATATTGCTGGAATATTGCTAAAAGCGGCGTAAAACCATATTCACTCACTCACTAATCCCCCAGTGGACAGTCCGAGGTCCTAGCTGTGTCTTGGAGTTACACTCCCGGTTACGTTTATATAATTCATAAATAATTAATAGAGAATGTTTTATTTGTGCACGGAAACATAATTGTATAAGTAAACTGTTAATTAAATTATTCTTGTGTTTATTGAAATTCCTGCATTCTGATTAACTGAACTGGTCACGTGTTATTGCATTCATTTCCAAATGAATGTAAAAAAAAAATTAAAATCTTAGCCACGCCCACCGAGGCGGACAACTTTTATTACTACGGAATGTCAATATTACAGTCGAGGGAATTCCCTTTCTGCTCACGTGTATCGTCATGCATAGTCATTGTCCAGGGAACAATGGTCCGAGAACCGCTCGCCTTGAGCGTTCTGAAGATCTCTGCTAGTGGTCATAAACCTGTCACCGGGAGGCCTTATCTTTGCTTGTATTATCCACTTGTTGATACCTCTGTGACTTTGTTTTTAGAATGACCACATCTGGGTTGTAATTGAATTGGAGTGGGGATGGGGATTTGAGTGGGGGGGGGAGTTTAGTGGGAGGCAGAGATGGGGGGGGGGGGGGGGGGGGGGGCGGTTAATGGAATTTATTTGGGAAGGGTTGGACAGAGCAGAACTGAACTGCGTTGCATGTGTCACCCACGGAGGCTGACTGATCTCTTTGTTGCATCTCTGTGTATGTGTGCTCGCGGTGTATTTTGTACAGCATTTTCTCCGAATGAAGTTTTAAACACTGAAAAATAACTGTCCAGCGGACAAAGGTAAGTCAACGTCTTTCTTACAATATTATACACTAAGTCATAGTGATTGTTTTGATTACCAAGGATATAGCATACGCGTTTATGTAAAGAATATTAAGTGAATGAATATCGAATAGCTAGGGTTTGTAAAGATACTTGTTAACAATACTGAATAATAGTGACATCAGGCACATTTTTGTGTAGGCATTTTATGTTAATGAATATCGAATGGCAAGCGTTTGAAAACATATTTGTTAACAATACTGAATCATAGCTACAGCAGACACATTTATGCTAATGACTATCGAATGGCTAGCGTTTGAAAACATATTTGTTAACAATACTGAATCATAGTTACAGCAGACACATTTATGTTAAAGTATCGAATGACTAGCGTTTGAAAAGATACTTGTTAACAATACTGAATTATAGTTACAGGAGACATATTTATGTTAATGATTATCGAATGGCTAGCGTTTGAAAAGATACTTGTTAACAATACTGAATAATAGTGACATCAGGCACATTTTTGTGTAGGCATTTTATGTTAATGAATATCGAATGGCAAGCGTTTGAAAACATATTTGTTAACGATACTGAATCATAGCTACAGCAGACACATTTATGCTAATGACTATCGAATGGCTAGCGTTTGAAAACATATTTGTTAACAATACTGAATCATAGTTACAGCAGACACATTTATGCTAATGAATATCGAATGGCTAACGTTTGAAAACATATTTGTTAACAATACTGAATCATAGTTACAGCAGACACATTTATGTTAAAGTATCGAATGACTAGCGTTTGAAAAGATACTTGTTAACAATACTGAATTATAGTTACAGGAGACATATTTATGTTAATGATTATCGAATGGCTAGCGTTTGAAAAGATACTTGTTAACAATACTGAATCATAGTTACAGCAGACACATTTATGTTAATGAATATCGAATGGCTAGCGTTTGAAAAGATACTTGTTAACAATACTGAATCATAGTTACAGCAGACACATTTATGTTAATGAATATCGAATGGCTAGCGTTTGAAAAGATACTTGTTAACAATACTGAATCATAGTTACAGCAGACACATTTATGTGTAGATACTTTATGTAAATGAATATCGAATAGATAGAGTTTGTACAGATTCTACGGTTTGATAATTAAGATTACCATTTTGGTAGGTTAAGGTTCACAATTAACAGATACCAACATGTTCTTATATTGACACATGCAAACATATATATCTTCTGTGCATGTTGGTAACGCAAATAGCGTAGGATTTCATATGTTCTAATCTATTCAATTTCAGATGTTCATGTGGAATGGAAGGAACCTTTCATTACATAACAGATGAAAATAAAAATAACTGGATAACGGTAGAAGATTTCCTTTCCTATTTGCGAAACAAAACAATCATCAAATGATCGAATAAAAGAAATAAAGAAGTATAATGTCCTGATTCAGATAAGTACACATCCAAACAGAACAAGAAAAAACAGTAATGGATCTGTGACTCATGGAAGTACTTTCTCTGCTTTGAAATATATATTCTGTCACTGAGATGATTTCAACAGCTGTAAAGATTTAGCAGAGAACGTTCATAAAAACATATTTCGGAAAGACAAGACAAGGACAATTCATGAGCTATATTCAAAACCTACACACTCTCACATTAGGAAATACTTTTCTAATTCAGCTTAGTTCAGTTTAGATCAATCTGAACTCATTTTTCTCCAAAAGGAATATCAACAACATTTTTCCGAAAAAGATTGGGAATTAATATGTCTGTTTGAATATCATTTTATGAAAGATGTACGATATGAAACAGTAAACTTTGAGGACAGCATTATAAAACGATGGGAGTTCTTGGAATCGTTTGAAGTTCTTAAACGCATTAGTGACAATTTACTGAAGGGTGCACAAAATACTTTATCATCCAAAACTGGCTCCAACAGGAGATATCGCTTGGATGAGATCAAGCTGAAATGAAATTACATCACAATGGTTTACAGACCATTGTGACGTCACTGGTTACCATGACGTCACAATCAAATGACATCACAAATGGCTCTGCTACTGAAGCTGTTTTCAGTACTTTTTACAATCAAGACATGGCTAATTACTGTCTACAAATTGAAAAAGTTGAAAAAGTTGAAAGAATGATGTTGGATGATAAATAAAATCTCACCCTCGTGTCTTTTGATATCAAATATATCAACACTCGTTGAAAAAAGTGGCAAAAATCCTCGGCAAGCCTCGGAATTTTTCCACTTTTATCAACTCGTGTTGATATATTTGATATCAAAAGACACTCGGGTGAGATTCTCTATATACGTCACAGACGTCTGAGACAAGTGTCATTCTCAGTAAATGACGGCATTGAACTTGTAGGTACAAAGTACCACCAAGCAACTGTAATTGAAGAACAGTTGGTGTCAGCAGTTGAACATGTGTTTCTAAGAGTTGTCAGCTGTATCCTATGTGTACAATGTCAGTGCCAGGACACCAATACTTGTGTTGATGTTTACATGGAACTTTGTGACAGTGACGCGGAACTGCAGTTGAAATCAGGAATTATACAGCTGATACTTTCAACATTAAATAACGCACATGGATTGAAATGTCATTTGATCAAATGGTTTAAACCAGACACCTTCGACAAATACCAGCCTGAGAATGGGACTATTGCACGGTTTACACTTCATGATGACATACTGCTTCAACGATTGAACGAATACATCCTTCGTAGTGAAGATCTTTTTCATGACAATGACAGCAGTACTGAAGACTATGGAGATGTTACCAGGTGTACATCATGCTTTGACTTCAAGCTACCAAATCCTCTGTCATCATCAAACTTTGATATCAAAGAAGAATGGTTCCTTGATGTGCCACTTGATGTCCAGGTGTTGTTTGCAGTTTTCATCAATAAAGATAGCTGTTTTAAATCACCTGATAGAGAGAAGTTGCTATGACGTTCTTCTCAACACTCTGAACCGACGTCACATCGGTGTGTTGCAACAGAGTACAACAGATGAACTTTTGATGAACTATAGAAGCATAAACAATTTGTTCTCTATAACCAGAGCACTGACTGATACATGCTACTACAATACATTCATCAAACAGCATGCACTCAAGTACAGAACATCCGCTGGTGTGTGTCAATCCATCTCTCAACCAGAGAACGTAATATATTTAGCATTTATTTATAAATGGAGTAAATAATCATTGATGAAATTTATTTATTTTTAATTTAGAAATGTACATCTACTACAATATGTTTTTTTCTTTCAGTTGCCTGCAACCAGTGATCTGATGGAACTGAAACATTGGAAGAGATCTTGCAGGAAGCAACCTTAATTCAAGCACCTGGTGGTTTTCCAGATGATCTTGAGGACATTGCCTTTAGTTTTGAAGCTTCTGCTTTGGAAAAAATCATTTGATGACCTCAGCATGTATTCTGACGACAAGAAACAAAGAGAATCAAATCATGAATATGAAAATGAAATCACAACTATGTTTGGTTTCCACAAATATACACCAGCAGCACTTTTGACAAGACACCCACCTCCTTAATCAGGCAGAGATGACGATATCAACAAACTTTGTGACATTTTGGATGACATCCTGATCAAACTTGGAATATATTCAAGCGATGACAGCTGTGGTAGAATTCTTTTTGGACCGGATAACAAAATTGGCATGAATTTATTAAAACTTCTTCAGGAAAAAGGGAAATACAAGCAATTTTTGCCAGAGTTCCCATTATTGCATCTTAGAAAATCAAAGGTGAATACCCTTTTCACTGCATACAAGAATGCTGGTCTCATTGAACTACTGATGGTTATGAGAGACATGGACAGAAGTGAATGGTCCAAATTGGTAACAGCTGACCATATAGATACTGCAACAGCAAATATCCGCCGAATTGCCCAATTGCAGTGAAATCATCACTTGTCTTCTCATTTGTCAATGGCGCCAGCTCGTATGCACCATTCTGCACAAGACTGCTTGCAGAGCATTACAATGCTGGTCCATTTCATCAGAGAATGAAGGAAACATTATATTCAACACATTGGAAACAGTAATGTAAACTTTGCCTGTGAGAGAGGGACCACAAAGATGCAATCAAAGGTTTGCGAGCAGGATCCAGTATAGAGTCGGCCTCTTGTCGAATGGCATTGATTGATTCCTTCAATCAGACACATGACGATGAACAGAAAAGACGTCAACAACAAAGTCAGGACATGGATCAAAAAGACATTCAGTGGAAATTTTCTGAATGTGACATTAATCATATAATACCTGTAACAGAGGTTATTTTGCGTTGTGGTGCACTTTCTTTGGAAAAGTCTGATGTTCCTTTCAATGCCTACACGAATCCAAAAACAGCACTGTCATCAGAAATACTTGATGATGTCACGAAAAGTGCTGGAGAATTTCTTGTCAAGAAGTTCATTTGTAAAGACAATCTTTTTGGTATGACAGAGGCAGATAAACCAAACATTGACAATGTGAAAGGACCAAAAGCTCTTGTCACAAGACTGTCAAAATGCAAAGGCGTGACCATGAGGAGAATAACCAGAAAGTGTCACACTCTAGGAAAATCTGAAAGGGAGAAGAAAGGAGATCTAAAATTGTCAAGAAGGGTTACAAGCAATCGAACTGCCAAGCCTTGGTTAAGCCAGATTGCAGCAAACCAAAAGTCCAGAATTCATCATCCATGAAATTGGCATTATCAAATGTAAGATGCGCGCCATTGTCTTGTATTTCAACGGTAGCTGGACGATTGCCACATTCCTTGAAGGAGATCAAATTGGTCACAATTGATTTTGCAGGTGTTAAATTTTTTCAGTGAGGAGGAAGTATTATGTATGACAAAATGAAGATGGATTTAATGAATTAAATGAGTAATTTAAATAGATTTCAGGACAATAACAGATACACAAGTTGTTGTATTCATGAATATTATGATGTATGAATAGTGGATAAATATTTGTGTGAAAACAATGTGTAGTGTCATATGACTTCATTTCTGCTATTCCAATATTTCTTAAGTGCTAAAGAAGAGCTAGACTATTCTCTCAAAACTTTCCAATTTTTACAGAATAATCACAGCAAAAAATGAAAAAGGGCCCCGTAATATGGGATATTGAGATTCAGATGTCTGGACTTGCTTTATTTGGAGGTATAGCATTACAGGTTCAGAGAGACTAATAAATAGCATGAAGATGAACATGTACAGCAACATGTCTGTCACACAGTCCTTAAATTACATTACATTTCTTACAAAAGACTTAATTAACTTGTTTGTTTGTTGTTTAACGCCACACTCAGCAATATTCCAGCTATATGACGGCGGTCTGTAAATAAACGAGTCCCGACCAGACAATCCAGTGATTTAAATCATGAGCATCGATTCATGCAATTTATAATTGGGATACGATGATATGCATGAACCAAGTCAGCGAGCCTGACCACCCGATCCCGTTAGTCGTTAGTCGCCTCTTACGACAAGCATAGTCACCTTTTATGTAGTCTGTCTTACAGACCCTGATACAAATATATATCAAATACAGCCCATGGAAGTCTATAATGTTTGGCAAGTCTAGATCACTGCAGTATTCCACCAACTTAGTATTTTGAAATTTCAAGATAGTATCCTGAAATTTCAATTTAGTTTCTTGAAATTCCAATTTAGTATCTTGACATTTCAAGATAGTATCGAAAAAAAACAGAAAAAACAAATGGCCCTGTAAAAGGCTTCTGAAGAGAAATGTTTCCTACACAAACAACCCCATGGATGGCTGTCCACTGATCGAAGTACAATCAGGAGGATTTTATGTGCGTTTCTTTAAATATATTTTTGTTTTACGCCGCATTCAACATCATTCGAGATGTGTGACAGCAGCCTGTATATAATCGAGACAATCAAGTGAT
Organism: Haliotis cracherodii; assembly: GCF_022045235.1. Classification (NCBI taxonomy): domain Eukaryota; kingdom Metazoa; phylum Mollusca; class Gastropoda; order Lepetellida; family Haliotidae; genus Haliotis; species Haliotis cracherodii. Next base: position 20,772,224 of record NW_027266269.1, read on the forward strand.
CGATATTGTGAGCAACGACAAACGCAGTCGGGGTACGATGACGCGCGATCAACCAACTCATCGCACCTGACCACCCGAACCATTAAGCGGTCTCTTTTTGACCAGCATAGGTTGCTGGGGATCCCATTCTTACCCAGAATCAACACAAGGAAAAACCTTCAGAAAAAACGGTGTTTTTCAGTCTTTTATTCCAGTGGAAGCTAATGAAATCTCAGTATCTCAGAAAATCTTCAAGTAGACATCTGCAGTTGATCGTTTTTTCGCGTCCAATGGCAAACGAAACCAATCTGATACTAGTATTCCGACAATTTTTCACAAACTAAATCAAACGCAAAATTGCGTAGATTGCATGTTTTGATGCTCTTTCCAGAGTGCGGTCGGGAACCGGACGAAACACGAAACACGAAACAAAGCATGGTAAATTTGCCTATACTTACGCTGTAAAGTTATTCATGAGAAGTGCATTTAGCGAGTGCGTTTGGACAATTGATTGATCGTTTGTTGTTTAACCCAATACTATTACACAGAATTAGGCAGTGGTCCAGCTGTAATGTGTTATTACAGCAGTCTGTAAATAATCTTGACCAGACAATCCAGTGATAGATATCATGAGTATAGATCAACGCAATTGCGAAACGATGGCGTGCAAACAACCAAGTCAGCGAACCTGACCGCTGATTCTTAGACTAATGCTTCGTCTCCGAACATATATAATTTTGATAGAAACAAATAATTCTATTTAAATTGAAAAGGGGCCCCAGTGAGATGGGAGATTTAGAACCTGAGGAAAATCTAGACTTGCTTCATTTCGAGTTTTTGCATCACAGAAGGGCTGGGCGGAACGGGAAAAGTATTTGGTTCATGGACTCCGACTCTCACGACAAGCACAGATTGTTTGGGACCTATACTCTTACCCGGAATTCTCAAGGTCTGTTTGGACAAGTAACGATGGTCCGTCGGTAAACGGTTTTTCATGTACTGCACGTGCAAACCGTGCGTTTCATTTATTATGATTTCCCCTATGAAAGACACGTGCATAAACAGCAGGAGGCGCACGGAGTATACATGCAGATTCTGTGTATATGTTTATCTTAACGGACACGTGCCTGTTTTTTGCCAGCAATGATGTGGTTGTCATTAATTGTGATATATGGATAAACAGGCCTTTCCCATGTACTCAACAGGGTATACAATGAAAACAAAACAGGACGGGGAAACGAAAGGCATTCTTAGCCATGTTTGTTTGTTGTTTAACGCCGCACTCAGCAATGTTCAAGCTTTGTGACGGCGGTCTGTGAATAATCGAGTCTGGACTGTCAATCCAGTGACTGATGTAAGACGCGTGTCCCTTTCGTAAATATTTTCGGGGCGGTGGGGTAGCCTAGTGGTTAAAGCGTTTGCTCGTCACGCCGAGGGGCCCGTGCCCGATTCCCCGCATGGGTACAATGTGTGAAGTCCATTTCTGGTGTCTCCCGCCGTGATATTGCTGGAATATTGCTAAAAGCGGCGTAAAACTAAATTCACTCACTCACTCGTAAATAAATTCAAAACAACCCATCTAAACTGTTTCAATGACATAACAAATGATGTTTCTATTGTGTATCCATCATATGGAAGGTGACGTGTGCAAGCCTTCAATGTCAAATCATGGGTGTGAACTGTAGCATGTTCATATTGTGATGTTGACAAAAGACTTGTAAGGTAAAATGGGGCTTAACGTCTCGTTCACGATTATTGCGCTTGCACTGCATGTACTGGTTCGGACGAATGGTGGATTTACTGTGCTAGCCCACTGAGATAAGATGCCGCAGTTTAACATGAATACCCCACTGACACACTCCGAGCCGACCAGTCCTTGTTTTAGCTCTTTAATGATGAACACGTACAAACGAGGGTATCAAAAACAGACATACAAAGTTAATGAAGATCCATTCCACACATCCAAACGGGACATCCAATTCACAAATATAAATGATGGCTACAAATATACACACAAATGATGATATTCAGTGCCCACACACGAGGACATTCAATACACACACATTAACGAGGACATTCAATACACACACATAAACGAGGACTTTCAATACACACACATAAACGAGGACATTCAATACACACACATAACCAATCGAGGTCATTCCATACACACGCATAAACGATATTCAATGCAAACACATAAACGACATTCAATGCACGCACATAAACGACATTCAATGCACACACATAAACGACATGCATTACAAACACATAAACAAGGACATTCAATACGCACACATATTAGAGGACATTCAACACAAACACATAATCGAGGACATTCAATACACACATAAACGATGACATTCAATACACACACACAAACGAGGATATTAAATTCGCACACACATTCGAGGCCATTCAATACACACATAAACGAGGACAACTAATACACATATAAGCGACACATCCAATACACACAAGGACATCTAATACATATGCATTCAAGGACATCCAATACACACATAAAAACAGAGATGAGGACATCCAGTAAACATACACATATGGGAATTTTCCAGTTCACACACACACGATAGATAGATAGATAGATAGATAGATGGGGCGGTGGGGTAGCCTAGTGGTTAAAGCGTTCGCTCGTCACGCCGAAGACCCGGGTTCGATTCCCCAAATGGGTACAATGTGTGAAGCCCATTTCTGGTGTCCTCCGCCGTATTATTGCGGGAATAAAAGCGGCGTAAAACCTCACTCACTCACTCACTCACTCAAATCTAGACTTGCCAAAGTACTGTGTTACAGGGTCTGCGGACACGGGTGGCCCAGTCGTCTAAGGCGCCGCAATTCGCGGGTGTAGAGTTGCGTCCCAGAAACTATGATAGTGGGTTCGAATCCTCACTCACTCACTCACTCACTCACTCACTCACTCGATAGATAGATAGATAGATATTCCTTGACGGGATTAATGACGATGATGATGATATTGATAATGACGTCGACGACGACGATGATGACTTTGCTGATGATGATGATAACATTATTGCTGATTATAATGATGATGTTTAAAATAATGATATATAACTATATAATATACCAACATCCTCACAGTTGAGTATACAACCATACACCACCATGTACGTACATACAAACACACTGTGGACCTCGGTATGTACGGATTGCGGGGGGGTGTATAAGTCTACCCAATCCTTTATTCAACACCGAGACAAGAACTTGAAATATTATCTGCGACGAGATTCACGCTGTATTTGAGCTGATGTCTTTCTATACGCTACAATGGAGAAAAAATGATAATGTGTCTACCTCCGAGTCACAGCCTTTGAGACTAAGTCAAACCCGAGACTAAAATATTCAGTGTGAAGAATGCTCAGGTCTGCCATGAAATGAAACCTGGCCTGAGGCACATTACGGAACACAATGTCCCATATTTTGTAACTCTCCTTATTCTCTGCAATATTCTATGCTACCTGATCTTTTTATAAAGGGGTGTAATGAGTCATGGTGTGAATTACCTCCCTTTTGTCGTCCCTCGCATTGAAACTACCCGGGTTAAGAGATACGGCTCCCGGCACTGTCAGCCAGTGAACCGTGACCATGTTCGGAGCTTGACCCGGCGCTATTCGATTGTGAAGAAAAGACGTAAATTCGCGGGGTGATGACAGGGCCCGTTTCGCTTTGAACTCGGAATGTCCTGTGGTGTTTCACTATGAGATCGTGTAATGTTCTTGTTTAACAGTTGAAGATGCAAGAATAGGACAAACAAGTTGGTTACGTCTATACTCAGGGTCATTACTGAAGGGTCACCAGGGATATAGGTTGTCGAAAATGAACATAATGTCAACAAGCGTCAACAGGTCTGAGTATGTTGACAGTGTGATTAACAGATGAAGAATATAATTGAGTCTGGCCCAGACAATCCAGGGATTTGCATCATGAGCATCGATGGGGGTGGGGGGTGGGGGGAATGTCCACTGTATTATACTGGTCAGAACGCCGGATCCTGCTCTCCAACCTTACTGTGCATCTAGTATTTCCTACGCTTTAGATACAATATCTAAATATCTATAATATATATATATATATATATATATATATATATATATATATATATATATATATATATATATATATATATATATATAACTTGTGTGTCAGTTTGTGTGTCAGTTTGTCATACCTATGTCCTTTGTCATGTTAAAAGTTCAAACCTTGCAACAGTAACAAAGAAAAAGGCTAGTTGTCAGACATGTGAGCCTGGACATTTGGAACTTCCAGTAGGCCACAAATAGCCCTTATCCAACCTCGCCATTACTTTACCCCGAATATCCAGTAACACTCGTAGTTCTGAAAACAACTAATATTTGTGGCGGGGAAGCCTTGTGGTTAAAGCGTTTGCTTGTAACGCCAGAGACCCGGTTTCGATTACCCACATGGGTACAATGTGTGAAGCCCATTCCCGGTGTTGTATTGCCGGAATATTGCTGATAACGGCGTAAAAACATACTCACTCACTATTTCGGAGGACCGTTTGCCTCCATACATCAGCTAAACCACGTTCGGAACTCGCAACCCCAGTTCCCATTCAAACCCATTCGTCACCACTCGCCCCTTTCCGTCACCTGCAAGAAAATTCGGCTTGTCCCGGAATAACACGAATTGGTCACGAATGATTCAAACCAATTATTCACAACTAGCATATTTCCGTAACCTCCTACATTCGGCACAATGAAGCAAGTTTAACGAACGCCGAGAACCAGTTCATGGGACATGCAGGCTTCAATGTAGTTACATGTATTTTAGATTCTTCATCTACATTTAAGAGCGTAGACATTCAAATATACGCATTATTCATTGAACGTGTATCTGGTTAATGCTGAACTTGGTAGCGAACGCCAATTATTCATTGAATCGCAGATGAAGATTTAGATTTGAAATCGAGTACACAAGCTTACAATAGTTAGATGTGGTGTTAAAAGGTCGTGTTAAATTCTGCAGTACGCTATTCCGCTGGGTATATTACTCTGTATTCATGATCTGACTCTCGATGGAATCACGGCAACTGCCCCGAGGTGATGATGAATAAACATGTCCGCGTTGTTCCGAATGACCAAACGAAGGGAGCCGAGTGCTGTTCCCTCTGTTGTTTATAAGATCGGTACGGTGAATAACCTCTCTGTCAAATCTTAGTCTACGGACGCGAATATACACGTCATTGTGTTTCTGATTGTGGGGGTCGTTTCAAAAGAAAATACGTATGATTACACATGTGCTTTCTCACAAGTTGCAAAGATGGGAATAATTTTCGGTGGTTGTTTCAAAAGTATATATGCATAATTATAGACATGTGCTTCTTCGCAAGTTATGAAGTATGCTAATCAATTCTTATTGCATACAGCTTCGTCGGGGTTATTCAAGAAGGATGGCTTCAAAAGTGCCAGAGCACTTCTGTTTGTGTTTTTAGACATTCTGGCATTGCGGTAATGGTTATTGTTGTGCATGTTAGGTATGTTTACATTGTAAGTGCGCCAATGCGCATTATGTTGTTGTAACCTGGGCAGCTGTGTGAGGCAGTGCCAGTTCCACATTAAACAGTGATTGAGCCAACTGCGATTTTGTTATGTACTGAAGATTTGATGTTCCTCCAATGTGCGGGTCGGACAAATAACATAATACATACACAACAGTGGCGACGAGGATAAAACTTTCTATACGTGAATACAGTCAGTGCTTTTCCATAATGGCAGGCGTCATTGGAGATGTTGGACAGTTCGATGAAAGTTTAGAAGATTGGATGTCATATTCTGAAAGAGTGAGTTTATATTTCGATGCTAATGACATTCCAAATGAACGAAGAGTTTCCGGGTTTCTTTCCATGATTGGTGCAAAAACTTACAATGTTCTCAAATCGTTGGTTTCTCCTGATTTGCCTCGTACACGTACTTTGGAACAATTATTCACTGTTTTACGTGATCATTTTATGCCTAGACCAAGTGTTATTGCTGAAAGATACAGATTTCACAAGAAAATGCAGACCGAAAACGAAACTGTTTCACAATATGTTGTTGTTTTGAAAGGACTGGCTAGATTTTGTGACTTCGGCGCTACACTGAATGAACGTTTAAGAGATCAACTAGTTCTTGGACTGAAAAGTGTAAATGTTCAAAGGAAATTGCTTGCAGAATTAGAATTGACACTAGAACGTGCAGTTTCAATTGCAAATTCAATGGAATTAGCTGCGAAAGATTCAGAAGAATTGTGCCGCAACGGATTACCGAAGGAACAATCACAGTCAGAGGTGTTTTCTTTCAACAACAGAAGATCTAATGCAAGGTATGAACGTTATTGCTATAGATGTGGAAAGCCTTCGCATTTAGCTGATACTTGTAATTTCAAAGATACAGTTTGCTCATTCTGTCAAAAGAAAGGCCATATTCAGGAGGTATGCAAAGCGAAGAAATGGAGTCAAAGGTCAGGTCAAAGTTCAACATCCGGGTTTCGTCAAACAGGAAGTGCTAGCTCCAGCAATGTAAACAGAAACGGTAGGCGTCAAACTTTTCGTGTAAATGCTATCAATGAAGAACTTTGTTCAACCCATGAATATGAAGATGACATTCTAGATGATTTAGGTGACTGTCTAAATCATTTGCTCGCTATTCACGGTGCTGCAGATGTCATATGGGTGACAGTGAATGTAAATGGACGTGATCTTAAGATGGAGTTAGATACTGGCTCAAGAAGTTCTATCATTACTGAAGGCGTTTACAGACAGAACTTTTCAGAATGCAGCTTACAAGAATCGCCAATCCCAATGAAAACATACACAGGTGAGCTTGTCACAAATCTTGGTATCATACATGTTGACGTTCGTGACGGTGAAAGAGTCAACCAGTTACCACTACATGTCGTGCAGGGAAAAGGTCCTCCGTTACTGGGAAGGGCGTGGTTACCATACGTAAATATTGACTGGAAATCATTAGGAAATAATGTCAACACGTGTCACAAAATGTCAAATGAAGATCAACTCAGTGAAATGTTTGTGAAATACTGTGATGTATTTTCTGATGGACTGGGTACAATTAATGGAATCAAAGCCCATTTAGAAGTGAAAGATGGCATGTCTCCTAAATACATGAAAGCTAGGCCTGTTCCTTATGCACTTCATGATAGAGTGAGTGAAGAAATTTCAAGAATGGAGAAAAATGGCGTGATTATCAAAGTAGAACATTCTGAGTGGGCTACACCAATAGTTCCAGTGGTCAAACCTGACAAATCTGTCAGAATTTGTGGCGATTTCAAATCTACTGTAAACCCAGCTTTAAATGTGAACCAGTATCCACAAAACAAGATTGAAGACATGTTCGCTCAACTTGCCGGAGGTCAGAAATTCTCAAAGATTGATCTTGCTCATGCTTATCAACAAATGGAGGTGGATGAAGACTCACAGAAACTACTCACCATCAATACTCCAAAAGGACTCTACAGGTACACAAGACTTGCTTTCGGCATTGCTTCAGCTCCTGCAATTTTTCAAGCTACAATGGACCAAATTCTTCAAGGTTTGCAGAAAGTATTATGTCATCAAGATGATATTCTAGTGACCGGTTCAAATGATGAAGAACACTTACAGAACTTAGATGCAGTTTTGTCAAGATTACAACAATTTGGCTTGAGAGTAAAACAAAGTAAGTGTAAATTCTTTGTAGACTCAGTCAAGTATCTCGGTCATGTTATTGACAAAGAAGGACTTCATACTTCAGAAGATAAGGTGAAAGCTATCATCAGTGCTCCAAGACCTGAAAATGTGACACAACTACGTTCCTTTCTTGGTGGAGTCAACTACTATGGCAGATTCATCCAGAACCTTTCTACAATCGTTCACCCGTTAAACGAACTGTTGCAGAAAGACAAGAAATGGCTATGGTCAATTGAATGTGAGAAATCTTTCAAAATGTCTAAAGCAAAAATTGCAAGTTCCGATGTGTTGTGTCATTATGATCCATTGTTGCCAATAACATTGGCATGTGATGCATCCTCCTATGGCGTGGGTGCTGTGTTGTCTCATGTGATGAGTGATGGTACTGAACGACCGATTGCATTTGCTTCAAGAACACTGAACAAGGCTGAAAAGGGATATTCACAAATTGACAGAGAAGCCCTAGCGATTATATTTGGTGTGAAAAGATTTCATCAGTATGTGTATGGTAGGCATTTCACTCTCGTGACAGATCATCGACCTCTCACTGCCCTGTTTGGTGAGGGACGGTCAGTACCATCATTAGTTGCTGCTCGTCTACAGAGATGGGCATTGATTCTCAGTGCATATGATTACAAAATTCTGTACAAATCTTCCTCTGCCAATGCAAATGCTGATGTGTTGTCTCGTTTACCTCTACCTGATACTACGAAATGTGTGAGTGATGATGTAGAATTGTTCTATGCAAGTCAGTTTGAACATCTGCCTATTACAGCAGGTGATGTGAGAAATGAGACAAGGCGAGATCCTGTTCTTTCACAAGTGTACATGGCAGTGATGAATGGTTGGGATAAAGATCACAGTGAGAACAAAATAATGAAACCATTTCACTCAAGAAGATATGAGCTTTCAATTCAATTAGGATGCATTGTATGGGGAATGAGAGTAGTGATTCCTTCTAAACTCAGAAACGGTGTTCTAAATGAGTTACATGGTGGTCATTTTGGAATGGTGAAAATGAAATCAGTTGCTAGAAGTTATGTGTGGTGGCCTGGAGTAGATGCTGATATTGAAAGTACTGCAAGAATGTGTATTACATGCCAGAATGTTCAAAATGATCCAACAAAAGCTCCTGTTCATCATTGGTCATGGCCATCAAAACCATGGTGTCGCATTCATTTGGACTTTGCTGGTCCTTTCATGGGTCACATGTACCTGATTGTTGTAGATTCTCATTCCAAATGGTTAGAGGTGATTGTTATGAATTCAACTACTGCTGATGCGACAGTGAAAGTGATGAGAGGTTTGTTCGCGAAATATGGATTACCACTGCAAGTTGTTACAGATAATGGTCCACAATTTGTGTCAAATGAGTTTGAAACATTCTTGAGAAGTAATGGTGTAAAACACATTTTATCTGCTCCATATCATCCTGCTACTAACGGACTGGCTGAGAGAGCTGTTCAATCCTTCAAACAAGCTATGAAATCAACTAGAGGGGATGATGCAACATTACAGAAGAAGATTGATAGGTTTCTGCTAGCCTATCGTTCTAGTCCCCATTGCACAACTCAAGAAACTCCAGCAAAACTTTTTCTTGGAAGAGAACTAAGATGTAGACTTGACTTAATCAAGCCTAATCATGCTGATGTTGTTGCTACAAAACAGTCTTCTTCATTGTGTCAACCTGGCGACACAAGACAGCTAAATGACAATGATAAGGTGTGGGTGCGTGAGTACAACAAAGAAGACAAATGGACGGCTGGCAAGGTGATGACAAAATGTGGTGAAAGACATTATGATGTTGACATTGGCAATAGAACTGTCAAGCGTCATATTGATCAATTGAGGTGTAGAGATGCAACTAGTAACCATGGTAACGAGAACATGATTGTTCAAAGTGACTGTAGTGCAGGGACTGTAGAAAGTATCAGGGTCAACAAAGGCGACCCTATAGGAATACCTAGTGCATCACAGCAATGTGATGAACGCCAGTGTGAAGACAGTGAGGTGACAATTGCAAATGTACCGGCAAAACAAACCGTGAGACGTTCAGAAAGAGTGAGAAAACCTCCCGATAGACTAACCCTGTGAGAACACAATGTAGAATAAAGTATTCAGCAATGTGTAGCAGATATTATATATATATATATATATGAGTTTATCATTTATGGTTGAAAGTTGTAACATTGTTAAATTATAACTTTAGAAAATAGCTCATAGTACTGTGTTCTGAATATTGTAAATGTATTGGTTAGAGAAGTAGAAAGTAATTTCTTTTAAGGGGGAGAAATGTTGTGCATGTTAGGTATGTTTACATTGTAAGTGCGCCAATGCGCACGTGCAGTGACGTCACTTTAGGTGTGACGTCATTATGTTGTTGTAACCTGGGCAGCTGTGTGAGGCAGTGCCAGTTCCACATTAAACAGTGATTGAGCCAACTGCGATTTTGTTATGTACTGAAGATTTGATGTTCCTCCAATGTGCGGGTCGGACAAATAACATAATACATACACAACAGTTATAATACGGACACGTGTTTTTTACGAAATGCGTGTCAGAATTCTAGTATCTCCAGAGCGAGAGCGAGGGTAGTACTTGGATTTTTACACGAGTTTCGTAAGATCAGAATGACACACATGCGAGTGAAATCATTTCTTTATTATCCATTTCTTTATTACCCATTATGTCTTCTCCTTTTAGGGGCTGTCGGGTAGCCTAGTGGTTGAAGAGTTCGCTCGTCACGCCGAAGTCCCGGGTTCGATTCCAGACATGGGTACAATGTGTGAAGCCCATTTCTGGTGTCCCCCGCCGTGATATTGCTGTAATATTGCTAAAAGCGGCGTAAAACCATACTCACTAACTCTTCTCCTTTTGAGCTCCCTTTTAGAAAAATGCACTGATCGCCATTGCTGTCCTAGAAAACCACTATTTGCTGTATTTGAAGAACGCTCTCGCTCGGGACATACCATATTCCTTTTTTTCAAAGAGTTCATTTGGTCACTTTAGTTTCACTGTTTTGTCTTGGAGTGTTATGTTTCAATCCTTGAGTGTCAAGCTGGCCCATGCCATCAGTGCCCTAAAGTAAACAAACTTGGACCAGCTTGCCCATACCTGCTTCACTGGAGCAGGGTAACAACTGATAAGATCATGGCTAAAGAGTATCAGATTCAGTGAGAGGGGGGATGCTGACAGGGAGAGTTTTGGCTTATGCCACTAAGTGTATTAACTGTATTTTTGTAATTAAGTGTATTCTAACACTCGTGTCGTAAAATCAGTATGACACAAATGTTCGTGTAATAATGTCTTTATTACCTATTATAGCTAAAATGGATAGAATTATCATAAAAACGCCCGCATGTTATCAGAAATGAGCGGGCCACTGTAACTTGATAATGCCCTCATATTACTTGACGACGGCCATTATCGCGCCCGTTGTTAGGTGACGTCATAGGATAGGGATAGGTGACGTAACGTTCAATAGTGACGTCATCTGGTTCTATGACGTTTCCATATTTGTAAAAGTGGGTCAGTGACATTCGTGTTGATTGCAGTAAATGTTTCAAAATCGACATTGTTGTTTCTTTATATTTGATAACAAATTCCAACCATTTTAGCTGTAATAACGGTAACACTATTTTTCAGGGCATTATCATTTGCAGAAGCCCTCGGTCTTTTCAACTGCCCTCCTTCGTCGGGCAGTTAGTGGAAGACCTCGGGCTTCTGCAAATGATAATGCCCTGAAAAATAGCGTTACCCTTATATCATATCTTAATACTTCTGAGATCCCCTATAGATAAATGCACTGATCACGACCACCGTCTAAGAAAACCACCATTGTCGATTGTCAACGATCTTCAGCTGTGACGTCGTTTCTGGTGTGACGTCATTCCGACCTTACGCCACAATAGGCTTCGAATGACGTCAACAATACAATGGTGCGCGTGAAGTGATATTTGCACTAGTGCACATACGATTTTTATGAACTTGGTTATTTCTGTGGGTATTAAAAGAGGGAAGGCTTCAAAAGGATCTTGCATAATTATATTTCTGAAAAACACGATCGTCTCCATGGCATCCCACACTGCGTTTTGGAGTAACAACCACAGATAGTCACATTTTCATCCACCTGTGGAGAAATTCAAATGTGGAAATAGTCGGGAATGTCTCAAAACTTCAATCTATCAATATTGCCAAAAACTTAAATCTATCAATATTCGAAAAGCGGCGTAAAACCATACTCACTCAATCAATCAATCTTTAAAAATATGTTTGCAGTATGTAACGTTAACTAAATGTAGCATTGTAATCAAGGAATAATTGTTATGTGCGTTTGGAAAACTAAACAAACATATTTTGTCAAATATGGTAAAAATTTGGGATCACCTGATAAATATGTATCTATTCTCTCAGTAGCATTTTCTTGATTAAAGCTCATCGTTGTCTTGGGTCAGGGCGGGCGTGGATATGATACACCAAGTCACCGGCACAGTATATCTACATGGCTGGTGTAATGGAGGAGAGTGGTTTTGGCAGTTTAACTGAAACATATATATATGTTCTTCCCACTTTGATTTACAAACAAGATACAACTTCAGACTCAACTCTAAACGTCACTCTAGTCGCAACTCAAGTCTCAGCTGCAGACCTAACTCAATACTCAACTCCTCTGCACTCTAGTCTCAATTCCGGACCACACTTAAGTCTCAACTCCGGGGACCGCTTCCGGGGACCGCCTTCATGGCCTAGTGGTAGAGCGTCCGCCCGGAGAGCGGAAGGTCGGTGGTTCGATCCCCGGCCGCGTCATACTGAAAGACGTTAAAGATGGTACTTGTTACCCTCTCTGGCGCTCGGCATTAAGGGGATTAAAAAAACAAAGTCAGTATACTGTGTCTGTGTGGGGTATTCATGTTAAACTGCGGCATGGTATCTCAGTGTGCCAGCACTATACTATACTCACCTCTCAACTCCAGACCCTGCTCAAGTCGTATCTCCAGATCCCACTCAAATCTCTTCTAAAGAATTTATTCTTGTCTCAACTCCACTCCATTGATGTCAAACTCAAGACAGGCGGTCGGGTAGCCTAGTGGTTAAAGCGTTCGCTCGTCACGCCGAAGACCCGGGTTCGATTCTCGACATGGGTACAATTTGTGAAGCCCATTTCTGGTGTCCCCCGCCGTGATATTGCTGGAATATTGCTAAAAGCGGCGTAAAACAATACTCACTCACTCACTCAAACTGAAGGCACCAATCATGTTCGATCTCGGGGCAATACTCAAGTCTCACCTCCAAACCTTTTGAGCATTTGAACAACAATAGCATCATGCATAGATGTAGTTGCAGTGCTGGTATTTGAGTTTCCGCTCCACAAAGCGATCTTAGCGCCACTATTGAAGATCTGGGAGAGCCGTCTTACCGAGGCAAGGGAGCTAACTGACCATGAAAGTTCCGTTTCCACCATTGCCGAAAGGAAATTGGAATTTTTTAGTTTAGTTTTAGTTTTTTAGTTTTAGTTATATTTTGGCTGGACTAACGAGTCTAAGCATAGTCCAATCCAAATTGGGTAACGAAATCGACATCCGGTTCGTAAACAAAATGTCGGTCGATTGCAAGATTTGCAAACATGTGTACCGTCAACTGGGCGTCGACAGATTGTTTCCAATGTTTTTAATCACAAGGCCTAGATGATTTGATGCTATTCTCAAGGTAAGACCCGTTTTATTACAATATACCAATTAGATCGTCTTGATGGTGCGCCGCCATTTTGTTTGGAGCAATGAAAGCGATATGAGAGGTGGAATCTGATTGGTCCAAGCTCCTCACAGCGATAGTCTGTTCGCGGAGCTCTCTATACTATCGCTGTCACCAGTCAAAACTCCCCACTGTGATATATGGCCCCCAACCATACTTGGAGTTGAACTCGCAACCGAATGACCGTTATGTTTACAAACAAGTGACGACTGTCGTGACACCGAATACACTTACCGCTGATAAATTACTTTCTTTGTCAATTTGAATTTCTATTTCATTAAAACTATCATCTTTAATTGACATATTAAGAATGTAAGGGAGAAGTTGGTTGATTTTCCGTTACTCTGCAATCTCGAACCAATCTGATTATTAAAACAACAAAGTAAATTCATCTGGAAAACATGGTCAGTCGTAAACCTTTTCAAACCAAAATGAGTATGGTGGCATTCTCAAAAAACATAACCAAAGTATGAGCGTTACTAATATGGGGTTAGAGGGCAAATTTCAAGATTCTTGTAATGGCCGCGCCCACACTTGTGGCAGCGATGTTACCGAGAGTGTAACGAAGGTGTCACGCGCTGGGAAGGAGCTTGTGATTAGTCAATAAAAGGGAAATAACTCGTAGTAGCCACTGGTGGCGCTACGGTTGAGCCACGAAATTCCAGCCTAGCTCGGAAGGGATGGAAACTGGACTTTAGTATTTAAGTTGACTTCCTTGCCTTGGAAAGATGGTGAGAACGGGAGTGACCTGTCACTTTGTGGACAAACCTCCAGTGTTTGACAACACCGCTCAATCCTAACCTGACACAGTAAGCAGCGAGTTACAGATGGGACCGTCTCAAAACCGTCGGACGGTTTTTTCTTAATACTCCAGCGGATTCCTACTGTGGTAGACATTTCTAGACTTACTCACTCACTCACGCACTCACGCACCCACTCAAATCTAGACTTGCCAAAGTATTGTGTTACAGGGTCTGCGGACACGGGTGGCCCATTCGGCTTAGGCGCCGCAATTCGCGGGTATAGAGTTGCGTCCCAGAAATTATGATAGTGGGTTCGAATCCTGGTTGGCCCCAACTATGTTTCTAGGTTTGTCAGCACCATACCCGTGCCTGTCGGTCTCACCACCGTCGTAAACGTGTGAGACCTGCATCACTTCGGGCTTTCCTCCAACATTAAGCTGACACGCCGTGATATAACTGGAATATTGTTAAAAGCGTTAAACCCAACTCACTCACTCACTGTTGATATGTATGAGATTAGAACCCACTACAATCCTGTAAGAACCCCCAAATATGTGATTTGATTCTGTTTGAAGGTTTTTTTAGCAAATGCGATATGGAGACTTGTCCTGCTTTTATAACCCTGAAGTCCTAACACAAATCAAACATACTAGAATGACTGTACGTTTTGACTTTTCCGGTCGTATCGTGAACTAAACTCCGGTAAAAACACGTGCTTCGTGGGCAGGAGTAGGACGTGACGGGAAACAGGAAACAAAGCTGTGTAATCTTAATTCTAATCTCATTTGTATCCTGAGGAAATTAAAATAAATAAAAGATATTTTGAGTTTGTCAAGATAAAGCCTGACGTTTGCCGTTTTCAGAGTGTCGTTTACCGTAAACTCTTAAATAAACGCATGCCTTGAATAGACGCCTGTCCTAAATAAACGCAGGGTTAACCGATACATAGAAAAAATAATCACCTGCTTTGATCGCTATAAAACACGAGTTAAAAATAACTATATAAATTATAGGACTGAGTGAAATTAAGTGATTATCACAAAATTTAAGTTTTGATACATTCCCTTGTGAAACATCGAGAAGAGGTTTTGAAAGAAAATCGTAAAAAATATTGCAACGCCTCGAAAATATATTCGCCTATCACGAATGAAGCCTGTCCTGATAACCTTCTGAAATAATTAAACACCTGGTTGTAAACAGCGCATCAAATCAGACAATCACAGTCCCACAGCGGAACCACTTAAACGTTTCAAGCTCAAAATAAACCTCAATTACTGTCTTGTGTTCACAAACTGTTGAATTCAAATGGTCCTTAAAACGTTGTATCCGAACAAATTGCATGTACGTTTATATATATGTTTATTGAAAGTCCCGCCTTCATATTATGCATTGTCATCTCAACTGTGTGAAGTAGATCAATTATATTTTTCAAATTCACGAAGCGAAGCGAAACGAGTTCATAAAGCGTGGCTCACACATGTTGGACAATTACCTGTAAACCCTTTACAAGGCGCTCACAACAGCGTACATGAAATGTCGGTGTGTTTGGGAGTATTCAAGTATATCGCCTTCCCGTTGTGAGTCGTCACCGCTCGGCCCTTTCCGTGAACCGCGAGGAGTGGTTCAGATCGTTTCGGTACCTGGTTAGCGATGGGGTGTTTGTTTGCACGCATTCGTAACAGTAAATAGCGACGCAGCGTGCCCTTACAGCATGCTCTTTATACAAGCGAGAAAGTGTGGCTTCTATTAGCGACTGAATTGGGACACCTCTTCAAAAACTCGACAGTCTGCAAACTGTTTCCCGAAACAAACCTTGGAGGTCATTGTTTTTCAGTCAAGTTGAAAAAACAATCTCAGGACACAGTACGTTATATTTTGTGTTACAATTAAATATATACATCGTCACAATCATCCAATGGTCGAAAATGTGACCAGATCAATAACTCGACTGTCTGCAGACTTTATTCGAGCCCGGGGCAGATGAACAGTTGAGTCGGGATACGATGACATGAATCAACCAAGTCAGCGAGCATGACCACCCGATCCCGTTAGTCGCCTTTTACGACAAGCATAGTCACCTTTACGGCAAGCATGGGTTGCTGAAGACCTATTCTACTCCGGATCTTCTTTCTTTCTTTCTTTGTTGCTTACGCCGCACTCAGCAATATTCCAGCTATATGACGGGGGTCTGTATAATCATCGAGTCTGGACCAGAAAATCCAGTGATTGACATCATGAGCATCGATCCACGCAATTGGGATCGATGACATGCATCAACCAAGTCAGCAAGCCTGACTACCCGATCCCGTCAGTCGCCTTTTACGACAAGCATAGTCACCTTTTACGGCAAGCATGGGTTGCTGAAGACCTATTCTACTCCGGATCTTCTTTCTTTCTTTCTTTGTTGTTTAACGCCGCACTCAGCAATATTCCAGCTATATGACGGGGGTCTGTATAATCATCGAGTCTGGACCAGACAATCCAGTGATTGACATCATGAGCATCGATCCACGCAATTGGGATCGATGACATGCATCAACCAAGTCAGCGAGCCTGACTACCCGATCCCGTTAGTCGCCCCTTGCGACAAGCATAGTCACCTTTTGCGGCAAGCATGGGTTGCTGAAGACCTATTCTACCCCGGATCATCACGGGTCTGAGTTATATGAGAAAGTAATTAATATATCGTCACATTCATATGAATCAGTCGTAGAGAATGTGAGCAAATCAACAACTCGACAGCATGCAAGCTTTGTTCGAGTATCCGCTGCAGGGAGTTCAGTGTAACCTTGGATATCTTGGATGAAAGTGCTGGTTCATTCCAATCTCAAGACGACCCTGACGTAGAGTTACACTGTAATCTAGCTTATCGCCCTTGACCCTACACAGCGGTGCGAATCACTCAATTTTCACGAAGAGGATTGAAAAAGTTGTTGAATTTTTAAAAGTTGTAATGAAGAAGTGAAGTGTGGCGTGACGCGGTATGCAATATGCTTATCTGGAAGTACATGTGTACATTGGACTTTGATAACACTTTTATTTTGCCGTCTGGAGTCGTCATTCTCCTTAATGTAAAGTCACTTTTGGTTCGAGGCGGGTCATATACCATCGCAAAAAAGCAACTGTGATTCATATAAAGTTAAATAAAAATAAATTTATTCTGAAACTAAATAGTGCATCTTTCAATACATACATTTCCTCGACTTTAAGGTCGGGTTTAATCAGTTTCCCGTGCCTGTTAGTGTACGGCGCACAATTGGATGTGTGCGTGTTTGTCTGAGTTGGGTGGTTGGTTTCTTGTTTAACGCCGCACTCAGCACTAGTCCAGCTATATGACGGCGGTCTGTAAATAATCGAGTGTGGGCCAGACAATCCAGTGATTAATATCATGAGCATCGATCCACGCAATTGGGATCGATGACATGCATCAACCAAGTCAGCGAGCCTGACCACCCGATCCCGTTAGTCGCCTGTTACAACAAGCATAGTCGCCTTTTACGGCAAGCATGGGTTGCTGAAGACCTTTTCTACCCCGGAATCTTCACGGGTCGTGTTTTAATGTGAAAGGCACACAATTCTTGTTTGGCTATAACGTGCTCATAATAACACTTTTGTTTAACCGTAAACAACGATAACGCAATGTCACGGCTTGCTGTAGGCCAACGTCTACGCCCCGTGGGTATGCTGCAAACCGGAATGGCGCAAATAAAGTTGCCAGACATTTTAATGTTCACCGAAACACGATATTATCTCTTTGGAAACGTTATCTATAGCAGGGCATCACTTATGACTTGAAACGGACCGCCGTCCAGGTGTGACGTCATGTCAAAAAGACAACCGTATTCGGTTGGTGCATCTATAGAATCGATACTTTCACAATAACAGGTCAGACAAGTCCTGGGTTGAGACCAAGTATATGCGGAACCGTATACAACCGGTAGAGGGAGCACAACAACCGATCCCGACGTCCAGCGATACTCCCAATTTTGCTTAAACGCATTGTAGATACGTCGAGCTTGGCGTGGTCATGTTCAGAAGACGAGACTGGGACAGTATACTGTTAACAGATGAGTCCAGGTTTCACCTGGACAGCTCTGATGGTCGCACAATGGTCTGCAGGCGTCCAGGGGTAGCGACGCTTGCGCTTCTCAGCGTCGACAGTTTGGGGGCGGAATGTAATGGCATGGGGTGGCATCACAACTCATGGGAGAACACGACGCATCATTGTTAATAGCAATTTGAATGGCGTACGCTACCAGGACGACGTCGTTCGAGATCATGGTCTATCCTTTGTGGAAATGCAGGAACAGTAACGTCACGTTACAGCAGGATTATGCCCACCCACATGTTGCACGTGTTGTAACGGCTTCTTGGGGCAGGATAACATTGCTGAACTGCCATTGCCTTCTGTATCTCCAGACCTCTCCCCCTAAGAACATGCCTGAGACGAGATGAAACGACACCTACGACAGGACCAGGACCAGACCCAGCCGGGAACGCTAGCTCAGTTGGACCAATCTTAGGTTGACATTGGGAATAACATCCCCCAGGCTATTTTCAATCATCTGGTTTCTGCAACGCACTGCCGATATCTCGCCTATATCAACGCAATCTTATTAAAATCAGATATTAGTTCTCGCTACCGCTAAACTAAGATCTGAGGACATCCCATTTCGGGTCACGTCAGACCGACCTTTCGCGCTAGCGAAAACTAAGGTCTGATTTTAATGAGATTGATATCAACGCAAATCAAATCCGAAACTGACATTATTAATTGTGCCTGTAGTTACACCACCACGAGAGGTGATGCCGCCATGTAACTGAACTACTAAAGTACCGGGCAAAATAAGGTACGCTAATGCTTGATGTTGTTGGATAAAGTTGAAACAAATAAGAAATGGTTATTCGATGTATTTGATAGTGCCAAGGGGGCACGGGTGGCCCAGTCGTCTAAGGCGTCGCGAATCGCTGTGCAGAGTTGCGCCCCTTGGGCACGCCAGAAACCTATGATTGCGGGTTCGAATCCCGATTCGCCCCAGTTATGTTTCTAGGTTTGTCAGCACCATACCCGTGCTCGTGGGTTTCACCGAAGTGGTAAACGTCTGAGGCCTGCATCACGTCGGGCTTTCCTCCCACATTAAGCTGACACGCCGCGATATGACTGGAATACTGATAAAAGCGGCGTTAAACCCAACTCACTCACTCACTGATAGTGCCAAAGCGCACATTGACGGGGGGAGGGGGTTGGGGTGGATTAGCTCTTGAGGAAAACATCAGCATCACTGTCCCAGAACGTTTAATGCACAACACATAAGACAAACAATAAATAAACAACAAATACACAGTGAGCGGAATACCTGCTCTGACAACACAAACGCAACGGTGAGCGGACTCTCCAGCCCAGACATACATGAGGTGAGCGCAGCATTCGTCACCACTCGCCCCTTTCCGTAACCTGCAAGAAGACTCGTCCCCCTATCGATGAATGTTATGTGCGAAAATACGACAAAACATTCAGAATGCGCGTATGATTTCAAGTACTTCGTCAAAGAATCCTTCAGAAATAATTTTTGATTTTACATGCCTTGCATCTAAAAATATACCCAAGACACTGTTAACTGTGTTCAATCATACTGTATAATTCCGCACGTCCCGATGCGCTTTAAATTGCATCTGAAATATATATAATATATGGTGAAATATATGTGAACCATTAGCAACGAATTGACAATGGTTATAGGTATGCCCGTTTGCGCTAAGACGGAACCCGGTCGCAAAAATTGCCACGAGAGGGGCACGAGTCGCTATTCGGCTTGTCCCGGAATAACACGAGTTGGTCACGAATGGTGAGCGTAGCTCCAGCTCAACCTCAGGGCGCTACCTACGAGCGGCACATCCTGCTCGAAGATCGACCGTACGCCAGCACTCAGAATACCAGGCTCACGAAACAGTATAGATGTAAACACATATATATCAATGGACAACAATGTACAGACGAAGAGGTTGTTTGTTTGTTTTCTGGTTGGTTGTTTAACGCCACAGTGAGGAAAGATCCAGGTAAATGACGGCGGTTTATAAGTAATCGAGTCCGGACCAGACAATCCAGTGATTGACATCATGTGCATCGATCCATGCAATTGGGATACGATGACATGCATCAAGCAAGTCAGCGAGCCGGACCTCAAGCATAGTCGCCTTTTACGGCAAGCATGGGTTGCTGAAGATCTATTCTACCCCGGATCTTCACGGGTCGACAGACGAAAAGACAATGACGTTGCTCTGGACATGGACGTGGTAACCGAAACGGCCAAGGGAATAATCGATGTAGGCTACAAATGTCATAATATAAGTAACATTAATTAATCAGTGCCATGGTTGCACAGCTCGTTCAGGATGGCAGACAGTAAATGTACAATTCAATGGGTATTAGCATCTCAAAGAAATTGCAATTCGGTAATCCAGACATAGATAAGTCACGGCTCCAGGGTAATTAGCCGCTATGGGCCGCCATGATTATAGTAACGTTTTGAATTTTTTGGTCAGATCGAATTTTCAAGTGTAAACTTTTATTTGCCCGGCAGTTTGTTCGGCGTTTAATCCAGCTCTAACCGTATATCACTGGAAAGCCTTCAAAACTTCCACAAGAGCATTTTCGTGTTCCGCTAAACGTCTACAGTGTCATAATCCCACAAAAAATCCAAACAAGCCGTTGTTTACATCTTTGCACTGTTGTTGAAAGCCATAAACTTGACAAATCTTTTCCACTCAGCCCTGTTTTATCACTGTCTATATCTGTTGTTTGGAGCTCCGTGTGCCACACAGATATCCGGGATGAATAAGCTACTTTATTCCAATGTCGAGACAACCCGGGTTGAGAGTTATACTCTAATCTAGCCTATCGCCTTGACGACGTGAGGCGGTGCGAATCACTAAAATTTGACGAGGAGATTAAAAAAGTACTTGACATTTTAAAAGTTATAAATCATGAAGTGAAGTGTGGCGTGAAACGTTATGCAATATGCGTATGTGGGAGTATATCTTAATATTGGACTTTGAAAAAGATTCTTTTTAAGCTCTGGTTTTACAGCGTGGTGTCGGCGTTTTTACTTTCTTGTCGCCAACAGTCCAATGGGCCTGTTATTTTGATATTTCTTTCATGAAATGGTGTTCAACTGTTTCATTTACAAATACATTGTAGATCACCATGGTTAAAACCTCCTAAAAGGTTGGTGTGTGTGAGTGAGTGAACAACGTTTTGAACATCATTCCAGTTATATCACGACGTGTCAGCTTGATGTTGGGGGGAAAGCCCGAAGTGATGCAGGTTTCAGACGTTTACCGCTTTGGTGAAGCCCGCGAGTGAGTGAGTTAGTAAAAATGGTTTTACGCCACTTTTAGCTTTGTTTTGTGCCTTTTATTGTTGACGCTGCCCTCGGCAATATTCCAGCTATATGACGTCGGTCTAACCGAGTCTGGACCAGACAATCAAGTGATTGACATCATGGGCATCGGTCTACATAATTGGGATACGATGAAATGCGCCGACCAAGTCAGCAAGCCTGATCACCCGAACCCGTTAGTCGCCCCTTTGGATTGCTGAAGACCTATTCCAACCAGGATCTTTACTGGAAACAAGCATGGGTTGCTGAAGACCTATTCCAACCAGGATATTTACTGGAAACAAGCATGGGTTGCTGAAGACCTATTCTAACCCGAATCTTTACTGGAAAAAAGCATGGGTTGCTGAAGACCTATTCCAAGCCGGATATTTACTGGAAACAAGCATGGGTTGCTGAAGACCAATTCTAACCCGGATCTTTACTGGAAACAAGCATGGGTTGCTGAAGACCTATTCCAAGCCGGATCTTTACTGGAAACAAGCATGGGTTGCTGAAGACCAATTCTAACCCGGATCTTTGCTGGAAACAAGCATGGGTTGCTGAAGACCTATTCTAACCAGGATCTTTACTGGAAACAAGCATGGGTTGCTGAAGACCTATTCCAACCAGGATCTTTACTGGAAACAAGCAAGGGTTGCTGAAGACCTATTCCAACCAGGATATTTACTGGAAACAAGCATGGGTTGCTGAAGACCTAATCCAAGCCGGATCTTTACTGGAAACAAGCATGGGTTGCTGAAGTCCTATTCCAACCCGGATCTTTACTGGAAACAAGCATGGGTTGCTGAAGACCTATTCCAAGCCGGATATTTACTGGAAACAAGCATGGGTTGCTAAAGACCAATTCTAACCCGGATCTTTACTGGAAACAAGCTAAGGGTTGCTTAAGACCTATTCCAAGCCTGATCTTTACTGGAAACAAGCATGGGTTGCTCAATACCTATTCCAACCCTGATCTTAACTGGAAACAAGCTAAGGGTTGCTGAAGACCTATTCCAACCCGGATCTTTACTAGAAACAAGCATGGGTTGCTAAAGACCAATTCTAACCCTTATCTTTACTGGAAACAAGCTAAGGGTTGCTGAAGATCTATTCCAAGCCGGATCTTTACCGGAAACAAGCATGGGTTGCTGAAGACCAATTCTAACCCGGATCTTTACTGTAAACAAGCATGGGTTGCTGAAGACCTATTCCAAGCCGGATCTTTACTGGAAACAAGCATGGGTTGCTGAAGACCTATTCTAAGCCGGATCTGTATGGGTCCATGATGCAACTAGTATCCATGGAACAATCAATATACAGATTGTAGGTCATTAGCTTTCAATTTGGCCCTAACACTGTGTAACATAAGAGGTCAAATGATGTGACGATAAGGAGGTTAATACCATCGACTGAGATCAGCCGAGGTCATTCGTATAGACTGGGTTCTGTCTACTGAATCCCCAACAGAGGACTGAGTGACTGGGTTATTAAGGTAGGGGAAATGAGGCAAAGAAGACTTGCACAAATAACCCATATGGGACATCGACCCGTGCCAAGTCCACAAAAGACCAACACGGAATCGTCGGACTCGCCAGGAGGATCTTTCCATACCAACGATTTCCGAGTACGCTGGATTTACACCCCACACACCCCCCCCCCCCCCCCCCCCCCCCCCCGCCGTCATATAGCTGGAATGCTGAGTGCAGCGTTAAACAAACAAACAAACAATAATAACACTCCTGTTTTATCACAGTGTGCCAGAAGAAAAGCCTATATTAATGCAGGTGTTAGACATTTACCGTAGTGTTGAAACCACGGACATGGGTAAGCATGGAGAAAAAGGGGCGGTGATGCAGTCTGGGGGTGAAAGCGTTAACTTGCCAAGCCGAAGACCTGGATTCGATTCCCCACACAGGTTCAACGGAGAAGCCAATTCTTGGTGCCGTGCGTCCCACTTTCAATATTTACGATGCTAGCCTATTGTTAAAAGCGACATAAAACCCCACTCACTCGCAGCCCTATGTTTAACCAGGCGGTGCAGGCGATGTTTTATGCAGTCAGTGAGATTAAAATTGCAAACAGCTATAACTCTCGAACGTTGTGCGCTCCACGTGCGTTTCGCGAAACAGATGCAGTTGAAGGAAAACCGTTCTATATTTACGGACAAGAAAAACTTTCCTGATAGCATTTGGGAATTGTCCTAACTTCCTTGCCAGTGCGCCACTCCAGTAATTTAACAGACAGGTCAACATCGTTTATAAAACCAAGGAATCTGCGATTTCCAGTTCCAGTATAGCTGAAATCGAACTCAACAGCCTCATTCAAGAAATTTCGTTTCAATTGATCCATACCCATTCCGACTTTTTATCCTACTCCGTTAGATAGGCGGAACAGGGTTGGATCCATGTTAAACACACCCTAACCTCTGAGACTGATTCCTGGAAATAACGTGGAGTTTAGGACCAACATCAATCACGCCAGGCTTGATAAGCGGCTCGAAAATGGATTGTGATGTAATTACAAAAGGACGGCAATTTCGGAATACTGTTGCTCGAGAAAAACTACAATTTCACTTCTGTCCTCATTGATCATCGTTATATTGACAGTGCAGCTTATGAGATGGTCCCTCGCCACGTTTTAGCTGCAGAGCGAGATGTTTGTTCAGTTTGGGTCACATCGAACGTACCGTAACTTTTGACACGTTACATCCACGGGAGCACACGAAACGAAATCCATGAATATGAAACTCTCTGCAACACGAGGCATCGCTCTACGGATCAGATTTAAAAACGAGCAAAGATTGTGGACAAGTTAATTCAGCCGTGTTGAAAACGGAATATTTAATGCTGTGGTATTTCATTATGTTCGTCCGAGTATTGTTTTCACTCCCAGAGCTGGATGATTTGGCCATATTTTCTCTTTCAACTCCCAGCATCCGGGTGCCCTTGTATCGCCCTAGCCGTGTTCGGCGACTATCAACAAGATGATATCGCCAAGCGCCACAGCAGGGGATAAGTCATCGTGGCAATTTCAAGATAAATATTCCCTCTCATCAGCGTGATAGAGTTGTCCGCCATCCTTCGCAGACCTTCTTTGCGACCCTGTCTTGTTTTATCGCGTTGTAGACCGCCTCTGTTGTCCTGTGGATAGGGCGCCTGCCCGGAGATCAGAAGCTAGGGGTTCGATCCAGTGCGCGTCATACCAAAGGACGTTAAAATATGGTACTTGTTGTTACCCTGCCTTGGTTGGTTTGTTGTTTTACGCCACACTCAGCAATATTCCAGCTATATGACGGCGGTCTGTAAATAAATCGTGTCTGGACCAGAAATTCAAGTGATTGATATCATGAGCATCGATCCACGCAGTTGGGAAGACATGCATCAACCAAGTCAGCGAGCCTGACCATCCGATCCCGTAAGTCGCCTCTAACGACAGGCATAGTCGCGCTCAGCATGAAGGGAATAAAAACCCTCAGACACAGTATACTGACCCCAAGCTGACCAGTTCTTGTTTTATTCGCTCAGCATGAAGGGAATAAAACAAGAACTAGTCCGCTTGGGGTCAGTATACTGTGTCTGAGTGGGGTATTTCAAATCCACTGCCCTATTTTTGGACGACGTCACATAGGCGTTTGTGACGTCATGAACATCGGATGAGGTCATGGACATATAGAGAATCTCACCCGAGTGTCTTTTGATATCAAATATATCAACACGAGTTGATAAAAGTGGAAAAAATCCCGAGGCTTGCCGAGGACTTTTCCACTTTTATCAACGAGTGTTGACATATTTTATATCAAAAAACACGAGGGTGAGATTTTATTTATCATCCAACATCATTCTTCCAACTTTTTCAGTTTGTAGACAGTAATTAGCAGTGTCTTCAGTGTAAAAAGTACTGCCTCAGTAGCAGAGCCATTTGTGATGTCATTTGATTGTGACGTCATGGTCACCAGTTACGTTACAATGGTCTGCAAAGCATTGTGATGTAATTTCATTGCAGCGATATCTACAGTTTAGATATCGCTTGATCTAATCCAAGCGATATCTCCTGTGGGAGCCAGTTTTGGATGATAAATGACGATAATATGTGTTCATATGACGCCCCGTTCTTATGTGACTCTTTGCAAATAATGAAAACATTAAACAATTGGAACGACTTGCAAGATTCCAAAATAATAATGCTATGAGGTTATGTTCTGTTTAGCGTGACGCCCAAAAGACATAACTGTTAGTTTGAAATTAAGTCCAGAAATCCATATGCCAAATCACATCATGCTGATAATATGTATATAATAGTAGCCTGCGACATTTTGATTGTTACAAATCAAGTCACGAAGTTTTCAGAGTGCCTGCCCTGGTTGAAAATCAAATCTGCTTGTGTCAAAAGAGATTTCTTAAGGGAGTCTGGAAAGTTTCAAAAACTTTTTAAGCGTCCATTAACTATTTCAGACACAGAGCAGGTGCGCGTTGAGGAATTTAAACCCAAATAAAACATCCCCACGAAGACACAGATTATATCCGTCTTACGACCAAGATACGTCGATATTTCCCCGCCTCCCTCGTTCAACCCCAACTCCCCACCCACAAGAACGTGCTCTCTCTCATCCCCTACTCCCTACCCACAAGAACGTGCCCAACTTACGTTTTGTTAAATTCCAGAGGAGAGCTTGCAAGATGCGTCTCAAATATGACCCTCCCTGTGTTCTCGTGTATGCTACGAACCACCCTTCAAATTTCGAGGATTGCTGTGATCTCTGTAGGTGCCAAGTTATGTAATAGATAGAGCCGTTTCTGTTTGCTCTTGTCCCTTGGTAACAACGCTTGTGTTAGCTTATTAGTCAAGTGAGTCATGTTTTACGCATGCGTAATGACTACCTACACTCGCAATGCATGGGCGTTACGTTCTACCGAGCCGTCGGTTCTCTCGAGTCAAAACATGAGATTATTATCATGGTGTTGTGCAGTCAGTTTTGGGGGGTAAACTGTCCTGATTATACTTGATTGATTTTTGTGGCAGATCAATGAGTTATTCTTGATCATGTGGTAAGGTGTGCGTACATGTACTCGCAGAATCTCGGCTAGACATTCGGCACGCCTCGGTCCTACAGGTTATCTCGGTCAGCACTCCGAAGAATCCATGTTGGAACTTTTTTCTTGGCAGATCGATGAGTTAGTATTGATTGTGTGGTGAGGTGTACCTACATGTACTCACAGTATGAGAGTCTCGGCTTGACATTCGGCACGCCTCGGTCGTACAGGTCATCTCGGTCAGCACTACAGGGACTCCATGTTGTAACTAGTTTCCTTACATCCCTGGTCAGATGGTAACGCAAAAACCAGACGGCAGCAGCTATCCTGAAGGTAAAACTATTGTTTTTTTCTGTACGATTTTCCTACAAATAAAAAGTATATCTATTTTGCAATGTTCGCCAACATTCGACTGTTTCCGATATAAGGCGGACTAGATTTCTAGGCGTGTCTAAATTTCAGTCGTAAGTGTAGTTACAAATTCCAATTTTTAGAAACTGTTACTTCTCACACAACTAGCCCTTGGCCCCAATCCACAAACCGTTTGTAGCGCTAAGACGATCGTAACTCCCATACTTTAACATAGACTTACGATAGTCGTTGCACTCAGACGATCGTAACTCACATACTTTAACATAGACTAACTACAGTCGTTGCACTCAGACGATCGTAACTCCCATACTTTAACATTGACTTACGACAGTCGTAGCGCTAAGACGATCGTAACTCACATACTTTAACATAGACATACGACAGTCGTCGCACTCAGACGATCGTAACTCCCATACTTTAACATTGACTTACGACAGTCGTAGCGCTAAGACGATCGTAACTCACATACTTTAACATAGACTAACTACAGTCGTAGCGCTAAGACGATCGTAACTCACATACTTTAACATTGACTTACGACAGTCGTCGCACTCAGACGATCGCAACTCCCATACTTTACATAGGCTTACGATAGTCGTTGCACTCAGACGATCGCAACTCCCATACTTTAACATAGACTTACTACAGTCGTCGCACTCAGACGATCGCAACTCCCATACTTTAACATAGACTTACTACAGTCGTAGTGCTAAGATGATCGCAACTCCCATACTTTAACATAGACTTACTACAGTCGTCACACTCAGACGGTCGCAACTCCCACGACCGAAACTCCCACTGTCACCGCGATATAGCTGGAATACTGCTGACTGTGCGTTAAACAAATTTCACTCACTCACTCATTGGACATCTCGGTAAACCTTGATATGATGCGATCACAAATAAATTACAGTGTTTTCTTGTAAACACGCGTCATTTATTAAATGTCCATCATCTTATAAACCAGTGACATTCAGCAGTAGCAGCAGCATCTGTGTTTCTTTATTGGGGATTATTTGCACCTATGTTACCGTTCGAAACAAAATTCAATTGCAAAAGAAGGAACAGTTGTTTGCTTCCTTGTTTAAAAACTAGCATAGTACTGAAAAATACACATCAATGAATGGATTGACGTTCAGCTTAATAGCGCCATGCGTGTGTGAGCGTTGTTAACGCCCCATCCAACAATTGTGAGCTTTACACATTGGCGTGTAGATAATCAAGTTAGGATTGGGAAAAACAGTTACTGAAAGCATTGATTCTTTCCGTTCGGGGCATGATGGAACGCATACCTCCAGACCACAGACCCTGAGAACCGGTCGCGTACGTCAAGCAAGCATGAGAGTCTGGGAACCTCTTCTCCCCGGACACCCGAGGCAAGAGAGTTAACTGACTATAAAAGTCCAGTTTCCACCCTTGCCGAACTAGGCTGGTATCATGGAGTTACATTTTGGCTGGACTAACGAGTCTATGCATAGTCCAATCAAAATCGAGCAACGAAATCGAAATCCGGTCAGTAAACTGTCGTGCAGATTTCCGTCGATTGCAGGATTTGCAAAACATGTACATCACCAACTCGTTGTCAACAAATATTTTCCAAATCTTTTCATGTTTTTAATCAAGGTGCACACGCAAGTTGATGCACTTCGTGATGTAAGACCCGTTTTATCACACAATAGAACTTGATTATCGATCAGACCGTCTTGACTGGGTCCCGCAATTTTGTATGATACAAATGCAAGTGATACGAGAGGTGGAACCTGATTGGACCATAAGAGAGGCTTAGAAGGGACATGACTCGTAATAGCCACTGATGGCGCTACCATCGAGCCCAGGAATTCCAGCCTAGATCGGCAGGGGTGGAAACTGGACTTTTAAAGACAGTTAACTCCCTTGCTTCGGGAAGATGCATCTCCCCGGACTTCCGGTGATGTTTGTTTATTTGTTTGTTGTTTAACGCCGCACTCAGCAATATTCCAACTATATGACGGCGGTCTGTAAATAATAGAGTCTTGACCAGACAATCCAGTGATTGAGATCATGAGCATCAATACACGCAATTGGGAAACAATGACATGCATCAACCAAGTCAGCAAGCCTGATCACCCGATCCCCTTAGTCGCCTCTTACGCTTATGCATGGGTTGCTAAAGACTTATACTAACCCGGATCTTCACGGGTGTTCCGGAGCTGTGGTGGGGTAGTCTCATGATTAACGTGTTTGCTCGTCACGACAATGGACCGGGTTCAGTTCAGTTTCCAAACATGGAAACATTGGAAGCTCATTTCGCGCGCGTCTGCGCGTGTGCGTGTGCGTGTGCGTGTCGAATGTCTTTTATGGTGCATCAGTACACTGGGATACCATGCCACAGTTTAACATGGATACCCCATTCAGACACAGTGTAGTGGGTGTTTAACGTCCCGTTGAAGATGAGTTCACATATCTAGAGACGTGCCATCATGTGTGTTGTTGCTTGTCCAGACAGCAGTAGTGCAGCTTAACATGGACACGCCTAACACATACACAATAATGAGCGGAACAGTCCTTGTTTTATCCCCTACCGCAGAGCGCCAGTCAGGATAACGTCTTCTAACGTCTATTAGTATGACGCGGCCAGGGATCAAACCACCGCTCTCCGGACAGACGCTCTATCCACTAGACCAAGAATGCGGTACATTGGCTTGAAATATAACACAATTGGAGAGACAATGACTTAGTCCAGTTGGTAATGCGTCAGTTTGACTCGAGGTGAGGTGAAATGGGGTTTAACGTTGCGTTCAAAATTTTTGCACTCATATAGCGACGTGCATGCACCTCTGTGCGCGTGCGCGTGTGCGTGTGTGTGTGATTGTACTAATCCGGACTGATGCCAATGTTACAGTGCCAGCCCAACTGGTTTGTCATTAGTAAAGAGTGAGTGAGTGAGTTGGGTTTAACGCCGCTTTTAACAGTATTCCAGTTATATCATGGCGTGTCAGCTTAATGTGGGAGGAAAGCTCGAAGTGATGCAGGTCTCAGACGTTTACCACTTCGGTGAAACCCACGAGCACGGGTATGGTGCTGACAAACCTAGAAACATAATCGGGGCCAACCGGGATTCGAACCCACAATCATAGGTTTCTGGCGTGTCCAGGGGACGCAACTCTGCACAGCGAATCGCGGCGCCTTAGACGACTTGGCCTCCTGTGCCCTCTTCATTAGTGAAGAAGTAATTTGAAATTTGAGGGTTTAACGCGACGTGCGTGCGTACTAGTTCGGACTAAGGCTTTGGCCAATTGGTCGTGGCTTCGACTGAACGACGCTAAACACAGCACTCATTGGCCCCCAGCATCGAAAGAAAACAAATAAAGGAAAACGTGAAGATTGTTTGTGATGTAAAAGTTGCTCTCGACAAAATTAACATTATCAGAGCAGTTTGTTATGAATAGGTGAACACATGTCTCCATGTTTATTTGCGTCCCGTATAACAGTGGAACCGCTTTGTCATTAGTAAAGAGGGAATTTGAAACAGGGTTTAACGTTTTATCGCGACGTGCTCGCGAACTAGTCCGGACTAATGCCGGTATTATAGTGCTAGTCAAGTGAGATACCACGCCGCAGTTTAACATGGATACCCCATACAGACGCTGTCTATTGACTCCGAGCCGACCATGTACCAGTCCTTGTCTTAGCCCGTTACTGCCGAACGCCAGGCAGGGTAACAACAAGTACCATCTTTTAACGGCTTTTGATGAGTGAGTGAGTGAGTATGCTTTTACGCCGCTTTTAGCAACATTCCAGCAATATCACGGCGGGGGGACACCAGAAATGGGCTTCACACATTGTACCCATGTCGGGAATCGAACCCGGGTCTTCTGCGTGACGAGCGAACGCTTAAACCACCAGGCTACCCGACCGCCCCTGGTTTTTGATGATGTGGTCGGAGATCGAACCACGGACCTTCCGCTCCCCCGGCGGACGCTCTACCACTAGACCAATATAGTTTGACACGAATGAAGAGCTGGTAACAAACCACGTGCCAATCCCATCATGCATTAGTGTCCCTTGTTTAACGTCCCACAGGAACTCACTCCAACATGCACGCACCCATACACACGTGTTTGACACAATCCAGCTCTGACCTTTTCCAAAAACTGACATCACACTTTTTAAAAAGAACTTTCAAAGAGGAGATCCTGGCAGGTAGAGTCGATAATTTGACGTGACCTTAAACCAGAACCTACATGAAAAGGGAAATAGAGTTCGGATACAAGTCGTATTTTTCACATGTCGTGATGGTGTCTGTTGGTGGGATTAAATCATCAAAGACGCACATCTCGAGGCATACGTCAAAATACGCACCATGGAGCAAAAATACTCCCAGCACAACAAAGTTACCAAAGTTTACCACATTTACGACATTACAAAAGAGTTACGTCATGGTTTCCGGCTCTCCTCTCTTTGTTTCGTGCGCGGATTTTTGTATTCGTGACCAACTCGTGTTATTCCGGGACAAGCCGTACAGCGGTGCAGGTTACGGAAAGGGGCGAGTGGTGACGAATGGGATTTTTTAACGCAGCCAAATCTCGTTGTCTGGAGTACTCTCGCGTTATTTCGCGTTATGACCATCGTCCTCAGTTATTTTAGACGACGCATGACGCTGGCGCATTGGGGTAATTATCATATCTGGAATACTGAACGCCATTGTTGAATTTATTCAAATCAACCCACCGGTCAGTATCATGGAGACTGTCCGGGTTCCGGTGCAAACGTTTCAGAATATGGATCAGATGGTCACAATGACTGTGCATGAACAATACACATAAGGCTCTGGTAAGTCTGGTTTATTTGTTTGTTTATTTGTTTATAAAGCCCCATCAGCAATATCCCAGTAGTATGACGACGGCCTAAAATAATCGCGTTTGGACAAGATAACCCAGTGATTGATATTATGAGCAACAATCCACGTATGTGTATGGTTCTTTCGCGCCGAATCCAATCAGACATTCATATTGTTGAGTAATAGCTAACCACGGAAACCCCACTGTACACTCTAGCAATTATTTTTTAAGCGGTGTAAAACCATACTCACTCGCTGACTCTAGACATCTTTTCGTACTGGCGAACATGAAACAATGAAAGCTCCTTTGCTTCGTTTACTGAGTAATAGAGGCCTGTTAATTTGACACGATGCAGACTTTCCATTGGACCATGTTTGGCATTTATGCGATATTTATAACACACCGCGGCCAATTAGGCGGCATGACAGGAACTCCTGCAAGCCTGCTGTGGATTTTCAGTGCCATAGGCACGACTAGAATATTTGCGTTCTTACTGTATAAGGGGCGGTCGGGTAGCCGAGTGGTTAAAGCGTTCGCTCGTCACGCCGAAGACCCGGGTTCGATTCCCGACATGGGAACAATGTGTGAAGCCTATAGCTGGTGTCCCCCGCCGTGATATTGCTGGAATATTGCTAGAGCGGCGTAAAACCATACTCACTCACTCACTCTTGCTGTATAAACATGTTAGGGACCGATTATTTAAAGTTCGGGAAGAGATCGGGAGAGGACATCCAAGATAAACACTGAACAAATCATTTTTGGTTAAATTCAAAATTGTTACTGACAAACAAGGACAATAATCTTTACGAATCTAAGATTCAAACCAACAACCAGTGGATCCTGGCTCGGTTAAGGGAGGCAACTCTACACATTGAGTTGCGGTGACTCAGAGCTCTTGGCCACTCGTGGGGGAACGTGAAATAGTGACCGAAACGATAATCACCGGATATTAAATGGTCGGTCCCTCCAGGTACCAAGGAAACAGGGGAGGTAATCACGTCAGGTCGAATGTACACAAATGCTATTGGTTCTCCCCTTTCCCGTTGCTACGATGATCATGACAAATGAACCCTTTCGAGACCACTCGTGAAATTTCTTGGACAAGCAACTCGTCAGGTTACGGAAAGCAGTTACGAATGACTCTTTAAAATGAATATTCATTATCAGTTAATGGAAAATTGAATACGTGAGTGTAAACATTGACATGAAAACCATTCATTGCGAAAACGTCCACCAGTAGACGAGTGTTGTGGAGCCGAATACTGCGATGATTTATTACTGTGTGATATTTCCAGCGTCTTGGGAATAATTGAACGCGGGTCCCCAATGAGTCCCCCTTGGTGATTGGTTAATATCTTTCTCTCATCAATATCATTTGCAATCATCTAACTGTTGTGTCATGTCCGCCCGGGAATTTACTGCTCTGTGCAGCCCGTTTATGAAGATAATGCTGGTCTTCAGTTCTAAACCGGCACGCGCTTTACGTTGCGTATCTACTGGCAACCGCATGTACGGCACATGTTGATGACGTCACTTCCTCCTTTCATACGAGAAACTGGTTCGCCCCAATCACTGGGTTATCACGGCCAACATTGGCAGGATTCCATATTGGAACTGCATGTCAAATCC
Organism: Haliotis cracherodii; assembly: GCF_022045235.1. Classification (NCBI taxonomy): domain Eukaryota; kingdom Metazoa; phylum Mollusca; class Gastropoda; order Lepetellida; family Haliotidae; genus Haliotis; species Haliotis cracherodii. The sequence goes on from NW_027266269.1 coordinate 20,805,653, forward strand.
TTCCTGAGACACTCTGGTTCGCTCGGGTTTTTCCGTTACCTTCAGAATCCCTCGGGAAGCAACGGAGTAGTGATAGTGCATGATTCCACTTTATAGAGTTAGTGTTAGTGAATGAGTGAGTGATCTAATTTTTTGGATCCATAGTCTGGACGGAGATGTAGGTCATAGACGTTTACTATGCTTGCACATCACCTTGACGAAACTAAGGTGTGAGTGAGAATTATTTTACGTCGCTTTTAGCAATATTCCAGCAATATCACCTTAGGGGACACTAGAAATGGGCTCCACACATTATACCCATGTCGGGAATCGAACCTGGGTCTTCGGCGTGACAAGCGAACGCTTTAACCACTCGGCTACCCGACCGCCCGACGAAACTAAGGAGGGCAATCAGGGAGACACAATCGCTACTATTATCCTACGTTTGTGTTAAAGCATGGGAGTCCGCCTTAGCGTTAAGGGACCGACTTTGGGGAGTGGGGAGGGGGGAGGGGGGGAGGGGGATAGGCAGAGGATTTTATCCCCTCTGCTGGTTGTTCCTTCTCTTGCTGAAACTAAAATATTGACTTACGTCCTTCAAATGAATAAAAACAAAAACGTCCAGTTACGAAACTACCTAAAAAAGGATTGCAACCGAGATGAAGAGACGAATTCATACATTATTGAAAGTAAAAGTCTGAATTTTTAAACACACTATACTTAAATATCGCCGTCTCCACATAAATCAATACTCAAGGGGTTCGGATCGATGCTGGCACAATGGTGTGGTCGGTGCACATTGAGAGAGAGGAAATTGCTTATTCTATATGTGAGGCAACACGTCCGAGCTGATTTCCTGTGTCATTAAAGAGTAAGGTAAACACATGTCACAGTGGCAGTTGGGTTGAAATATATGGATGAAATACGTGTTGAATAACAAGCTTTGCGACACTTAAAAACAGTCTGAAAATGAGCCCAAGGTCGACGGTCGGTGAAGCCCCTTGAAGACTCGGCAACGCACATTGATTAAAGAGCAGAATCCATGCAGGGTGTTTCCAATCGACGTCCCGCAACATTTACGTTGATTTTTCCCGATTGATTGCAGATGCCTGGTATCAGATGTAGAGGTACGACTGATTGAGTAAGAGGACAAATGATTGAGTGGGTCAGAGAACTAATAACTGAGTTGTGTAAATGAACGATTGGTTGAGTGAGCGAGTGGATGAGTGAGTGATCAACAGGGTTAGGGTGTGGTCGAGGGATGCAGTTAGTTAGGTTGATTGGATGAGTGTGTGAGTGAGTGGATGGATGATTGAGTGAGTGGATGGATGATTGAGTGAGTTATCGGATTATTTAATGAATTGACGGATGAATGAGTGGACGGATGATTGGCTGAACGAGTGGACGAATGATTGGCTGAGTTAGTGGACGGGTGATTGGCTGAATGAGTGGACGGATGATTGACCTAATGTGTGGACGGATGATTGGCTGAATGACTGGACAGATGATTGGCTGAGTGAAGGGATGGATGATTGACTGAATGAGTGGACGGGTGATTGGCTGAATGAGTGGACGGATAATTGACCGAATGAGTGGACGGATGATTGCCTAAATCAGTGGACAGATGATTGACTGAATGAGTGGACGGATGATTGACTGAATGAGTGGACGGACGATTGGCTAAACGACTGGACGACTGATTGACATAATGAGTGGGTGAGTGATTGAATAAATTAAATAGTGAATAATTGTCTGCTTACGAGTTTTATGTTTAGAAGGTCCTTATTAAACGGAATAAGCCTTGCCTCAAATCAGTGCGCAATTCGCCATGCAGAGTTGCGCCCCTTAGACGTGTCAGAGCCTGTGGTCGTTGATACTTATGTAATCTCGTTGTAACCTTCGCGCACGGGTATGGTAAAACACAAATAAGAATCAGAATCGTGGCGATTTTGGGATTTGAACCGATGATCATGGGATCCTGGCGCGTCTAAGGCACGCAACTCGTTACAGCAAATATCGGTCATAAGTGTCCCCAGTAAAATATAGCCTATATATAGCCTAGCTACGAGCTATGGCGAAAAAAGTTGCCGATTATCTGTTCAACGTAAAATAATGCTGAAAACGCGAAACATATCGTCCGTTAATCCTCATTTAGTTTTGATCCGAGTCTAAATTGGGGCAGGGCGGTAGCCTTGTGGTTAAAGTGTTCACTCGTCACGCCGAAGTGCCGGGTTCGTTCCCCACATGGGTACAATGCGTGAACCCATTTCTGGTGTCTCCCGACGTGATATTGCTGAAATATTGTTAAAAGTTGCGAAAAACCAAACTCACTTACTCTCTGAGTCTAATTGATAACCACGCGAATCTAAATCATGTTAAACAAATAAAACGTCACTGTTCACAGACTGAACCATACGGCTTGTCGTCGTTTCATCACCTGTGACCCCGTCGCTGACCAATCAGCGATATGGCAGGTCACGTGGAACTTTTGGTTGACTTTAGTCACAACCACCAGCGTGTCATCACGTGGCACAGCACGACCTATCAGGTCCAGTTAGTTGCGAATGCGTTCCCCTCTTAACAACAGAGGCGTTAAGAGGCTGTCGTAAGGGAGCGGCCATTAATACTGACTGGGGTCCTGTCTGAATATATTTATTTTATGGAAGAAAAAACAACAATCTAGAAACGTATTCAAAAGTAAGTCTAGCCAGCTCAAGCCAGCTTTATTCCACATGAAATCAGCATAGGGAAAAATATAATTTTCGCGAAGGGTATTGTGTGATATAAGATTTCATAGACTTAATGTTAGTCTACTGTCTACCTGAACGAGTAGATAGACATCTTCCTAAGGCAAGGGTGTTAACTCCCTTGCCTCGGGAACACGGTAGAGAGGCGGCGGCCGATTGGTCGTAGGCTTCGACTGAACGACACTTAACACAGCACTCATTGGCCCTCAGCATCGAAAGAAAACAAATAAAGAAAAATGTGAAGATTGTTTGTGATGTAAAAGTGCTCTCGACAAAATTAACATTATCAGAGCAGTTTGTTATAAATGATAATTATTTTCGCTGCAAATAAACTTTCGAGGTGAACGCATGTCTCCATGTTTATTTGCGTCCAGTATAACAGTGGAACCGCTTTGTCATTAGTAAAGAGGGAATTTGAAACAGGGTTTAACGTTTTATCGCGACGTGCTCCCGAACTAGTCCGGACTAATGCCGGTATTATAGTGCTAGTCAACTGAGATACCACGCCGCAGTTTAACATGAATACCCCACACAGAGGCAGTATATTGACTCCGAGCCGACCAGTCCTTGTTTTAGCCCTTTAATGCCGAGCGCCAGGCAGGGTAACAACAAATACCATTTTTTAACGTTTTTCGTTACGAAGTGGCAGGTGTTCTGTCCACTTGACCCCTGAGGCGGTCCATCATAATAAGGAGAAATATTTTTCGTGTTTTCGGAACTGCGGATATTATTGTCTATTAGTGGCGACGTTAATCTAAAGTTTATTGGCTACAATGGCTATCTTTAGAATTCTCTTTTTACAGGTATTACTTCTGTGAGACAGACATGACGTCACTTTGGAATACAATGATCTAGTTGTCTGAGCTCGACAACACTCGGTTCCACTCGTTTGAGCCCGCTACCTACATTGTACCCCTTGAAGCAGTGGAGTAGTGATATTGCATGAACTCATTGTGAACCGTGTAACGCCAGATCCCGCCGCCGCATATAGTTCGTATATCTCAGCGACCGTTCTGTGCTTAGGAAATTAGGAAGACACTTTGATTTGAATACATAGCTCACTGTAACAATTTAAGAATGGGTTTCAATATTTTTTGTGATTTTCGGGGGTAAAAATATAAAAACCGGTGTGCATACTATTTAAAATCGCGGACTTACGATGTAAAGTGAGCACATTGGTCTTTCGTTTATGCTCCATAATCCTATCAAAGTCAATTTTTATAAATATATGCGTCAACAATATTCCTTTCAGACATTGAAAAAAAATGAAACAAACAAGAGCTGGTTATTCGATGGTGATACGGGTATCACAGGTGTGTTTTGTACCTTAAGTTTGCAGTGTTTCGGCGACTGTTTTCACCCCAATTACGTTTTCACAACGTTTGTAATTCTTTTGTCAAATCCAATTTACAAGCGTCTCCTTTCTTTTGCCCGGCAGTTTATATGTATTCTATAAAGAAAAGCATCACTATTCAAAATAAATGTAATATAGTGTGAACTCGCAGACAAACAAGGTAGTGTGCAGCTACTTTAACCTAATTAGTAGGGACTGCCAAATATCCCCAGTCAAGTCTCCCTTTAATGGTCCCCAATCCTTTTGAGCATTTAATGAAAAAGATTGAACAGTAAACTGTTGTCATTTTGCTCTAACCTTTTAGTAAGACGCCTATGCAGCTATCATGCCAAGTTCAGCCGGTCGATTGAGGGGGTAATATTCTGTCTAGGTGGGTATTAAACACCCTACACCATGACATTTCTACAAATGGAGCCAGGCAGACTTGCAAACCACTTCGAAACATCTCAGAGGGTAAACATTCAGCACCTACACGTATCTGTTCAGAGCTTGGTCCGCGAAAGTCCACACACCTCCTGGCGATTAATGTGAGCACATTTATATACCGCGTGAGGTCTGATGTGATGGTGCACGAGATATCAAAAATGAATCATATTTAGAATCTTCAGACGTTAGGATCCCGATCGTGTTAGGGCTGGTTCAATACAGAAGACTGTTGCCAAGTCAGCATTTGACGATCCCCGATTACCAAGTGTATATTGCTACGTGTCGATTCCAAAATTGAAACAATATGTTGACCCAGAAATCTTCCTTGGCTCGCGTTAGTCACACAAGTATCCTGTGCAGAGGGAAAGCCGGTGTGACGTGGAGGTCACGTGCTACTTGCAGTCTTCCAGCCTTTGGGTATCGCTCGACATTTACCTTTATAACTTATGAATGAGTGGGCCTTATTAGAGGTTATAACTTCGGTTGTCTTGAACAATCGATTCACAATGAAAACGTTTCTTCTTTTGTTTCCCGTAATTACCTTTTTGTAGCTGATTGTTTTTCTCAGATAATATACACGGTTTTGATTTCGACGAGAAAATACATATAGTTAACTATTAAAGCTTGGTGAGGTGAGGTGAGGTGAAATGGGGTTTAACGTCGCGTTCAAGATTATTGCACTTATATAGCGACGTGAGTGAGTGAGAGTGCGTGCGTGCTTGTGCGTGTGTGTGCGTGCGTGCGTATGTGCGTGCGTGCGTATGTGCGTGCGTGCGTGCGTGTGCGCTCTCCAGTCAGACGCTCTATCATCTACACCATAGAGGCGGTCCTGTCGCTAGGCCTCGGGCCATGAAAACTAAATGTTTCAAAATGACAACTTTTTTTATGTTCCTTTTTTATCATTTGCAGTTACTATATCACTATTGCAGTACAATTTAAGAAAAGACATATTGACATTCAAAGAACTAACACTAAAACCAGATTTTGTACCACACAAAACCAAGACATTAGCTATCCCCTAGTGAAGGATCGTTCACGTCGTTTTCAAATGACCCACATGGAGAGAGCATTATTCAACATTCATTGGCTTCCGGGATCATGACGATACGTTCACCACGAGCACTCCCGCCGTGCCAAGATTAAACAAGGTCTACATCCACACTCGAGGCCATCTTGTTTTGCAAGCGCTGATTACGCCACCGGCATCAGAGGAATTTTATCGAACATTTTATCGATCAAATTTAAATTAGCTCATGTAATCAGCTATTTATATTATCTCTGAAATTAACATTGATTTTCTAAAGAATGTACGTCAAAAACAGTTCACTCCTGTTGCGTCAATCTTTTGAGCTGTTATTTTAGAACCACGTTGCCTTTGTTACGCTATTGGTACCGTCATATTAGGCTCTTGTTTCATGATGTTTTGGTCGAAATGATAAAGTAATAGCAAGCTGTTGTTTTAAAAGTGGCCGCTAACTCCCGACAGCGAAGTGGTGCGCCTTTGGTCTTTATAGTATGTGGGGAAGTACTTATACTATACTGGCTCCGACAAACAGGTTTTCCTAACTCTTTGCATAACTTCTTACTCGTAGGGGAGAATATAAAATAAATAAAACTAAAAAAACTATATCAAAGTTCTCTTTTCCCCTTTAAAGTTCAACATTTGTGTTTTTTGTTTGTTTGTGTTTTTGGGGGGTGCTGTTTGTTTTGTTTTTTTGTTATTGTTAGTGTGTGTGTGGGGGTGGATGGGGGGGGGGGGGGACGTTTATGCAAATACATAATTATTAAATTACAAATCAGATTCTGTAAAGATAATCTTTAACGTTTAAATGTAGGTAGGTGATCTTTCAATAGTATTTATTCAAGGAATTAATCAATTTTCTTTTCCATTTATTGACGGTTATCGAGAAGTACTCAACCCTGCATTCAAAACTTTTGTTTTGTTAAACTGTTATTTATTAACTGTTACTAATCCAGATTTTAGCAGTCGTCCAGTCAAATCAATGCGGAGGACACTACGAATGGTCTTCACACATTGTACCCAAATGGAAAGCAAACCCGGGTTTGAGGTGTTACGAGCCAAAGCTATAACCACTGGCCTACCCATCGCCCTGAAATATTTACACATCATGAATCCCAGTCTCCCAGACCTAGAAAATAAATTTTAAATTATTCCAACTCAAGTATAGAATGATTTTGCAAAAGCTGCAGTGATACATCCTCGCCACTGGACGGTGTCAAATGCAATGTGTGAGTGAACCGCCTTGTTTATCAAACAGTACCTAATGATTTTCAGTCCTGTTATACTACAGTAACATTCCCACGCCGTGAAAACCCAATACTTGAGCTTATTTGTGGCGTTAGTCAATAGTTTATGGAGTAATCGCTCAAGGATATAGGAAGTAAGTGAGTGAGAATGTTTTATCGCCGCTTTTAGCAATATTCCAGCAATATCGTGGCGCGGACACCAGAAATGGGCTTCACACATTGTACTCATGGGAATCGAACCCGGGCCTTCGGCGTGACGAGCAAACGCTTTCACCTCGGCGGAAGTAGTTCATGTAGGTGACCTCGTTTGAATATTTTTCGGATCGCGATACCAAGTATATCGTATTGGATTTATCACTCTCATCACACTATCATCACATTATTAACTCGCAGTTCGAGACAAGAGGGGTACTGATATTATGACATATTGGACATAAAAAATCGCATAATACACAACGTCTGATGAGACATCATATTTTTGAAAATCAATGAAATTGCTTTTATTCGGCCCTTTAATTTACATTACAAACATGGCAGGGGTCACGTGGTTGAAAATTCATTTCTCACCCGAGTCTTCATTGAACAAATTTATTTTACACGAAATTATCCAACCACATCACTTTTTGATGGTTAAATAGACATAATCAAATTTAACAACAGTTCTTTCAAGTTTCAATTACATATGAAAACAAACTCGGATTACTTACTTTTGCCCTTCAATTAATATTCCTCCCTCCTTGCTCTCTCTCTCTCTCTCTCTCTCTCTCTCTCTCTCTCTCTCTCTCTCTCTTAAGCTAAAAACCGCACTTCTATTCTTTAAACTTAAAATAACACGATTCTATAATTATACGATGATTTACCATCACCAACAATGGAGTAGGGCAGGTGTATTCTTGCACGTGGTTGTATAAATGTTTCATGTGTGCGTCACCTGCACACCTGCGAGTACCTGTCTATTTTTGCATTAAATAGATATATAGAGTAAAGGGGACCGTATATGCATTGTTACGAACTGTTATGTCATGAAATGATGCTTCTCATCATCCTTCGAGTCATCCATCATGTCATTTCAAGAATTTGGTCTTGACCGGGAATAGATCCGGGCATATATATTAGTTTGGTGAACATCAGTATTGTCCGGACTTTAAGTATTTATCTCTCCTCGCCTATACCACGCCGCCATGATTGCTGACTTGGTGGGCTTGCATGTTTCTGTTCCACTGTTTACTATTCCATTCAAATTCAAATATGCCCCAAATCTAGAAAAGTTCCTAAGAATGTTGGAAACATGTACGTATTCTTAGAAGTGATGAGAGGTGAAATGTTGAAGGAGCAGTGTCCTGTCAATGGAGCAGTGCCCCATGGGAGAAGTGTCCCGTCGAAGATGCGGTGTCCTGTCGAAGGGGCAGTGCCCAAAAGGAGAAGTGTCATGCCGAAGATGCTGTGTCCTGTCGAAGGGGCAGTGCCCCATAGGAGAAGTGTCCTGTCGAAGATGCGGTGTCCTGTCGAAGAGGCAGTGCCCCATAGGAGAAGTGTCCTGTCGAAGATGCGGTGTCCTGTCAATGGAGCAGTGTCCTGTCAATGGAGCAGTGCCCCATGGGAGAAGTGTCCTGTCGAAGATGCGATGTCCTGTCGAAGGGGAAGTGCCCGAAAGTAGAAGATGTCCTGTCGAAGGAAGACGACCTGTCGGAGGAGCGGTGTCCTGTCCGTGGGGAAGTGCCCTATAGGAGAAGATGTCCTGTCGAAGGAAGGTGTCCTGTCGAAGGGGAAGTGTCCTGTTGAAGGGGAAGTGCCCCATAGGAGAAGGAGTCCAGTCGAAGGAAGATGTTCTGTCGTTTGGGAAGTGTACTGTCGAAGGGGCAGTGTCCTGTCGAAGGGGAAGTGCCCCATACGAGAAGGTGTCCTGTCGAAGGAGCGGTGGCCTGTCGAAGGGGAAATGCCCCATACGAGAAGGTGTCCTGTCGAAGGGGAAGTACCCCATAAGAGAAGGTGTCCTGTCGAAGGAGCGGTGTCCTGTCGAAGGGGAAGTGTACTGTCGAAGGGGCAATGCCCCATACGAGAAGGTGTCCTGTCGAAGCAGCGGTGTCCTGTCGAAGGGGAAGATGTCCAGTCGAAGGCGCGGTGTCCTGTCGAAGGGGCGGTGTCCTGTCGAAGGGGCAGTGCCCCATATTAGAAGTGTCCTGTCGAAGGGGAAGTGTCCAGCCGAAAGCGGTGTCCTGTCGAAGGCGCGGTGTCCTGTCGAAGGGACATTGCCCCACAGGAGAAGTCTCCTGTCGAAGGGGAAGTGTCCAGCCGAAGGCGCGGTGTCCTGTCGAAGGGGCAGTGCCCCATAGGAGTAGTGTCCTGTCGAAGGCGCGTTGTCCTGTCGAAGGGGCAGTGCCCCATAGGAGTAGTGTCCTGTCGAAGGCGCGGTGTCCTGTCGAAGGGGCAGTGCCCCATGGGAGAAGTGTCCTGTCGAAGAAGCGGTGTCCAGTCGAAGGCGCGGTGTCCTGTCGAAGGAGCGGTGTCCTGTTGAAGGGGCAATATGACAAGGAAGCTATAAAAGTAGGTGCGGTTGGATAGCGTAGAAGTAAAGGCTTTGGCTCCTTTTGCACGTTTCGATTTCCCAAATCGTTTCAATGTGTGAGGACTATTTCTGGTTGCACTCTCCGTTATAGGGAAGGAATATTTCATTAAATCCAACTCACTCTAAAAGGTGATGCTGAGGTGGGGTTTAATGTAACGTTGAAAATTATTGCACTTATAGGGCGAAGTGAATGCACGTGTGTGTGTGGCTGCTTGTACTATTCCGGACTTATGGCGTTCTTATAGCGCTTACCCACTGAGATACCATGCCGCAGTTTAACATGAATACCCCACTCAGAAACAGTTTACTGACAGTATTCTGACTCCGAGCCAACCAGTCCCTGTTTTGCCAGGCATGGTAACAACAAGTACCATCTGTTAACGCTTTTGATATGACGCGGCCGGGGATCGAACCACCGACCTTCCGCTCTCCAGACAGATGTTCTGGCCACTACACCACTCTAAAAGTAGAATGGGCACCACACATTGTGTCCAAGCGCCGTGGTAAGCTGACCTCGGGTCTCAGGGCACTTGCCTACCTCACCTCCATTACAGCACAGGTCAGGATGTGTGGGTATGTAATAACATCGGGGTCAGGGCTTATGGGTAAGTGCGAGAATCCGTCAGGAGCTGTTTGTAGTTGGGCTCAGTTAAAAGCCCCAAAATCACTTATCAGAACACTCAGCTCGAGTTCGGTCAGCATGGGCAGCACTCTCCTAACATGTTAAGCGCACCGGAAAGCTTGCATTAGACCAGACTGTTCTGATTTCAGAATAAGCGCGTTTGTTTACAAACAAGAGAAAAGTTCGGTCACGTGACATGCAAATTAGCCTATGGCAGTGGAGTCATGCTAATTACCGCAGCGCCGGAGATTGCATTAGCAGGAATTCATATTGGAATTATTTTCATGCACGTGACTATCACATGACACATTACAACACTGCAGCAATCGTTAACCTTTTCTTACTGTTCAACTTGTTTTGCTTTTCAAGTCAAACTACATACCTTATTTCCGTTAAAGCACGTGGTAAATATCTCTGTCATGTTATATGAACTATATGCGGAGGGATCTAGAGTTACACGGTTTACAGTGAAATCACGCAATATATCACTACTCCATTGCTGACCGAGGTAGAATATAGTTGCGGAATAAGCCGAGTGGATCTGAGTGTTATTGGAAATACGCCGATGGGAGCTGGTACACGCAAATGAGTAGTCTGTCTTCCAGACCCTGATACAAATATATCAAATACAGCCCATGCAAGTCTATGATGTTTGGCAAGTCTAGATTACTGCAGTGTCTGAAAATGAAGAGAGTCTATGGTCTCCCTTTCATTATATTTCTATTAAGATAATTGCAAAATTGTTTTTTCTGTACGATATGTTCATTTCAGAGACCAGATGTTAGTCTAGCAAACGAAGAACTCCACAACTTGTCGAGGTCATTAGTCAGGTGATATCACGTAAGCGTTCATCTATTGTGGCGGGCTGGCGTTCTTTTTGTATGACTTCTGTTGTTTAATCACATGCTTCGGTATAACATGGATCGCAAAGTCGCCTCAAAGGTGTGTTCTGCGTGGACTAAAGTACTTTCAGATGTGGCCACAGTTAGCTGTGGAAGTCTGATCTTCCGACTGAGAGCGGCCTTGAGCGTGTGCCCGTAGCAACAGCCACGCCTCGCGTAGAACCCGTGAAGATTCCGGGGTAGAAAAGGTCTTCAGCAACCCATGCTTGCCGTAAAAGATGACTCTGCTTGTCGTAAAAGACGACTAACGGGATCGGGTGGTCAGACCCGCTGACTTGGTTGATGCATGTCATCGATCCCAATTGTGTGGAACGATGCTTATGATATTAATCACTGGATTGTCTGGTCCAGACTCGAGTATTTACAGATCGCCGTCATATAGCTGGAATATTGCTGAGTGCGGCGTTAAACAACCAACCAACCTCGTGTAGAACCGCTAGACTAACGCTAAGTCTCCAAAACTATATAATTTTGATAGAAACAAATAATTCCATTTAAATTCAAAAGGAGCCCTACTGAAATTGGAGATTTAGAACCTGGGGGAAATCTAGACTTTCTTTATTTAGCTCTACAGCATTACAGTAAGGGCTGGGAGAAAGGGAATATAATATGCTTCAGGGACTGTGAGACTATGGAACCGCCATTGTTGTCTTGTGGAAGAGCGTTTGCCGGAGAGTGGAAGGTCGGGGATCGATCCCTGGACACGTCAAACCAAAAGACGTTTAAAGATGGTACTTGTTGTTACCCTGGCTTGGTAAGGAGCTAAAACAAGGATTAGCTGGCTCCGAGTCGGTATACTGTGGAATATTGACGTTAAACTGCGGCACAGTATCACAGTCTATAAAACAGGCATAAATCCGGACTAGTACATACAGCCACACGTGCGCAAGCACGTACGCAAGCACGCACGAACGCACACTAAATTAATAAGTACAATAATTGTGAACGGGACGGTTTAACCACTTCGCTTCATGTCACACACCAGCTGTTTCGGGGCTTCATAAATACCACACATTGTAGGCCACAATCTTTCAATGATGACAGATGCTTAAAATTCGTATATCGCCCCGAACCGTAGATGACCAGATGGTGGAAACACGAATACGTACATACTCGTACACCCGAAACACAAGTGTCAAAACGTGTGGTGTCGCCCTGGGCACGCGCCTCTGGTCACCCAGCAGGGAATGGGTACCCCACGTGTCAGGTGGATGTAAATGCCCTCTAGAGCATGTACGAAGCTTTGGTTGTATACTCCCCAGGGAGTTGAGAATGATAACTGGAATGCATACGGATCTACTGGTCGGGGAACAAAGAAAGAATTTTGAGCAGATACTTGTACCTGAATAATAATAATAATAATAATAATAATATACTCCTTCACTCACTCATCCGTGGTAAGACAGGGTTTTGATAGGGACATAAAACACCTCATTTGATATATGAGAAAAATATTCATAACAACCATTTCGCGGAGGGGGTCTGTTTAACGTCTTTTCAACGGAGTGTTAGTACAGACGAGAATTTATGTTCAGCGTCATTATGGAAGAGTCACCTAGGTATGTGAGTGAGCATGCTTTTACGCCGCATTTAGCAATATTCAAGAAATATCACGACGGGGGACACCAGAAAATGGGCTTAATACAATGAACCTGTGCGGGGAATCGAACCCGGGTCTTCAGCATGACAAGCGAACGCTTTAACCACTAGGCTTACCCACCGCCCCAATAGGTATGTATAGTGTCAAACATGAACATTTGCCAACAAGCATTCGTGACTTTCGACATCATGACTTTCGCCCAAATTCAAACACAATCAAAAGCATCGTGTCTCTCCATCCATCCATCCATCCATATATTCACAGCCTTTTATCGTCACCTTATTCCGTTTAATTTCTTATACGCTGGTGATACGGCCCCTTATCAGAAAGGTGTCGACAGATTATGACAGCTGCACGTTAAAAAAGAGACGGGGGATTCGCCCCAGCGACCCAGACTATTAAAACTCTCGTTACGTCAAACGGCGTGGGTAACACGGATCGTTTTGATAAACCCGCAACAGAGAAATCCGATAAAGACCGGGTAAGAGTGACGCCAAGACATAATGGCCTTTGAAAATGGCTGACCTTTCACCCATCTTCAAAACTGTGTCTGGAAGTTTAAAAAAATGCATCATAATTTCATTTTATAGGGACTTTTTTAATATAGTCACGCAAAGGGTGTACTTGACTCGGTACAATCGCCATCCTCGCTTATCCAGGGTATTATATCTCCATTCTATTATCATAAATGTCCTGGACCCATTCGCTACCATACCCGTGAAGTTCCGGGGTAGAATAGGTCTTCAGCAACCCATACTTGGCGTAAAGGGCGACTATGATTGTCGTAAGAGGCGACAAACGGGATCGGGTGGTCATGCTCGTTTTGGTCCCTACACTCTCTTCATAAGCGCCTACCAGGCGTAAGTCATGAACTCCGAAGATTAAGAAGTCATGCAGTTATTATCACCAGTTTCTAAGACACACCGGAAGTGGCACTTGACATTAACACTCATGCGCATAGCCGAAAGCGGATATAGGCAACTGACTAAAATGGGCTATTGTGTCCGGTCGTTTGAAGACATCATTGTTAGAAGTACATACTTGATGAACTTGTCATAGCTTACTTATATAGAATGAAAGCATTTCCTATAATCACTGAGGGTGTGTGGCACTGCCCCGTGTCCAAGTGAGACAACGTGTCTCTGGAAGCAGCCTAATTGCTGCCTGCTATGAGTGAGTGAGTTGGATTTAACGCCGCTTTTAACAGTATTACAGTTATATCGCGGCGTGTCAGCTTAATGTGGGAGGAAAGCCCGCTGCCTGCAATCCAAAGTTAAGCGAGCAGACACACGTAATCGTTTTGAATGACGTGACCAAACTTGATAACTTTGCCCAGTCCCCCATCAAATAGATTGATATGGACATTAACACTTTTGCCATTTGTCGTTTGTTTGTTTTTAAAATCCAACAATTTGTTCCAGAAAACAATCATTTTGTTCCAGGTTTTATCAAAAACAAAACAACGATTCGCTAGACATGCGCAACGTCATGGACAAATACATGGTGAGAAATCTTTAAACTGTTAAGCTCCTTTTTTCAGAGAAGAGAACTTGTGATTTTTTTACTAATCAACATTGTACTATAAATATTGGTGAACTTTTCAAGTTTTAAAATGATTTCAGATAACATATGCCTGGTACGGGCCAGGGTATTTTTGTACGGGCCCTCTCGTCTTATATCGATGCAAGTTACATCCTTTCATCTGTTGGGGTTCGGCTGACAGTCTCATCAAATAATTGCCCGCATTTGAAATTGGCCCAATGCTTGGACATTGCCATTAAAACTCTCGGAGAAAAATCCAAAGTGATTTTTCCCTGTCATCGTTTCTCATTTGTTGTTTTAAGTTTCGAAGGATCCCTTGCCGGCAAGATAAATATGCTCTTTGAAAATTAATCCTTATTTCCTTGGAGAAATATATTTCGCTCATTCTGTAGGCGCAATTTCCTGTCTGTCGAGTTGAGAGTACTCACTGTACATTTACTAAGGACCAGGAACACTCTCATAGCCTCTCAGTGCGATAGGAAATTAATGTAAGTAGGGGTTGTATAAGCAAGAAAAATTCAATATTTTCACGACAGCGTACAATACTGTCATCACGACCCCAGCGACGAGGTCATGAGAGGTCAAACCTAAATAAATGAACAACTGTTGCCATGGAAATGTAATTAGGGTCAGACATGGTCAACATTTCATAAGCTTCTTGTTATACTACAATAATGAAGTTGTTATCCTGTAAGACAATATTAAAGGACCCTTTGTGAGATATTAGAGAAAAACCGCAAGGGACCGTTCATTAATTTGCGTTTAAGCAACCTTTTTGCACTTATTCGGGTTTCGATGATTTGAAAATTGGTATTATTGTTACTTAAATATGAGTAGAAAGATGCTATAAATTTAAGTTACTGGTACGTTTGGCCGAAAATGGCATTTCGCCTCTGGTTTCCGGAACTTTCTGATGTCTATCATACGTGAACTTGAGGCAAAACCAGGCCACCAGGCCCTGATCCACAAAGCGATCTTAGTGCTAAGACATTGGAAACTTCCATACTCTAACATAGACTTACATCGAAGTGCTGGTGTCGCATTGTGGTACTTGGCTAAGGCTACCACCATGGCTCTCCTTTTCTCGGTGAGCGAGCGTGGGAAGGGGGGGGGGGGGGGGGGGGGGGGTGTCAAGGGGGCTTGTTTATTTGTTAGTTTGTTGTTTAATGCCGCTTTCAACAATATTCCAGCCATATGACCACTAACTTGAGGGTGGTCAGGCTCGCCAATTCGGTTGATGCATCTAATCGTACCCCAATTGCGTAGATCGATGCTCATGATGTCAAACACTGGATGGTCTGGTCCAGACTAGGTTATTTACAGACCGCCTTCTTATGGCTGGAGGGGGGCACGGGTGGCCCAGTCGTCTAAGGCGCCGCGATTCGCTGTGCAGAGTTGCGTCCCTTAGGCACGCCAGAAACCAATGATTGTGGGTTCGAATCCCGGTTCGCCCCGATTATGTTTCTAGGTTTGTCAGCACCATACCCGTGCTCGTGGGTTTCACCGCAGTGGTAAACGTCTGAGACCTGCATCACTTCGGGCTTTCCTCCCACATTAAGCTGACACGCCGTGATATAACTGGAATACTGTTAAAAGCGGCGTTAAACCCAACACACTCACTCACTCAAATTATGGCTGGAATATTGACAAGTACGGCGTTAAACAACAAACAAACAATCATGGGGATCTATTGTAAACCCGACTCCCCACGGTGGCTTGTGTACAGCTCTACAGCTCTGTGGGAACAGCCAGACAACCATGCGGAACACGCAAGAACCTAGGCTCACGCTTAGTCTCTGAAACTATATAATTTTGATAGAAACTAATAACTCCATTTAAATTGAAAAGGAGTGAGTGAGTGAGTATGGTTTTACGCCGCTTTTAGCAATATCCCAGCAATATCACGGCGGGGGACACCAGAAATGGGCTTCACACAATGTACCCGTGTCGGGAATCGAACCCGGGTCTTCGGTGTGACAAGCGAACGTTTTAACCACTAGGCTACCCGACCGCCCCAAATTGAAAAGGAGCCTCAGTGAGATGGGAGACCTGAGGTGAGGTGAAAAGGGATTTAACGTCCCGTCCAAGATTATTGCACTTATATAGCGACGTGCATGCACGTGTGTGTATTTGTGTGGCTGCTTGTACTAGTCCAGACTAATGCCGATTTATAGTGCTAGGTCACTGAGATACCATGCCGCAGTTTAACATGAATACCCCACTCAGACACAGTATACTGACTCCGAGCCGACCAGTCCTTGTTTTGGCCCCTTAATGCCTAGCGCCAGACAGGGTAACAACAAGTACCATCTTTTAACGTCTTTTGGTATGACGCGGCCGGGGATCGAACCCCGGACCTTCCGCTCTCCGGGCGGACGCTCTACCACTAGACCACGGAGGCGGTCTTGGGAGACCTGAACCTGAGAAAAATCTAGACTTGCTTTACTTAAACTTAGGTTTTTTTGCATTATAGAAAGAGCTGGGATGAAGCAAAACTAAAATGGTTCAAGGACTATGAGTCTCACTAAAACCTACAGCTAGATAAAGTACAAGTACGCATTTGAGTTGATTTTCTCTACCTTGGCTACTGTTGCTAATTTAGAATACACAGACAGGGGGATGATTTGACTCGTTCGCCGACAGTTTCTGGATAAATCGGTTTCCAGTCATAAAGCAACAAACAAACAATTATCAAACAGTAACAACAAATCTCAATGAAGTTCCCGTAAAATGTCTCAACGTTGTAACGCTGCATGACACCTGTCGCACCAAATCTGGTACACCTGCCAGCTATATACACAGAGTCACTGTTTATCTGTTGAGTAGTGTGGTGTTGTTGTGTAGATATCATTACACTATTACAGCAGTAAATATACAGATTAGTCCCAATCAGCAATAATCGACACACGTGTGCAATGAATTTCGCCGTGCGCACTGACGATACAATCAGCCAGCTGTGCTTTATGAAACACATTGACAGAGATTCGCTGAAGTGTAAAACGTGAAAATTGATCCAAACTGAATTCAGTTTGTTTAATCTCCATCGCGTCAGTTTTTCTTCCGATTTCAAAGTGTTTGTGGAAACACGCTCAGATTGAGATTAGCGAATTCTAATACTATCGATCTTTGAGAAGTAATTGAATGCATTATATCTAAAATTGGCGTTGGTTTTTAGATTTAAAAGTCAAAATCGATAAATCCGTCTTTGAGGTAGGAAAGATATTGTAATAAGTGGATTGTCCGATCAGATTACTGACGTGCTCGAGATTAATTTAGTGATGAAAATCATTAATTATCAAAATAATATGATAAGGTTGAAAATATGACGTTCTTGAACGTAAAAGGCTCGAGTGAAGCGTTTGGAGCTAAACATATCGTTTTTCACGAAGAAATTTCACTTCGTGTGAAGTCAAATTTGAATTTTGTGTGTCTTGCATATCATTCTTTCTTGCTGAAACTATTGAAATGTAGCTAGTTTTAACTGCTGTTATCATTTCAAAGCGCGGTGTATACGTCTCAGAAGACATATCCACTGAATGTTTGATTTGCTATTTTGTTTAACGCCAGTGGTTTGGTTGGTTTGTTGCTTTACGCCGCAACTCAGCAATATTCCAGCTACATGATGGCGGTCTGTAAATAATCGAGTCTGGACCAGATAAATCAGTGATTGATATCATAAGCATCGATCCATGCTCGGCAATGTTCCATCAAAATGGTGACAACAAACACATATTACCATACATGTTGTAACATGAAAGGACACCCGTGAAGGTTAGAACTGGTCTCCAGCACCCATACTTGGCGTAAGAGGCGACATACGGGATCGGATGGTCAGACTCGCTGACTTGGTTGATGCAGGTCATCGTATCCCAAATCGATGCTAATGATGTCAATCACTGGATTGTCTGGTCCGTCTCGATTAATCACAGACTGGCGTCATATAGCTAGTATTATTGCTGTTTGCAGCGTTAGACAACAAACGAACCTGAAAGGACAATGAAAATAGACCCTGTGCGATAAAATTCAATATCGTTCGAACACCATCGACATTATGATGTAAGACGCTACGTAACGTATGACGCCATATTCACAACGTCAAACGTATTGTTTGCCAATACGTCATATAGATTCTATACAGACTACAATGTTGCTACACGGATATTTTAATCTGTAAATTAGCGAGCTGTTATCATCAGACCTGTATGCTCCCTAAAATCTACATTGAAAAGTCAGTCATGTTAAAAGAAATATGTTTGTTTGCTGTTTAACGCCGCAATAACCAATATTCCACTGCGGTCTGGAATTAAATAATCGGATCTGGACAAGACAATCCAGTGATTGACATTATTAGCATCGATCCAGGCAAATTGGGATAGGATGACATGCATCAAACAATTCAGAAGCCTGACCATCCGGTCTCATTATAGTCGCCTCTTACGATAAGCATGGTTTGCTGAAGATCAATTCTAACCAAGGACTTAACAGGCCACATGTGAAGAGAAATACCCGGGTGAAACTTTGTTCGACATCTTAAATAATATCAAAGGCTTACATTGTCATACAAATAATACTTGGACCCATTTCGCCCCCGCACGCGAACAAATACGCCACGCTATTATCTTACATATCGCTGACGAAATAAAACCCTAATTGGAACACCCAAAACAGCACATTTTAAAGCATACCCGTTGTCGTGTTTCGAACCAACCGAGAAAAATGGTAGTCGGAATGTTACACTGACTTCTCCCAAGGACAGCTCCCTCTCGCGGCGAGTTTACAAAGGTAGGCAACTGATGTGAGACAACACATATTAGACAGCACGTTCGTGGAAGAAGGTTTTGTGTTTTTGGACTAGATCTACGAAGAGGACACACGGTATGGAAAGGGAGATTAGAGGATGGCGATAAGAAGAAATGTCGTCATCGGCCTGTTTTGGGTAAGTGAATCTCTTTCCCAAACCGAGACAATTTGGCCAGTCAGCTGATGATAGGCTACTTTCGAGGAATTTTGCCGGACGGGTTTGCCCGCTTGAGATCGGTTTTTGACAATTTGTAGAGCTCATCAGACACTTTCGTCTATAGATCTGACTACTTTCTATATTTTACTGTGTATTCTGGGGGCAACAGTGTCTCTGAGTTTTTTTCTGATCGTCCCGAACAACAAGCTGTGTGGTCACAGGCATCCAAACTCCTATGGGGTTCGTCTCAAAAGTTTTACGGCGAATTCATATGTCTGCCAGTATCATCAAAATAACTCATATTCGTATTGTTGTCAGAAGAAGGAATGTAGATTTAGTATCCTGTTGTTTCTTGATTAATTTGAGATGATTAAAGGTGGAACTTGATATTGTGCAGCCTTATCGATTAACACTGACAAGTGGTTTTTTTTTATGTGAACAACCTTCCTTTGATATAGCCACTGTTAACATTCCACGTATAGGTGTGCTCAAAGATGTTATTAAATCTCTGATGATCAAAACATCTTATACATGTACCAAAAAGGATTGAATAATTCTTTAATTGAATCTTATACATGTTCTTAGTTAGTTTGTTGTAGTGAGACTTGAAATATTACAGACAGCCATGTAAAATAATATTTTGTCCCTCCTTGATTCAAATTAAGGTGTGTTTGTTTTTAGGTTTTAAACAGAAATATAAAAATATTCACATTACTCTAACCACAGTTTCTCATAATCCCTTGCAACCCCATGTAGTTGGGGCTTACATTACCGGTAGACAAACATTTAGTCTATGAAATCTTATATTACACAATACCCTTCTCGACTCTAAAAATAAAAATAATAATTTACCCTATGCGGATTTCAGTGGAACAGAGCTAGCTAGAGCTGGCCAGACTTGCTTTTGTATATGTTTCTAGATTATTATTTTTTCATGAAATAAATATATTCCACAGTCATTGTTCAGGACTAGGCTTAGGTTTGTGAAAGTGTTTATACAAAGTGATGTGGATATAGGGAAACATAGGGGAGGGGGGAGTAGGAAGGGACAGACTAACATGTATCCCAGAAATATAGTTATATCTATATCTACAAAATATATTCCAAATGGAGCCCACTAATGGTTAATTGCAGGAGCTAATGGAGAGGCAGTCTAGACTTGCCACATCATTCTAGACTTGAGTTGGATTTGTTCTAATTTATTATCAAGGGTCTGGAAGACAGGCGAAGAGATGGGGAGAGATAATAGACTTGAACTCGTTGAAAGCTTGATATATTACATGTGAAAGAACCAAAATTTCATCATATACCTATATCAATTGTAGACACACGTGATATACACATATGTGGTACACGCAAGCACACACACACACACAAACATGTACGCGCTCACACTCATATATATATTGTCAAAACTCCTTTATCCACACAAGAACTTTTGCCTTCTGTGTGGGTAAAGGAGTTTTGACAAGCACGCAGATCTGCTTGTCTGTGTTTTTTTATTATATCAGTGGTTAGATCACTGGAAACGTCATACTAAAAGACCTATAGTACTTGTTACCCTGCCTGGAGCTTCGTACTTCATTGTTCTTTGTGATTTATCACTAGCCACCTAATATTTACCAATCAAATGCAGACATCACACATACATGTACTCTAGTCTAGTCTGCTATTGTGAATAATGCATACACAAGGCGCTACGTGTAGCTTATAGTTAA
The DNA here is from genome assembly GCF_022045235.1 of Haliotis cracherodii. NCBI lineage: Eukaryota > Metazoa > Mollusca > Gastropoda > Lepetellida > Haliotidae > Haliotis > Haliotis cracherodii. The sequence continues at coordinate 20,826,334 of NW_027266269.1, forward strand.
TTAGGCATGAATATCACAATAATCACAATTATTTAAAAACTTGTCTACTAAACTGGACCCAAGGTGGAAGAAATATTTTGAATACCCAAAGAAAACTATCAATACCAAATGAAAATGATAACTTGTGAGTAGTTACAGGTGGAAAAAATATTTTGAATACCCAAAGAAAACTATCAATACCTAATGTAAATGATAACTTGTGAGTAGATACAGGTGGAAAAAATATTTTGAATACCCAAAGAAAACTGTCAATACCTAATGTAAATGATAATTTGTGAGTAGATACTCAGTGGCTCAAAAAATTATCTGGAGACCTGGTGTAAGATTGATGAAAATCAGCCATTGATTCTCTGAACTCGGAGTGTATTTCCTTCCACAATAGAAATGTTTGTTTTTTTGTGTAACAAGCAATCTAGAAATTCAATTAGTTTTACTGATTCAAACAGTCGAACCGCTTTGTGTCTCAGGACCCGTGATTTAAATTACTGAGATGCTGAGATTCACTGTTCAGAGTTTTCAGATCTGTTTGAACTTTCCACATAAGTTTAATATGAACTAAATTTGTATTACCCCAGGGATTTATCTAGACCTGCTCAGAGGCCGATATTCTGCCCCAAGTCTGCAACAAATGACAGAAAATATTCTCCTTTTGAATTAAAACATTCCCAATACCTCAGAATTTACAAATGTTAAACAGTAAAACGAAAGCATCTTAAATAATAGGGGGGTCGCGTTAAATCGAAATATCGATATATTGCTATTGGTAAGCACTTAAAGTCAATAAATCGATTGTTAAATCAGTTTCCGATCAATAGTATCGAATATCAATAGTTTGATTGTATTTACCATATCATGCGATTGTGAATGTAGCCGAGTGAGGATTAGAGTTAACTGCCCTTGAAGCTTAGCAACCCGTCTTGCTAAAGTACAATAGCGGAGGGTGACAGTCAAGTGGAGCTTGTGGCAAACTTGGGTGGAAGATCGAGTTCCTTTATCTCAAACTTTACTTTTTATTTGTTGTTATGGTTATCACAGTCAAAGGCAACTTCAGTTCGAAGGTGTAATTCAACTCTAAAATCACCACCTCCGTGGTCTAGTGGTAGAGCGTCCGCCCGGAGAGCTGAAGGTCTGAGGTTTGATCTCCCCGGCCGCTTCATACCAAAAGACGTTAAAAGATGGTACTTGTTGTTACCCTGTCTGGCACTCGGCATTAAGGGGCTAAAACAAGGACTGGTCAGCTTAGAGTCAGTATACTGTGTCTGAGTGGGATATTCATGTTAAACTGCGGCATGGTATCTCAGTGAGCTAGCACTATAAATCAGCATCAGTCCGAACTAGTACAAGCAGCCACACAAACACACACAGGTACATGCACGTCGCTATATAAGTGCAATAATCACCTCAACTCTATGGGCAATGGGCACTATGGGCCATGGGCACTTAGTTTAGAATCCTAGATACATAACTGCATCGCCGAGTCAGCTATCTCACAGCAGAAACACCAGAAACAGTGTTTGACACGGCCACTAGTCGAGACTATTCTAGTTGGTGGGACATCATCCTTGATTACCCGAGTTGCAGTATCTTCATCTGTTGGATACCTTGGCCCAGCTTTGTTTCAGAAGTGATGTCACCGCCCCCATCTCTCTTATCACGAACTCAGCCCTGAATTGCATTCATGAGCTGGAAGTCAGTGACCAATCAAAATAGATCTACATTCAAAATCAAATGACTCAGTGTTGGATATAGTATGTTTTTGCAATTGGTACCTTGAAGTCAGTGACCAATCAAAATAGATCTACATTCAAAATCAAATGACTCAGTGTTGGATACAGTATGTTTTGGCAGTTGGTATCTCGGGGTGGAGGTGGGGTAGCCTAGTAGTTAAAGCGTTTGCTCGTCACGCCGAAGGCCCTGGTTCGATTCCCCACATGGGTACAATGTGTAAAGCCCATTTCTGGTGTCCCCTGTTGTGATGTTGCTGTAACATTGCTGAAAGCAGCGTAACACCATACTCACTCACTCACTTGTATATCGGAATAGTTGTTTATGTTTTGTTATTTAAAGAACCAGTACTCAAAAGTTGGGGTTTTTTTCATTTTCGTTTCTTATTCACAAAAATGCAATAAAAAAAGATTTCTTTGAACAGTTTGGATATTCAGCCACAAGTCTGAAGGCAGAGTCTAATAATGTTAGGTCTCGTATGCTCAGCTAGAAATAGTAGGCCTACATATGATATCTCTAAATTCTACTGGAAATGATACTAACATGTGAGAACCAAGTTTCAGGCTAGTGGTGTCAAAAGGTTTTTTTGCAGACTGAGAGTTTTCCATGTGAGTCCTCGAATGAGAAGATCATAAATATTATTTTAACTAGAAAAGATGTTTTCCTCAGTGGGTGTAGTACTAAGACATTGAAGGGATGTCCTTTTGGCAGGCAAAAAAAAAAATCTAGTACTGGTGATATTATCACCTGTTCCAATCATTAAGGGCAATAGGGTAGCCTAGTGGTTAAAGCGTTAGCTCGTTATATCGAAGATAGGGGGTTGATTCCCAACATGGATACAATGTGTGAAGCCCATTTCTGGTGTTCCCCGCCGTGATATTGCTGGAATTTTGCTAAAAGCGACATAAAACCATACTCACTCACTCCAGTCATGAAAAAATTTACAACATTTTACTAGGAGAAAGCATCCTTGACTTGACAAATATTCTACTCAACTTTTGATAAGGATAATCAGATATGTCTTCTGTTTAAATATATGCTTAACACATTATGAGAGTTAGTTTTTTTGTATCATGGAATGATAAAATATCCCTGTAAAAAATAGAGTAGTATATTATAGACTTGCTTGGCATTCTCAGGCCTCAAAGTTGTGACTAAAATGGTCGCCAATTCGACCTAAATTTCAATTTGTCTACTGTCTAAAATTCAGAGGAAGCCAAATGACTACCTTGACAAATATCTTGTGGCAACTAAATTCTATTGCTTCACATTTGAAGACACAAATATAAATAACAGCTAAATGTGGAAAACATATCTCCTAATAATTGTACTTGTGTATTAGTCCTGCTAAAGTCAACAATGAACAGAAATACACAAATATTAATGTAATTAGTATCTTATTTCAGTTGACAATGCTCATCCGATAAGCAAGGATATACCTAAATAATCTTGAAACATAAATTGCATCCTTGTTTGAGTCACAATTAGCAAAACTCAAGTACAGTTTCCACTATTATACAATTCCAAGACTAGTGCTATGACTTGTACATATAATAGTTATTTGATAAAAGATAATTCCAAATGCTTTTGGCTACCTACACTATTGGCTTGACTTCTTGATTTTACCACTGGCTACCAGGTAAAAATTTAAAATTTGAGGTCTCATTCTGCAGTTATTTTTGTTTTGGGTCAGATGGGAGACTAGAAAAACATCTTTAATGACCAATGGCTAAAAACATGCTGACCAACTGGAAACTCTAGATCTTTGGGAGGAGTCGATGTTTTTTACACTCATGGACAGAAAACCTCCTTGTTGATAAATGGTAGTTTTTTAGCCAATGGAAACATCTACTTGGACTGAAGTTAGCTTCTTCTTTCAAGCATGTATTTTAGCAATAAATCATGTCCAACCGTCATCACCTCTACTTACTCTCAAGTAGACTTGCTGCATGTGTGGCTCAACTCTATATCTCCGGAGGTGGTGATACGACTTGACCTTTGAACCTTGAAGTCTGGCTGGTCAAGAGTATGTAAACAAAGGCCGAGAGATTGCTGTGTGTGTAACATTGGGTCAATATGATTCATATTCCCATCATAACTCTGTGTCCCGAGGAACTAGGGATGAGGAACTAGTGTTCGGCTGGCTGAGTGGGTATTACGTTAGACATGACTCAGTGTGGGATATGGCAGGTTTGCAAACTTGGTATATCGGAATGGTTGTGTATGTTTGAATATTTAAAGGGCCATTGCACAAAAGGTTTTTGTTTTTTTAATTTGCATTTTGTTATTAACCATGTTAAAAAAAGATTTATGAGAGCAGTCTGTGAACATGTTTGAAGTCTGAGTTGTAAAAGTCTGTACAGTTTAGTATCTCAGCTACCATATTTGACGTTTTAAACGCCCAGGCCGCTCTCAAAATTAGAAATAGGGGGCTCTTATTAGAATTAAATTTTGGTGAAAGATTTGAAATATTGTAAATTTTGTGGTTTATTCAGACAGCCTGGAATGATACATCTTCCTGAGGCAAAAGAGTTAACTGATTGTCAATGTCCAGTTTTTACCCTTGCCGAACTAGGCCACCAGTGGCTATTACAAGTTATGTCCCTTCTAAGCCTCTCCTATGGACCAATCAGATTCCACCTCGTGTATCACTTGCGTGTGATTCACACAAAATGGTGGGGCTATGTCAGGACGATCTGATCGATAATCAAGACCTATATTGTGATAAAACGGGTCTTACATCGCAAATGCATCAAATCACGTGAGCACCTTGATTAAAAACATGAAAAGATTTGGAAAATATCTGCTGACAATGAGTTGGTGGTGCACATACTTTGCAAATTCTGCAATCGACCAAAATCTGCAATTTCGGTGCGCGATTTTGTTTGGACTATGCATAGACTCGTTAGTCAAGCCAAAATGTAACTCCATAATACCAGGCTAGTTCGGCAAGGGTGGAAACTGGACTTTTATAGTCAGTTAACTCCCTTGCCTCGGGAAGATGGGAATGATACAAAAGAAAAGTCTGCGCATACCTGTACACGACAGATATATTTTTTTAGAATTTAATTGCCTGTAATTAAGGGTGCATATGACACACGAGTGCGTATTATACACGAATAAATAAGTCTTGTGTACATTGATCATTTGGAAGGGTGCTAATTGGGATTGTTCACTAGCTAATATATTAGCAAATATCGCATTTGTGTAGCAGGGATCGAAACTAGTTTTCAAGGGAGATAATTATTTTATTTTTGGTGTGAGACATTTAGACGCTCAAATCTCAAAGCGATAGTGAACAGCTGATGATTGATTTTGTGAGGGAAATGGTTGACGTACGGGAGTTTTTGATCAGGGATAGTTGGTTTAACGTCAAAGAGCATGATTTAATTAACAAACAGGCCGAAAAAAAGGATGATTTAATGAAGACAGTATGACGAAAAATAAGAAAACCAACTGTGCAAGGCACGTGGTTGAGAGAGTTTGACTGGGCAGAGATGAACGTAGATGGCGGGGACTCTGAATTATTTTGTACTGTCTGTCATAAATAATAACTGGGAACATAAAACTTTATGAAATTTAACAAGGCGAGTGAAAATATTGCAGTACGTGTACAAAATATTACCTTCTTACCCTGCAGGACAAGTTGGGTTTAAGACATTATTCGAGCCGACTGCATCACAATGGTCCTCACCAGGTTGATAATACCAAAGAAGTCTTTACAATATATGTATGTATGTAATATGTATGTCTCTGATAATACATCGATGACAAGACAGAGTCATGGTTAAAGTTGTAATGGCAAAATTAAAAGAAGTCCCTGGTGCCTTCAGACACACTTAGAAATCATATTTTCATAAGGCTCTGTATTAGTTTAAGTTGGTTTACAGAATTTTGGTTTCGTTCTGACAGTGCCCATGATCTTTGCCAAACTGCCCAACATCGTTAGAAATTGGAACTAGTCCTGTAGTCCTTGCCAAACTGCCCAATAGTAAAGGTATCCTAAGGACTAGTAGAAATTTGCCATTTTTAGGGTTTTGTTAAATGTTATCATTATAAGGACTAGTGGACAAAAACTGTTAGTTTCTAACCCTGGCCCGATAGTTAAGGTATAATAAAGACTAGTAGAAATATGCTTTTCAAGTGTTTTGCTATAGTTTATCATTATTATGACTAGTGGATTTTAGATGTTAGTTTCTATCGCTGCTGTCTACAGTAGAAGCTCTCACAAATTTCCACCCGATCTGATGGTCACTGTAAGGCACAATTTGGGAGATGATTCTACAGTTGTGTGTGAATCAAGTGTTGTTTTAATGATCGTGTCGCAAAGATGACGGTGTAAGCTTTACTTACGAACACTCACCAACTGACTGCTCTTTAGAAAACCTGGACCTGTTTATTTAAACTTCTTCAACCTGTCCTGTCCCCATAGTGAGCTCATCTTCTAAGCTTGAGCCATCTCAGCCTTTTGTACATACATATATCCTTTACTCTATTGATATTTTTCAACCTTAGGCAGTTACGTTTAATATTAAATATTTTTTTTAGCTGATGGAGTGTTGGGTTTAGGAATGGGAATTTGTGAATGGACGGGTGTTATATCGATTTAGGTTGGAAAGATGTCCCCTTATTGTAGTTGTTCTGACGCCTTCCCCTATTGACTTGTTTTTTTAATGGTTTGATTTATTCACAATCTCTTCCAGAAAAATGTTGACATTTCTTAGGTTTACTGTATTGATAGAGGTATTCAAGATCAGACACTTTCTTATACATCCATTTTCTATCCATTATCTATCTATAATCTATAAAGCAGCTGAGGATTTATCTAGGATTTTCAAATAAACTGCCAGACAAAAGAAAATATACACCTAAATATTGGATTTCACCCAAACATTACAAGTGTTAACCAAGTGTTAGCAGGCTGAAAACAGTCACCCAAACACTCCAAACTTAAGGTCAAATATCACCTATGATTAAATGCATCACAATCAAATAACCATTTCGTTTTATTTAATTTTTAACCACCATCAAACATGGGTGTATACTTTCTTCTTCGCTGGAGGCAAAAGGGAAACTTTTTTGTTAATATTTTGAAAGAGTTTGAAGTAATTCAGTGAGTTGCGACTTAAAACTAATTATGTGAGTCTTTTCTCCCTATGGGCCTGAAAGACAAGTCAACTTTGACAGACTAAAACATGACTTGAATTGGTATTTCTTTAGTTTTAATTTGGGAATGTGAAGAGTCATTTGCAATAGATTTGGGTCAGAGGGAATGGCTTAAATGAACCCCAAAATTCTGGGGTAGCCTAGTGGTTAAAGTGTTTGCTATTCATGCTGAAGACCCAGGTTCAAATCCCCACATTGGTACAATGTGTGAAGCCCATTTCTGGTGTCTCTGCCATGACATTGCTGGAATATTGCTAAAAGCTGCATAAAACCAAACTCACCCACCCACCCACTCACTCACTCACTCGCATGCAAAACCAACACATTGCTTCTTTTTAACAGATGAGATTGTTTCATTTTCTTACAGAAATTAGAAAAAAATTGTTTTGTTGTCAACTGAAATGATTTTAAACATTTTCCCGTTTGGGGGATTTTCCAAATTTTATTTCAAGATACTTTTTTAAATAAAATATCAATTGACATTTCTTCTTGACCATCCTGTTGGTCTATTGACCCTAGAAGTCCGTGAATCGAAGCAAAAACTTGCTCAGGCCTTTGGTTCATTTGCAACTCCCGCAAAGCAGTAAGGGTTGGACGTAAAAAGATACAAGAGGTGGATTTCCAATTATAAAAAATAGTTGTGGAAATTCTATCACCTGGTTCATGTTGTAAAGCAGTGATGAAGCAGCTGGTGGTGAGCTGCAGATCGTCAGGACAGATTCTGCACACCACGAAGCTGGACCATAGAAACTGTCTTTATGGTAGAGAGGCAATAACAGGCTGGCAATGTCTTCTCTGATGGGATTCCATGCTCACAGAATCTCATTATGTAAAGCAAGTGTAGGCTGGACCAGTTGATTTTTGTGTTTTACAGGGTTTTTTTCGGACAGTAGGACAAAGCAGGAGGGGTAAAAGACACACTTGTTGTCAGGGTTGGTTTGAGATTAATTTTGAAATGAAAATCAAGTTTTAAAATATAACCAAACATGCAAATAAAAATATGGTTTGTTCATTATTTCAGTATTATGCTTTTCTGTTAGTATTTTCATTTCATGGTTGCAAAATCCAAAAATTTAGAACAAGTTTAGGCCAGACCAAGTTGGTTTTTTTTGCAATTTTTGGGGTAAGCCAAAACAATGCAGAAATTTTACCAAACATGCCCCGAAAAATGTTGTATTTTTAAAAATTATTTTGATTAATCCCAGCATTTGATTATATCATTTTAATTGTTAGCTTTGAAATATTTTATTCAAATTTTAACTTTGAAAAACCTTTTTTACTTTTAAAAAAAATTAAAACCTTTTTATTTAAATTACTGTGTCATGATCACTGCTTTCCAGCCTAAAGTAGGCTCCTCTTTGTAAGAATTTCATTCTTATTTCAACGTCATCAACAATATTAGCATCCTCACATGGAGGGAATACTCAATTGTATTCAGCATGTTCACTGCTCTGTCCAAAGTACATGCTGCACACAACAGTAACGACGCTATCCTGTGTATGTGACGACAGGGAAGTGCAAATAGTGCACCGATTGCCTTGGGGCCGAGGTCATTCACCTCTGTCAGTGAACAGACCGAGCTCTGTATTTCTGAAACCTTGTCCATCATTTTCAAAAGCAACAAACTTCAGACATTGAACCATCAGTATCCAAATCACCCTGGAGCTCTTTATAAGGCCATCATGAATTACTTACTGGATTTTTAAAGTCACCTGCCCCTCCCTGCCAAACTGTCTGTGGGGATCCCAGGTTAGAATAGGTCCCCAGCCATACATCTTTTTGCTTGTTGTAAAAGGCAACTATGCTTTCTGCTACCTTGGTCGCAAGTGTGTTTTATGTAACAGGTACTTATTTTCATTAAGAATAAAAGGGAAAAAAATAAAATATTCCAGCCATATAACGGCGGCTTGTAAAAACTTGAGTCTGAATCAGACAATCCAGTGATTATTATCATGTGCAACCAGACAGGGAGCATAATCACATTCTAAGATAAAAAAAATAAAAAATTTTGCTACGCCATAGTTATTAATTGTTATTGTTTTGTAAAGTAAAGTAATTGTATTGTTTGTTTGTTTGTTTGTTTGTTTGTTTGTTTGTTTGTTTAATGCTGCACTCAACAATATTCCAACTATATGACCGTGGTCTGTAAGTAATCGAGTCTGGACCAAACAATCCAGTGATTGATATCATGAGCACCAATCTACACAGTTGGGCCAAGTCAGCGAGCTTGACCACCCAATCCAATTAGTCACCTCTTTAGGCAAGCATGGTCACCTTTTACGGCAAGCATTGGTTGCAGAAGAACTATTCTACCCCGGATCTTCATGGGTCCATGACTTACCTAGATTATGTTTTCTAGTTCATACTGGATGACACAGAAGATATTGTTATTGTACATACACACCCACTAGAGGCCAGGCACAGAAACAAATTAATACATTATACATTCTGACACTTTGAAGATATTGGATGTGGAGGCAACAGGATGGCCATTCAGAACCCGGCTGAAGCAAACTCTTTAGGAAGACGTATCTCAGATTGCACATCTGCTTCATGTTAGATAAACAATCCTGCAAACAGAATAAGGAAAGATTGTACACGGGGACCGTACCCTCAGTCTTACAGCCAATATTGTGCCAACATGGCATTTACATTACGATTGTCGATGTTTGTTTGTTTGTTTGTTTGTTGTTTAACGCCGCACTCACAAATATTCCAGCTGTACGACAGTGTCTGTAAGTTGGAGTCTGGACCAGACGATCCTGTGATTGACATGTGAGCGTCGATCTACGCAGTTGGGATACGATGACATGCACCAAGTCAGCGTGCCTCGTCACCCGATCCCGTTAGTCGCCTCTTACAACAAGCATTGATTACTGAAGACATTTCTGAACTGATCTTCACTCTTGTCAACTGACATCATTAATGTTGCAATAAGCAGAGCGAATTTTTATGTAAATAAATTGCAAGTGATTCTGTTGCATTTGATTAGCTAACGGACTGCTGTTTCCCGATTGGCTGATAACACGATGCGCAGGACTTGTGTTCATAATAGCGCTGAACGATGTAAATGATTTCATATTATTGTCTACAGTTAATGTTCTGTTAATCTTTAAATAAGCAGTATGTGAAGTTATTACAATTGATGTATTTATTAATATAAATTTGTTTCAATATTTTGTGGCCTTTGGGTTTTCCTTCCACATCAAGTTACACAGTGACATTGCTGAAATACTGTTCAAAGCGGATGAAAGCACTTTACAGCTCTCTGGAAAGACCAGATTTAATTTCCTTATTGTCCTTTGATGAAATCCCTTTATGGAAATATTGATATAATTAAAACACTACATCCTTAAAGTTTTTAAAATTATTATATATATTTTTTTTTAATTCATTCATTCATTTGTCAAAAAGTATCAGTAAGTAATCAAGTACTGCAGAACTAGAATGGGAAAGTTCCATGGCTCGGGGAATTATTTACATGATTAAACTTTGTTGCCAATACTCTGTGCATGTAATTTCAAGCTTTTCAATTTTTCAGCTTCTGCCACTGCCAAACAAAGATTGGAGAGCTAACTCACCCATTAAACATTTAAGTGACATCTATTCAATAACAATAACCCGTGCCAATATGTGTGTGGTGTCCATTGATGGTGCTTAGTGAATGAAAAAAACAAAAACCATACTGCCAGTTATTTTCTAATTTTCTTCACCTCCTAAGAAAGTCCTCCATCCCATCTGTGTTGGATTCAGGTGGCTTAGGTAAATAATTCACGTCTTTCCACATTTGTGCTCACTAAAATACTACTTTGGTTTCCAAACAGGACATATTTTCTTTCCTGAATTAGGGGTTGCTTTACACCTCTGTGCCTGCAGACCATATGGATCTGTTCCCTTGAGGTTTGATCTTCACACCCACAGTTCCAACATAGACTCACCCATACAGTGAAATGGAAGAGTTTATTGTGATATATAGGGCAGAGATTTGGTAGTACTTAATAATTGGCTTGTTGATTCTGTGTCCCCTTAAGTTTCAATATGGACTCACCTGTACTTTGAAATGGAAGAGTTTATTGTGATTTATAGGTTGGATGTTTGAGAGAACTTTCTTTACCTGAATCTTAAAATGAAACATTTGATTTTGAACATATTCTCCTCATTAACGCCCTGCTCCAGAAAGCACATCTGACCAACTTCTAGACCAATCTGTAAGTAATCATTATAAGTGCCCACTGGGATTGTCTGGTTCCGACTCAATTATCACAGGCTGCCTTCATACAGATGGAATATTGCTGAGTGCAGCATTTAACAACAAACAAGAAAACAAAAACATAGTTTTTCTGAATAACACACCAGTAGGACATCGTTGATGACATTTATGTCCCGATTGATGTCAATCACTGGATTATCTGGTCTGACTCGATTATTTACAGACTGACATCAAATAGCTGGAATATTGCTGAGTGTGGCTTTAAACAACAGACAAACAAACAAAAACATTGTATATATGAATTATATACCAGTAGCTTATATTAGAATGATTGTGACTTATTTTTCACTCAGTTGTTAATTTCACTTTAACAGTTAATTAGTTCATCTTAATTAGCATCCCTTACACATGTTACAAGATTAATTCTGCCTTGTTAAATTATGTATCTGAATGGCGACTAAACCTATTTCAGGGATTTATCTAGACCTGCTCACAGACCAATACATGGCGACAAGTCTGCAACAAATGTCAGTAGTCAATCCCAAATTGGAAATAAAAAATTCAAAAATATTCAACTAATGTTTTTTCTTTGTAGAGACTTGTATTTCTCTGAGAACATGACCAGTAATGGTATAGATTTGCAACTCAAAGTTTCAGAAGATAAGAATTTTTTTTAAATACCACTTTGGAACAAAAAATGATTTTTTGTCCCATTTTGCCTTCCAAAGACACTCAGGTTGAAATCCTACATAGATCCCTGAATTTAGCAATCTAATTTGATGGCGAAGATGGAGAGTGGATCGGTCCTCAGACAACCATTGTCATCCCAGCGTCACATTTACCAGACATATAAGTGGATGTTTTGGTTTGTTGTGGTTACATCCGGACAGACATATTTTTTTATTTCTTGATGTACAGATTGATTTGTCAGGATAGAAATAATTAATTTAAAATAGGAATTTCATTAGGCGTAATTTTGTCACTGATGCATCAGATTTGGAAATGTCCTCCACGTGTCTACCATAAATCATTTTAAAAGTTTTGATGAGGCCCTGAATGTTGTACATGTTGTACAAATTTACTTCCCGGGTACTCGACACACTCTCACCCGGCCCTACCCGGATACCCGCTGTAGGTCTCAAGTGTTGGGTACAAAATGTCCAAATGGGAATTGTTTTAACGCACCACTGGCAAAAACTATTTAGATACACGTATAAAACGATTTGATCATGTATACACTGCAGTTGATAGACGCTTTATCCTTACTCAAACATATAAAAGTCAGAACAAATGCTTGCATGGTGAGAAAGAAATATGAACATTAGCTATACTTGTAGTGTAACCATTGAGTTTTATTGTTAATGTCATTATAGTATATCACGTGACTAACCACGGGTCCGGGAAGTCATATGGGTACGTGGGTCCTACTCAGGACCCAACCGACCCGAGTACCTGAGTTACCCGTCCAAGCCCTAGTTGTAACTCTGATCAAACAACTTTTGAGCAAGAGTCATATGATGCTCTTTGTAGAAAGAGACCGCCTCCATGGTCTAGTCATAGAGTGTCCGCCCAGAGAGCGGAAGGTCCGGGGTTTGATCCCCGGCCGTGTCATACCAAAAACGTTAAAAGATGGTACTTGTCGTTACCCTGTCTGGAGCTGGGCATTAAGGGGCTGAAACAAGGACTGGTCGGCTCGGAGTCAGTATCTCTGCGGCATGGTATCTCAGTGGGCTAGCACCTTAAATCAGCATCAGTCCGGACTAGTACAAGCAGCCACACACACACATGTGCATGCATGTCGCTATATAAGTGCAATAATCTTGGATGCGACATTAAACCCAATTTCACCTCACCTTTGTAGAAAGAGCATGTCCGATTGTACCTCGATTGTTGTAAAAGGTCTCGAGCTGCTGGAATATTGCTTCACTTAAAGGTAACAATGGCTATTTGAGAGTTGGAGTTATCCCCCTTGTCATCGACTAGTAATTCTTTTAATTCAGTTTTCCAAGCAGTGACAGCTTCTGTGGTCTAAATGTCCGAGTGTCATACCACAAGATGATAAAAGATGGTATTTGTTGTCACCCTGCCTGGCACTTGGCATTAAAGCAATTTTCCTTGATAAACAATGACTATCGAGCAAAATTGTTTTTAACTATGGCAGTATTATTGCACCCATTCAAATCTCTAACTAAGAGGTTGTTTGTTTGTTTTTTGAAGTTGCACTCAGAATGGAGCTATATTTATAAACAGCCGTCTGTAAATAATCAAGTCTAGACAAGACAATGATTGATATAATGAGCATCGATAGACACAACTTGGATATGATGACATGTATCAACCAAGTCAGCGAGCCTGACCACCCAATCCCGTTAGTCGCTTCTTACGCCACGCATGGGTGGCTGGAGACCAATTCTAACCTCTTTTTCAATGACGCAAACTCTATTGATATAAACTCTATGGTAATTAAGATGATATAAACTCTATGGTAATTAAGATGATATAAACGCTATGGTAATTATGATCATATGAACTTTATGGTTATTATGATGATATAAATGCTATGGTATAATTATGATGATATGAAATCTATGGTTATTATGATGATATAAACGCTATGGTAATTATGATGATATCAACTGTGGTAATTATGATGATATAAACTCTATGGTAATTATGATGATATAAACGCTATGGTAATTATGATCATATAAACTCTATGGTTATTATGATATATATGCTATGGTAATTATGATTATATGAAATCTATGGCTATTATGATGATATAAACGCTATGGTAATTATGATGATATGAACTCTGTGGATCTACAAACTGATCTCACGCCTGTGTACACAGCAAACCACTTGCCAGGAAGCTCAAAGGTAATGTGATGCCATTATAATGCATTGTGGGTCAGGAGTGTCACTCCAAATTTTCTTTCCTTTTCAAACTCTACTGGGAATGAAAATAATGAGACATTTCACCACAACTTTGGTGAGTGATATATTTGGATAAGCAGAATTTCAATTTTAAATTCAATAAAGTTTAGTTTTGTAAATTGAACATCTTGAGAAAGTTTGCCAGGTCAGTCTTTAGCCAATTTTTGCACCTGTACTCTTTTAACGACAGAGAAGGTTTGTGTTATGCCTGAATTTTTTCTCACACACTGGGCCTTTTAACGAAAGGCAGGTAACTCGCACCTGTTTTCCCAGGAACAGGTGCTGCTGTGTGTCAAATATTTTGGGTAGCATAGCCCTGCTAGCCTCTGGCTAACGGGATAGAGTAGCTTTTCTAGCCTCGAGCTACAGAGTAGCATAGCTCTATGAGCCTTGGGCTAAGGGAGTAGCATAGCTGTACAAGCCTTGGGCTACAGGAGTAGCATAGCTGTACAAGCCGCGGGCTTACAGAATAGCATAGCTGTACAAGCCGTGGGCTACAGGAGTAGCATAGCTGTACAAGCCGCGGGCTTACAGAGTAGCATAGCTGTACAAGCCGCAGGCTTACAGAGTAGCATAGCTGTACAAGCCTCGGGCTAACGGAGTAGCATAGCTGTACAAGCCTTGGGCTTACAGAGTAGCATAGCTGTACAAGCCTCAGGGTAACGGAGTAGCATAGCTGTACAAGCCTTGGGCTTACAGAGTAGCATAGCTGTACAAGCCTTGGGGTTACAGAGTAGCATAGCTGTACAAGCCTCGGGCTAACGGAGTAGCATAGCTGTACAAGCCTTGGGCTTACAGAGTAGCATAGCTGTACAAGCCTCAGGGTAACGGAGTAGCATAGCTGTACAAGCCTTGGGCTTACAGAGTAGCATAGCTGTACAAGCCTTGGGGTTACAGAGTAGCATAGCTGTACAAGCCTCGGGCTAACGGAGTAGCATAGCTGTACAAGCCTTGGGCTTAAAGAGTAGCATAGCCGTACAAGCCTCGGGCTAAGGGAGTAGCATAGCTGTACAAGCCTTTGGCTAAGGCCTTGGGCTTACAGAGTAGCATAGCTGTACAAGCCTTGGGCTAACAGAGTAGCATAGCTGTACAAGCCTTGGGCTAACAGAGAAGCATAGCTGTACAAGCCTTGTGGCTAACGGGTAGCATAGCTGTACAAGCCTTGGGCTAACGGGTAGCATAGCTGTACAAGCCTTGGGCTTACAGAGTAGCATAGCTGTACAAGCCTTTGGCTAGTCCTTCACCATGACCGTGGAATATATTTATTTTTTATGAAAAAATAATAATCTAGAAATGCATACAAAAGCAAGTCTAGCCAGCTCAAGCTAAATCAGCATAGGGAATTTTTTTATTTTTAGAGTCAAGAAGGATATTGTGTAATATAAGATTTCAGAGACTAAATGTTAGTCTAGCCTTTGGCTTACAGAGTAGTATAGCTGTACAAGCCTTGGGCTTACACTGAGTAGCATAGCTGTACAAGCCTTGGGCTAATGGAGTAGCATAGCTGTACAAGCCTCGGGCTAACGGAGAAGCATAGCTGTACAAGCCTCGGGCTAACGGAGTAGCCTTGCTATGGAAGCCCTGTACCACCCCGCTATTTATCGTGTTACACCTGGACTCACCACTAATGCATTTCAGTTGTAACCCAACCTTGAAGTATAATACAAATGACGTTATCAGTCATGGTTTTAAACAGAAAGTTTGATAATCAAGTTGGGTCTGTTTATCAGCACGAATCCTTCATGTTGAGAGTAATGGCCAGATATAGCTGCCATGAGAAGGGGAAACCTTCGGGATTCCAAACAACATGGTTTTGCAATTAATTCCCAGAGAAATGGAAGCTGCGGTTATCAGATTATTCTCTTGGGACATATTGAGTCGTATTGCCTCACCATTCAGTGTGTATAAAAAACATCTTGGATTGTGAAACTCGAATCATGTGTTTACATTATTTGGGCTGAGCATGGCAAAAAAGGTCTTCTGTCGTATTTGGTAAGGGGTTTAGTGTCGCATAAAAATCGTCTTGGAAATCTATAGTCAATTATTCATGCACAAATGGTTGATGAAGATTGTTATTGTAGGGCTTATCTACTGTTTGACTACATACAATGATGATTATGTTATTTCTACCAGACTTTCATGATCATTTGTCATTGTACGGTTAGGTAAAAAGGGAGAGATCTACATTATTTCATAAGGGAGTGAACTATTGATAGTCTTGGGGACCTGTAATTTTAATTGTTTGTTTTAAATAAATTTTATAGAACAATAATTTTGAAAACAAACAAACAATGATTTTATAAATAAATTAAAACAATTTTTTCTATGAAACACAGGGAGAAAAATATTTTTGCCTTAGGTTTTCCACAAGATATTGTTCGCTTGACAGCTGGATGTCCAGAAAACGCCACAGCATCCTTGGTTTAGCGGAAAGAGCATCTGTCTGGAGAGCATCCTTGGTTTAGTGGAAAGAGCATCTGTCTGGAGAACATCCTTGGTTTAGTGGAAAGAGCATCTGTCTGGAGAGCATCCTTGGTTTAGTGGAAAGAGCATCTGTCTGGAGAGCATCCTTGGTTTAGTGGAAAGAACATCTGCTTGGAGAGCATCCTTGGTTTAGTGGAAAGAGCATCTGTCTGGAGAGCATCCTTGGTTTAGTGGAAAGAGCATCTGTCTGGAGAGCATCCTTGGTTTAGTGGAAAGAGCATCTGTCTGGAGAGCATCCTTGGTTTAGTGGAAAGAGCATCTGTCTGGAGAGCATCCTTGGTTTAGTGGAAAGAACATCTGCTTGGAGAGCATCCTTGGTTTAGTGGAAAGAGCATCTGTCTGGAGAGCATCCTTGGTTTAGTGGAAAGAGCATCTGTCTGGAGAGCGGAAGGTTGGTGGTTCGATCCAGGGGTCCGGAAAATTTAAAATCCCAATCGGACATTTACATTTATGCCACACCCCCTTCAAACAGCGTGTTTTAGTACGACTTTTTACACACAAATTACAAGTTGTTACGTATTCATAATATGATGAATTATGAATTGTTTCAATTTAAATTGTTTAATTCACCGGACAATTAATAAGAAATAATATCATTTTAGATATATATGGAAAACATACGTTTGTTTCTGTTATAATAACGATCTGTCAACGTAGTGAACGGTCTAATTAATATTCATGAGTCTGCTCAAGTGTACGCGTTGTAACATTTGGATCGAGACTATTATCCCATATTTGGTTATCACGTGACCTCACGGGAAAAGTTGTTTTTTTTAAGCTAAAGATTATTTAAAAACAAGACAGATAATATAATCATAAATCCTAAACTATCGTTGATAGCAATAGTTATTTGAATACTTTTTCATCTGTACTTAATTATTGACCATAAACAAATTTGATATCGATCGTCACAGAAAGCAAAATGGCGGTCAATCAAGATTCAATATACGACTAGCTACTGAAAACAATAAAATCTGCAAATCCTCGTTGTATGTCAACCAAGTGAAAGTCGTTAGCCACGACTTACAAAATGATCATTCAGACTTTGAGGGTTTGGCAGATCCGCTCGACTGATCTGCATCGGTCGACTGGCTGTCGTCACGCTTTCGCTTCTTGACTGAGGTTACGTATTGTAGCATTGTGAGGATAATGAGGTACATCGATGATGCAAGGTATTTTTGTACAGTTGTAAACACATTTTACTCAAATTAACAAGATGTTCTCAGTAATAAATCCTCGATTAATCAGTGTCAACTCAGTTTATTGCCTATTACAGTGATTGACCGATTGGACTATCATTCTAGGTACGATGTATTTACAGCAATCAAAACAAACAAAGCTTGTCAGTGTAGATAATCTTCATTGTGTTACAACTGCAGACAGAAATTGCTCAGTCCTAACTGTTGATCATGTCCGGTCAAATTTAAGAATGTCCGGACAATACTTTTTAAAATGTCCGGTAAGCAATATTTTAGACCGGACATTTGAGATTCCCAATCGGACATGTCCGGCGCATATGACAGTTTCCAGACCCCTGGTTCGATCCCCATACGTGTCGTACAAAGGGGCGTTAAAAGATGGTACTTGTTGTTACCCTGCCTGGTGCTTGGCATTCGGGGATAAAACAAGGACTGGTCGGGTACAGAATACTGTGTGTGAGTAGGGTGTCCTTGTTAAACTGTGGCATGATATCTCAGTGGGCTAGCACTATTAAATCACCCTTAATCCATAAACCATAAACACACACTTGCATGCACGGTGTCATATAAATGCAATGATCTTGAAAGTCTCACCTCACCTCACCTCAACTCACCTCACCTCACCCCTCACCCAGACCGCCTCCGTGGTCTAGTGGTAGAGCATTCGCCCAATCGATCCCCAGCCGCGTCATACCAAAAGACGTTAAAAGATGGTACTTGTTGTTACCCTGTCTGGCACTCGGCATTAAGGGGCTAAAACAAGGACTGGTCAGCTCAGTATACTGTGTCTGATTGGGATATTCATGTTAAACTGCGGCATGGTATCTCAGTGAGCTAGCACTATAAATCGGCATCAGTCCAGACTAGTACAAGCAGCCACACAAACACACACACGTACATGCACATCGCTATATAAGTGCAATAATCTTGGACGCGAAGTTAAACCCCATTTCACCTCACCTCACCTCACCTCACCTCACCTCACCTCACCTCACCTCACCTCACCCTCATATCACCTAACCTCAACCAGTACACACAAGTGTAGAGAATGGACACAGAAAAAGAATATACTGCATCTCGAGGGACGCACAATAATTTTCATCAGGAGCAGTTATGGGTGTCTGTCATTTCACCCATCAATCATAACCACTGTCCACATTGATTCATTCCAGACTCTAAAGTAATTATCAAACTGTACAGTACACTACACCATTTCATTACTTTCAGGACCCTCATATTGCCTGCAAGACCCTTAAAATTAAATCATTGGGGGTTCCCTAGCCTTGCTCCAAGGCTGTACTGAAACAAAAGTCCATGTGTAGTAATTCTATCCTTACAATAGGCAGAACTCCAGTCTCTTATAGGGACAACTTGTTCTTATTATTTACATAATCTAGAAATTATAATTTAATTATTGCCTTAGAGACTTCAGCAAGTCTAGGGGTCCCCTTGACCTCCACTTTTGTAAGTAAGGTAAACCCCTACAAAGGTAGACTAACATCTAGTCTCTGAAATGAACATATCGTACAGAAAAAAACAGTTGTTCAGTTATCTTAATAAAATTATAATAAAAGGGAGCCCAGTGACTCTCTTCATTTTCAGATACTGCTGTAATCTATAGACTTCCCAAACATTATAGACTTGCATGGGCTGTATTTGATATATATTTGTATCAGGGTCTGTAAGACAGACTACTACAATGGCTACATGTTAGCCTGCAAGTAAGGAGAAGTTTTGACCTATTTACTGCATTGGCAGAGAGAGAGTTGCCTCTCCCAGAAAATGTCACTGGCACATGGATGCAATTAGTTAATTCATAGCAGCCATGATTGAACCAATTACTGCATGTAAAAAGCCTGAAATTCATACATAATGACCATATGTTATGATTGCTGTATAAGTTTCCCCCTTATAAGCTATATAAGCACAGATGAATCATGTCGGCAGTGTTTTTCAATTGATGTTTTGACCAGATATGTCACCCATGCATAATGTCGCGGTCACCAGACCAAACAAAAGTGACCGAGAGTTCATCAATTATAGTGTACACCACTCAAAAGAAGTGAAGGAAGGGTTAACCATACATGTATAGTTATATGAAAGAATTAGTGGTATACAGTATATCTGAAGCCACTTGTTTTTGGAATCAAAAACGTGTTTGGCATTTAGCTAACTAGACTCTCATTTGGCTGACATGACAATTTATTTCGAGTCTGGCCTATTGTGTTGGCTTAGTCTCAGCCATAAGGACTCAATCAATCAATCAATCAATCAATCATTTAATTAGATGAGATATAGATATTTAATTAGCATTTCATCTAAAATTCTCAAAAATGTAAGATGAAAATATGATATGGTATATTTAAATAGAGGTGTGCAGTATACAACACTTTGAAACACTTATGAATACTGGATTGTCTGGTCCAGACTCGATTATTTACAGACTGCCATCATATAGCTGGGATATTGCTGAGTGCGGCGTTAAATAACAAACATATATCATAATATGTTTGAAAAATACTAGTGTTTTGTGTTTTCATAATCATGCATATTTTCATCGTTTTTACAAGTGACAAGTCGATTGAAATTATGCAGCAGAGATTAGCAACTGATTCCTGTGATTGAAAAAGCGAAACTAATCGCAGCCATGTTCCTGTATATATGTCTTTGGATGCATGCGTTTTGACCATAGCAACACCCAATAAGATGTTTGGATGACTACAAAGTTTTCAATACTGAGGAGACATGTCCAATATATGGGTCCATTTGGGATAGTTTTATTCAGATTCATAACAAATTACAAATGAAAGAAAGCATGCAATATGTTCATATTTCACATCGCTAAACATGAATCACTATTGCAATAAATCAAAATCCGGGCAGTACCCATTAGTCATTTTAGGCAAACTGTTTCTGTGTCTCTGTCCATTAACTGAAGGATGGGATACCCATTAGTCATGATTGTATGGGTAGGAATGTGTACACTGTGTATTTCTGCAAGTACTCAAAGAAAGGACCCGTGAAGATTCCGGGGTAGAATAGGTCTTCAGCAACCCATGCTTGCTGTAAAAGGAGACTATGCTTGTCGTAAGAGGCGACTAACGGGATCGGATGGTCATGCTCGCTAACTTGGTCGATGCATTGAAGATCCGGGGTAGAATAGGTCTTCAGCAACCCATGCTTGCCATAAAAGGAGACTATGTTTGTCGTAAGCGGCGACTAACTGGATCGGATGGTCAGGCTCGCTAACTTGGTCGATGCATTGAAGATCCGAGATAGAATAGGTCTTCAGCAACCCATGCTTGCTGTAAAAGGAGACTATACTTGTCATAAGAGGCGACTAACGGGATCGGATGGTCAGGCTCGCTAACTTGGTCGATGCATTGAAGATCCGCGGTAGAATAGGTCTTCAGCAACCCATGCTTGCTGTAAAAGGAGACTTTGCTTGTCGTAAGAGGCGACTAACAGGATCGGATGGTCAGGCTCGCTAACTTGGTCGATGCATTGAAGATCCGACATAGAATAGCTCTTCAGCAACCCATGCTTGCTGTAAAAGGAGACTATGCTTGTCATAAGAGGCGACTAACGGGATCGGATGGTCAGGCTCGCTAACTTGGTCGATGCATTGAAGATCCGCGGTAGAATAGGTCTTCAGCAACCCATGCTTGCTGTAAAAGGAGACTATGCTTGTCGTAAGAGGCGACTAACGGGATCGGATGGTCAGGCTCGCTAACTTGGTCGATGCATTGAAGATCTGGAAGACACTCACATGCACCCTTGTCCTTTGAGCAATACAATGATGTCAGGCATGTTTGGTGATGAGGCAGGGGGAAATCTAATGATGGATTCATTATGGCCTCATAAGCATGGAGTTTTGGACTTCTCAGAATTCCCATTGGGACACGCAGCTCTAAATGAATGTGATGGTCACTCACTCGACAATGATTCTGTTGCTGCAAAAGCTGCTTTGGTAATACTTGCTAGAAAGCTACTCTTAGTGTAACAGTGCTTCAGGGAGCTACTCAATAAAGAATCTCAGAATAACAAATTGTCAAACCCCAGCGCTGGCCACCAACAGATGATCCTGTCAACAAATCTCTTTATCTTCCCTTTCTTAGATTCCATTGGTCAAATTGTCTGTGACAATCCAACCAGTTTGGACTTAACATGGGTCTCTGGAGACCCTGGAAGGATTTGCAGGAGATTTTATCAACAAAGTCATAAAGGCAACCTCTGAATGTGAATATCACTTCTTCTGACAATTCAGCAACACTCAGCCATTCCCTTACCAGGTTGGCCGTCTGCTCCTTTGCAGGGGGCATCTCATAAGTAAGGAGGGTGATTTCATGATGCAACAATTGTGACGGTGTATAATAACATTTGCAGCTGAGTTGAGGGATGGTAAAATGGAGGATGTAGTCACAGAAAAACAAGAAACTGAAATTTGAGCCTTTTGAAGCAGCATGTTCTAGTTTAATCAATCTTTTGTCCATATGGTAGTAAATACGATATAGATTGTTATACCTTACTCCCATGGGGATTCAGGGTTAAAATCAGCCCCCAGCTAGTCTAGAATAAATTAATACAGGAATCCATCTCAAGTCTAGAATGATTTGGCAAGTCTAGATTGCACCAGCTCTATTAAGCATTGTTCTGGGCTCCATTTGGATTTTATTTTATATTTTGTAGATATATATTTTTAAATAAGATAACATTATTTCTGGGACAAGATGTCCCCAGCAACCTTTGCTTGAACAATGGATTGGATTGTCAAGCTCTCAGCTTGGTTGACAACGTGTCATCGTACCCCAATCATGAAGGTGATTGCTCATGATGCCACTCAGTGGTTTATGTGGTCCAGACTTGATTACCCACAGGCTTTCTATGATGTGGCTAGAACGTTGCTGACTGGCGCGACAACAAGAAACAGATTAGTATTTCACATGAAAGGAGCCTGCTACGTGTCTGGTACCCATTTCCACTCCACGTCTAGACATCCCAATTAGTCCCGTGTGCGTAACTGAGACATTGTCTTATGTAATTAGGGTAATCAAGAACTACTACATTTATCTGATTCGTAATTGATGTTTTATTTCTGAGTTCTTCTTACAAGGAAGGCCAGGCACCCAAGATAATGCCAGCCCCAAGTAAGTAGAGCCATGAAGACAATTTTAGAAAACACAAAGGTCTCCTTCTTATTAAATGAGTATCAGAAGCTATTGTTATTGATATTATGATATTGATATTGATAGTAAGATCTCTCTCTCTCTCTCTCTCTCTCTCTCTCTCTCTCTCTCTCTCTCTCTCTCTCTCTCTATCTATCTCTCCTATCTCTCCTATCTCTCTCCTCTCTCACAGCTGTGTATACAACTAGACTTGCACACTGCTGTTTATACAACTAGACTTGCACACTGCTGTGTATACAACTAGACTTGCACACGTCTCACGTCTCAATCATTAGTTGAAATAATAATTTCTAGATTATATAAATAATAAGAAGTTATACTGACATCCACTCACTCACTCACGAACAGACACCAACACACATTCACTCACACACGCATGCACGCACGCATGAACGCCCGCACGCACGCATGAACGCCCGCACGCATGCACGCACACAGTAACTCACTCACTCACTCATACCACAGGAACAGACACACACACCCCTTGAGGAATATGAATCAAACTTGCAAGTACTGCATCATCCCCATCTAAGACTGCAGGTTTAAATCACAAGGAGACAATGTGAATGTGAGGGCATACTTTGCATTTGATCACAGGCTGTGCACTGAGTACAGGGAGACATTTTTCTTGACATGACCCTTCCTTCCTATTGATGTATGGGTAGACTATTCAAATCTGTGTTAACACATGGGGTGCACTTCATTTCCAGCACTGCCACATACGCAGAGACAATTATAGACAAAGATCATTGCTCTTGCATAATTTCTACACTGCTAAAATATTCATGTCCATTACACAAATTCGGGGCCAGTCGTTCATCGTCTTTGACGCCATTTATAAGTCTAGACTGCTAGCCATGCTGAGTAGTTTGGAGGGCTGTGACATTTGACAGATTTATATTGCAAAACTATATGAATATTATTCATATGGCAATCTCCCCTCCCCAGCTGTATGGTAATGCAATCTCGAAGCCCAATAGAGCTGAAGGCCATGGGGGTTTGGAAAGAATCCATACTGATTATCAGAAGTGATAGGTCTGGCTCAGAGTTGTCTCCCTTTGTTGAGAAGGTGTGCACAGGTTTTAGTCTCCCATTTTCTGCCTGTAGTTTCACAAGGATCTCATGTTTGTAATCCATATGGGGACTCCTGATTAGTATTGATCTCCAGCAATCTATGCTGGTTGTACCAGATGATTCAAAGGATTGGTTGGTTTGTTTGGTTGGTTGGTTGGTTGTTTGGTTGGTTGGCTGGTTGGTTGGTTGGTTGGTTGGCTGGTTGGTTGGTTGGTTGGCTGGCTGGCTGGTTGGTTGGTTGGTTGTTGGTTGGTTAGTTTGGTTACATTGGCGCCCAACGTGTGGCTGAGCATGTTCATGCCAACTTTGTGTAAAATAAGTTTCAGTACCCTTATGTGGAGGGGCGGTCAGGTAGCCTTGTGGTTAAAGTGTTCGCTCGTCATGCCGAAGACCCGGGTTCGATTCCCGACATGGGTACAATGTGCAAAGCCCATTTCTGGTGTCCCCCGCTATGATATTGCTGGAATATTGCTAAAAGCTAAAAGCGGTGTAAAACCATTCTCACTCACTCACTTACCCTTAAGTCGAAAGTTTAAGATTTAAGGAGTCCGTAGATTCAAATACAGAGAAAATCTCAAGAAGGCGACAGGAAGAAACAGCTATGAATTATAAAATATTATTTACAGGGTTCAAAACTGAGTGAGAAAATCAAGGGGTCATTGCCATACAACTGATGTCAAACATTAAAGATTTAGAGATACCTAGATTCAAATATTTGGGAGCAAACCTCACAGTCTTAATTTCCAACACTGATCCACACATTTCTGGGGTATCACAATTGTCAAACAGTTCGAACCAAAAAATAGTCCAAAGTCTGTTTGTAACATAAGTCAGTTTGTTAATCATCTGATAAGAAGCAAGGCCTAAGGGGCAAGTCAAGCAGGAGACTAAGTGCATTAATATTGCTGCGTCAGCTCTTTTGCCTGCAGCAGGACCACACATCATTAACGACACAGCCAAGAATGTTTTGTCTGCTTGTCGATGACAAGGGACCGGCTGGCACAACAAACCGCATGTTGTGACTGATATTCTACACCTTCATGAAAACATGATATATGAACTATATTTCAAGTCTAAATAATCATTTGGTTCCCCAGATTTAGATTTCATTGGTTCAATATTTACAAATAAGATCATGAGGTTTGAGGGGTATGTTTCAGCTTTCCTGCTTTTGAAAGATTGAAAAAAAATTAGGAATTCAAAATGAACTTATTTTGTTACTCAGTGTTAGCAACCAGTGTATGTTTATGTTGGCAAATTCTGTTAACTTGCATTCCTGAGTTGGAAATTCCTTGCAAAAGAGTGCCAATTGCAGGGTAGAAATGGTAATGGCAGATTAATATATAATCTTGATGCCTGAAGTGCACATTTGGAAATTATTTGTTAAACCAAATTACTTTGTTAGGATATTTTTATTATAAGGAACCAGCATAAGGATAAGATATGGTATGATATTTCATTATATGATATATAATATTTGATGTGATGTGAGATATGATGTAATATGAGAGATATGATATGATATGAGAGATATGATATGATATGAGAGATATGATATGATATGATATGAGATATATGATACGATATATGATATGAGATATATGATGTGATATGTTATATGTGATATATGATATAAGATATGATATGATGATATATATGTGAAATGATATGCAATATGTGATGTAATATATGTGATGTGGGATATGAAATGTGATATATGTGAGGTAATGTGTGATATATGATATATGTGACATGTGATGTGATGTGATGTTAATGCATTACATGTGGTACAAAGACATTGGTTTCCTTTTGGTGTATTTCCCAGTTTCAATTGTTAATATATAATTACTTAACAAAGTTCCATGTACTTTCCCAGATATACGCTAGACAGACACATGGGGAGGGATAAACAAATATGATTTATAAAATGAACCTTTGGATTCAGAAGCTGAAAGGTATTATCAGTCTTGTTGAAGTGGAAGGGAGCTAATACGTGTCTATTCCTGCATTCAGAAAAACCTACAAATACGAGTCTTTTCGTCTGGAGATACTGGAGAAGTATTTGCAGAAAAATGACCATTGCCCTTATTATACGGTCCCTTTAAGCTACCTGATGCAGCCAGACTTCAAATGGAGACGTAACAGTATGCAAAAAACTGTTGCTTTCTTCAGTGATGTTATCAGAGCCAATTTTCAGAAATGGGTATTTGAATCACTTGGAACCCAAGTAACGTTTCCCCTAGAACTGTTTGAGATCTCGGCATCACTGTTGCTGCATTTTCAGAGTTAATCACTGCAGACATCAAATAAAAATTATCAGTTTTATCATTCTTGTGAACAGTTTTTATGGAAGTAGCTTCAAGTTCTCGAAGAGTTATTGGGTCATTATGGATAGGAATAGCAATGATATTTTTATGTTCTGAACTCTAGCTGGTTTTAAACTATTCAAGAATAGGTAATCGTTGTATTTGTGTGATTTACTGGTGTATATCTTGTGATATTTTCCAGAACAAAGGAAAACAAGGGTTGCTATCAGTAGATAGCTCTCAAACATTCCAACCTTTGTCATTCATCACTCAAACATTCATCGTTCTCAAACATTCAGCACTCAAACATTCAGCACGCACAACCTTCACTCCAGGTGGGGGAGACCGCCTCCATGTTCTAGTGGAGAGCGGCCGTGTCATACCAAATGCAATTTAAAAATGATACTTGTTGTTACCCTGCCTGGCACTCAGCATTAAGGGGATGAAACAAGGACTGGTCTGCTCAGACTCAGTATATTGCATCTGAGTGGGGTATTCATGTTAAACTGCGGCATGGTATCTCCGTGGGCTAGCTCGATAAAATCAACATTAGTCCAGACTAGCACAAGCAGCCACACGCACACACGCACAAGGCTATGTAAGTGCAACGCGACATTAAACCCTTTTGTTGTTAAACCAAGTGTTGTCAGCAGACAGGATTTTAGGATTGTTGCCTAGTGGTTAAAGTGTTGGATCTTCATGCCAAAGGTCTGGGTTCAAATCCCACATGGGGACAATGCGGGAAACCTGTTTCTGAACCCCTCCTCTGCTGTGATATTGTTGGAATATTGTTCAATCTGCATAATCCCTTACTTTCTCACACATGCACACAAGCACTTACTCATGAGGCGACTGATGGGATTGGGTGGTTAGGCTCGCTGACTTGGTTGATAAGAGAGTCTTTGCATGTTTCTAGACTAACATCTGTTCTCTGAAATGAACATATCATACAGAAACAAAAACAGTTGTTAAATTATCTTAATAAAAATTTAATAAAAAGGAGCCCAGAGTGTTTTTTGGTTTGGTTTGGTTTGTTGTTTAACGCGGCACTCAGCAATATTCCAGCTATATGACGATGGTCTGTAAATATTTGAGTCTGGACCAGACAATCCAGTGATTTACATCATGAACATCGATCTAGTTTGTTCACATAACAGTGAGTGTGGCTTGTTCATGTAAGAGTGGTAATTTGTTCACCTAACAGCGAGTGTTGGCTTGTTCACATAAGAGTGAGTTTGTTCACAAATCAGCGAGTGTTGGCTTGTTCACGTAACAGCAAATGTTGGCTTGTTCACGTAACAACAAATGTTGGCTTGTTCACGTAAGACTGTTAGTTTGTTCACATAACAGAGTGTTTTGGTTTCTTCACGTAAGAGTGAGTGTTGGCTTGTTCACGTAAGAGTGTTAGCTTGTTCACGTAAGAGTGTTAGTTTGTTCACATAACAGAGTGTTAGTTTGTTCACATAACAGAGTGTTTTGGTTTCTTCACATAAGAGTGAGTGTTGGCTTGTTCATGTAAGAGCGTTGGCTTGTTCATGTAAGAGTGTTGGCTTGTTAATATAAAAGTGTTAGTTTGTTCATGTAAGAGTGTTGGCTTGTTAATATAAAAGTGTTAGTTTGTTCATGTAAGAGTGTTGGCTTGTACATGTAAGAGTGTTGGCTTGTTCATGTAAGAGAGTTGGCTTGTTAATATAAAAGTGTTAGTTTGTTCACATAACAGTGAGTGTTGGTTTGTTCACATTAGAGTGTTAGTTTGTTCACAACAGAGAGTGTTGGCTTGTTCACATTAAAGTGTTAGTTTGTTCACAACAGCGAGTGTTGGTTTGTTCACATTAGAGTGTTAGTTTGTTCACTACAGCGAGTGTTGGTTTGTCCACATTAGAGTGTTAGTTTGTTCACAACAGCGAGTGTTGGTTTGTTCACATTAGAGTGTTAGTTTGTTCACAACAGCGAGTGTTGGTTTGTTCACATTAGAGTGTTAGTTTATTCACAACAGCGAGTGTTGGTTTGTTCACATTAGAGTGTTAGTTTGTTCACAACAGAGAGTGTTGGTTTGTTCACATTAGAGTGTTAGTTTGTTCACAACAGCGAGTGTTGGTTTGTTCACTTCAGAGATTGTTTGTGGGTTGGCATTGATTTCCAATGCTTCCTGTGTAGATAGTTGTTATTACACCACAAGCTCAGCTTCCAACCAGACAGAAAATCTATGGCTGTGAGGCAACAACAGTTGGTGGCTTATGTACTGTTGAAAGAAACATTCTTGTCACGTTGCTACATTGCTTCATTGCTACATTGTTTCATGGCTACAATGCAACATTATTACACTGCTACATTGTTACACAGCTACATTGTTACAATGCTACATTATTATAATGCTACATTGCTACATTGTTACAATGCTACATTATTATAATGCTACATTGTTACACAGCTACATTATTATAATGCTACATTGTTACACAGCTACATTGTTACAATGCTCCATTATTATAATGCTACATTGTTACAATGCTACATTATTATAATGCTACATTGTTACACAGCTACATTGTTACAATGCTACATTATTGTAATGCTACATTGTTACACAGCTACATTGTTACAATGCTCCATTATTATAATGCTACATTGTTACATTGTTACAATGCCACATTGTCATGTAAGTCTCTACATAAGCATGTGGATGTGAACACTTACTCTTATATCCCTTTGGTTCTCGAAGGGGAAGTCCGTTATTAATAAATGTGTTCCTTGTAGTATGTTGCTAATGGCTTGATTAAAATAGGCCCCCTGTGGACACTAAGAAATCCTTCATTTGGCCACAATACCTTTTGACAATGATTTGTTTAGGAAACCAATGATGACTGTAGTTTCACACACGTAAACTATACTAAGTAATGGAGACGTCACCCGCTTGATTCTACTCCCGGGATCAACAGTGATTTCTTTGACATAAACCATGTTATGGTTGATGTATCATTTATCCATGATGATGCACAATGACATATGTACGGTTGCGTCAGTTTTACTTGTTTAAATTCCCTAGGGCTGGGACGAGTCCAAATTTACTACCCGGGTACCCACCCCGCTATTACCCGACCCTACCCGGGTACCCGCTACAGGTCTCAAGAGTTTGGTACAAAATGTCCGATTGGAAATAGTTTGAGTATAGCTCTGGTAAAAATGTATTTAAATATATGTATAAAACAATCTGGTCATGCATACACTGAAGTTGACTGAAGTGTTATTTTTATTCAAACCTAAAAAAGTCAGAAGCAATGGTGATCAGTCTGAAATAAATGCAAACATTAGTGTGTTGTAGTGTAACCATTATTTTAGAGTTCTAGATATTTTTTATCATTAAACAATATATCACGTGATTAACCACAGGTCCGAGTAGTCCTGTGGGTTCCTGGGTCCTACTCAGTACCCACCCAACCCGAGTACCCGAGTTATCCGTTCCAGCCCTAAAATGTGCATTCAGAATGGCCAGTCAATTTCTGGCTCAGAATCAACTGCAACAACAATAATGGTTTAGTACACAGTAGATGGGCACATGGACACCCTTAGTGTGTTAACGAACTATCACCTCACCTTGCCAACCCATCCCCTCATCCTATCACCTCGCCCTACCACCTCACCCTGCCACCCCTCACCCTGCCACCCCCCGTTTTATCCTATCACCCCATCCTGCCACATCACCCCTTCATCCGAACACCTCACCCCCCCCGCCCTGCCACCTCACCCTGCCACCATCCCCATTAATCCTATCGCCCCACCCTGCCACCATCCCCATTAATCTTATCGCCCCACCCTGCCACATCACCCCTTCATCCTACCCCCTCACCCTGCCACCCCAACCCCTACTCACCCTGCCACCCCACCCCCTCACCCTCCCACATCACCCCCTCACCCTGCCACATCACCCCCTCACCCTGCCACCTCACCTTGCCACCCCTCACACTGCCTCATCACCCCTTCATCCTACCACCTCACCCCCTCACCCCACCTCCTCACCCTGCCACCTCACCCCCTCATCCTGCCACCTCACCCCCTCTGCCACCTCACCACCTCACCCTGCCACCCCAACCCCTCACCCTGCCACGTCACCACCTCACTCTGCCACCTCACCCCCTCATCCTGCCACCCCACCCCCTCACCCTGCCACCTCACCCCCTCACCCTGCCACCCCACCCCCTCATGCTATCACCTAACTCCTTCAACATCACCGACATTAAAATCTGTCTCACAATCAGAAAAAGAAGCAAATGATTTTGAGACAACCCCCAAGGAATTAATTAATCCTCTCTCTATCTACACTGACCACAGACAAATGATGAGATGATAGGCTGTATATCCACTAGGTGCTCTTCATTCTGCAAGCATCCCCTCTGTTGAAGTCACACATTGCATAAAGATACAGCACAGTCTGACCTTGATGGCTTCCATACCGGGTCAGAACAGTGAAATACAGGGAAATGTGGGCACCATTGAAAAGCCATGTGTTCTCCTGTTCACAGTCACCTCAGATCTCGGTGTCAGAATGCATATTGAAGCCTGTTGATGAGCAAGATGACATTTGATTGGAGCAGAAACCATAGTCTAAAATAGGTGTGGTTGAGGTCTTAGGGGCGGTCGGGTAGCCTAGTGGTTAAAGCCGAAGACCCGGGTTTCGATTCCCAATGGGTACAATGTGTGAAGCCCAATTTTGGTTTCCCCCGTCGTGATATTGCTGGAATATTGCTAAGAGTGGCGTAAAACCTCACTCACTCACCCACCCACCCACCCACCCACCCACCCACTCACTCACTCACTCACTCACTCACTCACTCTTTGAGGTCTTGAAAATACTGCCGGGAGTGAGTGAGTGAGTTTGGCTCAATGCTGCTGTGAATGCAAGAAACATGTCATCATTAAAATGGAGATATAATTCAGTTGAGAAAGATGTAAATTGGTGGCAAGAGTGAGTTTGGTTTAATGATGCCTTGAATTCCTGGAAAATATCAAGATAATAATACTGGCAGGTGATAAACATGCAGATATATAACCCAGGCATGATATATCTTAAGAATTTCTTTTCCAATTGTGTTTTGATGCAGAGTAGATAGAGCCCAGGGAATCTGTAATGTTCCGGCTTTGTTCAGCTGAGTGTTCCTCACATCTGCTGGAAGAGCTTTGTGTTAACCATATGCCTCTGTTGAGTGGGGTGAGTGAGTGAGTATGGTCTTACCAGAAATGGGCTTCATACATTGTACCCTTGTTAGAATCGAACGAGGCTCTTCGGTGTGACGAGCGAACGCTTTAACCACCTGCTCCCCAGTTGAGTGGATTGATACTTGGTTGGAGTGAGTGATTAGGAGGTAGATGTATTTGAAGGAAGGGAATATCATTTTGGAACTGACGACATTTTATGAATCGGTAAATATCAACATGCATGTTTGTGAAGTATACTGGATTTAGGGGTCATGTTGGAGACCCAAGAACATCCAAGAAGATCCAGGTTAGAATAGGTCTTCAGCAACCCATGCTTGTCGTAAAAGGGGACTATGCTTGTCGTAAAAGGGGACTATGCTTGTCGTAAAAGGGGACTATGCTTGTCATAAGAGGCTACAAACAGGATCGGGTGGTCAGGCTTGCTGACTTGGTTGATGCATGTAATCGTATCCCAATTGTGTAGATTGATGCACATGTCAATCACTGGATTGTCTGGTACAGACTTGGTTATTTACAGACCGTCGTCATATAGCTGGAATAGTGCAGAGTATAGTGTTGAACAAGTAAAGAACAAAAAGATTCTGACTTTTCATGCCCCACCTCTTTACACAGATGTTGGAGGTTAGAGAGGCCTCATCACTGGAAGTGTTGTACTGAATGATGGGGGGGGGGGGGGGGGCCAGACACACACAGCCAAGATTTATGACCAGAGCATAGAGATGTCATTCATAGCCGTACATCACAGTTCCCTGCCCCCTCCGAGGCTCCGTTTCACAAAGTGGTCTCAGTGCTATGAATATCGTAAGTTTATGTTATACTGTGGGAGTTATGATAGTGGTTGAGATCTGTGTGGAACGAGCCTGGATATATGTATGACCAACAGAGGGAGCCACAATTACTTACCAAAGCATCCATAAGATGTTCTTCATAGAAGTAGAGAGGTGGCCGGGTAGCCTAGTGGTTAGAGAGTTTGGTCATCATGCCGAAGACCCGGGTTTGATTCCGGACATGGGTACAATGTGTGAAGCCCATTTCTGGTGTCCCTTGCCATGATATTGCTGAAATATTGCTAAAAGGGGCGTAAAACCATACTCACTCAGAACACTCACTCACTCACTCACTCACTCACTCACCAACCCACTCACTCACCAACCCACTCACTCAACAACCCACTCACTCACCAACCCACTCACTCACCAACCAACTCACTCACTCACCCACTCACTCACTCACTATAGAAGTAGATTACAGTTCACAGGGTTCCAAGTGCTGTCTCACAAAGTGGTCTTAAAGGATGTCAGTGGAGTTAAGTGAGTGAGTGAGTATGGTTTTTACGCCACTTTTAGCAATATTCCAGCAATATCACGGCGGGAGACACCAGAAATGGGCTTCACACATTGTACCCATGTCAGGATTCGAACCCTGGTCTTCGGCGTGACGAGCGAACGCTTTAACCACTAGGCTACCCAACCGCCCCCAGTGGAGTTAAGATGAAGATGCTAAGATTTCTTTGTGGAACTAGTCTGGAGATGATCTAGGGCTGCATTTATTTTACATTGTGGTTGATAGACTTTTGTCTTACAAGTTGGCCTGATGGATATTGTGGCTGAGAAGAAAAGACTCCGTTTGACAGCTGATAAGCATTCTAGTTTAGTATACTTTACTCTGACTGGTCCTGATACAGTGTTAAATCCATGGTGCTGAATACCCAAGAAACAACATAATTGTTTGAAAGTACTTCTTCGTCCAAACCATCCCTTGGGGATTTCAGATTAGAATAAGTCGCAGCAACCCTCAGTGCTTCTAGTGTGATCGAGGCAACTAACTGGATCAGCTGGGCAGGTTTGGTGACTTGATTGACTGCATGTTGTCGTATCTTGGAGTTATTTACACCCTGTCTGGACTCCTGTTTAGAATATGTTCACATTAACCTCTGCTTGCCGTGTGAGGCGTCCACGCCTTAGTGGATGTGGTGGTCAGTGACAATGTGTCATTGCAGGGTTAGGACTTAACACTAGCCTGCTAAACCTGGGGCTAGTTCAGGTTCTTGCAGGCTTATGCAACTTACCCAATTTCCACATTGTTTTAGCATTACAGGGGCATTTTATGTCTGTCTGGGCTAGTGAAGCTTTTGAGTTTCGTTCTAACCCTGCATTATTCCCTGAAGGTGTGGGACTTTTCTCAAAATATCAGACTCCCTCCGTGGTCGAGCATCCGCCCGGAGAGTGGAAGGTCCGGGGTTTGATTCCCGGCCACTTCATACCAAAAGACGTTTTAGATGGTACTTGTTGTTACTCTGCCTCTTGCTCGGCTTAAGGGGCTAAAACAAGGACTTGTCGGCCAGAGTCAGTATACTGTGTCTGAGTGGGGTATTCATGTTAAACTGCGGCATGGTATCTCAGTGTGCTAGCACTATAAATCGGCATCAGTCCGGACTAGTACAAGCAGCCACACACACGTCACTAAATCAGTGCAGTAATCTAATACACGACTTTAAACCCCATTTCACCTCACTTCAAAATATCAATCACTGGATTGTCTGGTCCATATTTGATCATTCACAGGCCACCATTTTATCCCTTGAATATGTCTGAGTATGAACAAACAAGCTTTCTCAAAACCGAAACCCAAAGTCAATTTCAAGTACTTCCCAACCATTATGAAATACTCTGTTCCTGATCCTAGAGTATCTAAAGCAAAGAGCTAATGTATTTTAACACAAACAATGACAACGAGAGGTTGTTATGAAACAGTTTGACCTTTGGTACTCCTCGATCACGTACTGTGACGGTGTCTACTGTGTCACACAATGCATGGGCTTCCTGACTGCAGACCATTATGATCACATAAGTGGTGTGTACTTAACAACTACTTTTTCAAGGGTCATTTCATTTTCTCGAGGATGACCGCCTCCATGATCTAGTGGATAGAGTATCTGCCTGGGGAGTGGAAGGTCGGCATTTCGATCCCCTGCCGTGTCATACCACAAGACGTTAGAAGATGGTACTTGTCCGGACTAGTACAAGCAGCCACAAGCACGCACGCACGCATGCATGCACGCACGCACACACACACACACACACACACACATATGATAGTCGCGATATAAGTGCAATAATCTTGAATGCAACATAACCATATCTCACCACACCTCATACCAAGAGGCGTTAAAAGATGGTACTTGTTGTTACCCTGCCTGGTACTCGGCACTGAAGGGCTAAAACAAGGACTGGTTGGCTTGGAGTCAGTATACTGTGTCTGAGTCGGGTATTCATGTTAAATTGCCGCATGGTATCTCAGTGCGCTAAAACAAGGACTGCTCGGGCCGGAGTCAGTATACTGTGTCTGAGTGGGGTAGTTATGTTAAACTGCTGCATGGTATCTAGGTGGGCTAAAACAAGGAGTTGTCGGTACTTGTACTTGTTGTTACCCTGCCTTATGATTGCCATAAAGGTGTTAAAACAAGGACCGTCAGTCAGTCTACTGTGTCTGAGAGCGGCATCCAACTGCAGCATAGAATCTCAGTGGGCCACCGCTATAAAACCGACGTCAATAGAAGAAGCCGTCAAACATACATATACGAGTGCAATAATCTTCAACGTGACATTAAACCCCATTTCACTATTGCTGGGGTACCACTGTACAAGAGGATGCTTACCCTTTTCGCAGACACCTGGTGTCATCACTGATTTTCATTTTCCATTCAAATAATTTCAGGGGCACAGGTGGCCCAGTCGTCTAAGCGCCGCGATTCACTGTGTAGAGTTGCGTCCCTTGGGCACGCCAGAAACCTATGATTGTGAGTTCGAATCCCGGTTCGCCCTGATTATGTTTTTAGGTTTGTCAGCACCATACCTGTGTTCGTTGGTTTCATCAAAATGGTAAACGTCTGAGACCTGCATCACTTCGGGCTTTCCTCCCACATTATGCTGACACGCCGCAATATAACTGTAATACTGTTAAAAGCGGCGTTAAACCCAACACACTCACTCACTCATATAATTTCATCGCTATTTACGCCAAATGGAATCAGTGTCCGCAGTTAACTGGTTAATGGAGACTGTTAACTAGAGTATTAACTATTAGGAGAGTTGTGTTTTGAGACTATTAAAGCAAGAATGTCGATTAAAACAGGGATTAATCTTTGATCTCTGAACCTTTAAAGCTTCAAGTTTACAGGTATAGAATTTACTTTGGGAAAACCTAATAGGTTTATCTACTAAATAAGGGGCAGTCGGTTACCCAAATGTTTTAAGCGTTCGCTCATCACGCTGAAGACCCAGGTTCGAATCCCGACATGGGTACAATTTGTGAAGCCCATTTCTGGTGTCCCCCATCATGATATTGCTGGAATATTGCTAAAAGCGGTGTAAAACCATACTCACTCACTCACACTACTAATTAACATTATGGTCAGGTTTTATAAAAAAAAATGTGATGGAATTTACCACTAGCCCGGACCAGTGGTTAATGTTAAAGGTTATCCTAATGGCTTGTAGAATTTTAAACATTTTTTGGGTTATTGCTACGTTTTATCACTCTTCGGGCTAGTAGACGTTCTTGGTTAATTTTGATTCCTGGGGATACTGTGCTGAAATCTATAGGATCTGTTTGAAAGAAACCCACACTTTAATTTCCCAAATCCTATTTATCGGATAAAATGTGAAAAAACATGGGCAGTATTTTCTGAAATCTGGTCGCTGTGAATAGCTGCAGGTTGCTGATACAGCATTAAGCATTCACTCTTTACCTTCTGATATCTGGACAATGTTATTGGCTGAAATAGTACAACGCTATTGATGAGACGCCAGCAGAGGTCGCTATGGTAAGAAATAAACATGAAGTGAGGAAAATAGATGGATGATATTTCAGAGAGATCTTTACGCTGCACATTATACGATGTCGTTAGCCAGATAATTAGAAACAATCTTATAGGAGATATTGATCTCATGTCTCTTATATCTTGCCGGGTTTTGTTATGTCAGGAAATATATATAACACATCAGAGTTACAAATTGGATTCAGCAAAAATATTTTTTCTGAATCACATTGAATTACGAGCCTTTTATCTGAGAAAGACTTTCACAGGGATCAGAAACAGAATTGCCCCATATTTAATTCCACTGCACATTCTTTAGGGATGGCAATCTAGTATATGGGGGTCAGTTGTGGGGACAGATGAACAATGGTTTTCTGTCGAAGAGGCTGACGAGGAATCAGTCGAACTTAACTTTGAGGGCTGTCAGAATCCTTGTATGATTTAAAATTCAGGGCTTATATCAACGTCAGTGAAGTTTCACATTGACATTGCCAATAAAATCAGCATTTACACGCTCAAAAAACATTTCAATAAAACACCTAACAGCCTTGAACACAGGCTTAAAAGCAAACTCGTTGAACCGATGCAACAAGCTTATTTCATTTTTTTAACTGAGTGATCATTTTGAAAGGACTGTGATCGACCAAAAGATGTAAAATCCATGTGGATTAATAAGAACGAAGCCAGATTGTCTGAATGGCTGGCATTCACAGCAGAAATAACCATAAACCTTGATATGTATTAACTGAAGATGATACAGCATTGTGATGCCCTTCCCTTGGGTGGTAAAGGCTTCGTATCACCATGGATGGGGGATACATGGTGTAAGCTTGTTGCTGGGGGATTTGTAGCCATATTGTACTGTTGATCACCTTTCTGGGTGTTTGAACACACATATCTGGTGGATATCTCTGACGGGAATATATCATTGCTAAAAAACACCCTTTGGTCCATTGAGAGCCGGGGAAGAACATGTCCCCTGTACGAGTAAGTTGGGAGATACTTTTTAATAAATTTGGTTTATGGCTCCACTATTACCTAAATGAAAATTGGAGTAAAAATAGAATCAGAAACTGCTATTTATATAGTATAACTACAAACATACATCTTCATAACACTGTCTGCCTGGTCTAGTGATAGAGTGTCCATATGGAGAGCTGAATGTTGGGGTTTTTATCCCTGTCCATGTCATGCCAAAAGATGTTGAAAGATGGTACTTGTTGTTACCCTGCCTGGCACTTGGTATTAAAGGGATAAAACTGGGACTGATCTGCTTGGAGACAGTATACTGTGCACGCACACGTACACGCACACGTACACGCACACGCACACGCACACGCACGCGCACACACACGCACCAATTTTCAATTTTCCTGTCACATGAGCATTCGGGTAGCCTTGTGGTTAAAGCGGTCGTTCTTCATGCCGAAGACCCGGGTACATTAGGTACGATGTGCGAAGCCCTTTTCTGGTGTCCCCTGCCATGATATTGATGGAATATTGCTAAAAGCGGCATAAAACCATATTCAATCACTCACTCACTCAGACTCATGTCACTCAGTCCTAATAGTGTTTAAATTTAAAACAAAAGTACTCTCATTTTGTCATGCCCTCCCCTATACGGTTGTGATAAATGTTGCTGCCCCAATCTTTCATGGAGTCATTTTTTTCATGACCCCACACTCATCTCCCCTCCCCTCCCCTCCCCTCCCCTCCCCTCCCCTCCCCTCCCCTCCCCTCCCATAACAAATGACCAGTCCCTAATAGCCAGTCAGAGTTTTGCATCAATTCTAGCAAACTGTACTCTTTTACAAATGGGCTTCATTAGATTTATGTCCCTTGCTGACAGAAAAGATGCTGTCCTGGGATTTCTTAATAGGGGTTAAAGGCACAGACTGCTGTAGTGTTAAGCCTCTCTAGCTGGCCCATATCAAATCCACTCCTTCAGCTGAGCCTTTCCCTGCTCACGACCACACAGAAGTCCCATAAATGAAAAATTGCTAGCTGTTGTGTTAAGCTCCACTTGCTCATATTGAGCCTTCACTTCCTCAAGAAGTAAGTGTCAGAGTAGTTCACACATCTGTAGCTGCAGTTGAGACCATTCCTGCATCAGTACAGCACTTCAGCCCCAGAATGCTACGGAGCCTAACAGCCTACAACTAAAAACATGACCTGACAGCCTACTTCAGTGCAGCCCTGCAACCCTACAACTAAAAACATGACCTAACAGTCTACTTCAGTGCAGCCCTGCAACCCTACAACTAAAAACATGACCTGACAGCCTACTTCAGTGCAGCCCTGCAACCCTACAACTAAAAACATGACCTGACAGCCTACTTCAGTGCAGCCCTGCAACCCTACAACTAAAAACATGACCTGACAGCCTACTTCAGTGCAGCCCTGCAACCCTACAACTAAAAACATGACCTGACAGCCTACTTCAGTGCAGCCCCGCAACCCCTATAGTTCTTAACCATATACTTAACAACACGTTAAACCTACATCGCTACAGCTCTTGAACCCTCTATTGTTCCAGCCCTTGAACCCTCCATTGTTCCAGCCCTTGAACCCTCCATTGTTCCAGCCCTTGAACCCTCCATTGTTCCAGCTCTTGAACCCTCCATTGTTCCAGCCCTTGAACCCTCCATTGTTCCAGCCCTTGAACCCTCCATTGTTCCAGCCCTTGAACCCTCCATTGTTCCAGCCCTTGAACCCTCCATTGTTCCAGCTCTTGAACCCTCCATTGTTCCAGCCCTTGAACCCTCCATTGTTCCAGCTCTTGAACCCTCCATTGTTCCAGCCCTTGAACCCTCCATTGTTCCAGCCCTTGAACCCTCCATTGTTCCAGCCCTTGAACCCTCCATTGTTCCAGCCCTTGAACCCTCCATTGTTCCAGCCCTTGAACCCTCCATTGTTCCAGCCCTTGAACCTTGATATTGCTGGAATATTGCTAAAAGCGGCATAAAACCATACTCACTTACTCCAATCCCTGAATCCTACATTTATACAACCCTTGAAGCATACACCCTAGTCTGTCTTAGAGAGCCTGAAACATATGTCCAATACAGCCCATGCAAGTCTATAATACTTGACAAGTCTAGATTACTGCCATTTATGAAAATGAAGAGAGTCTCTGGGCTCCTTTTTCTTATATTTTCTTAAGATAGTTTAACAACTGTCTTTTTCTGTAAAAAATGTTCATTTCCGAGACTAGATGTTAGTCTACCTTCACCATGACAGGCCTTGAACAATACATCATTACAGCCCTTGATCCAACACAAGTCGGGAATGATTATGCAAGTCTAGATTACCTCAGCTCTCATCTTAAATTCAGCATTTTTCTCCTTTTTGAAATATATTTTATATTTGTAGCTATATATTTTTAAATGAGATAACTTTTTTCTGCGACTTAAAATCTTCACTGCAGCCCTACAACCTTATAAAACCTTCTGGCTATATAAGGCACTACAGTCCCTCCAAGCTCCACACAGCAACCACCACTTTCAGGTCTTACATACTGTTTCATAATATATTGATAACTCCACACAACCCTCTGCTTAATCTATGGCATGTAATTGAGTGGGTTTACCTAAAGACTACTTATTGATTTTTTCCCCAACCTGACTGCCTATCTGTTATTATGGACGTAATTGAGATTCCTTATTTATCATGTTTGTCCTGGCGCCAACATTACAAGAACTCTTTTACTCTTTTTTTGCCATCGATAATTCAGCTGATCTAACACGTGTTTGATTTGAAAATTTGAGTCGATATAATTGTTTCCTATTTTAGTTGATGGAGCATCAACATGAGCCTTTTCTTCATTTGCTGGAACCGTGAGGGCTGTCGGATTACTAATAATTCTACATGACAGTGTTACTAATATGTATTCATGGTAGTTTGGTAAATCACAGATTGATTCCGACGTTTGTGTTAATTCACTCCAGTAGGGGTACTTAGGATAGATTTGTAAACAACGCTTACGATCTACTCAACCTTAGTATTGATCACGAGCAGCGTTGTCCATCGCATGTCATTAAAAGACACTTCAGGAACATGTTGCAGCAATGAAATTGATCATTGATGATCCTTAATGTCCAGTCGTTTTTCAAACTGTAGTTTTTCCTTTGCCAAACCTTAACATGTTCAAAGGATTTGGCAATTGTTTTTATCATTTTATTGCTCCATAAAATTTTGACATGGACTTTAGACATGGAAATTCTAAAATTTTCCAAGATAATTTAGTATTCTTCAACCTGTGAATATGACTTAAAACCATTTTCACATATTATTTTCTCTACTAGGCATGCTAAGTGGCTAATAATAGTAGGAATAATTGAAAATTTTAATGGTACCTGCTTGGAACCATCAAAATGGTAAACACTGGCTTCTGTTAAGTCTTGGAGATGGTTTGCCAATATTGGCCCAATTGTTTATTAAAAGGTCATTGCTTAACACCATTGAAATGGTTAGCGCTGGGCTTCTATTAGCCATCAAGTCTTGGAGATGGTTTGCCAATATTGGCCCAATTGTTTATTAAAAGGTCATTGCTTAACACCATTGAAATGGTTAGCGCCGGGCTTCTATTAACCATCAAGTCTTGGAGATAGTGTAACAGTAAGGGCCCTGTTGTTTATTAGGGGAAGCATGGTATTCATTCTCCAGACAAGCTGCCTGTTTCTGGGAGGAGAATCATATTTTGATGGGATGGCATGTTGACTCGTGTTTTTTATCTTGATTTTCAAGCGAAAATAGACTATGTCAATATTCTGGCTTATAAAAATCAATTTTTTCCAATGTCAAAATGTTCCATGAATTTGAAGCAGTTTGGAAAGATGCATTAAAGTTTTGGTATCGACAAACTGCAGGGCAGATCTAAATGATAGGAATCTTTATTTTATAGAAATGAGCACTTAAGATAAGATTTAAGATATTTCTTGGAACATGTAGCCAAAACAGCACGCATGACCACCCAATCCTGTTAGTCGCCTCTTGCGATAAGCATGGGTTACTGAAGACTAGGGGCGGTCGGGTAGCCTAGTGGTTGAAGTGCTCGCTCGTCACGCCAAAGACCCGGGTTTCGATTCCCGACATGGGTACAGTGTGTGAAGCCCATTTCTGGTGTCCCCCGCCATGATATTGCTGGAATATTGCTAAAAGCGGCGTAAAACCAAACTCCCCTTCTGAAGACTAATTCTAACCTGGATATTCACAGGAGACTGTTAGCTGGTTGTAGAAATACTTGTAGCGTGTAAGGCGGTACTTACGGTCTTTTTAGTTATCTTGACACAGTTACAACTAGCAAGAGGCCATTAAGCTTTTCTGTCTGTAATCGGTGGAAATGCCTGCTTGTTTCTAGATACATATGAGTGGTGAAGAGAGAAAATATTGTATTCGACGTAATAAGCGCCCACGGCGATATTTGCTGACATATTGGCTAGTGAACAATCCCAAATAGCACCCCTTCCGATTGATCAATGTACACAAGACTTATTTATTCGTGTATAATACACACTTGTGTGTTATATCCACCCTTAATTATGGGCAATTAAATTCTGGAAAAATATATCTGTCGTACATAAACATTTCAGGCTGTCACTATAAACCACGAAATTTATCTTTCAACTCTGTTTTTTCACCAACATAATATTCTAATAAGAGCCCCTTATTTCTAATTTTGAGAGCGCCCTGGGCGCTTATTACGCCGAATACGGTATTTAATATTGACTGATGTGAGAACTCAGGAATTGATGAGGAATATCCAGATCATCACTCTC
Organism: Haliotis cracherodii; assembly: GCF_022045235.1. Classification (NCBI taxonomy): domain Eukaryota; kingdom Metazoa; phylum Mollusca; class Gastropoda; order Lepetellida; family Haliotidae; genus Haliotis; species Haliotis cracherodii. The sequence goes on from NW_027266269.1 coordinate 20,868,431, forward strand.
TGTCAACCCTATACAGACGTTATCAGCAACAGTCATTATTAAAGATATCAGGGCAGTTTCTGTGGTCTAGTGGTAGAGCGGCCCCCCAGGAGAGCTGGAGGTCGGGGTTCGATCCCCGGCCGCGTCATACCAAAAGATGTTAAAAGATGGTATTTGTTGTTACCCTGCCTGGCACTCGGCATTAAGGGGCTCAGAGCTCCAGATAAGCTGCGTATCTGCGTAAAATACGCATCAGAAATGCAGAAATACGCAGTAAAATATAATCCAAGCGTATCAAATACGCAACGAACATTACAGATACGCTACAAAAATAAAACTTGTGCGTATCATCAAAATATTGTGAAGTAACCCTGCGTATTCGATTAGCAAATCAGCAACTTATTTTTAAATTATAAACGGGCATTCCGTCAACCTTGCCAAACTCCACGATGACAGTCAGATCATGATCATTTGCCATCACACTTTCTTGTGGAAGTATCGTGGTATTTTTGAGTCCTATAAAGCTCTCGAACCCACACGACACCAGTTTGCAGGGACTAGATGAATAGTGTTTTTAAATATTTAACTTAAATACCCACATGTGTAAAAACTAGTGGGTAACAGAAATTTGAATACGCAGATAGAATTACTGATACCCAATGATTTTAAAATGCATGGGTAAAATACCCACAACACCAAAAGCTTATCTGGAGCTCTGGGGCTAAATCAAGAACTGGTTGACTTGGAGTCAGAATACTGTCTGATATTCATATCAAAGTGTGGCATGGTATCTCATTTGGCTAGTGCTATAAACTCAGCATTTGTCTGGACTAGTACAAGCAGCCACACACACATACACACATGCATGCAGTCCCTATATGAGTGCAATAATCGTGGACACATAGTTAAACCCCATTTCACCTCACCTTAAGACACAAGACGCCACAAATTTAGAGAAAGCTATACAAGCATTGTGATCTTACATTAACAGTGTTTGAATGGGGCTGGGGGCTCGGGTAACACTGCTTTTTGCTGTGCAGAGTTGTGTCCCTTAGGTATCCAGAAACCAATGACTGTGGCCTCGAATCCAGGTTTGCCCCAATTAAGTTTCTAGTGTTTGTAAGCTTGTGCTCGTGGGTTTAACCAAAATGGTAAACGTCTAAGACCACACTCTCTCTCTCTCTCTCTCTCTCTCTCTCTCTCTCTCTCTCTCTCTCTCTCTCTCTCTCTCTCTCTCTCTCTCTCTCTCTCTCTCTCTCTCAGCATACTATGCTAGTCATATGAGTCTTCTAAATAGATCTAGTCTTTGAATGGCATTTAGAAGTGCCAAACATAAGGAACAGAATTTTTGTATGTCAACTTCTTTTTTGATGAGGAGCACAATGCTTCGGAATATATACTTACTCCTTCATCAAGTCTCACAACACTCACTCAAGTCGGCTGGCATACCCTGCTTCACCAGTAAGATCCTTCATGAGGGAAATGCTACATATAGAAACCAACATGGCCTCAAGCAAACCGCATTCTTGAACATGTTGAACACAATGTGTTCATATGAGTACAAACCAAATCTCAAATTTCAACAGTCTGTGATCTACAAGCATAATGACTGTGATTTGCCTTAAGATTCTTGTTGCCAGACGTCAGGAACAAAAAATACAATTGTTGTTTATTTTAAGGCTTCAGCTGCATGTTTTTAGTCCCGCGGTTCCCGTCACACTGCTGTGTATACAACTAGACTTGCACACCGCTGTATATACAACTAGACTTGCACATGTCTCTAAAGGCAATAATCATTAGTTGAAATCATAATTTCTAGATTATATAAATAATATGAAGTTATACCCATAAAAGACTGACATCCGCTTAACCTGATTTTCCTGTTATAAGGATAATATTACTCCACATCCATGGACTTATTTTTCAGTACATCCTTGGAGCAAGGTTAAAACACAACCATATATCATTGACTTGTTTTTGTAAGAGTACATACCAGTTTTTACCAGTTTGTTGAAGTTTAGGGCACCAAGAGAGTTAGAACAATCACTGCCATGGTGGCCGGTCTGAGCAGACGGTGTAATAGGCAAAAGAGCTCTCTGTCTTTCTCAGATGTCCTAATAGGTTTCATTTGAAGAAAAGAAAGAGAAACGACTCTTATCCAAAGTAAGAACCCATTCAAGTGTGTCTTCCTCATTCTCTTTCAAGATGCCAGCTGTGTTTGATGAGACCTAGGGGTCATCTCAAACTATCAGTAGTCATTTTGAACAACTGACTTTTATCTCAAACCATGGAAGGTAGAGAAACTGTACTGTCTGGATAAGTAGGCTTCCGAAAAAAATGTGGTCTTTAGCAAATTTGCAATTTTGCCAAGCGTATAACTTTCCGTTGCTATGGTTATACGATCAATACCCATAAATGCCTGTATGTAATGTTATCATGTACACTTACAGAATATAAAGTCAATTCCTCTTCTTAAAGATTTCACTTATTACATAGGGGAATGTTATATTTGACCCTTGAAGATCCGGGATAGAATAGGTCTTCAGCAACCCATGCTTGCCATAAAAGGCAACTATGCTTGTCATAAGAGCCAACTAACGGGATCGGGTGGTTAGGCTCGCTGACTTGGTTGATGCATGTCATCGTATCCCAATTACCGGGATCGATGCTCATGATGTCAAAAACTTGATTGTCTGGCCCAAACTCGATTATTTACAGACCTCCAACATATAGCTAGAAATTTTGCTGACTACGGCGTTAAACAGCAAACAAATGAAATGAAAATGATTGTTATATTTTATATAATTAAATGTATTTAAAGGATAATATAATTTCACAAACTTTCATGCATGTCGCTGAGTAAGTTCAATAATCTTGAACGCAACATTAAACCCCATTTCACCTCACCTCTCTACGATTGATTAGCTATTGAACTTTCATTCATGGACTATCGGATACTGACAGGTAATGCATCTTGACAGGAGAATGAACATGTTTGTACAGGAAATTAGTTCAATCAATCTTTGTAATATGAAAATTGTTGCAACTAAGTATCTTGTTGGTTTAGACTTGATCATGGGACTGCCTTTGTGGTCTTGTGGATAAAGCGTCCTTGGTTGCTTGTTGTAAGGGATCACATTGGATCGTGTGGTCAGACTTGGTGACATCAACCTAGGGTGGGGACGGGTAACTCGGGTACTTAGGTCAGAGGGGTACTGAGTAGGACCTGGGTACCCACAGGACTACCCGGGCCCGTGGTTAGTCACGTGATATATCGTTTAATGACAAAATTTTCCAAAAAAACTATGGTCATTAATGTTCCCATTTCTTTCTGACAATGCACCCATTCCTACTGACTTTTATATGTTTGAAGAATGATAAACCTCATGCAGTAAACCCCAGTGTATTCATGACCAAATCGGTTTACACGTGTATCTAAATACATTTTGCCAGGGCTACGGCCCAACATTTCCAAATCGGACAGTTTGTACCTATCTCTAGATACCTACAGCAGGTATCCGCGTAGGGTCGTGTAATAGGGTGGTGGGTACCCAGGTAGTAAATTTGGACTCGTCCCAGCCCTACATCGTACCATGATTTGGTGAATCAATGCTGATGTTTGCTAACTTCAGCGTTTGGCACTATACACTTCTACGACAATGCAGTTTGTACCTATAGAAGGGGATGTTGATGTATTCAGGATTGTGCCCTATGTGGAAGTGTATAGAAAGTACACAATACGACACTATCACTCTCCACAGATGGAGTTAGGAGTCTTAGCAAAATAAATCAAAATCTATCTTTGTCTTCAAGCTGTCACTAAAATACTGTCAGACTGCTATTGAAATATCGAGGTACCGATCGACCTGCCTGTGGTATGAAGTACTTCAGTCACATAAAGTCCTATTGATAATATTTCAGAAGAAAAATGCGAATGAAAACAGTAAGTACCGTATTTTCTTGAGTATGTGCACACTTTTAAAAAAAAGACACTGCTGTGTAGAAGGGGGTGCGCATTATACACGATGTTTTTCCCCCCCCATGGAAAGACATTACCGTGAGCACGTAACACCGAAAATACCATGTCAACAAATCCATACTGAAGTATGCAAATTAATCATGTAATTACACTGTCTGGCTATAAAAAGTGTTCTTTGTATATCTGGACTTATGTTTGTAACTTATTTCATTAATTTTATTCAAAATTCCTTTTAATATTGTTTTAATTAATTTCGGCGAAACCGTGTGTGAAGTGATCGGAAGATCGCACAACTCAATGTTATTAACAGCAACCACGGTCAGATTACCACTAATGACGCCTTGAAATGAACTTTAGTTGACAGAGAATGGATACATGTATCATAAATGCCATACTTTGACTCGTTAAAAGTCATATTTGTTACTGTGTGATGATTCTATGTCAACACGTAGTTCTCGCGATCACGCGATCACGTGCGTGGGTGCCTTGATGGTGACTGGTCAGACTGGTTCCATGTGAAAAATAATAACAGTCAATAGCGATCAGCTGCTTCGCTTAGGGTTGTTATTATTTTAAACATATTTAGTAAAAGCTGCAACTAAATTAACAAGATATTGGAATATATTATTCCTGATAAAATAATAGTTTCAGACACAACTTTTGCCGATCCTTGCATTAAAATCCTCTTAACTTATATCATTGGGTGTGTCTTGACCGAATCACCAGTAGAGTCCAAGAAACTTTTGTACAGCTGATTGCTGTTTCCGGCTCAGTTTACGAGAAAATACACAAGGTAATCTTAATCCCTGGATGGAAACAATGCCTAGCAGAACAAAAAATACAATTTCAACGGTAAATCAACATATCCGGTGATTTTTTATCTCAAATTTCGAATTTGTACTGACCAAGTTCCTCATCACCCGTTCGTTTACTGGACTTCGCTGAAGGGATACGGTGTAATTTTTTTCTGCTTGATAAGCGAATTTTATGGGTTATCATTCCTTTGGGCGAAAGTACAGATTCACTTACATCATCAGCCGAATCAGATTCACATACGTCATCAGCCAAATCAGATGCAACTAAAGAAATTATCTGTAGGAGAACAAATACTTCTTGATTCCAAATCGCAACCTTCCAATACTCATCCTGTTTCATAGCTTTTAACTATTCCATCATTTTTCCAACCAAATATAATGCAGTACATATCCTTAATTGCTATCCCATCAACGCACATGTCCATAAAGTACAATAGCAACAATATTTTGAGACCACCCCCAACTCAGGTGACATTTGCACCTGTGGGAATCCACGGCCGGTGTGAGGTCATCGCCTCAGGACAAGTGTTAGCAATGGTTAGGTTATAGGCCGTTTCATTCATATATGACAACACTAATACTTTCTAAATTTATGATCCTTTTACCTGTATAAGTACATTTTAAGGGTAATCACAGTGTCAGCTAGGAAAGGCTAGATTAGGGCAATTTGCATTATGGGGCGGTCGGGTAGCCTAGTGGTTAAAGCGTTCGCTCGTCACGCCGAGGACCCGGGTTCGATTCCCGACATGGGTACAATGTGTGAAGCCCATTTCAGGTGTCCCCCGCCGTGATATTGCTGGAATATTGCTAAAAGCCGCGTAAAACCAAACTCACTCACTCAATTTGCATTATTATAATATATGCAATTTTCATAACCTTATGACTCGTATTCATTAAATAAAGACAGAATAACATTTTTCTAGCTTTTCCGACAGTACTTTCGTGATGTAATTGATCATTCGTGATGTATGTGGGTGACATACTTCAAAGACCTCTCTCACCTATAGGAACTCAAGGACAGCGCAATATTCCTTTAGAACTGATCAAAGTGGTGTTAAACTATTAATTTTTGCCTTTGAGACTTGTGCAAGTCTATCTCTCCACCTGAGGACCCTGTGACGTGAGGTAAGCCAGTGTCAAGCTGAGGGGCTAAAACAAGGACTGGTCGGCTCAGAGTCAGTACACTGTGTCTGAGTGGGGTATTCATGTTAAACTGCTGCATGGTATCTCAGTGGGCTAGCACTATAAATCGGCATCAGTCCGGACTAGTACAAGCAGCCACACACACACGTGCATGCACATCGCTATATAAGTGCAATTATCTTGGACGCGACGTTAAACCCCATTTCACCTCACCTCACCTCACCTCCATGGGGCCAGCAGCAGGTCTGGTCGGGTTCCCAGAAGGAGATCATTATCACGCTCCATCATCAGCCACTGGTTCACAGACAGAGAGAACTCAGCTCCACATTGAGTTGGACTCAAACACGGCCACTGGTTCACAGAGAGAGCTCACTCAGCTCCACATGGAGTTGGACTCAAACACGGCCACTGGTTCACAGAGAGAGCTCACTCAGCTCCACATTGAGTTGACTCAAACATGGCCACTGGTTCACAGAGAGAGCTCACTCAGCTCCACATTTAGTTGGACTCAAACATGGCCACTGGTTCACAGACAGAGAGAACTCACTCAGCTCCACATTGAGTTGGACTCAAACACAGCCACTGGTTCATAGACAGAGATCACTCAGTTCCACATTGAGTTGACTCAAACATGGCCACTGGTTCACAGAGAGAGCTCACTCAGCTCCACATTGAGTTGACTCAAACATGGCCACTGGTTCACAGAGAGAGCTCACTCAGCTCCACATTGAGTTGGACTCAAACACGGCCACTTGTTCGCAGAGAGAGCTCACTCAGCTCCACATTGAGTTGGATTCAAACACAGCCACTGGTTCACAGACAGAGAGAACTCACTCAGCTCCACATTGAATTGGATGCAAACACGGCCACTGGTTCACAGAGAGAGCTCACTCAGCTCCACATTTAGTTGGACTCAAACATGGCCACTGGTTCACAGACAGATCACTCAGCTCCACATTGAGTTGGACTCAAACATGGCCACTGGTTCACAAACAGAGCTCACTCAGCTCCACATTGAGTTGGCCTCAAACACAGCCACTGGTTCATAGACAGAGATCACTCATGCCCACATTGAGTTGACTCAAACACGGCCACTGGTTCACAGATGGAGCTCACTCAGCTCCACATTGAGTTGACTCAAACATGGCCACTGGTTCACAGAGAGAGCTCACTCAGCTCCACATTGAGTTGATTCAAACACGGCCACTGGTTCACAGAGAGAGCTCACTCAGCTCCACATTGAGTTGACTCAAACATGGCCACTGGTTCACAGAGAGAGCTCACTCAGCTCCTCATTGAGTTGGACTCAAACATGGCCACTGGTTCACAGACAGAGCTCACTCAGCTCCACATTGAGTTGGACTCAAACACGGCCACTGGTTCACAGACAGACAGAGCTCACTCCGCTCCACATTGAGTTGGACTCAAACACGGCCACTGGTTCACAGACCGAGCTCACTCAGCTCCACATTGAGTTGGACTCAAACATGGCCATTGGTTCACAGACAGAGCTCACTCAGCTCCACATTGAGTTGGACTCAAACACAGCCACTGGTTCACAGAGAGAGCTCACTCAGCTCCACATTGAGTTGAATCAAACATGGCCACTGGTTCACAGACAGAGCTCACTCAGCTCCACATTTAGTTGGACTCAAACATGGCCACTGGTTCACAGACAGAGAGAGCGCACTCAGCTCCACATTGAGTTGAATCAAACATGGCCACTGGTTCACAGACAGAGCTCACTCAGCTCCACATTGAGTTGGACTCAAACATGGCCACTGGTTCACAGACAGAGAGAGCTCACTCAGCTCCACATTGAGTTGGACTCAAACACAGCCACTGGTTCATAGACAGAGATCACTCAGTTCCACATTGAGTTGACTCAAACATGGCCACTGGTTCACAGAGAGAGCTCACTCAGCTCCACATTGAGTTGACTCAAACATGGCCACTGGTTCACAGAGAGAGCTCACTCAGCTCCACATTGAGTTGGACTCAAACACGGCCACTTGTTCGCAGAGAGAGCTCACTCAGCTCCACATTGAGTTGGATTCAAACACAGCCACTGGTTCACAGACAGAGAGAACTCACTCAGCTCCACATTGAATTGGATGCAAACACGGCCACTGGTTCACAGAGAGAGCTCACTCAGCTCCACATTTAGTTGGACTCAAACATGGCCACTGGTTCACAGACAGAGATCACTCAGCTCCACATTGAGTTGGACTCAAACATGGCCACTGGTTCACAAACAGAGCTCACTCAGCTCCACATTGAGTTGGCCTCAAACACAGCCACTGGTTCATAGACAGAGATCACTCATGCCCACATTGAGTTGACTCAAACACGGCCACTGGTTCACAGATGGAGCTCACTCAGCTCCACATTGAGTTGACTCAAACATGGCCACTGGTTCACAGAGAGAGCTCACTCAGCTCCACATTGAGTTGATTCAAACACGGCCACTGGTTCACAGAGAGAGCTCACTCAGCTCCACATTGAGTTGACTCAAACATGGCCACTGGTTCACAGAGAGAGCTCACTCAGCTCCTCATTGAGTTGGACTCAAACATGGCCACTGGTTCACAGACAGAGCTCACTCAGCTCCACATTGAGTTGGACTCAAACACGGCCACTGGTTCACAGACAGACAGAGCTCACTCCGCTCCACATTGAGTTGGACTCAAACACGGCCACTGGTTCACAGACCGAGCTCACTCAGCTCCACATTGAGTTGGACTCAAACATGGCCATTGGTTCACAGACAGAGCTCACTCAGCTCCACATTGAGTTGGACTCAAACACAGCCACTGGTTCACAGAGAGAGCTCACTCAGCTCCACATTGAGTTGAATCAAACATGGCCACTGGTTCACAGACAGAGCTCACTCAGCTCCACATTGAGTTGGACTCAAACATGGCCACTGGTTCACAGACAGAGAGAGCGCACTCAGCTCCACATTGAGTTGAATCAAACATGGCCACTGGTTCACAGACAGAGCTCACTCAGCTCCACATTGAGTTGGACTCAAACATGGCCACTGGTTCACAGACAGAGAGAGCTCACTCAGCTCCACATTGAGTTGGACTCAAACACTGAGACAAGGCGTAGGCCACTTTGCATTCCTAGCTATGGATCCTCTGAGTCAAAATACTGTTTGTTTGTTCATGGCACACTCAGTAATATTCCAGCTATATGACGGCGGTCTGTAAATAATCGAGTCTGGACAGGACAGTCCAGTGATTGACATCATGAGCAGCGATCTATGCAATTGGGATACGATGACATGCCTCAACCATGTCAGCGAGCCTGACCACCCCATCCCGTTATTCGCCTCTTACGACATGGGTTGCTGAAGACGAATTGTAGCCCGGATCTTCACAGGCCACTTGTATAAGTTAACATGGACAATCAGAATATTTACGGAGAGATTATCAATCAGATTATTTATGATTTACCAAGACCATGGAAATCTTGAAAATGTTTGTATTTCCTCAGATAGATAGATGACTTGGAGAAACCAAAATAGCCGTTATAAAGTGTTGGACAGTTAAAAATTCCCACTGGAAGTCCTTAATGGGCGGTCGGGTAGCCTAGTGGTTTAAGTGTTCGCTTGTCACGCCGAACACCCTGGTTCGATTCCTGACATGGGTACAATGTGTGAAGCCCATTTCTGGTGTCCCCCGCCGTGATATTGCTGGAATTTTGCTAAAAGCGACATAAAACAATACTCACTCACTAACTGCCAATGATGATGTTCAGGCTGTGTCAATATGAAAACTACAAAACTGAAGCTGAGCATCACCTTTGTAAAGAGTTGGATGTTTAGCATTAACCTGAAAAACTTCAGTCTAATATTTCTTTGTCCCCAGGCTAGTAAGTGTCAAGACCTACTGCTGACTGATTTATATATGCCAGTGTTAACTTGCTTGGGTTGGATGGCTAGAGGTTTCAGCACTGTTAGGTTGGGTTTAAGTCAGGTGAATGTCATTAAAATCAGATCTTTCACTCCCAATACAGGGGGAGATTTAACAACATATTTGTATGTAGCCAGCAGGGCTTGCTTCTTTCAAAAGTTACTGGCCCTTCTCCAAATAACTGGACCAAAACTAAATGTTGGAGGCCACGACTGAATTACATAAGGTCCTCGGAAAATTTTAGAACTCCTCACCCCTAAAGCATCTTTTTCTGCATTCTAAGATTAAATCTTGGCTTCCATTTCCCTAATTTCGTGGTTATTTTACGAACATTTATCACCATGTTATAATGTAATAAAATGTCCATCAGTTGTGTCATTCTACCGAGATGATCTTTAAGTTCACACGACCTCATCCCTTCTAATTATTTTCGCATCAAAATTACATGAATCTCGAGCAGTGTCAAATTCGAAAAATTAAACATACTCAAAGAAGTGTGAAATTTTCACGCGCCAGACCGGCTATTTTATGTTTCGGATAGCCTTTCATAAGATTAACTGGCCATGGGCTAATGGGCCAGCAGCTAAATCGACCCCTGCAATGTGGTACCTCTCTGTGTGAAGGGGGCGGTCGAGTAGCCTTGTGATTAAAGCGTTCGCTCATCATGCCGAAGACCCGGGTTCAGATCCCGACATGGGTACAATGTGTGAAGCCCATTTCTGGTGTCCCCTGCCGTGATATTGCTGGAATATTGCTAAAAGCGGCGTAAAACCATACTCACTCACTCACTCTGTGTGAAGACCTGAGTCCACCTCCATGTGAGGCTGAATGAGGAAGTTCAATCAGTCAGCATTGAGCCTTCTAAATTCTGTATTTGCAAACATAATATAATCACAATTTTTTTTCTTACTAAACCCATCTCGGATGTGAGTGTGAATGTGACTACATATGTCCCCCGCGCGGATTCTTTGTTAGGATAGGTCCCCTGCAACCTATGCTGGTCATAAAATGTGACTTAATAGATCAGAATGTTCAGACTCGGTGACTAGTGTAATGGGAGACGAGGAGACAGTGTGTTGATGTAAACAGGACCTGCTTACCCCAGTAATTGAGATGTCATAGAGACAATGATTACGATATATGTCATAAAGCACAATGCATACATTACATCTTCTTTTTCTTTTTTAATCTTACACAAAATTATTGTTAATAGCCTGAAATAAAAATCACCAAAATAAAGTTGCATCAGCTTGATGATTTTACAACTCTAAATTTTATTACTTTTATCAATAGGCAGTGACGTTTGCTTTAACTGGAATACTAGAATAGAAAAGAATGTCGTGAAGGCCATGATTATGAGACCTGTCGTAAAAAAACAATGCATACTTTACAACTTAGTTGATTGAATGTCATCATATCCGGACGGCGTGGATCGGTGCTCACCATATCGATCACTGGTCCAGACTGGATTATTACAGACCACCGTCATACAGCTGGGATATTGCCGAGTGCAGCTTTAACAACAAACAGACATGCTCTTTTCACACTCTGGTTTCTGACGAGCTACAAAAAGTTGTATCCTACAAAACAGTAAATTCTATCTCGGCACATAAAATAAACTGCCGATTTTTTCTTTGTATGTATATTATTTTAAGGAGCAGCGAGACTTTTACAACAGTGCTAAATCAGTCAGGTTCATGTGTTCCCATCTATTATGTTCGCTGGGTCTTGTTTCTGCAGCAGCCGATGAGATACCATGACAAGGGGTGCAGTCATTATCTGGGTCAAAGTACAAGATATTTCCATGGCAACCAGATGGTTCTATTTTCCCCAGTGTTGTGGCAATTACACAAATTGCTAGTAAATGACGCCAACCAAACATGCTTCTTCGGCACCCAAAACAAATTCTGATTACATCTCTGTCTGTCCTGGACGAGGTTATCTGGTAAATCTAGCCATTTTTGTGTAATCAGCTGCTGTGAGTACACAGCAAGATTCAGAGAGATTTCGTGGCTTACATCGTGACTTTCATTTCGGGTTACACCATCGCAGGTTGGTGCTAACCTCGTAACCTCATCACCTTGTGTATGACAGCGAGAAGTGTTCACCTCCCTTGTTGTGTGAAATAAGGTTAGTGCTCTAACCGTTGATACCAAAATCTTCAAAAGGCTAGTCAAGAACAGAAAGTTTGGTTATGTAGGCTTTCTCAGAAGAGATAGTCGATAGATGTTAGTGAAAATTCTCAAATTAAAATTATATAATTCCTACAAATATGCTACCTCCAATACCTCATTGTCATATTTTTGTTTTACGGCTGTCATCACATTGAAAAAAATCTTCAGATTTTCAACAGAAGTCCTCTTCACTATCAGGTATCCATAATCAGTTGTGTGGATAATAGTCTTTTACAGCCCAATGTAATGGGTTAGGTTTGCAAAGGGATTTATAGTTTCTTAAAAAGCGCAATAAAGAGACTTCTACATTATTGCTGAGAATGCAATGGCAATTCCTTTAAATTTAAGAAAAATAGGAATGATAAAATGACATGATAAATTATTCAGAACTAGTTTTTTCTTAAAACCAAAATTGTCTGACATGTTTTATATATGAAAGGTCAGTCCCCTTATTGTGTGTTCCTAAAGGGGGTAGACTCTGGCCAAATGATAACCCCCAGCTACAGTGAAATCTGTCCAATTCGGTTGGAACTGCTAAAAAAAGTCCAGTTTACAGCAAGGTCCGGATTACACAGAGTACAAAAAGTTGGACTGAAGATAAAATGAAAAGCAACGATCATTCGTCTTTATTTGCTGGTGGTGGTAGTCTTCACAACATTTCAGAATAGTTTGCTTACTGATGCCATATTTCTCGGCTAAATCTTTCTTCTTCATTATTGGTTCCGACTTAGCAAAGGAAGTTTGATTCACATTTTCTTAGCTGCTCCCTAAGCCATTGCGATTGATAACAACAAGCTGTGTTTACAGTTACTTGCTGACACTGAGTTAATCCAATTAAGCTGAGTTTCTCATTAACAGGTGAGTAAATTCTAATTAACTGAGCAGACAAAAAAGTGTTGAGATCAAAAGGACTACATGCATACGAAGTAGACACAATGTATCGATAACAACCTCTTCAATACTGTAAAGTATTAAAGAAGTTGTTGTCCATAAATTGTGTCTACTTTGTCATCCGTCCACTTCTAAGTAATGCCTATTAAACGACTACATGAAGGAATAGCAGAGGCGACATTTTTTTTATTTGTTGGTTTACGGATGCGCTGCTCTTTCAAAGTCCAAATGTTAAAAAAAAATAAAAATGAAAATTACCCTTTTTTTTATTACCGCCGATCTTTTCGACAAAAAGTTCAAACAAAAAAAGATTTCTTTTCCTCGTCGAGCGTAAAGCAAAGGGAAGTCACTCTGATATTTCTTGCTGGGATCCTTCTTTATACCATCAAAGCTTGTCAACGCAAAGCGCAGTGGTGACCAGTTTAACTATTTCAACACTGTTGGCTGTTCAAAGCCACAAGTCACACCGCACGGTAAACCGTCCAAGCCACGTCAAAATAGTTTATAATTATATTAACCTACTTGTCATATCATTCATTTTTTAAATCTATCACATTTCACAATGTCTGAAATACCTATTCCATTTGATTTTATCATTTTTTATTTATAGATTAAAAATATATTCACTTGACACTATTTCCCGCAATGTTATTGAAAATAAAATTCTCGGACACACTTCGACAACGGGTCCTCACGGGCTGAAACGTCTTTATTTACAAAGTAATAAAATCATCAAAAATGTATCTATAAAAGTTGCCAAACTGACATCTTAGTTATTATTTCCAACTTTTCGTGCGATCGCATATCGTAAGTCAAATGACATCTCGGCTTTACTCGCCTGGATTTCTCGGCTCGGACATGATGTCTTAATGCCAAAATATATGCATAAGAAATCTTTGTCACAGCTCGTAACCTAACTCTGTGCATCCATAAAGTTCCATATTTTTAATATAGATCGCGATTTCATGCTAAAACGTTCAGAATAACATGATTTAACACAAACCTTTCGCCAAAGTCTGAAAATTATCTTTGCTGTAATTTGATTAGCTGCCTTAGGTCACGTGCTTAAATTTGACTAATCACGAACCTTGTAGCAGATTTTGTCGGTGAAACAATATAAGTTTTTTTAATGTATACTGACATGGCAGGACGTATGTGTTATTCATACGAAGCTTTGAAAACCGAGGTATTTCCTCATGTTAGTAAGCGGACAGCCACTATCATCGGGAAATGGGTGATGACAGATATTATTTGTAATTCTTTTCAAAATAATGTTCAACGTAAACAAATGAAAATTAAAAAGAAATAGGTAAGTGGATTTTATGAATTCTTATATTTGCCGAAAAAATCGTTAGATTTGTGCTAAATTTGGACGTTATGAATGTTTTAGCTTACATTATTATTTATTTAAAACGAACTTTATTTAGTTGTTCATGAATTATTTAAATAATTAAATACACATAACTTTCATATTTATAAACAATAGGATTAATTAGACCTTTCAGATAGTGTATGGCCAAACATGTAGTAGCAAAGATGTTAATTTCAGCAGATAATTCATTGATAAATGTTGGTTTCATTTATCACACAACAGTCTGTGGGAACTTGGTGTCAGAGCAGTAATCTTCTGGTTGGCTGGTGTTGAAAGAGTTAAACGTTGCCCATGCATTTGCTGCCAAAATAGCAGCGTCTTTCATGCATTTCCACCCATGACATGAATATTGTTATGTTGTCATCCCTGCACAAGCTGAGTGCAAGGGATATAATAAAATGTTCTTGAAAAATTGAGTTATTTTACTTTTATTACGACAGGATATTTTTTTTCATACCTACCTAACTTTTTAGGACCGAATTCAGGTAAAAGGTAAAAAAAATGTGAGAGGCTTTTTTTTTGCTTTTTTTTTAATTGGCCTGCCTCAAAAGCATGGGTTCAAATCCCTACATAGGTGTGTGAGGCCCATTTCTGGTGTCCCAATTCATGCTATTGTTGTGATATTGTTAAAGATAGGGTAAAACCCAACCTTCTCGCCTCTTATGCTACAAGCATTTTGTGCAATGAGGCTTTTTTTTAAAATATTTTTGTAATTGTCCCCTGGGCTTATTGGTAAGAAACTTCAGTACTCATATCCTTCCATTAAACTTTCAGCACTGATATCTTCCCGATTATTAAATAGGTCTTCAGCAACCCATGCTTGCTGTAAAAGGCGACTATGCTTGTCGTTAGAGGCAACTAACGGGATCGGGTGGTCAAGCTAGATGACTTTGTTGATGCATGTCATCTATCCCAATTTGCGTGGATCGATGCTCATGATTACAATCACTGGATTGTCTGGTCCAAACCCGATTATTTACAGACTGCTGTCATATAGCTGGAATATTGCTTGGAGTGGCGTTAAACAACAAACAAACAAACGGTCTTGAATTTAAAATTCAAAAGTATTGATTCACATCATTCAAATGGATCACAGATGCCTTGTTTATGTTTCTTACTGGAAAGTTATCGTTTGTGCTTCTGTAATATTCATTAGTCATCTTCAACCATAACAGCCACCATGCACAAGTTGTATACGGCCCAAGGCGCCATTGTCAGATAACAATAACACCCCACCATGTGGTAAGTATTCCTGCTGCCTAACACTTGCAGAGCAGGCAGTACATGAGGATGTGGAGGCTCGTCTTGTACACTGGTGTAAGGCGCTGCAGTTCGCTGTGCAGGGTGGCGGCCCTGATGTGTGACAGAAACCTTGGGTTTAAGATCTCCATCATGTCAGGCTTTCTTCCTGTGTTAAGCTGACATGCCTTGACATGACTAAAAAAATAAATATTGTTCAAAGCACCCAATACACTCTCTCACTCACTCACTCACTCACCCAACACACATACATCCACTCACTCACCCAACACATACACACATCCACTCACTCACCAACCCACTCACTCACCCAGTCACTCACTCACCAACCCACTCACTCACTCACTCACCCAGTCACTCACTCACACATTCACCCACTCACTCACTCACTCACTCATTCACCCAGTCACTCACTCACACATTCACCCACTCACTCACTCACTCACTCACCCAGTCACTCACTCAACACTCATACATCCACTCACTCACCCAACACATACACACATCCACTCACTCACTCACTCACTCACCCACCAACCCATCCTCTCACTCATTCACCAACCATTCACTCACTCACTCACTCTGTTGAAATGCCGGTGTACCTGACCCACCCAAGCAGACAACCAACTCACTCACTCACTCACTCACCGAACCCATTCACTCACTCATACCCACCCAAGCAAACAACCCACTCACTCACTCACTCACTCACTCACATACCCATCCAAGCAAACAACCCACCCACCCGCTCACTCACTCACTCACCCACAACTCACTCACTCACTCTGTTGAAATGCCGGTGTACCTGACCTCCCCATCAACACAGACCCGATGACTAAAGCATGTCAATATTGATAAGCCATGACTCACAGCCACAAAGGCTGATAATGTGATATTAATCTGCTGATAAGCGATGTAGTGCAAACAGGGAAACCGATGAAGCATGCTGGAGGCTGACTGACATCCCATCCCATGTTCCCATGTCTGCGAGACCAATGCTACTTCATCTCCAACCAAGCAGGGAAAACGTTTGCCAAAGATCAGAATTCCCATTTATGAAAATAAAACTTTCCCCATCAACGTCTCCTTAAGTTGAATTAGGATAACAGTGATGTTGGGTTGTCAACGGACGCAGTTAGCACAACACTCGCTGGCTGGAAGGTGCTTCGTGTGTTTCATTGACACTGATGTGTGTACTGAACTTGTAAAGTCGGGGCAAAAATATCCAACTTGTCCACTGAACAAGATGCGGTGATTCATGCCTCTCTTTTGCCGATGAGGCTAATGAAATTGGAACATTTTTAATTTTGAATTTGTCATTTCTTCCCATTTTCGATTTGTCATAATTAGAGAAATGGTGTGTGTGTGTGATGGTGCAAAGGGACAATTGGATTCTGTGAGTTCCACTGAGGCATGTTGCTAATGAATCATGCTTGTGATTCCTATCATCTGGTTGGTGTTGGACATTCAACAGTACGGTCGAATATAGCGGCACTGTATCCTCATATTGCCTGGTCGGTTTCCCTGCAGGAGTAATGAGTTCATTTTGTTGTGGGGCGGTCGGGTAGCCTAGTGGTTAAAGCGGTCGCTCGTCACGCTGAAGACCAGGGTTCAATTCCCGACATGGGTACAATGCGTGAAGCCCATTTCTGGTGTTTCCTGCCATGATATTGCTGGAATATTGCTAAAAGCGGTGTAAAACTAAACATGCTAAATTCACTCACTCACTCTTTTCCACTTTCTTTCCTCCTCTACCTCCTTCCTTCTATACCTTTTGCCTTTTCACCTTCCTTCCTCTTTCCTTCAAATATTGCTTCTCAGGTTTCTAGTCTCAAGGAAACTCTTGAACAGACAAGACTTGTGGCCAAGCTCAAATATTGCTTCACATGTTTCTAGTCTCAAGGAAACCCTTGAACAGACAAGACTTGTGGCCTGGTTAGAATATTGCTTCACAGGCTGCTAGTCTCAAGGAAATCCTTGAACAGACAAGACTTGTGGCCATGCTCGAATATTGCTTCACAGGTTGCTGGTCTAAAGGAAATCCTTGAAGAATCAGTCCTCAGCTACCCATGCTTGTTTTATAAGCTGACCAATGGGATCAGGTAGTCAAACTCGCTGACTTGGTTGATGCATGTCTTTGTATCCTAATTGCATGGATCGATGCTGATGATATCAATCTCTTGATTGTCTGGTCAGACTCTATAATTAACAGACCACCATCGTATAGCTGGAATATTACTAAATAACGTTTCACAAAAAATAGAACATTATATCAATTACTGGTTTGTGTGGTCCAGACTCAGTGATTTACAAGCTGGAATGGGGGCATGGGTGGCCCAGTCGTCTAAGGCGCCACGTTTCACTGTGCAGAGTCGCGTCCCTTGGGCACGCCAGAAACCTATGATTGTGGGTTCGAATCCTGGTTCGTCCCGATTATGTTTCTAGGTTTGTCAGCATCATACCCGTACTCATGGGTTTCACCGAAGTGGTAAACGTCTGAGACCTGCATCACTTCAGGCTTTCCTCCCACATTAAGCTGACACGTGACGATATAACTGGAATACTGTTAAAATCGGTGTTAAACCCAACTCACTCACTTACTATATGACCAATACCCTGGGCCCATAAGCCACCAAAGCTTTGGTGAGGAGGTGACGTCACCAGCTCCAACTCTCTTAACACTAACTCAGCACAGAATATATCTCGCTCATGCGCTTCGTATCAACAAGAATGCAACCTCGTCACAGATCTACATTCAAACCACGGCCTTTTCTCAAAGTTCATTTCCAAGTAAGCACACACATTCAAAAATGTAGCGACATGGTAGTACCAAACCTTTAATAAGCATTATATAGTCAGATATGACTCAAGTATAATAGGTTTGTTTTTGTTTGTTGTTTAACGCGGTACTTAGCAATATTCCAGCTATATGACACGATCTGTAAATAATCAACGATCCAGTGATTAGTATCATGACATTGGGTCCACACAATTGGGATACGATGACATGCATCAACCAAGTCAGCCAGCATGACCACCCGATCCCGTTAGTCGCCTTTTACATCAAGCTGGAATATAGCCGAGTGCAGCATTTAGCAAGAAACAGATTATCAAACATGACATGAGGCAAGTTATCTCACCACAAACATAGATCATGTCTGACTTCCTGAATAATTAGGTGCAGATTTTGCTCCAGGGAACTACGGATGAAAGCTTGGAGAAAGAAATATATCCTTGTATGTCCCATTACATATAAATGATCATTAAGGGTCTGTTATCAACCTGACAGATCTCTTGTTGTCAAGGTCATCTTGACCTAGGGAGGACAAAAGAATCGGTCATAACAGTCATTCAAACACTACCAAAACACTGGCTGTCATCTAACTGGAATATGAATATATGACTCCACTTTTGATAGGGATGATCCTAGAAGTCAGATATATTTAAATATACACTTGACATACGAGAATCTGTTTTATGTATCAATGAAAAATAAAAAACATCTCTATCAAAATGGCGGTATAAAGATCAGTTTTCGTTGTTTAAAGTTCAGATAAATTCCAGCCAGACTGATGGACAAATATGTCAAATAAATTGCCATTTTTAAATTTTTAAATGTTGCCAGACCAAACATATTTACACTGGACTGAAGACAAATAAATACAGATGAGACTGATTTTCCTCAATCACAAAGTTAGGCCGGGGATATAGAAACGGATCATCCGTCCATCTTTCTGCTTCTCAAAGGGGACAGATTTTCTCAAAAGCTGATGAAGTCAGAGAGATGAAATTTTACTCAATGATGTTACTAGTCATGATCTCAAATGAGTTTGAAAATTGGTGTCGTGAATTCATTTTCTACAGAGTTATGGCCCTTGCTCCGTGCTTTTCAACTTAGTGCATACTGTGTGAAATGGGGACTAGTTTTCTAAATAATTACTGAAGTTACATGAATAAAAGTTTGCATGCTTATCTAAGAGATACTTGTCAAGACTGAGTTAAAAATTGGTCCCTTCTCTTTCTTTTTTTACAGAGTTATGGCCCTTGATCCATGTCATTTAACTTTGTGCATAGTGGGTGCAATGGGGACAAGTTTTCTCAGAAACTTCTGAAGTTCGCTTATTTAAGAGATACTTATCTAGACTGAGTTATTTTTTCTAGGGAAGGGGACTGTTGTGTGTGTTAATTTCACATTTAATTATTTTTTCTGAGGACATATAACGGCCCAAGTGACTATTTCTTCTTTAGGATTCATAGGACTCTTTATAGTTTATTTTCGCTGCTATATAAATAAACACAATTCTAATGTGCACCTTGGTGGGGGATGGAGATAGCACTGTTTTCTTGTTTATACTCATTTTACTTTAATTAAAACAGACTGACATGAATGAAGAAAGATCAAGAATGTCTCACTGACCTGGGCTAGTATGGGTATTTATGTGGAGTAGGTATGGCAAGGGTGAACGTGTGTGTGGTGTATTCTGGTGTGTGTGTGTGTGTGTGGGGGGGGGGGGGGGGGGGGGGGGGGGGGCAGTCTTTGTGAACGTGTGTGTGGTGTATTCTGGTGTAGGGGGAGGGGCAGTCGTTGTGAACATGTGTGTGGTGTATTCGGGTGTAGGGGGGAGGGGTCTTTGTGAACATGTGTGTGGTGTATTCTGGTGTAGGGGGGAGGGGCAGTCTTTGTGAACGTGTGTGTGGTGTATTCTGGTGTGGGGGGGGGGCAGTCTTTGTGAACGTGTGTGTGTGGTGTATTCTGGTGTAGGGGGGGGGGGGGGGGGGGGGGGGCAGTCTTTGTGAACATGCGTGTGGTGTAGGGGTGAGGGGCAGTCTTTGTGAACGTGTGTGTGTGGTGTATTCTGGTGTAGGGGGGAGGGACAGTCTTTGTGAACGTGTGTGTGTGGTGTATTCTGGTGTAGGGGGGAGGGGCAGTCTTTGTGAACGTGTGTGTGTGGTGTATTCTGGTGTAGGGGGGAGGGGCAGTCTTTGTGAACATGTGTGTGGTGTATTCTGGTGTAGGGGGAGGGGCAGTCGTTGTGAACATGTGTGTGGTGTATTCGGGTGTAGGGGGGAGGGGTCTTTGTGAACATGTGTGTGGTGTATTCTGGTGTAGGGGGGAGGGGCAGTCTTTGTGAACGTGTGTGTGGTGTATTCTGGTGTGGGGGGGGGGGGCAGTCTTTGTGAACGTGTGTGTGTGGTGTATTCTGGTGTAGGGGGGGGGGGGGGGGCAGTCTTTGTGAACATGCGTGTGGTGTAGGGGTGAGGGGCAGTCTTTGTGAACGTGTGTGTGTGGTGTATTCTGGTGTAGGGGGGAGGGACAGTCTTTGTGAACGTGTGTGTGTGGTGTATTCTGGTGTAGGGGGGAGGGGCAGTCTTTGTGAACGTGTGTGTGTGGTGTATTCTGGTGTAGGGGGGAGGGGCAGTCTTTGTGAACATGTGTGTGGTGTATTCTGGTGTAGGGGGGGGGGGCAGTCTTTGTGAACATGCGTGTGGTGTATTCTGGTGTAGGGGGGAGGGGCAGTCTTTGTGAACATGCGTGTGGTGTATTCTGGTGTAGGGGGGGGGGGCAGTCTTTGTGAACATGTGTGTGGTGTATTCGGGTGTAGGGGGGAGGGGCAGTCTTTGTGAACATGCGTGTGGTGTATTCGGGTGTAGGGGTGAGGGGCAGTCTTTGTGAACATGTGTGTGGTGTATTCTGGTGTAGGGGGGAGGGGCAGTCTTTGAGAACGTGTGTGTGGTGTATTCGGGTGTAGGGGGAGGGGCAGTCTTTGTGAACGTGTGTGTGGTGTATTCTGGTGTAGGGGGGAGGGGCAGTCTTTGTGAACGTGTGTGTGGTGTATTCGGGTGTAGGGGGGAGGGGCAGTCTTTGTGAACGTGTGTGTGGTGTACTCGGGTGTAGGGGGGTTGCGAAGGGGCGGGACAGTCTCACACAACTCATATTCCCGTGCTGGATGACGGCTGTGGAACATTCTTCTCCATCAACTCACATGGATGGATATCATCTGTCTCCAACTGCAGTAGACTTGGTGTTGATGGGGAAGGAGTTAGTAGTTCAGGTCCCGCGTGTAGTTCCAGATCCATCAGCTTCTCATCAAGGGGGACTAGGGAATTCCCCCGATCAGTGTGATTCACCACTACCTGATTGATGTCTAGCTAGACCTCATTGGTTTCAGTCAGACCTTCTCCACTGCATAGCAAAATATTTAGATTGTCTTGTGGGACGTATCGCTATACCTTTTTAATCAACTGCGGAGTCTGCATGACTGATGACTCTTCATTGGTGAGCAAGCCTTCTGATTGTCAATGAAGGATGTTACTTTCTGTTTTGGTTAATAAAAATAACCTTATATATATTTAATATTGGCCTTGGGTATGTCCACGGAACTTGTGCCATGTGTATAGTCACCTGTGGCAGAATGAATAATCTCATGCAATATTCATCATGTTCATTTACTTGAAAAGTTTACCCCATGGGAATTCTGGGATTGACAACATCCCTGGAAACTTGTTGCCTTTTGGCTCATTGATCTAATGGGTTGCTAGAAAATCCTTGAACAGACAAGACTTGTGGCCTGGTTCGAATATTGCTTCACAGATTTCTAGTCTCAAGGAAATCCTTGAACAGACAAGACTTGTGTCCTGGTTCGAATATTGCTTCACAGATTTCTAGTCTCAAGGAAAGCCTTGCACAGACAAGACTTGTGGCCAAGCTCACCTTTTCGTTCAAGAGTTGGTTGTCGGGGTGACTTAATGGCGCTTGTGATCAGACTTAGGGACTTGGCAGACACTGTGGATCAATGCTCACAATATCGACCTCTGGAATGCTTTCACTCCCAGGATTGTTTTTTTCTTAATTCATGAATATTATTCCAATCTGTGAAAAAAAAATCACAAGGACTAAATTTCCACAGACACTGGTAAGGAAAGAGTATGTATCTAGCCTTACCCCAAAATAAAACAAGACGATAAAATCATCAGCCAAGTTTCGGAATCACATGAGTATATAACTGTAGGTGATTCATACCGTGGGACTTTAAGCAGAAGAGCGTAACAAAATACTAATTGTGATTTGGGAAAGTTGGCAGCTGTGTAGTTTATAGCCTTGCTCCAAGGCGGTACTGAATGATAAGTCCATGGACGTGTAGTAATTCTATCCTTATAATTAATAGGCAAGTCTAGATGTAAGGATACCAGTCTCTTATAAGACAACTTGTTCTTTTTATTTACATTATCTAGAAATTATGATTTCAACTAATAATTTTTGCCTTAGAGACTTGTGCAAGTCTCTGTAGTTAACTATGGGGGGGGGGGGGTGTTAGGGGGGCTGGCTAATGAGAAACAGGTGAGTACAAAGTGGTTAATGTTAAAGTCTGGTGATGCTGGCAGAGTCACATGGTCTACACATATCAAACATAATTCTATTTCAATTGGGGTTTGGTTTGATCTGGATAAGCCATGATGTTGGAATATTGACATTTATTCAGATTATTTGAAATAAGACTTTTGATAATCTTAAAACAAACTGGCATTCTACGCGACACACTTCTTATAAATGTGCCAACTATGTTATATAAGACACTTTAACAAGTCGAAACATATCTGGGCATTGCTATGTCGCATTTGAGAATGTGTTTCACAAGATTTAGATGTAATTTTACACTTACGACAGAAACAGGAAAATACTCTATATACTATAGCTGTCACGAGAGAAAAATATTAAAACGGAGACCAACTCAAGTCTAGAATGATTTGTCCGGTCTGGATTGCCACAGCTTTAGTATTGTTCTGGCTCCATTTGGATATTTTGTTTATTTTGCAAATGTATATCTTTAGATAGCATACTTTTATTTCTGGGACTAAATGTCAGTCTAGACTATGTCCTCACTGTAGGCTTAATGTCAAAATGTACATAGAAGACGATATTCATGTTTTGCTTGTGTGTGATGCATATTCCTCAATTAAAAAAAATACATCAGAAATGAAAGTGCAGTAAACATATTAATAAATATAATAAACACTCAAGATACACAAACAATAAGTGATTTATACCTATTTAATGTGCAAACAATGATAATTATGTTCAATACCACTTAATATACCAGTACCTACTTCCAAGAATACTGGGGGGCACAGGTGGCCCAGTCGTCTAAGGCGCCGCGATTCGCTGTGCAGCGTTGCGTCCCCTGGACACGCCAGAAACCTATGATTGTGGGTTCGAATCCCGGTTCACCCCGATTATGTTTCTAGGTTTGTCAGCACCATACCCGTGCTCGTGGGTTTCACCGAAGTGGTAAATGTCTGAGACCTGCATCACTTTGGGATTTCCTCCCACATTAAGCTGACACGCTGTGATATAACTGGAATAATGTTAAAAGCGGCGTAAAACCCAACTCACTCACTCACTCCAAGAATACTGGGGGCACTGTAGTCTGTCTTACAGACCCTGATACAAATAAATATGAAATACAGCCCATGCAAGTCTATAATGTTTGGCAAGTCTAGATCACTGCAGTATCTGAAAATGAAGAGAGTCACTGGGCTCCTTTTTATTATTATTATTTTTTTTTTTTTTTTTTTTTTTTTTTTATGTACCATATGTTCATTTCAGAGACTAGATTTTAGTCTAGGGGCACTGCTCACGACCCGATACGTCTCATGATACTAGCTCTGTGGTGCGTAAGCCATCTTTTTCATAGACAGGATGGCCAAATACCTGGCACACTGTCGATCTACAGTTGGCAGTGTCATTGTATCCCAATTGCATGGATTAATGCTCATGATGTCAATCACTGGATTGTCTCAATTATTCACAGAACGCCGTCATATAGCTGGAATATTGCTGAGTGCAGCGTTAAACAACAAACAAACCATCAAACCAAGCATGACCGCCCGATCCATTTTACTTGCCTCTTACGACCAGTGAAGGATGTTGGAGATGCATTCTAACCCTCCAGAACTATTCTGAGGTTGTCTTTTCAAATTTTATGGTTTTGGTCGATAAAACAAAAAATTAAAAAAGTGTTGCCTGAAAACTAGGTGCAGTTCTCACATTCAATGGATGCAATTTTGAATTTCTTCACTTAATTGCTCAATTTACATGCTTGCCATAATTCTCCCTTTTGAAAGGCAACGTATGAGTAAATCTGATTTGATTTGTTTTCATGGATTATTCTGATTATATTACTGAGAATATTTCCCACATTTCTGTCTTTGATTAAACTCAGTGCAATATCCCACTGATCAATGTCCAATCAAGCGACGGAGTTGAACAAACATGGAATATCGGCAAAGTGCAAACACCCATGCCCATCGTACAATCACAAAGTCCTCAGATCCGTTGTCATGTTGGTGGGCTGTTAGCTTTCTGAATAAAATTATTAGAAGCTTTTTACCCTATTCTCTCTGGTGTACCGTAGTCAGTGTAATAATGAACCAGCATTCGATAACTGGGTAGGGGTGTAGGAGATGGGACTGGTAGAGAGGTTTAAAAAACAATGTTGCAGAAAATGAAAAAATAATTTTGCCTCATATTTTTTAAAAGAAGATGTGCTAAGTGTGTGTTGCGTGCATGCGTGCGTGGGCGTTTTTTTCCCTTAATGCCGGTATGACACATCCGGGAATAGAACAGCCAACCTTCGCTCTCCGTGCAGGCTCTCTATCCACCAGACCACGGAAAGCATCTTGTACACCTTAAAACTGAACATAATGAACATAGGATATCATAGGGTACAGAAATTATAAAATTTAAAATACAGAATGGAAGGGAAGACCTATCAAAGTGTGTATTAAAACGTTTATTTGATGAGGATATGTCATACATTGAATGCGGCAAAGACCAAACCCTAAGACCGGTGGACCAGTTCAGTTTTACGGACTGCAGCTCAAAAACGTTTCAAAATATTTCCCAGAATCATAACTTACATATTGACCAAGTGGCCTGTTCACTTTTATTTTATTTGGGGGGGGTGGGGGGTGGTCAGACTCACTGTCTTGCTTGTTACATGTCATTGTATCCCAATTGCGTGGATTGATGCTCACGATTTCGATCACTAGATTGTCTGGTCCAGACTTAATTATTTACAGACCGCCATCATTTAGCTGGAATATTGCTGAGTGCGACATTAAACAACAAATAAAAAAACAAACATTTTTAATTTTTAATTTTAGAAAAATTGTAACAGAAAAACAAGATGGAATATTACTGAAAGCAAGACTGGGCTACCATGGTGTCTTTATTCTTAGCACAATATGCTACACATGATTTCCAAACTTTACACGCTAATCTTGCACGAGACAAATGGTGCATCTCAAGTCATGGATTAATGTTGACACATGTGATGCGTTAATGAGTGTTGACTCATGCAAATGACAGAATGTTCGTGTGTGCATTGAACCAATCTAGTACTCTTGAATATGAGTAATTCTTCATATATTAACCAACCTGTATGTATTCACGTTTCTTTTGTCGTTGAGTATATCGCCCCTGGTTATCAAATGGTCATGCATTCATTGTTCGTATCTCTTGTTACAGATGAAACCCAAATATGGACTGGCAATATCACTCTGCCTCTGCATCATCACCGTCATCATCAGCCTCTACTTCCTCGACGACCTCACACTCAAGGTGCCGCCGGTGCAAGTCTTAGTCCTTCCGAAATCAGAAAAAGAAACTCTGACTCAGATTGGAGATGGGCCCGTCCACGCTCCCGTGATACTGAACGACATCGAGATAGAGGTAGCCAACTCCAGCAGGGAACAAATCCCCCAGCATGCCGGTGTCGAACTGAAAAACATATCCCGACACCTACAGCTTAACGCTCTCCTCCCCAGTAATCGTGATAGATTTCTACTCAATCATTTCCAAAATGCAAGTTTGCGCAAAACGAACTCCAATCGTGAGAAATATATAATATATTATTGCCGAAAAAATATCACGTGTTGTGGATGGGGTGATCGGCAGCATGGGATACTGTCGGCATATGTTATATCTTTAGTGACAAACCGAACGTTCGGAGTCGATATGTCCTCTCCGTGTGTGTTATCCAATTTATTCCACCCAAGGAAGTTGAACTGGAAAATAAATTCAACATTACTTCAAGGTCTTTCTACGAAATATTTATATACAGTTAACGATAAAGTCTTTCGACAGCTGATTGGTCAGATTGACTTCGATGCTGTGTATCCCCAGGATGTTGTGTACCTTACAACAAACTATGACTACTTCTACGCCTTGAAAAATAATCCTTACTACAAGACGATATTTCGTCAAAAACTGAAAACCAAGCCACGGCCAATCGTGTTCGCCGATCTGTGGCAGAATATCTTTAAGCTCAATAGGCGTGTGAAGAGACGATTGACAACTGCTTTGGCTAAAGCAAAACCTACGCAGAACTTCAAGCTTGTTTGTGCTCATTTACGATTCGGTAAGAATCCCACCATCCCATGGGATTCGGAAGTGAGGAATACAATGGAGTCCGTCTCGGTGGTGTGGGACTTCTTCAAGAAGTACAAAGATCATCATAAGTATAGAATATTTGTAGCAAGCGATTCCGACAGCGTTCGCTCAAAAGTTATGGAGCTGTTTCCTTTACAGAACGTGGAAATAGAAGGCGAAATCATTCATATCGATAAAACAAAGAGAATAAAGATTGATCCATGTACTGGCTTTGAGAAGGTGCTTGCTGACCAGTACTTCTTGAGTATGTGCGATGTGCTTGTGTTAACCTACAGTGTGTTCGGCAAAGCAGCTGCTTATATGAGGAGGTCAAATAACGACCTCTACTTTCTGGAGGACGGACAGATTAAGCCCTTGAAGGTCTTCAATGACCGACTCTTGTTTGAGAATGCTCAATCAAAGTCTTGATAAACACTTAACTTTAAACTGTTGCTAGTCATAGAAAATATCCAGACATTTTGAATGAGAAACATGCGACTCTGACCTTCATATTGCTCTCACTGTTTCTTAATTTATTCAATTTTATTCAGTTTTATGGAAATGGAAGGTTTTTTTTTTCAAATTAAGACCTGCCTTTTTTTTAAATTGGTTTCCAAATCCACTGACTCCACAAAATTGTGTTTTTTTATTCTGCCAACCTAAAATAAGTATTCGTTTTTAAAAACACACTCATGTACTGTTGCTAGTTATATCAATAAATTAATTAAATTTATAATTAAAACCTGTTGAAAATTTATCTTAAACACCTGGTTGCCACTATATTTTTTTCCACCTACTTTAAACATTTTTAGTAAACCAAAAATAAAAATTGTGTAATTGGATATTTTTAAACTTCTCCTATCTGATTCTATGCATTTCTCATTCTTCTTTCGATCCTAAGGGGAAACGTGCCAAAGGTTTCCAGCTTCTAAAAAAAACCAATCCACCTGCCCACCCCTAGCCCCCGGAAGTCGCTTTTGCGTGAGTTGTTAGGTACGACGACCCTTTTGTGGATATTGTCGATCGTTCATCTTCTTGTCTTAACCTAATGCTTCAATCCTTGAGGCAATTATTGATGGTTTTGACGACTGGTAAAAAGAGATGACAAGCTAGCTTGTCCTATCATCCATGGAGATAGTGATACCCCTGTCTTGTTGTTTTGATTGGCTGGAGTGCATCACCGAATCGATTATAAGTTGAACATTGTATTGTGTGGCTTACAATTATGCTTCTTTATGTATGAACAAGTTTCACATTCTATTCCCCATCTCATGTGTTTCATTTGTTCACGGGGGGCACGGGGGGCCCAGTCATCTGAGGCTGATTCATTTGCAGAGTCGCGTCCCTTGGGCACGCCAGAAACCTATGATTGTGGGTTCGAATCCCGGTTCGCCCTGATTATGTTTCTAGGTTTGTCAGCACCATACTCATGCTCGTGGGTTTCACCGAAGTGATAAACGTCTGGGACCTGCATCACTTCGGGCTTTCCTCCGATATTAAGCTGACACGCCGGGATATAACTGGAATACTGTTAAACACAATTCACTTGCAATTCACACATTTGTTCACGTATCAGGGTCACAACACTATTGTTTGAGTGTTTCCTCCCTATCCACAAGTTTTGTCTTTATGACACCGGTCAGTGTTACCATACATAATATTTGTTCTGTATAACTGTTTGGCACCAGCTTCCTCGTGTGTATCCTAGGGTTGTTGCCTTTATACGATAGTGATTTGCACCCCAGCCTCCAACCATGGGATAAATGCATAGTGTGAGATAGGATAAGTTTAGAAATGTGTAAATTTTACAATAACTCATCCTATAGATCCTATATTATACTTATCCTATCTCACATGTTATATGCCCATCCGTCCACCCCCGCATCACAATTTCTCCAGCCTATTAAACCCCAGAAGGAGAATGAGGCTTGGGGAACCACGTGTTAAATGCGTGGGGGTCGACCAGCATAAAAAAGCCAGTTGTGAGGTAACCATAGTGATGCTATGTGTGTTCGGGTGGATTGTTTTTTAGAAGCTGGAAACCTTGTTTAGGCACATTTCCACTTGGCATCAAAAGAAGAATGAGAAATCCATAGTCTGAGATACGATAAGTATATAAATGTACAATTTATTGTAAAATGTATTAAAAAATGACTTATCTTCCGACCTGAATTTTGGGGCCAAAAATTTGTAACCCCCCCCCCCCCCCCCCATAAAAAAAAGTCTATCTAATCTCTATCCTTATGAAGACATAGTGATATCAAGCTGTCAAAATGAAAAGATAATAGTTTGATTTAGGGCAAACTATTTGGCAAAATGACCTTTTTTATTAACTAAAATCATGATGCCTAAACTATTTGCTGGTTCATCTAAATGTTTAGCTCCCACTTTCATTTTGTCATTTCATAAACCAAAAAAAGAAATGGCTTTAAATTGGTCTTGTTAAATCAATGTCTAGTTTCCCCTGTCCTGCCCTCTTTTAATGTATTCTATGTGTCTAAAAATAAATAAACACTGTTAGTAAACGTCCTTTTCAAATAAAGTTGTGTTTTGGGTACTAGATTCCAAACTGTTAGTAGTAACTTAACTTTTGTTATAAAAGCTCACAAGTGTACAAATTGATCAAGGAATTTAGCATGCTTTAATACATCAGAATCATATTTACATTTATAGATTTATGAACTGGTAAAGAAATAAAAGAATAAAAAAGAAATAAAACATGAGAAATGAAAATATTTTTAGTGGTCTTACAGAAATAATCATGAAATAGTCAGCTCCCATTGACTTCCTCTCTTAATTATCTGTCTTAATATTGCTAAACAATCAAAGCTTTTCATATACAGCAGTTACTCCCGAGCTGGCCCCTAACAACCTGTGCTTGTCATAAAAGGCGACTTACTGGATCAGTTGGTCAGGCTCAGTGGTTTGGTTGATGGCACAATGTCATTAAAATCAAATCTTAGTTCTTGCTACAGCTGAGTAAAGATCTGAAGACATCCCATTACAGGTCACATCAGAATGACCTTTATCCGACCAATCAGAGTGTCGCTCACCAGATCATGAAAGTGACAGTCCAAATGTGTTTTCTAATCATGCAACCTTCAACCAGAGACCATATCTATTATATGGTCTCTGCTTGAACAATTTTTACACAGGGTATTCCGAAAGACAGTTGCAGGCTTTCTGACTGAATCCATACAATCTCGGCCATGTATTAGCCATTCTAGGCATAGATGTTCTTTTGTTCAGGTTTCAAATTTTTAATCAAGAATTTGTCAAAATATGTTTCGAAATGTAGTCGCCAGTTTGAAACTGGTGCCGTAAAGCTGCCTTCTAATAATGTTGACTCCTTGTCACTCTGTTGGTCTGTCAAAGTTTACGAAAGGTTGGTCTGACATGACCGGTAATGGGATGTCCTCAGATCTTTGTTTGGCAGTAATGAAAACTAAGATCTGATTTGAATGAGATTGACCCCAATAGACTCACCTGTTTACAAGCAGTCATCATGTTGCATAAATATTGCTGACTCGGCATTGAACAAATATATATCTGTTATCACTCTGGATTTCTTGTAACCGGGGAAGGAAATATTACATATTACCAACTCACCTTTACAGAGTCGGAGTCACAGCATTACCTGGGATCATCGGTTTTGTGGTTTATTATGAACAATGTTTGCATTTAGTATATTACAGTTGTTTACGGTGAATATTATCATATGAGAGTCGTAAGAGAAAGACTGTGTTACTTTCTTCCTTCTTATTCCATTTGCCAAATCAAATGAGAAATGATTTGTATTTCGATCTCACATATTCTACTCAACTTTTGATAGGGATACAAGATATTTGATGCCATGAGGTCAACTTTTCAAATACCGTATTCGACGTAATAAGCGCCCCGCTCAAATAAGCGCCCACGGTGACATTTGATAAATATTGGCTGGTGAACAATTCCAAATAGCACAACTTCTTGGATTCATCAATGTACACAAGACACAAGACTTATTTATTAGCACTCGTGTGTTATATGCCCCCTTAATTATAGGCAATTAAATTCTGGAAAAATATATCTGTCGTATATAAACATTTCAGGCTGTCAGCATAAACCACGAAATTTATCTTTCAACTCTGTTGTTTTTCACCAAAATAATATTCAAATTAAGAGCCCCCTATTTCTAATTTTGAGAGCGCCCTGGGCGCTTATTAAGTGGAATACGGTAATAATGACGAAAGTATGTCAGTTCAATTCTAAATGCTATTTGTGCAACATCTTGTAGTGCAAATAACGCCGCGATATAACTGGAATACTGTTAAAAGCGGTGTTAAACCTAACTCACTCACTCCTATATTGCAAATACTATATACTATTTGTATGACAACATCTCATTGTGCAAATACTACCGTATATCGCTGTGTATAAGGCGAATTCCATACCTAGGATTATGGGGCTTTCAAGGGGGTTGTCTTATACACAGGGTTGAAGAGTTTTGATGTTTTTTCCCCAACACAAAGTCATTACTGTGAGGACGAAACACGGGAATTACAATATCAACAGCACTATAGTGAAGTACGCAAACTAATCATGTAATTACAAACTTTATTGGATAGAGGATAGATATAGATATATATATATATTTATATCATAAATGCCATACATTGACTCGCTGACAGATTTCACTATTGCAAGCACGGGAGCATCGACAGTAATTGGTAAAATTGTTCCATACGAAAAATTATCCGGCAATAGCGATCAGCTGTACCAAAGACCTATGCTTATGGTTATTAATTTATTTAAAATATTTGTAGTAAAACACTACTAAAATAACATGATATTGGTATAAATTATTCCTGATAAAATAGTAGTCTCAGATACAGTTCTTCTGATCATTTTATCAAAATTCTTTAAAGTTATATTATTGGGTAATTTTTAACCGAATCATCAGTAGATTCCGAGAAACCTGTGTACAGCTGATTGCTGCTACCAGCTTAGTTTACGAGAAAATACATCGTAATCTCTGTATATAAAACAATCCCTATCAGAAGAAGAAATTTGATTTAATTTAAATTAATTTAATTTAATTGGTAAACTATCATGTCTAGTGCTTTTTTATCTGAAATTTTAAATATATATTGACAAAATCCAATTGTTTTGATCTGTTCGTTTCCCTGAATTCGCTAAAGGGATACGATATAATTTTCTGCGGAAGACAAACACGTTTTTATTGCAAATGTAGGGATTGTTTATGCATCAGTGACATGCTTCATTCCGAAAGTAACATTGATTTTGAAGGCTTGTACAGGGGGTTGCGTTATAGACAGCGCTATACGGTAAATACTATTTGTATAACAACATCTCATAGCCATGAACCACATTCAGCCAGTGATAAGGTTGACCAGTGTTCAAAGCTTCGCTCATTGCACCGCAGGACTGGGTTTGATTCCCCACATGGAGACAATGTGTGAAGCATGATGTTGCGGGGATATTAAAGAAAAAACAGTGTAAAGCCTTTGCTCACCCATTTTCCCCCTCTCTCCATATCAGCCCCCATAGCGAATAATACGTGCATACCGGTATACCCAGTGTTTGATATACCTGTCTGCCCGACTGTCCGATATGGGCCCCTTTCGTCTCGGGTGGTCAGCTTTTACAACATATAAATCCGATGGTCTGGCTGATTTAAAAAAGATTAGATTAACTTAAAAAGCATCTAAGTAAAGAATTTCTCTCGGACAGGGGCA
Organism: Haliotis cracherodii; assembly: GCF_022045235.1. Taxonomy (NCBI): domain Eukaryota; kingdom Metazoa; phylum Mollusca; class Gastropoda; order Lepetellida; family Haliotidae; genus Haliotis; species Haliotis cracherodii. The sequence continues at coordinate 20,901,133 of NW_027266269.1, forward strand.
AGTATTAAGTATGACAAGTTTCTGTGATTAATAATTTTGGGTCATTTATTTAATGCAACTCATACTAGAAGTTCTTATCCTTCATCTTACCAAGCATCTTCCCCAGGCAAGGGGGTTAACTGACTGTAAAAGTCCAGTTTCCACTCTTGCCGAACTAAGCTGGAATAATGGAGTTATATATTGGCTGGACTAATGAGTCTATGCAGAGTCCAATCAACGAATCGCTTAACGAAATCGACATCCATTTGCAGAGGATGTGTACCACCAACTCGACATCAGCAGATATTTTTCAATTTGTTTCATGTTTTAAATCAAGGTGGATGCACTTTGCAAAGTAAGAACATTTATATTACAAAATAGAATCGACCGGAACCATTTTGTTTGAAGCAAATGTAAGTGATATTAGAGGTGAATTCTGATTGGTCAATAGGAGCAACATAGAAGGAACATTGCTTGTAATAGCCACTGGTTGTGCTATGATCAAGTCCAGAAATTCCAGCCTAGTTTGGCAAGAGTGGAAACTGGACTTTTACAGTCAGTTAACTCCCTTGCCTCGGGAAGATGCTTGGTAAGATGAAGGATAAGAACTTCTGGTAAGAGTTGCATTTAATTAACTAATCACAGAAAATTTCCATACTTAATACTTGCCCCTGTCCGAGTGAAATTCTTTATTTCACTACATCATGTGAGTCTGTTAACTCAAGTAGAATGAGTATAAATCATTCTGTTTTCCTTCAGTCCAGTGACAACATGGCTGGGCCCCATTCCTCAAAGCGATCTTAGCACTAAGGTGAAAATCGTGAGTCCCATACTTTAACATAGGCTTACGATCATCGTAGCGCCAAGATCGCTTTGAGGAACTTGGCCCTGGACTGGCAACATTTTAAACAGACAGACAGCCTGTCTGGCTGGAATTTATCTGAACTTTCAACACTGACTTATCCCTATCAATAGTTGAGTGATATATATCTATTTTCAGTTAATTGGTGTCACTGGCATGGAAGTTCAGTGTAGTCCTGTTTCAGAGTCAACAAATTCTGTTTGGGATCAGTTTTCTAAGAATGTGCAATCTGAGAGGTCTTTGAAAGTTGAACATTCTAGACCTTCCATATAAATCCAATGTTTGGCAATGTGGTGTTCATGGCTGCTTTGATCACATACATTGCTCCATAAATATGGTTATTCCTTGCAACTTATAGATACCATAAATATTCTATAAATATCAGCAGAAAAATATGTCATAAATGTTATTGAATAAAAGTGAATATTTACAATATGGTACTTCATAGCTTCTGGTGTTTTGTTCATGACATATCTCTGTACAGATGATTGCTCCAAGGCATTTCAAAACCGCCTCCGTGGTCTAATGGTAGAGCATCCGCCCGGAGAGCGTTAAAAGATGGTACATGTTGTTACCCTGTCTGGCGCTCGGCATTAAGGGGATAAAACAAGGACTGGTCGGCTCGGAGTCAGTATACTGTGTCTAAATGGGATATTCATGTTAAACTGAGGCATGGTATCTCAGTGGGCTAGCACTATAAATCGGCATCAGTTCGGACTAGTACAACCAGCCACACACACACATATACATGCATGCACGTCGCTATATAAGTGCAATAATCTTGGATGCGACGTTAAACCCCATTTCACCTCACATCCAAGGCATTTCTTATACTGTCTCTCCTGCCGGCATCACCGTTGGCGTTGGTGTTGGCGTATCCATCCTATTCCTATCCATAACTTGAAAATCGCTTAATTTTTTTTTTTATGAAACTTGGCATACGCTTTGCTCATCAGCTTACCTGGTACCTTTTGCTACTGTGAAATTCTATTTTGTTACATTTCCATGGAAACAATTTTGACTGAGCCACAACTCTCAAACTAATGAATATGTTTGCATGAAACTATACTATTCAATGACCACATGCTCAACTTTTGCCTTTTCATATTTTTCAACTGGTACTTTTTTATTTTCTTGTGTTTCCGTGGACACAATTTGGAAATTCTTAAGAGTTGTTTTCCTGAGCATAAAGCTACTGATTGTTTGATATGGGTACATCTACTTGCACAGTACCATCTATCATCCAAACTGCTGTTACATGTTCAGCAGTCTTATCTGCCATAAAGAGTCAACATGGCTTCAACTGTTGGTTGGTTTGTTTGTTGTTTAGCGTCGCACTCAGCAATATTCCAGCTATATGATGGCGGTCTGTAAATAATCAAGTCTGGACCAGACAATCCAGTGATTGACATCATGAGTATCGATCCACGCTATCGGGATCGATGACATGCATCAACCAAGATCCCAACCACCCGATCCTGTTAGTCGCCTCTTACAGCAAGCATGAGTTGCTGAAGATCTTCACGGGTGGGCCTCAACTGTTATGCTGCTTAAGTAATGCATTAATCAGATTCTGTACCAATATTTTTTTGCTGTTTGGGGGATTTGCAAACACATTTATAGTTACCGCTTGAACAAATATATCAAAATAAGGTGAGTGAGTGAATATGGTTTTACTCCACTTTTAGCAATATTCCAGCAATGTCACGGCAGGGGACACCAGAAATGGGCTTCACACATTGTACCCATGTCGGGAATCGAACCCGGGTCTTCGGCGTGACAAGCGAACGCTTTAACCACTAGGCTACCCGACCGCCCCTTAAAATAAGGAGAGGGGACATATGTCGTTATAAGTAAAACCACTCAGTGCTTTGAACAGGAGACTGCAATGGAGTGTGACTCAGACCATGTGGAGCTCATGCTGTACATGCTCTATCAATGTGCCGTGAGGGTGGGGTAGCCTAGTGGTTAAAGTGTTCGCTCGTCACACCAAAGATACAGGTTCTATTCATCACATGGGTGCAATGTGTTAAGCCCATTTCTTGTGCCCCCCCCCCGCTGTGATATTGCTTGAATATTGCTAAATGTGGTGTAAAACCATACTCACTCACTCACTCACTCGCCCACCCTCACTCACTTACTCACCCACCCTCACTCACTCACTCACATGTACTGTAGCCCACAAACAATCCTTCAACCCCGTGGTAGTCCACAACAGATCATGCAGATTTCAGCGTCAATTGTCTGATTGTGATTTTCTACCGTTTGTTCAGCAGTAGGTTTTGTCAAAGTTAATTGCCGACCAAACAGAAACATATTTTCCAATATCAGGTCCGGAAGAAAACAAGAGTGCAGCCGATTACTACATATTCTTTTCCCAGTTGCCTTTGTCTGCCTATATATATTCCTTACTTGTGTCTCGGTCTGACGTTTGCTATTGATTGTCTTAAATCAATATTGCCAATTCAAATATCAGCCTTAATAAAAGCAGAACGCCATCAATGGCTGGTCTGGCAGTCAGAATGAGATGTACATTGTTTCCGTTGGGATTCCAAGTTGCAAGGTCAAGTCTTTTATTGCTAGAACAGGTTTCCCTTGGCGGAATAATTTCAACTTAACTGCAAAGCATACTGGAAATTACTTTCTGTGTAAAGTTAAAGCTTGTGTAATAAACACGATTATCATGGAACAAAGCATTTTTCTATGACATAATCCTGTGCCATAAAAACATGTATGTCATACCTCAATGACATAAGTATGCAAATTAGATATTCGGAAAGGGCACTTATTTCACTGGTGCATATGTGAACTGGTGTTTATATACTGAAGTGTAAAAGAAACATCACTATGAAAAAATGTCATGATAGTTCCCCATTAAAATATCTGCATTTTGCATTTTTTGGAGGTATCTCATTTGTCATTAGTCTATATCCACATTTTATGATAACGGCCAAAATGTGACACAAATATGGATATCATGGCTTGCCAAAAATGCAGCTTAATCGACCATGGTTTGACGTCGCAAATTATTTCCATGAAAATCAAAATTCACTTGTGTTTCCTCGTGCCTTTTCTGATAAACGGGGTTGGCACAGGTGGCCCAGTCATCTAAGGCGCCGCAATTCTCTGTGCAGAGTTGAGTCCCTTTGGCACGCCAGAAACCTATGATTGTGGGTTCCAATCCCGGTTCGCCCCAATTATGTTTCTAGGTTTGTCAGCACCATGTATACCCGTGCTCGTGGGTTTCACCGAAGTGGTAAATGTCTGAGACAAGCATCACTTCAGGCTTTACTCCCGCAATAAGCCAACACACCGTGATATAACTGGAATACTGTTAAAAGCGGCATTAAACCCAACTCACTCACTCTGATAAACGGCACCCCAATAAATGGATCCAACATTCTTGAACAAGCGCCATTCAAAGACTTACAAAGAATTAGAGAAACCAGGTTTTAGGATGACAGGTATCATTGCTGTAATCTGTGGATGGTTCTCACAAGAACATTATAGCATTGTAGTTGTCCGAAATGAAGAGTCACTTCTTTTACGAAGTGTCGTTTCTTTTGCAGTTTAGTATACAAACAATGAAACAACATGGACTCCTTTGATCATGTTGATGTTAGAGACGATGTTTTAATAGATATTATTTAGATAAAAGGGGAGTGATGCAGTGCCACGTTGATATTAAAGGTTACAGAGTGTATCAAAGCTAAAGTTGCCTGTCACAAGGGTTCAATATATAGCAATGAACTAGAACTTGGTTGATATATTATAAAAACTTGGAATGAATCCTCTATGTTTTATACTAGTGAAAAAAAGTGAACTCACTTGTTTTAAATTAATGAGAAACGGACATTTTATTAACTGGCCTTATGTGAAACATTGTTAATAGGTTTCAGGAACATAATGCCTTAAAACGTTCAGTGTTACTGCAGAATTGTTTTCCTCATTGCTCACAGAAATAATCACTAAATTGTCTGGTCCAGACTCAATTATTTTTCAGGCAGACATCATAAAGCTGGAATATTCTTAATGGCATTACTGGAGTGGCGTTTAAAATGAAAATAGTTAAGTAAATGACCTTTTTTTAGACATTTGAATTAGCTAACAATTTGATTGTTTTATAATTACTTTAGAACTGCAAATAGACCCACAGCTAGTCCCTTGTTCAGAAGAATTCCGTACACATTAAGATTAATATACTCAAGTCATTCCTGAGGGGTCACACATAATAAACGTCATATTTTCAACTTCCAAGTGTGCAGTTGAGTTGCATCTGGAATGAATAATTTTATAGCCACATTGTCTGTGACTTGTCATATTATGCACTGTATGGGCTAAACCGCTGCTTGGATTCAGGCGTGTGTTTTGGGTAGCTTTTCCTATCACCTTCAATATTGCACTTTTAATTGTTTTTAATAGTCGTCCATTTTTCAGGTTTCTTAAGAGCATCCAATCTGTGTGATATAGGCATAAACAACACGTTCTTCAACTGTCAATCATATTGTCAACATACTCAGACCTATTGATGTTTGTTGGCATATGTTCATGTGTGACACCCAATAACCCAATAGGTGACCTTCAATAATGACCCAGCAACCCATGCTTGTCGTAAGGGGCGACTAACGGGATCGGGTGGTCAGGCTCGCTGACTTGGTTGCTGCATGTCATCGATCCCAATTGCGTGGATCGATGTTCATGATATTATTCACAGGATTGTCTGGTCCAGACTCGATTATTTACAGACCGCCGTCTTATAGCTGGAATATTGCCAAGTGCGGCGTTAAACAACTAACCAACCAACCAATAATGACCGTGAGTATACAAGACTGCAATAACAACACAGTGAAACCAATATTCATGTAATATATGTTAAAAGAATTGGCCTTAAGCAACCAATGCCTGCCGTTAGGGGCGACTAATGCTCCGGGTGTCAGACTTCCTGTCTGTGTAGATTGATGCTCATGATGTCAATCACTGGATTATCTGGTCCAGACTCAATTATTTACCATCGGCATGTACATGTAGCTGCAAAATTGCTGAGTGTGGCGTCAAACAACAAACAAACAACAGTGACTCAGAGGAAACAAGATTGCAATGAAAACACAGGGAAGACAAGATGTAACGCATTTGATAAAGTGGAATAAGAAAAAAGGTCATATATTTGTACTTCTCCTTTATGTCCTGCAAAGTCTGATGGGAGTCTTTGGAGGCTGATGCCAATCACTGGATTGTCTGGTCAAGACTCGATTATTTACAGACCGTCGTCATATAGCTGGAATATTGCTGAGTGCAGCGTTAAACAACAAACCAACCAAACCATATCTTTGGAGGCTATTGAGGCTGAATATGTTGCCTACAGCAGGCAGTGGGTTACAGCTGTAATGACCCCCCACCACCCGAACCCCATGAGGGGAAACAGATAGGAGTATATCTCCACTAGGGCTGGTGTAGCAATGTGTCAGCATGGATGCCAACTTGTGGATCTGTGTAAACATGCACACAAAAGATAATTGTTTTACCATTTGAAGCTAATGAGGGCCTGTTAAGATTCCCGGCTGTTACACAGACGTTGGAGTAATGAACAAGTTAGTGGACATAGTATGAGAAGTGGCACAACTCAAGTGCAAACATGAACTTTGAATCACAGTTTACTGGTATTTGAAAGTGCTCATTTCTATAAAATACAGAACATATGGGAATATTGGCCCCCAGCAACCCATGCTTGTCGCGAGAGGTGGCTGGATCAGGTGGTCATGCTCAGTGACTTGGTTGATTGCATATCATCATAGCCCATTGCATGGATCGATGCTCATGATGTCAACCACTGGATTGTCTGGTCCAGACTGATTATTTGCAGACTGATGTCACATCGCTGGAATATTGTTGAGCACAAGATTAAACAACAAACCAATGTAAACCGTATATATAATTAACTTCTTACCAGATACACTTCCAGAGCTCCAGATAAGCTGCGTATCTGCGTAAAATACGCATCAGAAATGCAGTAAAATCCAAGCGTATCAAATATGCAACGAACATTACAGATACGATACAAAAATAAAACTTGTGCCTATCATCAAAATATTGTGAAGTAACCCTCCGTATTCGATTAGCAAATCAGCAACTTATTTTGAAATTATAAAGGGGCATTCCGTCAACCTTGCCAAACTCCACCATGACAGTTACATCATGATCATTTGCCATCACACTTTCTTGTGGAAGTATCGTGGTATTTTTGAGTCCTATAAAGCTTACGAACCCACAAGACACCAGTTTGCAGGGACTAGATGAATAGTGTTTTTGAATATTTAACTTAAATAACCACATGTGTAAAAACTAGTGGGTAACAGAAATTTTAATACCCAGATAGAATTACTGATACCCAATGATTTTAAAATGCATGGGTAAAATACCCACAACACCAAAAGCTTATCTGGAGCTCTGACTTCTCTGTATTTTGTCTACACCAAATCTTTTATGCCTCTTTCCACAAGCCCTTGGAACATTTTGACATATGAACAAATTGACCAAGACAGAAAAACATTCAAATTAACTTATCATAAAGACCAGTTTCATCACAGAGTTCAGCAACCCATGCTTGTTGTCAGAGGCGACTAACTGGATTGGGTGGTCAGGCTCGCTGGCTTGGTTGATGCATGTCATCGCATCCAAATTGGGTATATATCGATGCTCATGTGAATCACTTGACTGTCTGGTCCAGACTTGATTATTTACAGACCACTGACATATATCTGGAATATTGCTAAGTGTGGCGTTAAACAGCAAACTAACAAACACTCAGGACACACACTGTTATTTACATTTCTATTTGATTTGTGGCTGAATGAGTTAACAATTGCGGGAGGTGAAGGGATGTCATAAATCCTACTAGAATACCATGCAGTGAGCAGGGTAGACAGACTTAAGGAGATGGGAGATTCAGAACTGAAACTGTGGAAAATCGAGACTTCCTTCACTTAAGATTTTAGCATTTTAGGACTGGGTGGAAGGGAAAATACTATGTTCAGGGACTGTGAGACAGGCTGTAGCAGGGTAGTGTAAGTTCCTATGGTGGCCTTACCTTGGTTGCTGTGAATGTTGAGCCCGTTTTTTACATTCCATCGTTGGTCTTTTCAATATTCTCCTGATGCATGTCATCGTATCCCAATTACGTGGATCAAATCTCATGATGTCAATCACTGGATTGTCTGGTCCACACTAGATTATTTACAGACAGCCTTCATATAGCTGGAATATTGCTGTGTGGTGGTAAACAACAAACAAACACACACAATAATGTTCTCCAACTAGCCTGTGAAGAAAGAAGACCAAGTCGTCTGTTGCCATAGTCGTCATCTATAAACTTTTTACATTTTCGACTTGCTTCATGGTTTCAGCTGAAATTCAGTTTAGATGTTTGATTCTGTAAGGGGTTTCAACTTTGTTCAACTCAAGGCATCCAAAATGGAATTTCAATATGGCCAAGAATCTCCTTCTCAAACACTTAAAAGGACTGGAGGCGTGAAACACGGTGGGGAGATAGTCATCTTGTGTAGTTTCAAGATTGTTCAAGGCATCTTGACTGGAAATCAAATATGGCTGCCAGCGGCCATATTGGAAAGTAAAAAAATACTATATTGAAAATTATATCTATGGCCATTACTCATGAAATGACAGGCCTCAAAGTTGCGACTAAAACGGTCGCAATTCGACCTAAACTTTAATTTGTCTACTGTCTAAAAGCCAATGACTACCTTGAAAAAATCTTGTAGCAACTAAATTCTATTGCTTCACATTTGAAAACACAAAAATAAATAACAGCTGATTGTGGAAAACATGTCTGCTAATAATTGTACTTGCGTATAAGTCCTCCTTAAGTCAACAATGAACATAAATACATAAATAATAATGTCATTAGTATCTTATTTCAGTTGACAATGCTCATCCGATAAGCAAGGATATACCTAAATAATCTAGTAACATAAACTGCATCATTGTTTGAGTCACAAATAACAAAAATCAAGGTTCCACTAATATACAATTTCAAGACTGGTGCTTTGACTTGTACATATTATAATAGTTATTTGATAAAAGATAATTTCAAATGCTTTTGGCTACCTAGAATATTGGCTTGACTTCTTGATTTTACTACTGGCTACCTGGAAAAATGCTTGTTGCCATACGGCTACTTGGTAAAAATGTAAACTTTGAGGCCTGAATGTGTTTATGACACTTGGAATGCATAGTCAGTAGTGGCGTTCAACATGTTGTTTATCGTGATATATAAAACTGATTTTTACCTTGCAATTTGGAACATACTCTTTAATTCTCTCAAAAAGCATTTACTCACACTATAAACATGATCTCCTCCGATCTCCTTTATCATACATTATATTATACATTTTATATTTATTATACATGCTTGTCCCAACCAATGAGGGCATCTGAATTGTTTCAAGCGGTTTGAATCTAATTTTCAATATGTCCGCCATTGCAGCCATTTTGTAAAACCTTTTCATGGCCGCTGGTCAGCCATTTTGGCTCAAATGTACAGTAATGTTCTTAAATTATCTCAAAATGCAGTTTCGGCTCTGAGTGAGTGAGTGAGTGAGTGAGTATGGTTTTACCCCGCTTTTAGCAATATTCCAGCAATATCACGGCAGGGGACACCAGAAATGGGCTTCAGACACTGTACCCATGTCGGGAATTGAACCCGGGTCTTCAGCGTGATGAGCTAACGATTTAACCACTAGGCTACCTGGCCACCCAGTTTCGGCTCTGAAAGTGCCAGACAGAGGAAGCTGGACTCGGTTATTCAACCAATGAAAACACACACATTTCTTCGGATCAGCACCTTCATTTAATCGGCAAATCATGACAATATAACAAGACAGTTTTGGCAAGAAGCTCCCACCTCAAAACAGTTCCGGTGTGAAAGTAGGCGATGTTCCACCTGTGGATGCATTAATATCTCATGTAGAGAAGGTAAAACGATAAAATAACACAAACTTGTGAGAAAACATTTCATAAAAATTCATAATATCAAAGACCAAGGATGATAAAGGCAAGAGAAGTTGTATTTACCGTATTTCCTCTATTAAGAGCCCAGGCCAGTGTAGACCCAGCACAATGGGGAGGTGAAATGGAGATCAGACATGACTGGATGTTTAAAACATTCACAACAACAAAAAGTGCAGCTTTATTTTTTACTTTCGGAACTGCCAAATAATATTCATTTTTGAGACACATACGTCACACATGCCAAGAGGTATCCTATTGAAGTAAAGATCTGATTTTAGTGCGAATGATCATCGACACTCTCGGTAAAAAAACAGAAGCAGTGACAAAGAAACAATCAGCAGATCGTGGCATGGGTATTTTTTATATTCTACTCAAAGCAAGTTAAAGAACACCCTCTATCTGATGTTTGCTAACATTTGTTTAGTAGTATATTTTACAATATATGATTGTTTAATGCCGCACTCAGCAATATTCCAGCTACATGACGACAGCCTGCAAGGAATCAAGTCTGGACCAGACAATCCAGTGATTGATGTCATGCGTCACTGTTCAGTTACAACGACATGATATCACCATAGTAACCAGGCCAGGATCCGGGTACACCTGGCAGTAATTTTTATTCCACATTCATCTTAACTGAGTACTCGACCCAATGAGTCTGGCCCAGACAAACCTATGATTGATATAATGAGCAGCAATCCACGAAAACCAAATCCCCAAGCCTGGCAACACAATCCATTAAGCTGCCATTTTGTACAAACCAGGCCAGGCTCACACAGAATCCCCATCGTGTTAACCTCATAGAGGCAGGCTCTGCCTAGAGATACGTTCACAATAGAAGAAGAAGAGTTTGGGTCGCACAGTGGTTAAAGCATTCGGTTGTCACACCAAATGCCAGGTTCGATTCTGGTGTCCGACACATGATATTGTTGGAATACTGTTAAAAGCGGTGTAAAACCCAACTCACTAACACACTCACAATAGAGGAAATACGGTACATAGAAAGGATGTATACAATGTAAAATGCCAGTTTGAAGATGTTGGACAACTGCCTATTGGCAATAATCACTATTCGCCAGATGTTACAGTGCATGGATCAAACAATACACTGACAGAAATGCAATAATGAAATCATTCTTCTCAACAACAATAACACCCCCTCCAGAGATTACCATTCTGTTTTCCTAATTACAGTCCTACTGCTAATGTCAGCTTACTTTAAAAACTTACTACATAATGATGACATTAGCAATCTCATTAAAATCAGGTCTTAGTTCTTGCTACCCCTTAACATAGATCTGAGGACATCCCATTACAGGTCACGTCAGAACAACCTTTCGTGGACTTTGATGGACCAATGAAATGACTAGCAAGAAGTCAATTAGCCAATCAGAAAGCTTTCTCAAACAATACAGCATTAGTATTAAACTGACGAATTCAATACCAGACTACACTTTGAAAAATATTCTTGATTTAAATTTTGTAAAGTGAACAAAAGAACATTCTGGAATGTTCGAGATGGCCGAGATTGTATGGCAGTACTTCCCACGAGCTATGCAAAGACTCTCCTGTTCAAGTGTTTATCCCCTTGAAGTTTCAAGATAGATGATGACTGTGATGGAATCAGTTGTACAGCCCATAACTGTATGGGATAACTGTTCGGAATACCCCTGTTGACCTTTTCAAGGTTGCATGATCAGAAAACATTCAGACTGTGACTTTCCTGATCTGGTAAGCGACGCTCTGAATGGTCGGATGAAGGTCATTCTAACAAGACCTATAATGGAAGGTCCTAAGATCTTTGTTCAGCAGTAGACCTGAGTTTAATGAGAACATCAGACGGAAAACAACCGATTTTGTTATGTCTTAAATGTCTACAAATTACCAAATGACCAACTTAAATATGTTGTTACATTTGAGTTTTTTTAACATTTGCTCAAAGGTACTTTTCTGATATTTATGACAATTGATCGATATTTAGTTAATGATTAATGATCTCTAGGATCCATATCTATAGCCAGCCCTAATGCATTTACTATCCACACAAAGTTTGTGTTGTATCACACAAATAGAAGATATGAGATTGCTGTAAAAATAATGCCATTGACATCCAAGTCACTCTGAGATCATATACGACCAAAAAAAGACCAAAAATGAAATAAATAAAATTCAAAATAAATCCAGTCTCGGTATAGCAGTGTCACAGAATTCAGTCAGTCATGTTGGATTTTGGCAACATAAATCGAAGCTGCTGATACTATAGGAATATATTTTACAATATTTGCATAAATTTGCATATTTATATCACGGGAATCAAGAGGCTATACAGTCAATAATACCAAATACTGGAAGCTCACTGTATTCAAAACATATATGAATTAGTGCAAACTAACTGTTCACATGGACACCTCGGACAGAATATGACACTTGGATATGTGATAGACGGCATATCCATGGATATGACACACAATATATAACCATAACATATGTCTGATATATATCTGCACATGGCATACCATATGGTATAGGGTATATTCATGGATATAGCATACCATGTGATACAAGGCATATCCATGGACAAAGCATACCATGTGGTACAGGGCATATCCATGGATATAGCATACCATGTGCTACAGGGCATATCCATGGATATGGCATACCATTTGGTGCAGGGCATATCCATGGATATAGCATACCATGTGCTACAGGGCATATCCATGGATATAGCATACCGTGTGGTGCAGGTCATATCCATGGATATTGCATACCATGTGGTACAGGGCATATCTAGGGACATATCATACCATATGGTACAGGTCATATCCATGGATACAGCATACCATGTGGTACAGGTCATATCCATGGATATGGCATCCTATATGCTGCATGTTATATATGGCATCCCATATGCTGCATGTTATATATGACATACCAGCATGGATTCTAAACAAAATAAAATTTTGGGGGATTTTGTGTGGTAGTCTGCACTAACAAAAATATCCCCCAAAATACCCATTATCCCTAAGTTTGTTTTCTGCAGTATAGTACAGGTCATATCGATGGACTTATGGCATCCTCTATGCTACAGGTCATATTCTCTCCATCCAAAAGGTACCAGATATGGCATCTTATATAATATATGACATCCAATACGGTCCTGGAAACAATGTCCCATATGGTACCGAACATGTCCACATTCTCAACCTTTGAAACAAGTGTGCAACAACACTGAATTTAAGGTCAGAACACACCCGAGAATCGTGACTAGTCCAGATGGTAATATCATATCCACTAACTAATGTCTGGAGTTTCCTCCCCTTGCCTCTGTGTCCAGAATAAAATCCATAATTAAAAGCAAAATCCATTATCAATAGCAATGATAGGAAATTGTGGCAGTGTTCTGAAAATAGCTTTGATCTACAGTTTTGTTTCAAGTACTTGTGTTAAAGCTGACCCAGTGAATTATTAAGGATTTAACAATAACTTTTGTTTCAAGTACTTGTGTTAAAGCTGACCCAGTGAATTATTAAGGATTTAACAATAACTACAATCTCATTAAAATCAGATCTCAGTTCTCCCTATCACTAAACAAAGATCTGCTGACATTCCATTACGACTACGCTTTGAAACATATTTTGACAAATTCTGGAATAAAAATTTGAAAACTGAAGAAACAAACTTTCTGGAATGGCTAATTGATGACCTAGATTGTATGGATTCAGTCATAAAGCCCTGAAACTGTCGTTCGAAATACCTTGTGTTGTCTTTCGAGGTTGCATTATCAAAAATCAAATTCCGACTGTCACGTTCATGATCTGGTAATTTTTGCGACGCTCTGATTGGGCGGATGAAAGGTCGTTCCGACATTACCTGTAATTGGATGTCCTCAGATCTTTGTTTAGCGGTAGCGAGAACTAAGATCTGATTTTAATGAGATTGACAATGACTATTGTACAAATTGAGAAGAAGGTCCAGTTTTACATGGGGCAAATCTTGTGAAATGAAAAATTCCCCCTTACATGGTTGTGGTTCTGACAAGCCAAGGATCATCATCAGGGAAACATTGGATCGATTTTATTCAACCACCATCCCAAAATCCAGGCAGCTAAGGGGGACAACTCTGCAAAGCGAGATCTCATCCTTCAGGCCAATGGGTGTTCCATTAAAAGCAACATCAGCAATTTTCACTCAGTATTTTCTTCATGGACATATATTGTGCAATAATGGAAATTTCAGTGACAACTGTGACTGCCATACAACTAATTATATACAAGATATGCACAGGGCAACACAAAGCCACGCGACAAACTCCAAACATTGCTCTCTGGCTTGGGCAATCAAGAGTTAGCTCCCTTTGTGATTTTTTGTGTGTATCTGAAAACCAGTGCAAAATCTATGATCAGAATAAAATTATGGACAATTTATAAGAAGATTTATCACAGATTGTAAATTAAAAGTAAAATGCCCAGAGTTACATCTAATGCCATTAAGTTTATGATACAGATGATAATACAATAACATCAACCTTCTGTTTATACGAGCACAATTTGCAGTACTTAATCCGAAATAATGAAATTTCAAATCGTCCTCAAAGATATTATACTGTAATATAAAAAAAAAAATTATTACTGGATATTTTCAATTGGTAAGAAGCTTAACATTAATTCACAATGCAGCATATAGCCTTACTCAAAACAATAATAGTTAAATCAAGCAAGGAAGAGCACATGATTCAAAATGGCCGCCTCATAAGCCTCATTCTGAATTTATGTGATCAAAATACAATACATGACAAGACATCAAACATCATAGTTTTTATCTCAGGGGCTGCAGTGTTACAATACCATATATTCATCTATCTACATGTATTTACACTGCATAAATTATGAAAGGTTTTGTACAATGAAAATGAAAAAATAGGGTGCAATATACAGCCGTACAAACTAGCGTTTTATACGCACATTCAATAAATGTGTGATCCTGGTAATAAAAAGTTGCTCCGATTATGTTCCACATATCCCTGGCCACTTGTATTGAATGGCCTATGTTGACCCATGTAATGGCTTCTCCAGACAGTTCTGCAGTGTCTGCGGACATCACTAGGAAGTCCAGATACAACTTTACACGCGACCACATACCGAACAACAAGAAGACATACAGAATTAAGTCCCTTTGGCTTCTGTAAATAGGGAGAATTCATTATTTTCGTTTGGTTGAAGGGCTTTGTTCTCGACACTCTGAACCATTATCCTGATTGTCAAGTCCATTCCAGTGTCCCTTGAAGTCAAGAACAAGCTCGTATTGGCTCTTATTATTACTCTCTGCTCACAGACTGCGATCTGATTGGCTCTCTTGTAAGCTCTTTTCACAGACTGTGATCTGATTGGCCCTCTTGTAAGCGATCTGATTGGTTATCAATCCTACTACCTGCTACACTATTTACTTGGCTCTCATTCTTAGACTGTAGACATATACTCTATCATAATGTATACCTGTATGCTGTTGCCTGATTCTCAAGGTGTAGGGTGCCATCTGATTGGCTCTCATTTCTACTGTGGTCTAAAGTTGTTATCTGATTTAAATTATCCATTACATGCCCAACTTGAGTGTCCAGAGCATTTTGAGCTGTGCTGAAAATAACAATTTGAGGAGGTGCGGAGAGATTCTGAGATTCAATAGTGAAAACGCCATCTTGCCACGGCATGATGCCCAATATCAACTAATAACATTGCAACAATTGGTGAACATGAAACAGTCTGCATTTACTGACCTTAAAACGATTTGACATATCAAATATTCTCACATACAATTCAAATCACTGAAAGAAAAAGCTCTCTTTCCAAACCTCATTCCAAACTTTCTGCATGTGGAGTGACTGCACATTTAAAAGGGGACATAATTCCTATGAGAAGGGAGATAACTCTCACAGCGAGGCAGCTATCAATGAGATGTGTACTTTATCAAAATGTCCAACACTTTCTTTCCAGGGCTATATCTGATGTGGATATCTTCAGATTGTGGAGCAGAAGTCCACAATCGTTTAGAAAATATTACACTTTCTTGACAAAAAATGTTAGAAATGTTTGGAGTGAAGCTTTCTTCCCCACAAAAAACAAGCCCCAAAGTGACATCGGCTGTGAGATATCCAGTAACGGCTCACCATGAGACAGGGTCTACTTGTCATTCTTACATGTGGCTCGTGTCTGAAGGGAGGTATTTAGGATTCAACACAAAGTGTCCTTGGCATGTATTTTGGGAAAATACTGATTTAAAATTGGGATTGTTTTAATGTTCTTATGCCATCATGTTAATTTAAGCATTCAATGCTCTTCCTCCTTACTGGTCCTGTATGAGTTACATATGTGTAAACATGAACTGGGAAACCTGTTTTTCTGTAGACCTTGGGCTCAATACCAGCCTCTGAGCAGGTCTAGAAAAAATATCTCAGAGTTACTTATCTGTTATTTCCATATTTGCAGATTATTATCTTACAAAAACGAAATGATCCATCAACAATGTAAGCTTTACACGTGGAAATGACATGCAAACATTTGACACAGCTCCTAACTTTACAATAAAGGACATGTTTCAATTTACAAACAATCTTCCTTTAACATAACAATTGTAGGTGAGCAGAGTGTGGAGATACCAAGGGAGATAACTCCCTTGATGAGGGAGATAACTCTCACGGTGAGGAAGCCATCAATGAGATGTGTATCGGGTCAGTTGATGGTGGTCCTATGCTATAATGATGTTTCATTGGTTGGTGGCCTTGCACCATCATTTTCATACATGGAAATTCTCTGTTTTAACATCCGAATCTGAAAACAAACAAAAACAAAAAAGCTTTAGAATTTTGCATATCATATTATTCCAATTCTCAAGGCTGCTCTTCGAGGAGCACTATTTTTTAGTTTGCGATAAGGGGAGACATTTTATATAGCCCCATTATCCACCTACCCGTGTTTCATATATCTCTGTTATCTACCTACCCGAGTCTCATACATCTGTTATCCACCTATCCAAGTCTCATACATCTACTACCTACCCAAGTCTCATACATCACTGTTAGCTACCTACCCGAGTCTCATATATCTCTGTTATCCACCTACCCGAGTCTTATATATCTCTGTTATCCATCTACCCAAGTCTTATATATCTCTGTTATCCATCTACCCGAGTCTCATATGTCTCTGTTATCTACCTACCCGAATCTTGTATATCTCTGTTATCCATCTACCCGAGTCTCATACATCTCTGTTATCCACCTACCTGAGTCTCATACATCTCTGTTATCCACCTACCCGAGTCTCATACATCTCTGTTATCCACCAACCCAAGTCTCATACATCTCTGTTATCTACCTACCCGAGTCTCATATATCTCTGTTATCCACCTATCCGAGTCTCATACATCTCTGTTATCCACCTACCTGAGTCTCATACATCTCTAGTTATCCACCTACTCGAGTCTCATACATCTCTAGTTATCCACCTACCCGAGTCTCATACATCTCTGTTATCCACCCACCTGAGTCTCGTATCTCTCTGTCATGGATTGCAGCTGTGTCTCCAGCTTCTTTAGTTTACTCTGATACTTCTTCTTGGCTTTGTCAAAAGCTGATATCAAGGCACTGAAACAGTTTGGATGTTGCTGTAGCACATGTCACCTCCCCACTGACCATGTCACAACTTACCCCGGCAGCAGCTGACTGAAAGCCATGAGAGAAGTAACTGTTTCTTGTGTCATGTGTGACACTGAAGCTAATGGACCAACCATTTGATATTTCGGAGGCTGGGGAGGGGGGTTCTGTGATTTTGTATGGAAACTGGATATATTTCAGCTACAGCTGCAAAACCAGTTATTTTTTTCAAAATATGATCCTAAAGTTTTCTTTTTTGTAAAAAACATCTTGCAACAAAAACATCTTGTATTTTTTGTGGCAGAGAATTTCTATTTTTTCAACAGTCTGAAGCATAATAATTCTTTTCAGGCATTTTCTGGGTCAATGTTGTTGTTTTTTATATAATCCCAGGCCCCTCCTAGAATATCAAATGGTCGGATCCCAACTAAATACAATAGTGCTGCTTCATGACCCGCAAAATTACCTAGATCCTCTTTCCTTGTTCCATATCTAAATTATATTAAAAAAGGTGGCCACATATGTCCTCTCAATGTAAAACAAAAACTTGCACAATTTAAAAATCTAGAGTTCACCACCCACCTATTTGCTCTTTTCAAATCATTCACAAATTCTGCTGACTGTTGATGTCTGATCTCGGAGTTCCGGGAGATCTTCTCTAACGTTGAAACGAGCTCTTGAACCCGGGACTTCAACTTCTTCTCTCGTTTCAGGGCATCGCAGAGGTCCTGCGCAATGTCACTCGAATTGTTGGTCCGCAGTTCCGCCATTGAGATCATGGGTGCCATGTCACAGTCGATATCCTGCAACAGTGAGCCAGTTTATATGAGGTGTTCTACATAGACCACTTAACTATTGGGTGCCCCACCTCCACCAAATTTCCCCTCCTTGTACTTCGTTGGCCATGAGTTTCTGCTGCTGTTCCAACACCTCACATATGAGGTGTTCTACCTCAACCTGGTAGGCCTGGTTTTTCATGTTGTTTAACGCTGCACTCCAGCTATATGACTGCAGTCTGTAAATAATCGAGTGTGGAGCCGACAATCCAGTGGTTGACATCATGAGCAATGATCCACACAAGTGAGATGTGATGACTTGCCTCAACCAAGTCAGCGAGTCTGACCATCCGATCCCGTTAGTCGTCTCTTACGACAAGCATGGGTTGCTGAAGACCTACGCATTATCATAAGGTAACTTACACACATTAAAAAAAAAAAATCTCACTTTCTTTATGATTGATCGTTTCTAGGTTTGTCAGCACCATACTGGTACAGCACAGTACCAAGGTGGTAAAAGTCTGAGACCTGCATCACTTCGGGCTTTCCTCCCACATTAAACTGAAACGCCGTGATATAACTGGAATACTGTTAAAAGCGGCGTTAAACCCAACTCACTCACTTACTCTTTATGATTGATATTGCTACTTTTGTTCAGTACCAGAAATTGACACAGATAAGAAAATTGTGAATCTAGTAAATGAATTGAAAAATCTTTTCTTGTCGTCTCAGAAAAGTCATAATTTTTTTCTCAAAATGGCTTCTGATTTTTAATTTTTATGGGGGGAAATACACCCTTTGAATTTTGATGAATTTATGTATGACCCTATATTTTATAATCTTAATATTACAGTTGTCAGAAAATCTTTCTTCTATTCCTACTGGTTTGATAAAGGTGTCAGTCAAATCTGGACTGATTATACACAAGGAGATTATCTCCCCTTAGCTGATTTTAAGAAAGGTCTGACATTGAGACTTCCCTTTAACAGTACTATGGAGTTATACAAGCTGTTAAGAAATCTTTGAAATCTTTATCTATCTCTAAAGTTGAAAACTTTTCAAACTTGGATGACAACAACTATGTTAGAAAACCTTTAAAGTTTCCCAAGTTTATAATTTTATGCTGATGTCCAAAGAAAATACACTAAATTCGCAAAACAAATGGAAAAACTCAAGAACAGATATATTTGAAGCCTTTTTTAACAATTACAGACACAAAGCTGAGATGGTTTCTGAACAGAATTATTCATACAATTCTTACAACCAACAAATTTATTTGCAAAATTAAAATGCAATCAAATGATCTATGTACTGTTTGCATGTTAGAAACTGAATCTACTGTACATTTGTTCTGTGAATGTGAAAAAGTAAAAATATTGTGGAAATCCCTGATAAATTGGTTTAAAGATAAATGTACTCATATATATATGAGCTAAATATACAAGACCCAAAGTTTATATTATATAGTAGAATACTGTTGACACTGACAGTCTTTGACTTTATAATATTATTTGCCAAATATTTCAAACATAAATGCAAGGTGAAGGATATAAACCATATAAAAAACATTACACTCTCGTTACAATTTTGAAGTATGTACCTATTCATTTTAATCAAAGTACTCGGAGCAAGTTATATTCACAATGAATGCTGTATCATTGTATTTTTGAGAACCATCGATGTAATTCTCATGTCGGCACAGATATCTGTAACAGGGGCTTGTGAATAAAAATAGATAAAAACATCTCCTTCTTATTCTTTCAATCCTTGTTAGCCATTAGTTTCTGCTGCTGTTCCAACACCTCACATTTGAGGTGTTCTATCTGGACCCGGTGTGGTTTACCAAGGACTCACCTTCTTGTACATGCCGTCCTTGTTGGCCATGAGCTTCTGTTGATGCTCCAACACCTCACATTTGAGGTGTTCTATCTGGACCCGGTAGGCCTGCTCCTGACTCTCCTTGCCACTGAGGCGGAGCTCCAGGGCTCGTTTCTCCTTCTCCATCAGGTAGTTCCCAGCCTTCAACTCAGCCTTCTCCTCCTGGATGTGAGGGAGGAAACACAGAGTCAGTCTATGGTGTTGTACACTACCTAGATACGACATCGGGAACATTGGGGACCCAGCTATCTAAGGCACCTAAATTCCCTGTGTTCAATCCCATTGTCATGGATTGTCTTAGATTGTCTTGGTTTGGTGTCACAATCAGTCTACATGAGCAACCTAAATTAATATATATATATATATATTGGTATTTTGTTTGGAGTGAGTGAGTGAGTTTGGTTTAAACGCCGCTTTTAACAGTATTCCAGTTATTTCACAGTGTGTCAGCTTAATGTGGGAGGAAAGCCTGAAGTGATGCAGGTCTCAGATGTTTACCACTTCAGGGAAACCCATGGTGCTGACAAACCTAGAAACATAATCAGGGCGAACCGGGATTCGAACCCACAATCATATTATTATTATTGGTAAGGAACTGGCCTACTAGAAAAGCCACAGTTTAAAGTTTTAGAGTTTCTAATTTCAAATGAAAAGTATGAGCAAGCCTCTTTAACAACATGACTTTTTTATCACGTTCAAATATTCCAAAACACTCCCTGATAACCTCCAAAATCAGTTCTCTTTACAAATATTATCCTTATCTATCCATTTTGTGTTGCCATAAGTCCCAAACATGCAGCTGGTTGAAACTAACAAAGTGCAGTTCTCTGATAACTTTCGTACCCATTTCTAAAAGTTTTGCAATTCATAACATATGCAGATCCTGTAGATGACAAAGGTCCCTTGACCGATCTCATCCTTCCACTTTTGAAAAGGCTGAAAACTTTGGAATGAGACCTTTTTCAGTCAGTGTTGGGTATTTGGGACCTCGTTATAAAGCTTTGGACTCCCCACATGTTCCCTGTGTCCAGGGTCAGGGAGTTTCCACACCTCCTTCTCACTGGCGCTTACTTTACTGGAGCGGGTGGCCACTTGGTTGACAGTCCGGTGCTGTTCTCCGACAGCGTGGATCATTGCTTGTGATGCTGTTCACAGGATTGTCTGGATCAGACTTGATTACAGGCTGCAGACATATTGCTAGGTGCAACACACACTTACTGGTTTCATCACAATTGTGTGAGTGGCCAGTGCCACCAATAGAGCCATTTTTCATGAACACCTGATTTTCAGTGACTCATTCATGTAATTTTCATCACTATTCACTATTTTCCCGTTAACACTCTGTGGAATCTGTTTCAGCAGATAATCAAGACTGAGTGAGTGAGTGAGTGAGGTTTAACGCCGCTTTTAACAATATTCCAGTTATATCCCGGGGTGTCAGCTTAATGTGGGAGGAAAGCCCAAAGTGATGCAGGTCTCAGACGTTTACCACTTCAGTGAAACCCCTGAGCACGGGTATGGTGCTGACAAACCTAGAAACATAATTGGGGCGAACCGGGATTAGAACCCACAATCATAGGTTTCTGGCGTGACTAAGGGACGCAACTCTGCACAGCGAAACGTGGTGCCTTAGACGACTGGGCCACCCGTGCCCCCTGATAATCAAGACTGAATATCCTCTGGTGTTGACATTTTGAATTTACCTTCATGGCCATCAACTCCTGCATGAGAACAGCATTCTCCAGGTCCAGTCTCTGGGCTTCTGGCATCTTCTTGGGTTCATCGGACATTGGGTCAATATGGACGCTTTCCAGTTCCAACACGGTCATCTTGACCGCTGCTCGGTCATTCTTCAGAGATTGGATGTAGTCTCGTAACCGCTGCTCATCTATCTTGCTGAAGTCTGTGTCCACGGAACTGGCAGTTGAACTAGTTGTGCTGAAAGTTGTATCAGAAAATGTGTAATTGGAGCTATTCGTTCTGAAAACCATATCAGAAACAATGTTGTTGGAACTAGTTGTGCTGAAAGTTGTATAAGAAAATGTGTTATTGGAGCTCTTTTTCTGAAAGCCAGATCAGAAACAATGTTGTTTGAACTAGTTGTACTGAAAGTGGTATCAGGAAATGTGTTATTTGAGCTCTTTGTTTTGAAAGCCATATCAGAAACAATGCTGTTGGAACTAGTTTTGCTGAAAGTTGTATCAACTGTGCAATTGGAGCTATTTGTTCTCAAAGCCATATCAGTAAAGGTGTTGTTGGAACAAGTTCTACTGAAAGTTGCATCAGAATATGTGTCATAGAATAAATTAAACTGAAGACAATAATCAAAAACAAGTCATTGGAACAAGTTGTTCAGAATGCAGTATCCGAAATTTTTTATTAGTTCCTGAAAGAGTATCAGAAAGGATGTCATTGAAACTAGTCATGCTGTAAGCAGTACAAGATGGCTTCCATGTTCCACATTACACAATACCTTGCTGTCCTGCTATTGGACGAGAGATCCTCCCACGGACTGGCAGTACACCCAGTCACATGACCAGTACAACATCGTTCCATCTTGTGAAGCAGGTGTTTGGCCACATTTTCAGCTGTTTTCCTCGCGTGATGCGACCGTTGTAGAATGACAGTCACCTCATTTTGGTCGTCACAGATACCGGAGTCTCCTGCTACAAGACAAGGCCAACGTAAGACACTAGTTTTATAACCTCAACACATCAACTTAGGATAACTATAATTTAGAATTTATGTCACTCCCTTCGCATGTTGGTAGTCAGAAGTTTCAATGGACCACCTCTGTGGTCTTCTAACGTTACCATAGTAAATAGCAATATGTCTTAAAGTTCAATTATTTTTAAAAAATAATAGTCTTGGTTCTCAGGCACCACCCGCATCATCATTGAGTCTGCCGCACGTTTTGTTTTTATTTCCATTTTCAAAAAAATATAAAAATCCTAATACTTAAACACAATGCACAAAAGAAAATGGAAAATGGAAACATAATTTAGAATTTATGTCACTCCCTTCGCATGTTGGTAGTCAGAAGTTTCAATGGACCACCTCTGTGGTCTTCTAACGTTACCATAGTAAATAGCAATATGTCTTAAAGTTCAATTATTTTTAAAAAATAATAGTCTTGGTTCTCAGGCACCACCCGCATCATCATTGAGTCTGCCGCACGTTTTGTTTTTATTTCCATTTTCAAAAAAATATAAAAATCCTAATACTTAAACACAATGCACAAAAGAAAATGGAAAATGGAAACAGAACAAAATGTGCAATGAACTTACGATGATGTGGGCAGTGCAGGAGAACCAAGACTATTATTTTTTTAGCCTAATAGTAATACAAATTGTATTCCTAACATGTGACATTTTCAATACGGTAACAAGAAAAACGTCTTATCATCTCTATTTCGTATCTTTATCACTAAAATAATTGTTTTCAGTCCCCATGCTTTCGAAAATGTTATTAAAAATGACACAAAATCAAGACTATATCTTGTAAATGTGCACTATTTATTGAAAGTAACAGGTTACGACTCAAAGGGAGGTAATTTCAGGATTGAATTATTATCTCCCTTAGATTTGAACTGCGCTACCATTTTGATTCTGCTATGTGGGGGATCAAGGCCACTCATCACTATTTAATCAGGAGTAGCTGTCAGTTCCATGCCCAAATGACATCCAAACTGTAACGATCCGCTAACAACTCCACACATCCAGCTTGATTGATCCCCCATGTGGACACTCAGAATATACTCCTATCACATGTCTATATTTCTGAATGTTCTTTTAACTATGATATCCAGTCTATAAAACTCCCCAAAATTTCAGTCAGACAACCAGAATAGCAACTTTGGAAAGTAACCAGAACAGATGAATGTTGCCAGTCCAGAATTTTCTAGACTGACGAACAAACATAACAAAAGACTAAACAAAAGAAGAACATGAGGACAGAAACTTGATGTCAAATATCGCAGAAGTGACTGAATAATGTGTTTAATGGTTACAGCTAATTTACTTGTTACACTGAATCAAAACTAGAATGCTTTGGAATTAAGGGAATTAATACAGTATTAGGCTGACCATTGGACATGCAACTTTCCAAAACTGGCTGTCCATCAGCAAAACTGACTGTCGTGCAGGCGGGTATTTTAAACACTATGATGTCACAGCATTGTGACCTCATTCCATGACATCATATTATGTTTGACATCATCAATAGAATGTCACTGCACCGTAGTCATTAAGGGGAGATATATATGAGAACATATCCATTTGCTAAATATTAAACACACCAACCTATAAAAAATATTATATATGATATATATTTAGTAATGTATTTTAAGAAGTCAAATACTATTAATTATACTTTCATGCAAAACTGATGGTTTTCCCAATATCTCTCTAAAGTAAAGTGTGAATTTGGTTTGAAAGTTCACAAGTGCAACAAGGGAAATTAAATGCACACAAAGCTCCTTCAGCTGGTAAGGTAGATCATGTACACTTTAAAAATACCTATCCAACTGTTATGTGAAAAGATTAATAGTTCACTCAGCAATAGTCCAGCTGTACAATTGTGGTCTGTAAATAAATGAGTCAGGACCAGACAATCCAGTGATTGATATCATGAGCTTCAAATTACGCAAATGGGATACAATGACATTTATCTACAAATCCCGAATCTGACCACGTGATCCCGTAAGCCGCCTCTTACGATATGCATGGGTTGCGGAAGACCAATTCGAACCTAGATCTTCACATAGGAATAGCTATCCAAGACAAGAGTCATCAGAAGATGACAAATCTCCCCGGCCCCAATGATTACTAAAGGCACCACTTCAGACCCAGGTTAATACATTTACCAAGGTGGGATGGAAAATCTTTCTTAATGTATGCTCTGAAAACGAAATACGGATGGACAGACGGAAGGACGGACCAGGTGATGACTATATCCCCCACATTATATGCTAGGGGGATAAAAAGGGTCAATATCATCTATAAAGATCAGTGAGTGAGCGAGTTTGGTTTTACGCCGCTTTTAGCAATATTTCAGCAATATCACGGCGGGGGACACCAGAAATGGGCTTCACACATTGTACCCATGTCAGGAATCGAACCCGGGTCTTTCATCGTGACAACCGAACGCTTAAACCACTAGGCTACCCGACCGCCCCCTATAAAGATCCATGGACATACTTAAAGATGGACACTCACCTAAACTTCCAAGTCCTGCAGCTCGGCAGTTGGACAGCAGTACTCCCATCTCTGTCTCCAGCAGAGCACACAACACCTCATACGCTTCTATAGCCTGGTCCGAGTAGTTAATAGCCAAGTTCAAGGCCGTATTGTTCGACTCATATTTCCCCATGAGCACTGTAAGCCTCTCCGAATACGCTTTACTCTCGCTCAAGGTCAAGGCATTGAGGTCATGCTGAGATTTCAGATTGTCTATCTTACTCTGCAGCCTCTCAAACTCAATCTCAAATTCCTTGACCTTTGTGTCCCCGATCTCACTGCCACACTTGTACAGAGTCTGAACAATCTCCTGCATATTGGAACACTCCTGTAGACTCTGAACCAGATGCTCGGCCACCTTGGTGTTGGGTAGCTAAAACAAAATACACAGTGTTACATCCATACTTCAAGAGATGAACTGCAAGTGAATCCATGTTATTTGGCGAACCAAGCAATCTCTTTCCGTTTATGTTTGAAAATGGAATGAGTGAGTGAGTGAGTGAGTTGGATTTTACGCCGCTTTTAGCAATATTCAAGCAATATCACGGCGGGGGACACCAGAAATGGGCTTCACACATTGTACCCATGTCGGGAATCAAACCTGGGTCTTCGGCGTGATGAGCGAACACTTTAACCACTAGGCTACCCAACCGCCCGACAATGGAATGAAACAGTGGCATGTCGTCGCTGTAACATCACAGTGAAATAGGCAGGAATAACAAGTCATCTCTCTTATAATGTGTGAGTTAATGAGTACGCTCTTATGCCGCTTTTAGCAATATTCCGGCAATATCATGGCGGGAGAACCAGAAATGGGCTTCACACATTGTACCTATGTTGGTAATTGAACCCAGGTCTTTGGTGTGAAGAGTGAATGCCTTAACCACAGGGCTACCCCACCGCCCCCATTTCCCTTATAAACATCCTGCCACTATTGGCTATAGTATTGTAGGTATCTCGCTATCTCATAGTGACATTGTCAGAGGTACAACTTTCAAGTGAGACCAGCTGAGGTTTTACAGTTGAAATGTATAAGCAGCCTTTTAAAATGCCCCTAATAGTGATTTTTGATTGTTTAAAAGTTACAATTTGTTTCATAATAAAATCCCATGATGTGAATCAAACCTGCCACCTTACATATCATGTTTAGTATTGTAATCCACTTGGCCACCGAGGCAGGTGATGAAATGATGTTCGATGTCATGACTTCAGTTGTCAGCATACTGAACATGGTATTTCTTTCGCACATCTTTCTTTTTGTCATCTTCTGTATTGTTTCACTATAAGGTATCCATCCTTATTCTTTCTGGTATTACTTGCATTTAGATGATTTATCAGTAAGTTAAAACACTCCTGTTTGAAAATGTAACACCCAACATTACTTTGCCAGCACAGTTATTCTCTACAGTATCTTGATTTGTTTTGTTTTTTAAAATTAACACCCCACTCAGCAATATTTCAGCTATATGATGGCAGTCTGTAAATAAATGAGTCAGGACCAGACAATCCAGTGATTGACATCATGAGCATCGATCACCAATGGGATACAATGACATGCATCAAGCAAGTCAGTGACTCATACCACCTGATCCTGTTAGTGTAGATGAACAGACAATAAAGTAGTTTCCTCAAAGATACCAAACTATTAGCAGGCTCCTCTTTGAAAACATGTAAAACAATTATGACATGCTTGTGTGATATTACTGATTACTGAATGCTCCCTCAATTCCACCAATCAACACTTACCCCTAATGAACTAATTTCAGATCCCAAGACCTGCCGATCACCGGCACATGTTTTTAATTTTTTCAACTCTGCTATTTTTGCGACGGGGAACTGATCATTGCTGGGGGTCATCTGCATCTGGGATTGGTTCAGCTGCGACTTGGTCGGCGTGGACGTCCGACTGTCGTTAGGACTAGAGGAACTCTCCTTCACCTGGATCCGAGACTGCATCTCACGAACCTGGAAAATGAAATAATAAGAATATCTGTATGTTTGTTCCTCAAATGACGGGTACAAAAGCATGTCGGGTTCAGACAGACTCAAGTCCAACATGAAAGATTTGTAGTTCTGGTACACCACATCAGAATCAGTTGTTGAACAGGCAATTTTTGTAGGGAGCCTACAGTGCAGATTGAATCATCTTGCAGCTGTGATTGGATGATTTTGTGTGAGATTTCTACGTTTTTTTAAATGTACGTCCATCCAGTAATAAAAACTGACTATGTTTGTCAATATTTTGTGTTGCCTTTTTTTAACATGATGTCTTATGCTAAATGTGACCACAGATATTTTCAAGCAAGTGACATTTGGTGTGGAACTGGGGATGGTGTGTTTAGCTTCCCTTGCTCGGAATAGAAGCTGGCTAAGCTAGTCAATTTTCTTGTTTTCATTGCTGCTTTAAGGCCAGACTGTGCACATATGTACAGGAAATAGCTTTGAATACTTAGTTAAGTCAGCAAGCCAGACCACCCGATCCTGTTAGTCGCCTCTTACAACAAGCTTAGTCGCCTTCTACAATAAGCATGGGTTGCTGAAGACATATTTAAACCCAGATCTTCACGGGTTAAATAACTTGTGAAATCTTTTGTACAAAGATCATATTTTGGGGGAAGACAAGCATCATACATTAATTTTAGGCTCAAAACTATTGTAACTTAAAATCATAAATGTAGGCATCTCTGGAGGGTTACTTCTTAACCAACCTTCCGTTTCAACTTCTCGCGTTCATCTCGCAATGCCTCCAGGTGTTCACGCAGCATGTTCAGGTCCACTTCCTGCTTGCCGATCTGTTCCTGCAGGGTGTTGTTCTCGACCCGGAGGCTGGCGATCTCCTCCTGGAGGTACTCGGGGTCGGGGTACTGGTTCGGGGGCGGTGGAGGAGGTGGGTGGAACATTGCGGGTCGCAACTGCCGAGGGGGCAAGGTCGGTGGCTGGCCAAGGCCGAGGCCACTCAAGTCTTCACAGATCTGCAGATGACATGAGTGAGAGGAATCGTCAGTATAAAAGTATCAATGTCAAAGTTTGGGGTACATGTTAGTGAGTATGCTTTAAAACTGCTTTGAATAATATTTTAATAATATCACAGCGTTTCACCTTGAGGAAAAGCTGAAAGTGGCACAGGTTGTATAGGTTACCACTTTATCACAACTGTGGTGCTAACAGACCAATAAGAATCATATTCAAGGTGAGTCTGGGATTCAAACCTACAATCATCAGATTCAGGCATGACAAGGGGAGACAACTCTGCATGGTGAGGTGCAGCACCTAAGACAACTGATTTTGAGAAATGATACACCAAACTCAAATCTCAATTGTAGACTTGCATATTTTCAATGACTCAAAGGATGATCACAGCTATACTGTCTCTTGTTAGTGCTCACAGAAATTGGATTAAAACAAATATGGCCGCCATGCAGCCATTTTGAAAATGGCCATATAGCACCATGTGAAAAAGTGAAGTCTGTCAAGGTAGACACATTCAGACTTTCTCCTCTGAATAATGACAGTATAGTTTAACCTTCAGCGGAACCCCACTTATCCGGACATTTACAAGTCACTGTTGACTACCATGTACAATATGTCAATCATGACTTTATTCATGCATTGTACACATGTACAGGAGTGTCTGTGTGAATGAGGTCAGTATGAATGAGTGTTCTAGAAAACCTGGTGTCATGCATATCATCTCAATTTTCATTCCAAGGAGCACCAGGTTTTCCTGGGTAGAAGCTCCAGATATAAAAATTTAATTACAAAAACACAAAATACCAGCAGTTACCTCCCCTGCCTTCTCGTCCACGCTATCATTATCCACATCCTGGGTGAGTCTCCGGATAGCATCTCTCTCCCCGTCGTCCACGCCGATAGCCATCTCCTTCCTCTCTGCGATGGCCGACTCCAGCTCAGTCACCACACGGGTGAACTCTGCGTTAATCTCGTTGCCGATTTCTGAAACAAGAACGGAGCAAATCTACAGCTGACCTAACATAAAAACAGTGAATTTTGGTCAAAAGTGTTTCAGTTTTGCAATCATTTTGCTATGCTGACTTACACTGTACTCAGAAAAATCAGTTTTCATTGTTAATAATTCTAAGAAAACTACCTCAATTAAATCATTGCCATAATCCAGTATTTTGGCAGACAAAAATACTTAGATTTTCAACAGAAGTTCTCTTTACTGCCAGCTATCCACAATCAGTTGTTTGTATAACAGTCTTCCACTTCCTAGTGCTTCTGCGCATTCATCAGGTTGAAAAAACACACTTCTTCCAATCATGAAACATCAAAATTGATGCAGATGATTGGGGAGGCAACGAGCTGTGTAGAATTACTCCTTATATAATAAAGGTAGTATTCTTAGAATTATTAACGAATAACTATTAACAGAGGTAGGGTATTCGTAGGAATTATGCAGTACTGTATAATGATTTGGAAATGATGAAGATATGTTTTGCTGTAGTTTTTTTAATATTTATATATTTAAAGAAAATGCACAATGATTCTGGATGAAGTCCCTGAAGGAAACTGACACTGCAGCCTATAGACTTGTATCTGTTATAAGATGCCTCGGTGCCAAGTCAACATGGCTATTGACAGAGTTATCTCCCTTCCTCCACAAATTCTCCTGATCCCTCTCTCAAAGCACTCAGCATATTAACTGTAAACCACACCACCTATAAAGTATTTTAGGAGAACCTACAAAGGGATCATCAACAGTTTTTTAACTGAAAGCTTAATGTAGAGTTAATGTATAGATCACTCCCTGCAATGGTTGCCTAACTTCATTACCAGACATCACAGGAAATGTAACAAGTTTGACTCATAATCTGATGGGGGTCAAATACTCCTCTAAAACTAATGGGAATATAAGAGATCTAGTTCTGAACTCTCGATGTCAGCTTTATGAGAATACCATATTTCTCCTATTAAGAGCTGCCCTATACTATGGGCTGGCTCTTGACGTAAGATCTGAATTGATAATAACAATGGAGCATGACATCAAGCATGGAAAAGCACCATACAAAGTTTATTTTATTTTATTTTATTTTATCTATCATTTATTTATTTATTTATTTATTTATTTATTTATTTATTTATTTATTTATTTATTTATTTATTTATTTATTTATTTATTTATTTATTTATTATTGCTGTTATTATTATCTATATTATCATCATCATCATTATCAATATTGTTTATTTTATTATTTTATTTTATTATAACTGCTGTTGTCAGTATCATTATCATGATGATGATCATTCAGTGTGATAATGATGGTGATGATCATCATCAAGCCATCATTATCACACTGAATGTAAGAGTGTGTTGAGGCAATGTTTATTACCACAACTAGCTGACTGGGATCCGTTGGCGTTGTTCTCGTTGATGCTACCACCATCGTTGCTCTTGTCCGACTCCTCAAACTCATCCTCCTCCCTGACACAGAGAAACACACAAATCTTACACACAGGTATTGCATCAGCACCACCTTCAATCGGCATCAGAATCAACAACAACAAAATCTTTTCAAGGCATTTAATTGAATTTTAGGGCCTTCGCAAGGCGGTTTCAATTTCAAAGCCTTTTTAAGGCAAGGCTAAAATTCAAGGCTTTTTCAAGGCAGTTTCAAGTTTAAGACCTCTTTAAGGCGGACACAATTTCAATCTTTGGCCTCTTAGCTGAAACCCTGACAAGAAACACACTGATCCAAAAACTGTTTCTCCCTGACCTACAACCAACCCCCAACATCCAGTTTCAAACTACAATCAAATTTTAATTGATGTATTGATGTCCAAACCTTATCACATTAATCTGGTGGCGCTCTATCTTCTTGCGCAATTCTGCAATAACACTGTGCAGCTCAGTTATTCTCTCCTCGTAGCGCCCTGCAGTCTGGTCGATGCGGTCCTCGCACTCATGCTGGAGATGCAGCTTTTCACTCTGAAAACACATTGTCATACGTCCACTTCACCGCGTCAACTTTGTTCGAGAATTATCATGTGTCTACTCTTTCAAAATGAAGTTTGCTTTGATGATTCTACAGACACAACTTGGAAATAATATACTACTATGATATATACTACTAAAAAGGTAAAAGAATATCTGATTCTGTCATATTACTATAGTTAATCTGTCAAGGCAAGAGCTCCACATTCTGTCATATTACTATAGTTAATCTGTCATGGCAAGAGCTCCACATTCTGTCATATTACTATAGTTAATCTGTCAAGGCAAGAGCTCCACATTCTGTCATATTACTATAGCTAATCTGTCATGGCAAGAGCTCCACATTCTGTCATATTACTATAGTTAATCTGTCAAGGCAAGAGCTCCACATTCTGTCAAATTACTATAGTTAATCTGTCAAGGCAAGAGCTCCACATTCTGTCAAATTACTATAGTTAATCTGACATGGCAAGAGCTCCACATTCTGTCATATTACTATAGTTAATCTGTCAAGGCAAGAGCTCCACATTCTGTCATATTACTATAGTTAATCTGTCATGGCAAGAATACCCGATTCTATAATATTACTATTGTGATTCTGTCATGGCAAGAACTCCCGATTCTATAATATTACTATTGTGATTCTGTCATGGCAAGAACTCTCGATTCTATAATATTATTATCCGTCATGGCAAGAATACCCGATTCTATAATATTACAACAGTAAATCTGTCATGGCAAGAATACCCGATTCCTTTATATTACTACAGTTAATCTGTCATGGCAAGAATACCCGATTCCTTTATATTACTACAGTTAATCTGTCATGGCAAGAATACCCGATTCCTTTATGTTACTACAGTTAATCTGTCAGGGCAAGAATACCCGATTCTTTTATATTACTACAGTTAATCTGTCATGGCAAGAATACCCGATTCCTTTATATTACTACAGTTAATCTGTCATGGCAACAATACCCGATTCCTTTATATTACTACAGTTAATCTGTCATGGCAACAATACCCGATTCTTTTATATTACTACAGTTAATCTGTCATGGCAAGAATACCCGATTCTTTTATATTACTACAGTTAATCTGTCATGGCAAGAATACCCGATTCCTTTATATTACTACAGTTAATCTGTCAGGGCAAGAATACCCGATTCTTGTATATTACTACAGTTAATCTGTCATGGCAAGAATACCCGATTCCTTTATATTACTACAGTTAATCTGTCATGGCAAGAATACCCGATTCTTTTATATTACTACAGTTAATCTGTCATGGCAAGAATACCCGATTCTTTTATATTACTACAGTTAATCTGTCATGGCAAGAATACCCGATTCCTTTATATTACTACAGTTAATCTGTCATGGCAACAATACCCGATTCCTTTATATTACTACAGTTAATCTGTCATGGCAACAATACCCGATTCCTTTATGTTACTACAGTTAATCTGTCATGGCAAGAATATCCGATTCCTTTATGTTACTACAGTTAATCTGTCAGGGCAAGAATACCCGATTCTTTTATATTACTACAGTTAATCTGTCATGGCAAGAATACCCGATTCTTTTATATTACTACAGTTAATCTGTCATGGCAAGAATACCCGATTCCTTTATATTACTACAGTTAATCTGTCATGGCAAGAATACCCGATTCCTTTATATTACTACAGTTAATCTGTCATGGCAAGAATACCCGATTCCTTTATATTACTACAGTTAATCTGTCATGGCAACAATACCCGATTCCTTTATATTACTACAGTTAATCTGTCAGGGCAAGAATACCCGATTCCTTTATGTTACTACAGTTAATCTCTCAGGGCATGTCAGATTAACTTTAGCAATATGAAAGAATCACGTGTAATTAACTTCTTGTCGTATACATCATACATTTGTATCCACAGTTCTTTCACTGATAACCTTGTCTGCATCCTAATATTAGGTTTTATGGAAAACAGATTCTCTTGATGTTAAACTTTATTCTTAAACTTTTCAATAAACCTTTCATATTTTGTTCTTCAACTTTTCTATAAATCTTAACTATACTTTCATACTTTATCATAAAACGTTTTAATAAGTCTTACCTGTACTTTCGTAAGCTGCTTTTCAAGCAAGTCTCTTTCACTAGTTACATGTTGAAGTCGATTATTTAGATCAATTATCTCCCCTTTTAGTGAAGTCAAGGCCGCCAGGTGGAGCTGAAGAAGAAAACAAGTCATAAGCAAATGACAATGAAATTATCTATCACCAATCAAATATCAATAAAAAAAAACAAATCATAAGTATCTATAAGTAAAAGCACTAATATCATATAAATATATAAACTGGCTTATAACCTGCAAAAGAAAAAGTTGCAAAAGACAGTTTCCTGAATGGTTACTCATCAAGTACCAAACATACATGGCTGCCATTGTGATCCTCCAATTCACGTCAACTCTTCCATGAAGAATAGGACAGAGTGAGATTGTCTGCTCAGAGAGCCCCTACACTCTACTCAAATCTCACATTTGGCAGCCATCTTGACTATGAAATCCACATAGTGAGAACCATATAAAATACTTATTGGTTTCCCAACAGGTCCCATCCAACCAAAAGCCATTTTGACCACACAATCCACATAGTGAGAACCATATATTACAAGAAACCTAATTGGTTTCAAACAGGTCCCATCAGTCAAACAAGAAGCCATTTTGACCATGCAATCCACATAGTGAGAACCATATATTACAAGAAACCTATTTGGTTTCAAACAGGTCCCATTCAACCAAAAGCCATATTGACCACACAATCCACATAGTGAGAACCATACATTACAAGAAACCTAATTGGTTTCAAACAGGTCCCATCAGTCAAACAAGAAGCCATTTTGACCATGCAATCCACATAGTGAGAACCATATATTACAAGAAACCTAATTGGTTTCAAACAGGTCCCATCCAACCAAAAGCCATATTGACCACACAATCCACATAGTGAGAAGCATACATTACAAGAAACCTAATTGGTTTCCCAACAGGTCCCATCAGTCAAACCAGAAGCCATTTTGACCATGCAATCCACATAGTGAAAACCATATATAACAAGAAACCTAATTGGTTTCCCAACAGGTCCCATCCATCAGGCCAGAAGCCATTTTGACCATGTCATCACTACTTTCGCCACGGTTTTAAAAGAAAGCACGAGGGTACTTGATTCCAAGTTTGAGCTGGGTGATACAGTGGTTTATTCCTAGTGTCCTGGATCAGCAAGAGTGGTCCACATTGCAGCATGGAGTCCTGGAGGACTCTAGTAACACCGGGCACATTCAGTCTATGTATGCAGCAGTCATCAATAGTCCAGCCATATCATGGTAGCTTGGATATAATCAAGTCTGGGCCAGGCAAACCATTATCAGGAATGATGATCGGCAGGTTGCCAAGTCTGACAACTAGATCACTGGATCCAATTCGGTACTGGGGATGTTATCTAACACTGATCCCATGGGTAGAACACCATTTAACTATGCAGTCCTGATTGAAGTCTTTAAGCTCAACATACCAGTTTAGTATTCTTACTTGGTGACTTAATGGTCCAGTCCAGGTATTGATATTCACCCAGTGAGGATTCGGGTCAGAACAGGTCCCTAATAGTGTTTTGTTCTTTGTATCAAGCCGCACTCAGCATTATTCCAGCTATATGATAACACTAACAGCCTGTCTGGACTAGAAATCTAGTGATTGATATTGTGAGCAACGATCCACATCGTCGGGGTATGATGACATGCCATCAAGTAAGTCAGTAAGCCTGACCACCCTATCCAGTTGATAACCTCTTACAACAAGCATAGGTTGCTGGAACCTCTTCTTGCCCAGAATGTCCATGTTTGTCTGTTGTTTAACCCTGCACCTTGCACTATTCCAGCTATATGACAGCAGTCTGTAAATAATCGAATCTGGACCGGATAAACCAGTGATTGATATCATGGGCATCGATCTACCCAATTGGGATACGATGACATGCATCAACAGGTCAGTGAGCCTGATCACCCGATACCGTTAGTCGCCTTTACGGCAAACATGGGTTGCCGAAACCTATTCTGACCCGGATCTTCACGGGTCTGGACTGCCCATGGATTAGGTCCTTAATAACCTATGTCTGTCACACAAGGTGACAAACAGATCTGTCAGTCAGGCATGTTGAGTTGGTAGATTGCATGTCATCATACCCTGATGCAGTAGGGCAATGCTCATAATATCTATCAGTGGTTTGTCTGGCCCAGACTTGACTATTTACAAGCTGAGAAAATATATAGCTGGAATCGTAGGAATGTTGATGACCGCGTTGACAAGAAATAACAAAAAATGGTGCCATCCTCATTTCTATATCCAGCAGCCATCGTGACTGCCAAATCCACATTTAGTCAGCACCTAAAAGAAACATAGGATTCGAGTGACCTATTCAGTCAGAAGCCCCAACGGTCGTATCACACCATTAACAGTAGCCACTGCCTTCAAATCACCTTCCCCCCAAGGAACTCTGGGTTAGAATAGGTCCCCAGCATCCTGGTTGTAAGAGGCAACCAAATTGATCAGGTGCTTGGTGTCTTGGTAGATTGTGTGGCATCGTACCCCGTCATCTGGACTGCCTGATCCACACTCCATAATGTACAGACCTCCATCACATAGATGGAATAATGCAGAGTGTGGCACTGAACAACAAAGAAAACAAACAAATGAAATCACCTCCAGATGTACTGGGGACCTAATCCAGTCAAGATAATCCTCCCAAGGGAAATGCGCTTCTGTTAAACCACCACCAACAGCCTACCTGCGCAACAATCTGCTGATCAGGAACTACCTCTCCACCACAACAACATCCGATATTTCAAGACTCTGCCGATGCTTTGACAAGTCCAAGTCGTAAGAACAATTACCTCAAACACAGATCCAAATATAACTCAGTTCTTGAAACATTTCGCCACCTTGCCACTTCTCCACACAAAACACTACTCAGCACATTCTCTCCCGACCTTCAAACCCCCGGTCCTTCAATGCCACTGCAACACGGCCATCCATCAATTGACAACACGAGGAGGATAATTTGCTGCCGATATTCCAGTGAGATTCAATACAAGGTTACAGTGTCTCTGTCAGCAATTACTGGCCGTATGTCATGGCAATATTTCTCCACCCGTGGGATATAAATACTTATCACACGCTGGGACACAAATGCACACAGGGGATAAGATAAGGTTGTGACATGGGATATAATAGGGATATAATAGGAATCATATCGTATACAGATTTGAGGCAGGCATTTGCACACAATCCATAATTTATGACACAGGAATAAATATTGGCACAAAATTACCATAATTGCCCTTCTGTAATGTCACCGTTCGGATGGCTTATATGTATTCTTCATTGTAACAAGATGTCAAAAAAAAAAGATTTTCCCTACCTGCCTTTTCCCCTTTAAAACTGAACTGCTTTTTCTGAATAGATTTTCATGAGTTTTAGCATAAATAATACCAACAAACTTATATTTACAAAAAGAGGAAGAAATACAATAGCTGTTTTTAGGTATTGTGTTGAAGTAAACACAGATTTAACAAAACTGTGTTTCTGAAAATATCCAGATTTACAAAAAATCTTCACTAATTAAAGATTCTCATCTGATATAAAAAAAACAATTTTCTCCTGATCAAAACAAATTGCTACACATTAAACATCATTTCACCAGAACCGAATATTTAGATTTGGGGGCCAACCGATTGATAGCAACTGGTGCATTTGCAGTAAGCGCATCATGTTAGAATAATCAATAGAAGCTATCAGGATGTAAGGCTCCAATGCTGGTAAATTCCATGCCTAGGCTCCCTAGGGAGTCGCAGTAATAAACCCCTACTATATGTGCAATGCACACAGCTAATTGGAACTGCAATTCTTGGAGCCCAATTCCCAATAAAATATTTTGATCTTTTTCGACTCTGCAACCTCAAAGAACCTTTCTATAGCTAGTTAAAGGCACCATGTATGCATGTGATGTCTGTTGTGAACAGTGTCTTGGTTGTATCACAGAGCATCAGCTCCAAATAGGGGGAAGTGATGCAGGCTTCAGACCTGGATACCCATGAACATGGATATAGTGATGACAGATCACGGATCTTTATCAGGGCTAACATGGATCAACAGCAGATCCTGGCAGCAAGGGGGCACAACACTCACAACTCAACACCATTAAATGAGTGAGACAGTGAGGCAGTGAGTGAGTGAGGCAGTGAGTGAGTAAGTGAGTGAGTGAGGCAGTGAGTGAGTGAGGCAGTGGGTGAGTGAGGCAGTGGGTGAGTGAGTGAGTGAGTGAGGCAGTGAGTGAGGCAGTGAGTGAGTGAGTGAGTGAGTGAGGCAGTGAGTGAGGCAGTGAGTGAGTGAGTGAGGCAGTCAGATAGTGAGTGAGAGGCAGTGAGTGAGGCAGTGAGTGAGGCAGTGAGTGAGTGAGGCAGTGAGTGAGGCAGTGAGTGAGTGAGACAGTGAGGCAGTGAGTGAGTAAGTGAGTGAGTGAGGCAGTGAGTGAGTAAGTGAGTGAGTGAGGCAGTGAGTGAGTGAGTGAGGCAGTCAGATAGTGAGTGAGTGAGGCAGTGAGTGAGTGAGGCAGTGAGTGAGGCAGTGAGTGAGGCAGTGAGTGAGTGAGGCAGTGAGTGAGGCAGTGAGTGAGTGAGACAGTGAGGCAGTGAGTGAGTGAGGCAGTGAGTGAGTGAGGCAGTGAGTGAGGCAGTGAGTGAGTGAGGCAGTGAGTGAGTGAGGCAGTGAGTGAGGCAGTCAGATAGTGAGTGAGTGAGGCATTGGGTGAGTGAGTAAGGCAGTGAGTGAGTGAGGCATTGGGTGAGGCATT
Organism: Haliotis cracherodii; assembly: GCF_022045235.1. Classification (NCBI taxonomy): domain Eukaryota; kingdom Metazoa; phylum Mollusca; class Gastropoda; order Lepetellida; family Haliotidae; genus Haliotis; species Haliotis cracherodii. The sequence goes on from NW_027266269.1 coordinate 20,939,374, forward strand.
GGGTGAGGCAGTGAGTGAGGCATTGGGTGAGTGAGGCAGTGAGTGAGTGAGGCAGTGAGTGAGTGAGGCAGTGAGGCAGTGAGGCAGTGAGTGAGTGAGGCAGTGAGTGAGGCAGTCAGATAGTGAGTGAGTGAGGCATTGGGTGAGTGAGTAAGGCAGTGAGTGAGTGAGGCATTGGGTGAGTGAGTGAGTGAGGCATTGGGTGAGTGAGTAAGGCAGTGAGTGAGTGAGGCATTGGGTGAGGCAGTGAGTGAGGCAGTGAGTGAGTGAGGCAGTGAGTGAGGCAGTGAGTGAGTGAGGCATTGGGTGAGGCATTGGGTGAGGCAGTGAGTGAGGCAGTGGGTGAGTGAGGCAGTGAGTGAGGCAGTGAGTGAGGCAGTGAGTGAGTGAGTGAGGCAGTCAGATAGTGAGTGAGAGGCAGTGAGTGAGGCAGTGGGTGAGTGAGGCAGTGGGTGAGTGAGTGAGTGAGTGAGGCAGTGAGTGAGGCAGTGAGTGAGTGAGTGAGGCAGTCAGATAGTGAGTGAGAGGCAGTGAGTGAGGCAGTGAGTGAGTGAGGCAGTGAGTGAGGCAGTGAGTGAGGCAGTGAGTGAGACAGTGAGGCAGTGAGTGAGTAAGTGAGTGAGTGAGGCAGTGAGTAAGTGAGTGAGTGAGGCAGTGAGTGAGTGAGTGAGGCAGACAGATAGTGAGTGAGTGAGGCAGTGAGTGAGTGAGGCAGTGAGTGAGGCAGTGAGTGAGTGAGGCAGTGAGTGAGTGAGGCAGTGAGTGAGTGAGGCAGTGAGTGAGTGAGGCAGTGAGTGAGGCAGTCAGATAGTGAGTGAGTGAGGCATTGGGTGAGTGAGTAAGGCAGTGAGTGAGTGAGGCATTGGGTGAGGCATTGGGTGAGGCAGTGAGTGAGGCAGTGAGTGAGGCATTGGGTGAGTGAGGCAGTGAGTGAGGCATTGGGTGAGTGAGGCAGTGAGTGAGGCAGTGAGTGAGTGAGGCAGTGAGTGAGTGAGGCAGTGAGTGAGGCAGTCAGATAGTGAGTGAGTGAGGCATTGGGTGAGTGAGTAAGGCAGTGAGTGAGTGAGGCATTGGGTGAGTGAGTGAGTGAGGCATTGGGTGAGTGAGTAAGGCAGTGAGTGAGTGAGGCATTGGGTGAGGCAGTGAGTGAGGCAGTGAGTGAGTGAGGCAGTGAGTGAGGCAGTGAGTGAGTGAGGCATTGGGTGAGGCAGTGAGGCAGTGGGTGAGTGAGGCAGTGAGTGAGGCAGTGAGTGAGGCAGTGAGTGAGTGAGGCAGTGAGTGAGGCAGTGAGTGAGTGAGGCAGTGGGTGAGTGAGTGAGGCAGTGAGTGAGTGAGGCAGTCAGATAGTGAGTGGGTGAGGCATTGGGTGAGTGAGTAAGGCAGTGAGTGAGTGAGGCATTGGGTGAGTGAGTGAGGCAGTGAGTGAGTGAGTGAGTGAGTGAGTGAGTGAGAGAGAAACAGTGAGTGAGTCAGATAGTGAGTGAGTGAGTGAGTGAGTGAGTGAGTCAGATAGAGAGTGAGTGAGGCAGTCAGATAGTGAGTGAGTGAGGCAGTCAGATAGTGAGTGAGTGAGGCAGTCAGATAGTGAGTGAGTAAGGCAGTGAGTGAGTGAGGCATTGGGTGAGTGAGTGAGGCAGTGGATGAGTGAGTGAGGCAGTGGGTGAGTGAGTGAGGCAGTGGGTGAGGCGTTGAGTGAGTGAGTGAGTGAGTGAGAGAAACAGTGAGTGAGTGAGTCAGATAGAGAGTGAGTGAGGCAGTCAGATAGTGAGTGAGTGAGGCAGTCAGATAGTGAGTGAGGCAGTCAGATAGTGAGTGAGTGAGTGAGTGTACCCATGTCGGGAATCGAACCTGAGTCTTCGGCGTGGAATCTTCACAGTGACATTAGCTGCTGCTTTAACCACTAAGCTACCCAATCTCGCCTTACTTCAACTAACTGAAGCCATGCCAGTTTATTTTCTTCTTTCAAAGATGACTCTACCCTTAAGCTTGCAAATTTGAAGAACAAAAAGGACAACATTAACCATTTTGTAATTTTCTTTAAAATTCTTTTTTAAATCATTTCCAGCATATTCACTTTGAATAGCCATCGGACACAAAATATATGGGTCTAGCTAGATAGCTATTTTCTGCAGTTCAAGTAAAGATATTTGAGCGAAAATAAAATTCTGCCTCAGGTTACATAATAATTGAGAAACTTAATATTGAGTCTTCGACTACCAAACCAGCAATGATTTCTTTTCATGTATTCTGTTTTCCAGTTAAGACAGGACAATCTGATCAACTGTAACAAGAAAATCCCATATTGACAAAGAGAACGGAACAAGATCATTCACGTCTGTGGATGCTATTGTCCTGGAGACTGATCACAAAAGATGCGCAAAATTAAATTTGCACTCAGGCTCAAGTTTCAGAAATGAACAAATACTCCAAATAGACCAGAACTGATGTAGACACTTTACCAACTCCTTACACAGGAGACTTCCAATGGCGAGGAAATCGATAAACAGTGGTTGGCGAGCCGTTTGTTGTTTGGAGAACACTATCATAATGAAAACCCACCCTAATGTCAGATTAGGTCAATATCATTATATCTTAACTAGATAAAAGAAATTATAAAGAATATATACCAAACCATATTTATCTGGAACTGATGGCTTTTTTGCATTTGAATTATTGGAATTATAAAACATATACTCTCGGTGAGTGAGTGAGTGAGCTGGGTTTAAAGCTGCTTTGAACAGTATTACAGCTATATTATCACGGTGTGTTAGCTTAATGAGGGAGGCAAGCTGAAAGAAGTTAACATCTTTGGAAATTCATGCTTGTCCGGACAAGATAACATCCAATGATGTCTTCCTGATCTAGTAGCATTTGAGGTCATAACTCTGAACCAGTTCTCAGTGCTTTAACTTAGCTTCAAATTGGCACTGACTAAAAGGGAGAGAAAATGTAGAGATAGTAAATATTTCTGTTTTGTTCAGGGGGCATGGGTGGCCCAGTCGTCTAAGGCGCCGCAATTCGTTGTGCAGAGTTGCTTCCCTTTAGCACACCAGAAACCTGATTGCGGATTCGAATCCCCATTCGCCCCCATTATGTTTCTAGGTTTGTCAGCACCATACCCATGCTCGTTGGTTTCACCGAAGTGGTAAACATCTAAGACCTGCATCACTTTGGGCTTTCCTCCCACATCAAGCTGACACGCTGTGATACAACTGGAATCACTGTTGAAAACGGCGTTAAACACAACTCACTCACTGTTTTGTTCAAGCAGGATTGAACAAGGCGGAACCAGTGAAATAAGCTTTCCAACTTATTCTCTAGACTAGTCAAAAAAAAATTTTCTAAGGCTGCATTTTCCAATTTGGCAAAACCTGGGAGTCATAAACCTAATTAGGGGGAACCCGGGGATCGAACCCTTGATCCTAGGTTTCATGCACACCTAAGGGGCGTAGTTTGCCTCTCCTAAGATGACTGGGACACCCACGCCCTCACATACTCCAGGACAAAAGTGACTTAACTCATGGCTCCTTGGATTTCAGTCCATCTTGTATCACCAAGAACAGATCGATTGATTAAATGAAACAAGTCCATTATAAATGAGCTGATTGAAAAACTGGGTTTTTTTAATTCCAGAAGCACATAAGTTTCATTGTGATAGTGACACTGAGGGTGTTATGACCTAACTTCAGCTGCCTGATGATCGTGCAATAAATCTTTTATCCAACCTTCCTCATCACCAGATGACATGCCCAAACTAACTGAAACTGATCACAGACAATCAGACAGTGTATTCACCAATTAAGATACTGTAATCAGTAAAGTCCACGTATGAAATTGACTTCCCCTAAGTGGGTGGGTGCATGGGTGGTGGTTGAGTGAGTGGTTGAGTGAGTGGTTGAGTGAGTGGTTGAGTGGTTGAGTGAGTGGTTGAGTGAGTGAGTGAGTGGTTGAGTGGTTGGTTGTGTGGTTGAGTGAGTGAGTGGTTGAGTGAGTGAGTGGTTGAGTGAGTGGTTGAGTGAGTGGTTGAGTGGTTGAGTTAGTGAGTGAGTGAGTGAGTGAGTGGGTGTTTGTGGGCTGAGTGAGTGAGTGAGTGAGTGAGTGGATTGGGTGGGTGTTTGTGGGCTCGGAGAGTGAGAGAGTGAGTGAGTGAGTGGAACAGAGTAAGTGGGTGGATGGGTGAGTGAGCGAGTGAGTAGTCTCTATTCATATTAATGCTGCAGTCAGTAATAATCCAGCTACCGCATTATGTGTATAAGAACCCCCTTGCCAATTTCTAAACCTTCTAGGAAGAAATCATGAAGTGAAGATAGTTGTCGATGTTCAGAGCCGTTGTGAAACTCAGGAGCACAGGTCTGGTGATGAGACTAAAGATCATAATATACCAACTCTTGGATTCAAACACATGACTAGCAGATCCCTGCATGACTAAGAGAGGCAACTCAGCACACCTAGTTGCAGCGCTTAAAGACAGAGAGAGAGTGATATTCTCTGCCCAACAGAGTGAGTAGAGTATAACACAGCTTTGTATTTGCCCGACCTTGCCTCACTTATGACATACTGTCATTCTGAGTTTGCTTGGCATGAATGCTTGATGGCCAGGGTGCCGTTGTACAAAACAACCTCAGCACTACGACTGTCGTAAGTCTATGTTAAGATATGGGAGTTTCAATCGCCTTAGGGCTAAGTTCGCTCTGTACAACAGTACCCAGGTGTGTGAGGTCCCTTTCTTCTTCTCTGCAAGTGATGGAGGAGTTGGAACCCAACGACTTCATCAAGTGACTCTCCTCTTACACGGAGGCCTCCCACACTGATGAAGAAATCACCTTGTTCTGCAGGGTTACTGCCATGACAATGATCCCTTGGAGTGTGGGGAATAAAACCTGATCCTTCAGCACGACAACACTTTAACCACTAGGCTACCCCACCACCCCTTAATATAACAAAAAAAGGTAAGTTCATTCATGAACACATTGTCCAAAACTATTTTGTTAATACATGTATTCCAAGATACCCCTGGCCACACTCAGCAGTATTCCAGCCATACGACAGCGGCCTTTTTCAAAATCAAGCCAGTCAAACCAGTGATTGACATCATGAGCAACATTCCACACAGTCAAGGTCCAATGACACGCAATCAACTAATCCTGAAACATGTGCCACTAGGTTGCCTTGTCCGACCAGCACCGATCCCCACTGGGGCATTTTTTTAGAAATTAAGCTCTAATTGACCAGCACAGGATATCGTGGAACAGTTTACACCAAGAATCCCCATGAGGTCATTCTTTTTTTATAATCTTCCTTCAAATCAACCCTAACGACATCATTTGGTCTCCCGTAACCTGGCATACAGATTTAGGTGAGGTGAGGTGAAATGGGGTTTAACGTCGTGTCCAAGATTATTGCACTTATATAGCGACGTGCTTGTACATGTGTGTGTTTGTGTGGCTGCTTGTACTCGTGCGGACTGATGCCCATTTATAGTGCTAGCTCACTGAGATACCATGCCGCAGTTTAACATGAATACATCACTCAGACACAGTATACTGACTCCGAGCCGACCAGTCCTTGTTTTAGCCCCTTAATGCAGAGCGCCAGACAGGGTAACAACAAGTAACATCTTTTAACGCCTTTTGGTATGACGCGGTCGGGGATAGAACCCCGGACCTTACGCTCTCCAGGCGGGCGCTCTACCACTAGACCACGGAGGCGGTCTGCAGATTTAGAAACTCCGCAAAACAAGAAATATTATTCTGTCCTCCCCAGTTCAAAATCTGAGCCATCCTAGTTGAGAGAAGGGTTAAAGCTCACCACTATCAAAGCCAACAGTATTGACATTAGTCGACTGCCAATAGACTTCTCATAAATACTTCTTATCGATAACAAACTTTGTTAGTCAGCCAACAAAGTGATCGTAACGAATAAATCTCTTCTCAGACAGCCATCCACTTAGGCAGATAATCGATGTGGGAGTTAGGCTACTCACAAAGACAATTTAATTACCCAGTATATTTCCTCTACATTTGCCCCACAAGAGCTGGACTTGGCAGCTTAAACAGACGTGACCCCATCTGAAGGAAGGAGTACTGGATTGCCTCCAATAAGGGACCGACCACTTGTTATTCTGGGTGGCCTGGGATTTGTATTGAGATTAGGTATTTTTTTCAGTTATAGCTACAAAACCTGATATTTTTATATCTAAAATTATGAGCCTGAATAATTTTTTTCAGAAAAAAACTTGCAAAGATGTAATTTTGGGGCCAGGCAATTTCTTTTTTTTTCAACAGTCTGAAGCATAATTATTTTTTTCAGGAATTATCAGGGACAATTTTTATTTCCTTCAAAATCCCAGGCTCTCCACCCCTCCCCTAGTCTGTCTTACAGACCTCGATACAAATATATATCAAATACAGCCCTTGCAAGTCTATAATGTTTGGCAAGTCTAGATCACTGCAGAATCAGGGAAGAGAGTCGCTGGGCTCCTTTTTATAATATTTTTATTAATTAACTGAACAAGTGATTTTTTCTGTACGATATGTTCATTTCAGAGACTAGATGTTAGTCTACCCCTCCCCCTCCCCCAGAATATCAAATGATCATTCCCAAAATACCATGGAGGAATCTAGGGTAACTGGCCCCAAAATACTGCCCCCAAGGATAATGGCCGATGATCAAACTCCCCAACTACTATGTGTTTGTTCACTGTTTAATGCCGCACTCAGCAACATTCCAGCTATAAGAAACGGCTGCCTGTGAATAATCAAGTCACAAGTCAGCAAGCCTGACCACCCGAACCCGATTGTCACCTCTCACAACAAGCATAGTTGCCTTGGACAAGAAGCATAGGTTGCTGGGGACCTACTTTAACCCAGAATACCCAAGGGACCAGCAGTAATATACCACAGGACAATTAAACACATGTTTAGTGATCTAAGCACTGCCTTCCAAAGATTTCACTGCACTTAATGCTGGAGCACGCCGCCCCCCCCGCCCCCCCCCCCCCCCCCCCCCCCCCATTTAAAAGAGAAGAAGAAGAAGAAGAAGAAGAAGAAGAAGATTTTATTATAGTGTCACCCGCTGTACTTATAAAATGACAAGGCAAGAATGTAAAAACACAGCGGCCGGCCAAAATGGCCTACGAGATACTAAAAGACTCATAGAAACAATATTTTATATGTGTACACATCACATTTCATAGCAATTATGAAAATAACATTCATAATATTATCCCCCATACAAACATCCTATATACACACAACCACATCCATTCCCACATCCAGGCCTTCACTCACACCCGCTCATTCAGACACATCCAAACCCTCATTGACATCCGTTCAATCACATCCGAACCCTCGCCCGAACCCCTCGCCCGAACCCCTCACCGTCACACATTACCCTCACGCACACCCTATTTCTTAAACACAAGATAAACATCAATTGATCTTTGCAGCCAATTAGTGCTAATTACACAGGATCTGTCTCACCTACAGTCACTCTCATCTCCTAAAAACGGCCTGCACCTGTGGTAGATGATTGCATAATGTATGCCAGCAGCCAGTCCAGGTATTCTAAATCACTCAGCCATGTGTATAGTGTAATGTAACATGCTAGCAAGCGACAGACTCACAGAGTAATTTGCAGTGATATCTCAAGACTGGAATGTGATAATGTCATATGGAGAAAAGACACTAAACAAACTAACCAATCCGTTGGTTTTGCAGTGATATCTCAAGACTGGAATGTGATATGTCATATGGAGAAAAGAAACTAAACAAACTAACCAATCTGTAGGCTTTGCAGTGATATCTCAAGACTGGAATGTGATATGTCATATGGAGAAAAGAAACTAAACAAACTAACCAATCTGTTGGCTTTGCAGTGATATCTCAAGACTGGAATGTGATATGTCATATGGAGAAAAGAAACTAAACAAACTAACCAATCCGTTGGCTTTGCAGTGATATCTCAAGACTGGAATGTGATATGTCATATGGAGAAAAGAAACTAAACAAACTAACCAATCTGTGGGCTTTGCAGTGATATCTCAAGACTGGAATGTGATATGTCATATGGAGAAAAGAAACTAAACAAACTAACCAATCTGTTGGCTTTGCAGTGATATCTCAAGACCGGAATGTGATATTATCATAAGGAGAAAAGAAACTAAACAAACTAACCAATCTCTTGGCTTCCCTTGTTAGTTTCTACCCTTTGTTATTTTCCACCCTTTGTCATCTTATTAATTTTGTTGTCCTTACATGTACATATATATGCTCTCTGCCTCATGGCATTCATTCACCTGATGAAGGAGTAAGCATATACTCTGAAACCTTGTGTTTCTCATAATAAAGAAGTTGACATCCATGCATTCTCTTCCTTAACCAATCTGTGTTTTGCAATCACTGGTAATCCATGCGTCCAAGATGGGATCATACTGGTTATATTCGTCACAGATTCAAGCACTAGACTATTTCACAGTCCCTGAACCATATGATTTTTTGTGTGTAATATACCATCAGCTTATCAACGGGATACAAAAAGGGGCAAATTCAGAATAATATTTTTTTCTCCCTTCCAACAAAATTTACTGTGGATCCGTGAAGCAATTAAAAAAAATGCACCCTAAATTATTAAAAAACTGTTGAGCAGTATTGCTCGCCAGGCAGATGCTTTATCAACTCAATACCAGAGACGGTCTGGTGTCAATAAGAGGGAGTATGGTAATTAGAGCTATAGATCGGAGGTTGTGGTAGACTGGGGCTTGTCTCAAACATAAGAAAGAAGGAAAATTAGACTGTTTGTTTGTTGTTTAATGCCGCACTCAACAATATTCCAGCTACAGAATGGCGATCTGTAAATAATTGAGTCTGGACCAGAAAATCTAGTGATTGACATTATCAGCTTCAATCCGCAATTGGGATACAATGACATGCATCGACCGAGACAGCAAGGCTGACTACTCAATCCCGTCAGTCGCCTTTTACGACAAGCAGAGTCACCTCTTACAGCAAGCATGGGTTGCTGAAGACCTATTCTAACCCGGATCTTCATGGGTTGAAAACTAGACTGAGGCTGTGATCAACTGACGGTTATCAGATAACAAAGGATGAAGGTGTATGGTTTGGAGCAAGATATGTGTCGCTACTGTCTGAAAAATCTCTTGAATATATTTTTTTCATCAAACGCAATATGATGCTCAACCTGGACACCAGTATCCATATCTGACATGTAATATATTGTTTGTATTCACTAACAACCAGCATAAACTGGTAAACGTCTAAGACCTGCATCACTTTGGGCTTTCCTCCCACATCAAGCTGACACATTGTGATACAACCGGAATACTGTTAACTCACTCACTCACACATGCACGCACCCATCTAACCAAGCAGCAGCTACACACCCAACCAACTAACCAACCAACCAACCAAGACTTCAAAACATACAATTTTTCATCTTGAAAAATCAGAAGCCAAACAATTTTTCAGTACTTACAAAACAATATTTTTCATAACATCCCACAAGTGAGGCAGGAGTATGGTCAGCCCTTAAATAAAAACAATGTTTCATATTCACTCATACCCCCCCACCCCGAAACTGTGAGCATTAAGAAGTAACTGGGACGTGATATATTAGTCATATTGACCGCCAACCAAGACACTTGAGTGTATCCATGCCTGTCCTAATAAAGTTGCAAGTGTATAATTAGCCGCCTCACTTCTGTCATGTTTTTTACCTGACAACTCCCATATGTCCACCATCACTCACACAGTTGCATGGTTTTTTGTCTCGCCTAACAACCTTTACTCTCACTCCAGCTGAAAGTGTTTCCTCCCACATACTATTTTCCTTCAGAGGAAAGGAACAGGCACTGTCGCCTTAAATTACTCTTTGGTTTCTTTTCGATACTACTTTCCTTACATTGCTGAAGAAGATTTCAGTTTCTTACATATTGTTTTCTTGACTACCTATATATACTCACATGCTGCTTCCCTTACACCTAATTATTATAAAACAGATACTGCTTCCCTTACACATCATTATTGCTAAAAGAGACACTTCTTCCATTACACATTGCACTTGTTGAAGCAGATACTGGTTTGGTATTTATCGTTTCCTTGAAAACATTTACATACTTCTTCTATTACACCTTATCACAGTTGTATTATATACTACCTTCCTTACACATCAGTACTGCTACAAAACACACTACACCCCTAACACATCTCTATTGTTAAAGAAGATACTACTTCCCTTACACATCTCCATTGTTGGAGTAGATACTACTTCCCTTACACATCTCCATTGTTGGAGTAAATACTACTTCCCTTAGACATCTCCATTGTTGGAATAAATACTACTTACCTTACACATCTCCATTGTTGGAGTAGATACTACTTTCCTTACACATCTCCATTGTTGGAGTAAATACTACTTCCCTTACACATCTCCATTGTTGGAGTAAATACTACTTACCTTACACATCTCCATTGTTGGAGTAGATACTACTTCCCTTACACATCTCCATTGTTGGAGTAAATACTACTTCCCTTAGACATCTCCATTGTTGGAGTAAATACTACTTACCTTACACATTTCCATTGTTGGAGTAGATACTACTTCCCTTACACATCTCCATTGTTGGAGTAGATACTACTTCCCTTACACATCTCCATTGTTGGAGTAAATACTACTTCCCTTACACATCTCCATTGGTGGAGTAGATACTACTTCCCTTACACATCTCCATTGTTGGAGTAAATACTACTTACCTTACACATCTCCATTGTTGGAGTAAATACTACTTCCCTTACACACCTCCATTGTTGGAGTAAATACTACTTACCTTACACATCTCCATTGTTGGAGTAGATACTACTTCCCTTACACATCTCCATTGTTGGAGTAAATACTACTTACCTTACACATCTCCATTATTGGAGTAAATACTACTTCCCTTACACATCTCCATTGTTGGAGTAAATACTACTTACCTTACACATTTCCATTGTTGGAGTAAATACTACTTCCCTTACACATCTCCATTGTTGGAGTAAATACTACTTCCCTTACACATCTCCATTGTTGGAGTAAATACTACTTACCTTAGACATCTCCATTGTTGGAGTAGATACTACTTCCCTTACACATCTCCATTGTTGGAGTAGATACTACTTCCCTTACACATCTCCATTGTTGAAGTAAATACTACTTCCCTTACACATCTCCATTGTTGGAGTAAATACTACTTACCTTACACATCTCCATTGTTGCAGTAGATACTACTTCCCTTACAGCTCTTTGAAAATAACATTGTTTCGCAGAAGATGTCTAAGTATATCCTACATTTTGATTTAATAAATCAACTAAGTTCACAAAAGTAATGCGAAAAAATCTGAATCTCAAAACTGGAAAAATTATTTTTTCTTTATTTATGCCAAAAGTTCAACTAAAGACAAGCATCTGAGGACAAGACTGATGAGTATTCTCCTGACAACTGATTGTCTTTACTGACACCTAATGCAATAACACTGGCTTCTGTTATAGACAGTCTTGAATAAGTCATGACATGCACATGAGGGGTTTGTCATGCGTTATTACAATCATACCACAGGAACTCGCTTATGTGAGTAAAAACTTGACCAACATACAAAAACCTATATCAAGTTCGGTTTGAAAGTACCCAAGTAAATGCATCTTTACATATACATTGGCAGACTGGGTAAAGCATTGCTTGAACAGTTCATCAAGTTTCATCAGATGTTTCGTTTGAGAAAGGCAATTCAATATCAATCTGGAAATATTTTCTTTTTCCAAAACAATTTCTTACATATCTTGCAAAGTTTTGAGTAAATATGTTGCCTCTAAACCAAATATTCATAAATGGTTTCTTGTTTCAAGGTTTATATTCCTGTTACAGTAATAGCTTTTTAAGTTAAGAACATTATTTTGGGACGTATATTCTATATTCTGTAAATTGGTCACAAGGTTTACACAAGAAAACAAATCCTAAATGGATTTACTGATTATCCATTGTCAGAGTTCAAGATAAACCTTCTCCAGCTTATAAAAACATTTTTTTCGTTCCACTGATTGTGAAAATCAGCAACAAGAAGCCATGAAGAGATGTGCATTTGTGATTGTTGCGGAATGGCGATAATCCCAAACACATTGGTTGGTGGAGGGTGTTGTGAGCAAATACCAGGTGTGTATGACATTACTATCAACATCCTCCACTGAAACAAGCACCTGCTCTTTCATCACAGACGAACCAGGCCCTGCACATGAAGACTGTTGACGATCCAGTGAACACAATCACAATCGCCAGTTTTTAAGCCGTGCACAACAATGTTGCACAATGTGTTGCATCTGTAGGTCTGTGCTGCAGAGGGATATCTCTACCATATGTTGTGGATCGTGGCATCCCTACCATCACTGATCCTGACCTTGTGGGAAAAGGAGATCCTGACTGTTACAGATTTCTATTTGTGACTTTTTGTTGCGAGGTATGATTACTCTGGGGAAAGGTTGTATTTGTGTGGATTACCTGGACAGTCTGTTTCAGTGAAGGTGTCAAGAGGTATCACAGACTGGGAATACAACATCACAGGTCTGGACTCCCAACATCTGTCCTGGGGTCAGACGAGGTCGGGAGGAGAGAACACAAACACTCAACCTGGCTCCTGATGAACTTAGGTGGGTGAGTGGGTGTTTGGGTGGGAGGTGGGTGGGTGAGTGGTAGGTTGGTGGTAGGAGGGTGGGTGGGTGAGTGAATGAGTGGTAGGTGGGTGCTGGAGGGTGGGTGAGTGGTAGGTGGGTGAGTGAGTGGTAGGAGGGTGGGTGAGTGAGTGAATGAGTGGTAGGTGGATGGTAGGTGAGTGGGTGAATGAGTGGTAGGAGGGTGGGTGAGTGAGTGGTAGGTGGGTGGGTGAGTGGTAGGAGGGTGGGTGAGTGAGTGAATGAGTGGTAGGTGGGTGGTAGGTGAGTGGGTGAATGAGTGAATGAGTGGTAGGTGGGTGCTGGAGGGTGGGTGAATGAGTGGTAGGTGGGTGGTAGGTGGGTGCTGGAGGGTGGGTGAATGAGTGGTAGGTGGGTGGTAGGTGGGTGCTGGAGGGTGGGTGAATGAGTGGTAGGTGGGTGAGTGAGTGGTAGGAGGGTGGGTGAGTGAATGAATGAGTGGTAGGTGGATGGTAGGTGAGTGGGTGAATGAGTGGTAGGTGGGTGGGTGAGTGAGTGAATGAGTGGTAGGTGGGTGGTAGGAGGGTGGGTGGCAGGTGAGTGATAGGTGGGTGGGTGAGTGGTAGGTGGGTGGTAGGTGGGTGGGTGGCAGGGTGGGTGAATGAGTGGTAGGTGGGTGGTAGGAGGGTGGGTGAGTGAGTGAGTGAATGAGTGGTAGGTGGGTGCTGGAGGGTGGGTGGCTGGTGAGTGGGTGGTAGGTGGGTGGTAGGTGGGTGGCAGGGTGGGTGAATGAGTGGTAGGTGGGTGGGTGAGTGGGTGGTAGGTGGGTGGTAGGAGGGTGGTAGGTGGGTGGCAGGGTGGGTGAATGAGTGGTAGGTGGGTGGGTGAGTGGGTGGTAGGTGGGTGGTAGGAGGGTGGTAGGTGGGTGGTAGGTAGGTGGGTGGGTGAATGAGTGGTAGGTGGGTGGTAGGAGGGTGGGTGGGTGAGTGATAGGTGGGTGGGTGAATGAGTGGTAGGTGGGTGGTAGGAGGGTGGGTTTCAGGGTGAGTGAGTGGGTTCTGAATGAGTGAGTATTTGTTTCTTTCTTTCTTACCATTTTGCAGACATGGAAATAGCAACAGCATTGGATGACCCATATTTATTCCTCACAAACTGATAACAAATCACATGAACCTTGAAAATCCAAAAACTCTCAAACACTCTTGAAAGCTAATAGCCTGCACATGGGCTCTCAACTATTTGCTTTCATTAATTATGACGAATGCTGTCTTTATGAGTCTGTTAATTCAGTAATTATCTGTTGTCATTCAAGGCTGGCTTCAGGCCAAAAAAGCATGTTGAAGCTAAAAAAAAGTGTTTATGTCAGAACAACTTGTTGGTTGTGCACACCTCTCATCCCAAGTGCAGACAGATCCTGTGTTACCCACTTGGAAGCCTTTCTCAGATCAACAAGACAGAGCAATGCATCCAACATTCACAACAGGCTTACACATGTCTGTTAGTTGAACATTCTCTTCAAATGGAACTTGCCTTTAAATACTTCTGATTAATATCTAAAACAGGTCATCCTTAGCAAAATCATCATCATCATCATCATCATCACCATAATCATCATCATCATCATCATCATCATTATCATCACCATCATCATCACCATCACCATCACCATCACACCATCACCATCACACCATCATTATCTTCATCACCATCATCACCATCATCATCATCATCATCATCATCATCATCATCATCACCACCATCATCACCACCATCATCATCACCACCATCACCACCATCATTATCACCACCATCATCACCATCACCATCACCATCACCATCATCATCATCATCACCACCATCATTATCATCATCATCATCATCATCATCATCATCACCACCATCATTATCATCATCATCATCATCATCATCATCATCACCACCATCATCACCACCATCATCATCATCACCACCATCATCATCATCATCATCATCATCATCATCATCATCACCATCATCACCACCATCATCATCATCATCACCATCATCATCATCATCATCATCATCATCATCATCACCATCACCACCATCACCATCACCATCATCACCACCACCATCATTATCATCATCATCATCATCATCATCATGAAGTCTTTGATAGGCATTTAGAAGTTTGGAGAACATGAATACACAACACTTTTTTATGGATGTACAAAGAAGAAAAGAAGTTTCTATCCATAAAAAAATGTCATGTAATCATCATCATCATCATCATCATCATCATCATCATCATCATCACCAGATGGCAGGCCTCAAAGTTAAACTTTTTACCAAGCAGACATATGGCTACAAGTATTTGTTCCCAGGCAGCCAGTGGTAAAATCAAGAAGTCAAGCCAATAGTGTAGGTAGCCAAAAGCACTTGTAGTTATCTTTGATCAAATAACTATTATTTTATGTTAGTGGAAACGGTACTTGAGTTTTGTTATTTGTGACTCGAACAATGAAGCACTTTACGTTAGTAGGTATATCCTTGCTTATCCAATAAACTATCAACTAAAATAAAATACTAATTACATTAATAATTATGTATTTCGGTTCATTGTTGACTTTAGGAGGAATGTTTTTCGAGTACAATTAGTAGGAGACATTTTTTAGTATAAATATGTGTAGCAACAGAATTTAGTCGCCACAAGCTATTTTTCAAGGAAGTCATTTGGCTACCTCTGAATCTTAGACAGTAGACAAATTGAAATTTAGGTCGCATTGGCGACTGTTTTAGTCGCAACTTTGAGGCCTGGATGGCTTCACAGATTGTACCATGTGGGGAAATGAACGCCTTTCACACTATAAGCGAGCACTTTACCTACGAGGCAACCCAACGCCCATGTGCAAGTGACAAATGAACAAATGAACCTGAACAAAGAACAAGGATAATAAATGATAAACAATCCTGAAGAGTTCTTCAATATGAGTATTAATACTTGCACAGACACTCCCAGCTGAAGGAGGCAAATGAGAACACCATTTGGCAACCCCCCCACCCCCCCACCCCCCCTACTTCCCCTCCTTACTGGTTGTTTAGGCAGTAATGATCCAGATGTACCCAAATGATTTGAAACAACACAAACATCCACTCTGGGTAATGACCATTTTTTTTCAATTTATCTTCCCATCACAAGCTTGCTAGGCATGCTGACCTGCAGGCCCAAGCTGACTGACAGCGCGTGTGGCTGCACCAATCTGGCACTATATGTCACGGTCACACTTACAGACCGTTAACTCATACAACCTTCACCTTCATCTGTAACGTTCATGCTGGTGTATTGGAAGTGTATCTTTTGGCCAAAACAATGTCATGTCCTGAAATAGATGTTCCCTGATTCAATGATACATCAGGGATGACCACAACTGCTATATTGCAATAGCAAACCACTAGATAACCCTCAAAAGCGAGGCGTTGCAATCAGCTGATTGTTCATTCCAGGTCACTTTGTTCACATTTTGCAATCTGATTTGAAAGCGTTGCCCTTGATGTATAAATTCCACACTTTTAAACGCCAATCAAAGGATATCCGTGTGCTGCAGATGTAGGCATACCTTCAACTTCGACTCAAACTAGATTAAAGACCTTGGAAGTATAACAACTATTTGATGGATTTGATTTGCAATAGTTAAGGTTGGTTGGTTGGTTGGTTGGTTGGTTGGTTGGTTTGTAGTTTAACGCCGCACTCAGCAATATTCCAGCTATATGACAGCGGTCTGTAAATAATTGAGTCTGGACTAGACAATCCAGTGATTGACATCATGAGCCTCACGCAATTGGGATTGATGACATGCATCAACCAAGTCGGCGAGCCTGACCACCGGATCCTGTTAGTCTCCTCTTGCAACAAGCATAGTCGCCTTTTACGGCAAGCATGGGTTGCTGAAGACCTATTCTACCGCGGATCTTCACGGGTCGCAATAGTTAAGGACTTGTCATGGTAAATAGCACATAATTAAGGTGAGTTTGCATTACTTCACAGACGCAATGTTATCCCAAATGACAGAAACAGAAAAGGTCAGGGCAACAAACAGTTTTTCATGGTGTTTTTCTTGTGGTTTTAGGGTGCAAACATGCAAACTGTAGAAATGATGTTGTTCTAAACTAACAATCACTACACACCGTGTGCTAGCTTCAGAACAACCGTTTTTAAATGTAGGTCCATAGCAGAACTATTTTTGCTTGGTCTTGTTTCTTCATGTCACAATCTGTCACTGCACACATTAAGTTTGGTTTGTTTGTTTGCCGTGCTCAACAATATCTCATAACAATAGTTATATGATCGCTTGTCTGTTAATAATTGAGTCCCAAGAATCCGGTGATTGACATCATGAGCATCAATCTACACAATTGGGATACGATGACATGCATCAACCAAGTCAGCGAGTCTGACCCCCCGATCCTGTTAGTCGCCTCACTCTCAGTGAATGAGTGGGTATTATATCAACAATATTAACATTGTATAACATTGTGGCATGTAAATAGTTGAACCTGGTTGAGACAAATGGTCGACAGCATGAGCAACAATTTAGACATCTCGTCAGGCTTCTCCTCCCACATCCCACTGAAATACTCTGCAAAGCCTTGTTGAGCCAAACATAAGCCTCATTCAACAAGCATTGTCGCCTCTTACGGCAAGCATGGGTTGCTAAAGACCTATTCTCTACCCGGACCTTCACAGGTCGAGCGTGGAAGTGGACTGTCTCATTTCAAAAGTAGAGTTATCACCCTTTAGGACAAAAAGATCCCCCAATGAACGTCCCCACTAGACTAACATTTGGTCAAAGAAATAAAGTCATCTTATTTAAAAATATAAAATCAATTCAAATGGAGACCAGAAAGATGTTTTATTTCAGAAGCTAGAGCTGAGGCAATCTAGACTTGCCAAATCATTTTAGACTTGAGTTGGATTCCTTTTTCAATGTATTCTCTAGGGACTGGGGACCTGTGAAGATTCCGGGGTAGAATAGGTCTTCAGCAACCCATGCTTGCCGTAAAAGGTGACTATGCTTGTCGTAAAAGGCCACTAATGGGATCGGGTGGTCCGGCTCGCTGACTTGGTTGATGCATGTCATTGATCGCAATTGCGTGGATCGATGCTCATGATATTAATCACTGGATTGTCTGGTCCAGACTCAATTATTTACAGACCGCCGTCATATAGCTGGAATATTGCTGAGTGCGGCGTTAAACAACAAACCAACCAACCAACCAACCAGACTCAATCATTCACAGACCGCCGTCATATAGCTGGAATATTGCTGAGTGCGGCGTTAAACAACAAACCAACCAACCAACCAACCAACCAGACTAGATTATTTACAGACCGCCATCATATAGCTGGAATATTGCTGAGTGTGGCGTTTAACAACAAACCAACCAACCAACCAACCAGACTCGATTATTTACAGACCGCCGTCATATTGCTGGAATATTGCTGAGTGCGGCGTTAAACAACAAACCAACTAACCAACCAACCAGACTCGATTATTTACAGACCACCGTCATATAGCTGGAATATTGCTGAGTGCGGCGTTAAACAACAAACCAACCTAGGGTGTGGGAGACAGCCTACCCCTTCACCCACCTGGAAACTCAATATCCCCACTCTGATGGAAGGACATTCCTCTTCTTGCTTCTAAATCAATACAAGACAAAAAGCTGTGAAAAGCTTTCCCCTAAAAGCTCCAGATAATTACGCTGGTTTTAAGAAAGGTTTGTGTTTGTGCCTTACAGATAGCTTCTGTAATTGATTGTGTCACCTGTCAGTCGGGGATAACCTACAGTCGCCAGATACATCACGACTCCATCTTCAAAAAGGAGGACTTCATCAAATAAATAAAGACTTACTCAATAAATAAAGACTTAAATAATAAATGAAGACTTCATCATGAAAGTAAGACTTCATCAAATAAATAAAGACTTAAACAATAAATGAAGACTTCATCATCAATAAATGAAGATTTCATCATGAAAGTAAACTTCATCATGAAAGTAAGACTTCATCAATAAATGAAGATTTCATCATCAATAAATGAAGACTTCATCATGAAAGTAAGACTTCATCAAATACATAAAGACTTAATCAATAAATGAAGACTTCATCATCAATAAATGAAGATTTCATCATCAATAAATGAAGACTTCATCATGAAAGTAAGACTTCGTCAAATAAATGAAGCACATGCTACACATGTGGCGTCTCCTTGGGCAAGTGACTTTGTTTGAATATGGGCCTCTGTTCACCAAGCAGTGAATGGGTACCCGGTAGGATGAGATGGCAATGTGGTTGTTAACCTTCTAGCGCATGACAGGCAGCTTGGGATGTATACTCCCCAGGGGGCTGAGAATGATTCTTGAGTGCACACTGATCCAGTGACTGGAGTAATAATAGCGCTTTGAACATGCCCCTGAGTGGTGTGGAAATATTCGCAACATAAATAGCCTATTATTGTTATAAATGAAGATTTCATAATCAATAAAAGAGGATTTCATCCTTAAAGTAAGACTTCCTCATAAATGAAGAT
Organism: Haliotis cracherodii; assembly: GCF_022045235.1. Lineage (NCBI taxonomy): Eukaryota > Metazoa > Mollusca > Gastropoda > Lepetellida > Haliotidae > Haliotis > Haliotis cracherodii. The sequence goes on from NW_027266269.1 coordinate 20,958,618, forward strand.
TTCATCATCAATAAACAAGGACTGCATCCTCAAAGAATGAAGGCTTCATGAAGGTAAAAATTTGTCATCAACAAATGAAGACGTCATCATGAATAGATGAGGCCTTCATCATCAATAGGAGGTCTTCATCATCAACAAATGAAGACTTCATCATCAATAGAGGAGGCCTTCATCATCAATAGAGGAGGCCTTCATCATCAATAGAGGAGGCCTTCATCATCAAAAGAGGAAGCCTTCATCATCAAAAGAGGAGGCCTTCATCATCAAAATGTGAGGACTTCATGAAGGTAAAACTTCACCATCAACAAATGAAGACTTCATTATCAATATGACGGGGCCTTCATCATCAATAGGAGGTCTTCACCATCAACAAATGAAGACTTCATCATCAATAAATGAAGACTTCATCATCAATAGGAGGCCTTTATCATCAAAAGAGGAAGCCTTCATCATCAATAGGAGGCCTTCACCATCAACAAATGAAGACTTCATCATCAATAGAGGAGACCTCATCATCAATAGAGGAGTCCTTCATCATCAATAGAGGAGGCCTTCATCATCAAAAGAGGAAGCCTTCATCATCAAAAGAGGAGGCCTTCATCATCAAAATGTGAGGACTTCATGAAGGTAAAACTTCACCATCAACAAATGAAGACTTCATCATCAATAGATGAGGCCCTCATCATCAACAGGAGACCTTCACCATCAACAAATGAAGACTTCATCATCAATAAATGAAGACTTCATCATCAATAGGAGGCCTTCATCATCAACAAATGAAGACTTCATCATCAATAGATGAGGCCTTCATCATCAAAATGTGAGGACTTCATGAAGGTAAAACTTCACCATCAACAAATGAAGACTTCATCATCAATTGATGAGGCCTTCACCATCAACAAATGAAGACTTCATCATCAATAAATGAAGACTTCATCATCAATAGATGAGGCCTTCATCATCAATAGAGGCCTTCATCATCAACAAATGAAGACTTCATCATCAATAGAGGAGGCCTTCATCATCAAAAGAGGAGGCCTTCATCATCAACAAATGAAGACTTCATCATCAATAGAGGAGGCCTTCATCATCCAACTGTGAGGTATTCATGAAGGTAAAACTTCATCATCAATAAATAAGGAGGACTTCATCAACAACAAGTGAGTGAGTGGTAGTCAGATAGATCAGGTTCTCTTCCACGTTGAGTGAGTGACTCAAACCCATGTCCATCATATCACAGCAATAGTCCAACCATATCCCTGCATGAGGGAAACAGAAGTGGGCTTCACACATTGTACCCATTCCACATAAAGATGGGAGGGAGGAGGAAAAAGCAGGCAGCTAAATATTAGTGCAACTTGAGTTATCCGAAACTAATTTTTTGTCAGTGTTCAGCTTCTAGTTACGGAAACTCTCCCCACCAACAACAAACACCCTGCCTTCACTGCCAGCCCTGCAGTGCTTCCCTCCACTAGATTCACTAAGATAACCATTCCACAACACATCGACCAAAACCCACAGAACATACAGCCTCCATTTTGTTTATTTCCATTCAAAGAACATGCATCTGGTTTCATTTCAAATGTCAAATGTGAGCAGTAGATTGTGCTGTTATTATTAATGACGACCCCCTTGGCACTATCTAAGAACACACTGCCATAAGAATTCTGGAACAGAACAGGCCATAGTACCTTATGCTTAGTGTAAGTTTGGCTTAACAAGGCTTTGCAGAGTATTTCAGTGAGATTTGGGAGAGAAGACTGACGAGATGTCTAAATTGTTGCTCATGCTGTCGACCATGTGTCTCAACTAGACTCAACTATTTACATGCCTCAATGTTATACAACGTTAATATTGTTCATATAATACCCACTCATTCACTGAGAGTGAGGCGACTAATGGGATCGGGGGGTCAGGCTCGCTGACTTGGTTGATGCATGTCATCGTATACCAATTGTGTAGATTGATGCTCATGATGTCAATCAATGGATTGTCTGGTCAAGACTCGATTATTTATAGACCGCCGTCATATAGCTGGATATTGCTGAGTGCGGCATTAAACAACAAACAAAGCTGGAAAAATGCTGAGTGTATCATTTAACAACGAACAAACAATAAAAACAAACAATACTATTGTGGTATAGCAATGGTTTAACACTTTTGTGAAAATATTGCAATAATTCAAGATAAATGTGCAATATTCTGATAGATATGTATATGCAAGGAGATGTTCGCTACGGAAGGTTTAGTTTAAGTTTATAATAGGCATTGAGGGAGTCTACTCAGATATACATAAACTAACTTATACTGCCCAAATACTGTAAAACGTGAAATTAATGCGTCTCCAAAAGAATGCGACTGCTGGCCCCTAGCCAAAAATGTGACTCAATATTAATGCAACACCCCCTCCTCTCAAGCATCAGTGGATTTATATCTAAACAAAATGTCCTCTGTCAGGTTTACAGGAGAATCCTCACCTTAATCCAACCTTACATTAATCCAATCACACACCAAATAGCACCGCTTATTAGCGCTGAGTAGAGTACTACAGCTAAAACAATATGTGCGTGCTGGCTCGTGTTGGGTCGCAGTCGCAAAGAGCAAAGACACCGTGTTGGGTGGCGTCTGTCTGGACTTGCAGGTGTGATCAGTGATGACATGAGTGAGTAGAACGCTTGTCTTGATCCCAGCAGTGACAATTCACAGGATGTAATTAGTGTTTGAATGACATTGTTTATATACTTGTAACAAGTGCTGCTCAATAAACAGTGATGTGGAATACATAGTTGTTTGTTTTCAGCGTATGTCTAAGTTGGGATTTCTGCTATCCAAAATGTCTTATTGATGATATAAAAATGCGATGTTTAATAATGTGAGCAAAGACCACTCACATTTTCGCATTTAATTCACGCTCGCGTTAATATCAAGATTTACAGTAATGTATAAGGTTCAATTACAAATAACACGCCAAGGAACTCTAAAGTTTCCCAATTTGAGCTGAACAACGGACCAGTACAGGCTGTTAGAGCCGAGAATGGGATGAGTACGTCTGGCGTCACTGATTTAGTCAACATATGCTATGGGGTCTCTCACGATGAAAACATTTCTCACATTTCCTCTCAGACTTCGGACTATAACTGCCCAACACGACAGATGAGTCTTTGTGACACAATGAACACCAGATATTGTACAGCACATTGCCTACCTCGTGTGAAGGTCTAGTCCTTGTCTGTCCACTAGCCTCCTGGAACTGCCACCAGCTGAATCCAACTCACTACACCCACCTCTTGTCACATTCATTTCTCATGTGTCAACACTGCCTATATTCCCAGAACCAGCAGCCACAGTTTGTGCTGATTCAGCAATGTTGCAGCCTGCGCTCACAGTTAACATAGGAAGGCAAACACAGACTAGTGGTGCATCAGCCAACACCTGAACCACGCGGCCACCTCAAAGGCCCTTACACTCATGGAAAGGGGTTACTATTGTGGCATGTTTGAGGGTTGGGAAGGGCAACTCGGGAACTCGGGTCAGGTGGGTAGAGTGTAGGACTTGATACCCACAGGACTACCCAGACCCGTAGTTAAGGGCAACTCGAGAACTCGGGTCAGGTGGGTACAGTGTAGGACTTGATACCCACAGGACTACCCAGACCCGTAGTTAAGGGTTGGGAAGGGCAACTCGAGAACTCGGGTCAGGTGGGTAGAGTGTAGGACTTGATACCCACAGGACTACCCAGACCCGTAGTTAAGGGCAACTCGAGAACTCGGGTCACGTGGGTACAGTGTGGGACTTGCTACCCACAGGACTACCCAGACCCGTAGTTAAGGGTTGGGAAGGGCAACTCGAGAACTCGGGTCAGGTGGGTACAGTGTAGGACTTGATACCCACAGGACTACCCAGACCCATAGTTAAGGGTTGGGAAGGGCAACTCAAGAACTCGGGTCAGGTGGGTACAGTGTAGGACTTGATACCCACAGGACTACCCAGACCCGTAGTTAAGGGCAACTCGAGAACTCGGGTCAGGTGGGTACAGTGTAGGACTTGATACCCACAGGACTACCCAGACCCGTAGTTAGTCACATGATATATCGTTTAATGAGAAAAATTAAAAACTACAACCCCATGGTTACTGACCAGTCACTAATGTTCACATATCTTTCTGACTATACTCACCTAGCTTCCTTCTGACTTTTATATACTTTGAGTAAAGACAACCCTTCAGTCAACTTCAGTGTATGCATGACCAGATCGTTTTATAGTAGCTAAATACTTTTGGCCAGGAGTTCGGTAAAACAACTCCTAATCAGACATTTTGTACCCAACTCTTGAAGCAATCACGGATTGGGTCAGGTGATAGGGAGTCGGGTACCCTGGAAGTAGATTGGCCTCCTGTCTAGGATGTTTACTATTGCAAAAGTACTGTGATAGTCTTAAGACTATTGCAACACTCTTCTAATATGTGTTTAACAGTCTAGTTATATTCTGTTCAGTCTTGAAAGTTTAGTTAAGTTATTGATTTACTTGGACAAGTATTGACATAACCATAACATTCCCTTGCAGATCACAGACCAAACATTTGGTAAATCCTGACACACCTGTAGTTCCATGTACAATAATTTCATAATATCAAGTGGACAAAAATATTCAGCTAGTGAGAGTGAGTGAGTGAGTTTGGCTTAACGCTGCTTTTAACAGTATTCAAGTCATATCACGGCGTGTCAGCTTAATGTGGGAGGAAAGCCTGAAGTGATGCAGGTCTCAGACGTTTACCACTTCGGTGAAACCCACGAGGACGGGTATGGTGCTGACAAACCAAGAAACATAATCGGGGCGAACCGGGATTCGAACCCACAATCATAGGTTTCTGGCGTGCCTAAGAGACGCAACTCTGCACAGCGAATCGCGGCGCCTTTGACGACTGGGCCACCCGTGCCCCCTCAGCCAGTGAGAAGGTGAGGGAGACAGTATTTTCAGTTCCAAAATGGTGAATCAGCTTGATGTGGGAGGAAATCCAGAAGAGAGGAATGTTTTAGAAGGTTACAAATTTGGTGAAACCCATGATCATGGGTTTGGTGCTGACAAACCGTAAACCATAATCAGGATGAACCGGGATTCGAACCCACAATCATAGGTTTCTGGCACACCTACGGAACACAGCTCTACACAGCCAACTGCAGTGCCCTAGACAAAGGGGCCACCCATGCTTAAAAAATATTCTCAGAAGTACTGCACTTATTTCTTATTTATTTGTTTGTTTGACGCCGCACTCAGCAATATTCCAGCTATATGACGGTGATCTGTAAATAATCAAGTTGGGTCCAGACAATCCAGTGATTGATATCATAAGCATCGATCCATGCATTTGGGATCGATGACATGCATCTACCAAGTCAGCGAGCCTGACCACCCGATCTTGTTAGTCGCCTCTTACAACAAGCATAGTTGCCTTTTATGGTGAGCATGGGTTGCTGGAGACCTATTCTTCCACGGATCTTCACGGGTAATTTTACTTCTTTGAAGTCAATGTCATCCCCTCCAACAATCTGACCCCTATTCACACATCAAATCTTGTTTAATTCCTGGAACAATTCATTCTATTCCACAGAGACCATCACCATGGACACCAGAGAAATATTGCAACATTCCAGGTGGTCAATGAGGCTTACACCATCAGTTCGATCTTTCACAAAATACAAAATTTGTTTGTACAGTTTGCGAAACTCCGGACTCCAAACACATGGAATTAAGAAATCCACTCCGCTGGGAATACAGTCATAGAAAGACCAAAGTTCACACTGTAGAATGTTTTAGACATTCCTGGCCAACCAGTGCCTAATGGCGCCTATCCAATCAATTTTCACTAACCTTGATCTGTTGATGAAAGAAACAAAAATTCACGAACTTCAAACATTCAAACCCATTACCGTATTGATTCTCATGGGGGCCATACTTCATTGTCATGATTCTCATCATAGACTTGGCCCTTGTTTTTGTGTGTCTGCATGTGTGTTTGACATGTGTGTTTGACATGTGTGTGTGTGTGTGTTTGTGTGTGTGTGTGTCTGCAAGTGAGTGAGTGAGTGAGTGAGTATGGTTTTACACCGCTTTTAGCAATATTCTAGCAATATCACAGCGGGGGACACCAGAAATGGGCTTCACACATTGTACCCATGTCGGGAATCGAACCCGGGTCTTCGGTGTGACAAGCGAATGTTTTAACCACTAGGTTACCCGACCGCCCCTGTGTCTGTAAGTAATGCGGCACTTTGCAAAATTCCATCTTTATGATGGCGAACTGTAAATAATCGTGTCTAGACCAGACAGTCCAGTGATTGATATTGTGAGCATCAATCCACATCATTGGGGTACAATGGCATGCCATCAACGAAGTCATCGAACCTGACCATCTAATCCATTGAGTCGCCTATTATGACCAGCATAGGTTGCTGGGGGCCACTTGTTACCCAGATTCCACACGTGGTCCCTTGTTTTAGTGAGCGGGAGTTTATGGCTTTAGATTCTTAGCCATATTCCAGCGCTATTGTGTTGAACCAAAACACAAAGTATGGCTGAGGGAGTTGATTGTTACATAGCTTTTCACGATGGGAACACCAGAAATGAGGTTCAGACATTGTTCCCATGAAGGAAACCGAAGGACATGAGTGTATGCTTTACCACAAAGCTACCCCATAACCCTTCCACAGAATAAGGAGTTATGTCCCTTTGAAATGATGGCACTTCACTATTGAGAAAGACATGGAGAAAATCACCAAACTCGTTTTGTAAATTATTTACGAACACTTCGACCGACCGTACCTCTAATCCTTAAATTCACATGGAATGCAACAGAGAAACTCATTGAATTCTGTTGTAAAATGGGACACATCTTTTCATGGAACCCAGAATGTTACTATTTCATAAATGGTCTACATTTCATTTTCATCATACTTGCATGAGAAGGCCATGTAAAAACAACACAAAGAAAACATCTTAGTCATTTATACCAAAACTTCATCACACATTATCATCATCATCATCATCATCATCATCATCATCAACGATCACATATTCAACATTGTGACTCAAAACAAAGGTCCTCACCTAGAATCTAAATAATTGTCAAACTTCATCGAACAAGTTTGAATATTTCTTTCACAATTATTTGAATGTCTCTATCAATATGCATCACACTGCCGTGAAGTGTGGACAATGAATTGAAATCAACACTTGAGAAATGTCCCATATTGGTAGCTGTGACACGCTCTCACATTCAGTTGAAAGTTTCTATCAATATGCATCAGATTTCCATGAAATGAAGATGATGCATTGCAAGAACTCATCTGAGAAACCATAAGTGGAGAAATGTCCTTATCATGGCAGGTCTTAGCGTGAATAACACGATACCATTAACACCAAGTCAGTGAGGCTCTAGAAGTGCCTTCTGATTGGTCAGAGGGCCGTGGGTAGCTAAGCAGTTAAAGCGTTCGCTCGTCACGCCGAAGACCCGGGTTGGATTCCCCACATGTGTTAGTCTAGGAGATACGATATTCGATAAGTCCATGTTTAGTATAGGAGTTATGACAATCACAAGTCCATGTTTAGTATGGGCATTATGACAATCACAAGTCCATGTTTAGTATGGGCATTATGACAATCATAAGTCCATGTTTAGTATGGGCGTTATGACAATCATAAGTCCATGTTTAGTATGGGAGTTATGATAACCACAAGTCCATGTTTAGTATGGGAGTTATGATTGTATAAGGGTGTTATGACAATCACAAGTCCATGTTTAGTATGAGAGATACACCAATCACAAGTCCATTTTAGTATGGGCGTTATGACAATCATAAGTCCATGTTTAGTATGAGAGATACACCAATCACAAGTCCATGTTTAGTATGGGCGTTATGACAATCACAAGTCCATGTTTAGTATGGGCGTTATGACAATCACAAGTCCATGTTTAGTATGGGCGTTATGACAATCACAAGTCCATGTTTAGTATGGGAGTTATGACAATCACAAGTCCATGTTTAGTATGGGCGTTATGACAATCATAAGTCCACGTTTAGTATGGGCGTTATGACAATCATAAGTCCACGTTTAGTATGGGCGTTATGACAATAATAAGTCCATGTTTAGTATGGGCGTTATGACAATCATAAGTCCATGTTTAGTATGGGAGTTATGATTGTATAAGGGAGTTATGACAATCACAAGTCCATGTTTAGTATGGGCCTGATGACAATCATAAGTCCATGTTTAGTATGGGCATTATGACAATCATAAGTCCATGTTTAGTATGGGCGTTATGACAATCATAAGTCCATGTTTAGTATGGGAGTTATGATAACCACAAGTCCATGTTTAGTATGGGAGTTATGATTGTATAAGGGAGTTATGACAATCACAAGTCCATGTTTAGTATGAGAGATACACCAATCACAAGTCCATGTTTAGTATGGGAGTTATGATTGTATTAGGGAGTTATGACAATCACAAATCCATGTTTAGTATGGGAGTTATGATTGTATTAGGGAGTTATGACAATCACAAGTCCATGTTTAGTATGGGAGTTATGATTGTATTAGGGAGTTATGACAATCACAAGTCCATGTTTAGTATGGAGTTAGGCAAACTTCAACACTGACTTACGACAGTCATAACGCCTGTTTGTACACCAGGGCCTAGGTACATCTCCTTTTAATGGCATGAAAATTATTCAGGTACTCTAAGTCCAACCCAAATTAATTAGTTATCTAAATCAGATAAAAAGTTTAATCAACTGATATAATATAAATTTAGGCAATACAAGTTCGGTATTTTAAGCATGCTCTTCCCTCTTACAGCTGATTATAATAATTACACTAAACTTCCTACCTGGGTGTTATCAACACAGTAATCAAATCCTCAATGAATAAATTACTCCCGAACATACCATCATCATCAACCACATCCTGTGTTAGATAACTGATTTACTTTCAAACATGTGGCCAAACATGCATACAGATTCATAAAAATATTTTTTTACAGCCATAAAAAATACTTCCCATCACTGACTTTCCAATCACCATCTTTCCCAAATGATTTTCCTTCTGAAAACCATCATATGGAACAGAAAACAAACAATGGAGGCAACACAGAGAGGTGAAATTACCCAGGCAATATACAATATTTATCCTGAACCCATAACCATTAACCAATCTCCAGGCCTCCCCGTCCAACGCTAACGGTTATTTTCTCCTCTTAAAACCTACGTACCACCTACGGATTTATCATTTTATCGTCTTCTTCACCTCTGTGTCCTAGTGGTTGAGTTGAACAGACCAAATGTCTATGGTAAAAAAACTTGGCATCTTGTCAAATGGATTTTTTATTGGTAAATCTTTTAACTGGTGGAAAAAGCCTGTCAGAGGACAACTGTTATAACACATTGATCTTTCATTTGTTTAATTCATACCTGTGTCATTCCCTTGTGAAAAACAATATTTATCTCCTCAGATCGAACACCCCTGAAGCGTATAACATTTATATCACTGGCTTTATCGATACTTGACATGGAATATGTTTTCTTATATGGAGAGACAATTTATACCTGTGTTATTCCCTTGTAGTGATGGAATAACAATATTTATCTCTTCAGATCGGACACCCCTGAAGCGTAGAACATTGATATCACTGGCTTAATCTATAGTTCACATAAAGTCATTTCTCTGCAAACTTAAATCAAATGATGTGTATCAATGTAAGACTAAACGGTTACCATTTATTATGTTCTTGAGTTGAAACACTATATCTGAAAATATCAACTTGATTTCTTCCACTCAAGTGAAATAACACTTTGCTGGAACTACTTTCCGGCATCCTGATTGACACAGTGGTTTTCAGACAATGACTTGTATGATCAGTGACAACATACATAATAAATTGAACATCTGATTTCCTTGGCAAAAAACAAGTTTAGTGCATCTCATGACGTGAAATAGCTGACATATTCATGCATGGCTGCGGAATTCATGAAAATATCAATTTTGTACAGTCACTAGAAGAGATATACATATGTAAGCCAAATATCCACTACATATTTAATAGAGTCAGTCGCAGTTGCACATATCACTATATACAACATTACATTGGTGTCGACAGTTGAGCATAGCCCCTTCTTAATGTGCTTAGGTGGTGAAGCATAGCTTCTTCTCATTAATGTGCTTAAGTGGTGGTGCAAAGCCCCTTCTTAATGCGCTTAGGATGTGGGGCATAGCTTCTCATTAATGTGCTTAAGTGGTGGTGCAAAGCCCCTTCTCAGTGCTAATGCTGAAGAACAATAATCCTTGAACACATATTTAAAAAAATAATTTGAATGCCTACTTAAAAGATGACTAGCAATAATTATTCTTCAACATCTGTAACAAAATTCAGCTATCATTGTCTACCCAATTTACTTCATCGAGGCCCGTGAAGATCCGGGGTAGAATAGGTCTTCAGCAACCCATGCTTGCACTCTAAAAGGCGACTATGCTTGTTGTAAGAAACGACTAACGGGATCGAGTGGTCAGACTTGCCTTGCCGACTTGGTTGATGCAAGTCATTGATTCAAATTGCAAGGATCGATGCTCATGATATTAATCACTGGATTGTCTGGTCCAGGTCACTTATTTACAGACCGCTGTCACATAGCTGGATTATTGCTGAGTGTGGCGTTAAACAACAAACCAACCAACCAACATTGTTTGACATCACACTATTCACAGTGAGAAATGTCCTTGTTGCCCAGTATATGCCCCATAACAGAGGGCAGACATCTGTCTCAGGAGGAACTGCCTTACAGTAACAGGTCCAACCGTTCCCCTGGCAGTCAACACTTCAGGGAACATGCTTAACCAACCATAGGTACATAGGCTTACAGCTGCACCCACTTGAACTGAGGCTTCAAAACAAAATCCTGTTTCCGGGTGACACTCCCATAACAAAACACACCTTTGTTTGTTTGTAACGGCACACTCAGCAATATTCCAGCTATGTGACAGCGGTCTGTAAATAAGTGATCTGGACCAGACAATCCAGTGCTTGACATCATGAGTATCAATCTACGCAATTGCGATACGATAAACAGGGTTTCACAGAATTTTTAAATATTTATTTTTTTATGCAAACAGCAATATTCCTACTAAATGATGTCAGTCAGTAAATAATCAAGACTGGACCAGACAATCCAGTGCTTGACACCATGAGCATTGATCTACACAATTGGGATACGATGACATGTATCAACCAAGTCAGAGAGCCTGACCACCCGATCCCAATAGTCGCCTCTTACGACAAGCATGGGATGCTGAAGATTAGTTCTAACCCAGATCTTCACAGGTTAAACACAGCCTTGAAATCACATTTCAGTGGAAACTGCAAAACAAACATCCTCAACTCATTCACACACAAAACTCAAATGTCTCAAATATGTTTTCAGGACATAAATAACATATGAAGACAGGGATGTGTTCCAAAATATTGTGACACATTCATCACTTATTATTGCAGCAAGGGCTCCTTTAAGCTCACTAACAAGACGTAGGGGATCTTTTCCCCACTTCTACGAACATGAAGGAGAGCTGAATTACTTCACACGATGAGTTTTGTTTTGTATGAAATCCCTGAAGAGAACACCATCTGTTTCTTCTTCAGAAGAAGAAACAGATAATGTTTTTCAACTCTTAAACCCACACAGAAAAAGATCACAAAGGATTCTCTTAAATTTCAAGTATTTCGGAAGACTCTTAAAAATCGATCATAGTCTTGAAAACAAATAATTATACTAACATCAACATTGTGTGTGTCGTTTAACCCCACACTCAGCAATATTCCAGCTATATGATAGCAGAGTGTAAATGAATCTGAACCAGACAATCCAATGATTGGTATTATGAACTACATTATGCAAATAAGCCAAATCACCAAAGACAACTTCCAGGTCCATTTAGTCAGTGCTTATGACAAGCATAGACTGCTGGAAAACTATTCCTAACAAGAACCCCCCACCGAGTTCCCATGCAACTTTGGTGTTATCATAATTAATCTTTATCTTACACAATCTTATAAACAAGTCACACTTACATCCATGTTGGTTGTATTTTTCTGCTTCATGCTAAATCCTTCCTTTCATTTCCAGCCACCATGTCATATAATCCTTCAAATCGTCACTAATCCTGAATCAGTTGGATAATCCTTTCATGTGATAATCCCTTGTATCCCTCATGAAATCAGCCAAACTGAAGACAGGCGATAACTCACGTAATCCATAGTTCAAACTGATTTATTCCACAGAGGTGCTTTAAATTCCAATATTGATTGATTAGTAACCTCCTGTGTCTCTGTGTCTCCACAGTGGAATTTCACCACATATTTACAACCACAAAATAATCCTTCACTTTTTTCAATCTAACACCTGCATTAAGCATCTTTGAATGCACAATGGAATTCCAAAATAATAAACCTGATCACCATTAAATAATTCTTTCATTCTTTAATTTCAGCTGACGTCTGCTCCAAGCTGCAGATTTCCCATAAGTCATCAATTATCCAATCTGGCGTCTGCTATCATCTAAGGTCTATAATACTACCTACACAAATCAAACCCGTAGTTATGAAACTGACGTCTGCTAAGCTCCATTTCCTTCTCGACATTCTTCCATTTTTTAGCTGTGAAACGTAAACTCAAAACAGTGTTCCTCTTCACCGCAGGTTGACTCATCCGCTTCAAATATTCCCCAAATTTTAACTGACATCTGCTCCGACACGTACAAATCTTGCCTTATCCTTCCTCTTCAACTCTCAGCTCAAGAGCAGACGCAGCACTATCGTCCAAGCAGGAGATATGGAAGTGAAGTATAGGCGACAGCAATACACCTCATTGCATTATTTCATTCACATTGAATAAACACACATCCACTCCTCACACGCAAAGCTGATTCGGTCTTCCGGCCTGACCCATTTCAGCACCAAGGGGTGTATGTTGTTTATATGTCAAAAGTGGTGTTCAGGGAACATAGAGTTGCATCCACCATTGAAAGGTTAAAAAAAATCATGAAAAATTGGTCTGTATATTCTAGGGACTATGGAACTAGGGACGTCAGCTCTATGGTCACAGACCGTGAGATATTTACTCAGCACTTCTCAGGACAAAGCAAACAGAAGCCACTTGGCACTGCAGATTTCATCTCACCAAACAAAAATAGCATCAGATCAATTGAGAAAAAAAAATTTAACACTTAACAGGAATCTTATTTTGGTTGAAGGATGAAATTCTAGTCATTTTTCCTTATCTTTTATGTGTTCAAGTTTTGGTTATCATTATTGTTTTGTATTTAAAATCCATCATGTTAGAAAATGAAAATTATTTTGAATTATTTTTTTAAAAAAAACTTTCATTAAATCTCTTAATTGGAACATATTCCATGATATCCAAATAGTCATCTGATCTTGAAATTATATATGGCTGAAATACTGCTAATAAGATTAATCTTTTTATTTCACTCAAATTACTGCAATGACTATGCACTGATATTCCCCTAAAAATAATATAATCAACTTTCATAGAAGTCCAACTTTGTGTTCTGATTATGTCTTGAGAAGCAGATGCATAATAATCAAAATAAATATTGCAGAAATCTAGGACCTGTCCACGTCCACAAACATTACACAACTGGCAATAATCATAAACAGAGATTTCAGAGATCCTCAACTGTCGACTTTGAATTGATATATCACCTCTTAAACAATACACAACAGGCAATTTTGAGAAGTAGAGATTTCCAAGATCCAGAAATTGTCAACAACAAGCTGACAAACCGGTGTATCATCCAGTGCAATATTGGTGATAACGCCCCACCAGGCAGTGTGCAGGGACAAGCCAGAAACAGCGGAATCTAATTTGCAGCATCACTTGTCGGGTTTGAAAGAGGTAACAAGTGGTTACCAGATCCTCAAATAATTAACCTATCGCATTCCATTGTCATTTTCGCACATAACACAGCAGCACAATTAATTTGTCCAATCAAATGGAGGCTCGAATCACTCCCAACTCCACAGGGGTTCTTGAAAAGGAGGCGAAGCGATCATTTCAGTGAGTCATTACCTAGAAGGCGTAATTTGTGATCAGAGGGAAGACGATTTGCATTAATTGCCGTAAAGTGAACGCCACTCTGGAGCTTCCTGGTAATGATCGAGACTTGAGAATGTCCCAGGTCTGGAAGCCTGGCTGTAAGTGCTGACAAGATAATGGGTGCCTTTAGATCGTATCTTAAACCTGCCTGCATGTCACAGCCTGTCAGTGTTAAAGTCATCAATCATATATCTGCCATAGCAGTAACAGCATCAGGGTTTTATTCATCAACTGTATATTGTATATATCATTCATATGATCAGGGTTATAATGATTAACTGTATGTTGCCTATATCATTTATAGGACAGGGTTATAATGATTAACTGTATATTGGGTATATCATTTATAGGACAGGGTTATAATGATTAACTGTATATTGGGTATATCATTTATAGGACAGGGTTATAATGATTAACTGTATATTGGGTATATCATTTATAGGACAGGGTTATAATGATTAACTGTATATTGGGTATATCATTTATAGGACAGGGTTATAATGATTAACTGTATATTGGGTATATCATTTATAGGACAGGGTTATAATGATCAACTGCATATTAAGTTTATCATTGAAAGTATTGGTATACCAAGAATATCAATTACAGTTTTAGGGCTATATTAATTAACTGTATGTTGGATATATCATTTATAGGATCAGGCGTATATTCTGTATATTCAGTTTATCATTTAGAGTACTTGTATATCAGGTATATCAATTAGAGTATGACAGTTATCTTAATTAACTGTATATTGGGTATATCATTTATAGGACAGGGTTATAATGATTAACTGCATATTGGGTATATCATTTATAGGACAGGGTTATAATGATTAACTGTATATTGCGTATATCATTTAAAGTACTTGTATAACAGCTATATTATTGTATTGTAGGAGTATCAAGCTTATATCCATTAACTGTATATTCTGTATACAGGTTATATCACTGAGGCTGTGAGGGTACCTATCATAATGTATTATCCCCGTGTTGTAACAGTTTCCACCAAGCCCCGAGCATGTGTATGTACCATAAAAATTATCTTATCTTAAGCTTAACATCAAAACTTTAGTCAACCAATTTGTGAACATTTATGGCACTTCAAAGACACACGAAAGTCTTTCTCAAAAAAGATTCCTCTTTAACAAATCTACAACAAGCTCTGAATATTTCAACAACCCTTTTGGTGGGGGCTCGATCCACAGCCTGCTGGATACATTACCTCTATTTGCAGACCACATCCAACACACTATCAAGTTTCAAATCAGATATTCTCCAGCTGGTCAAGGCACAGCACTGGTGGGAGGGTTAGTTGAAGTCCACATCAAACATGGGAAATAAAATAGTTTTAGTCTTCTATCAGGACATATATAGTGTTCATGAGACCCTGGGCTTCCTCAGACTGCAATAATGGTCTCCTGAGGGAGACATAAGCTGCTCTAGAAGTGAGTGCAGGGCTGGCGAAGACGCCAGCGCCAGCCAAAGATACTGCCTTTTCCCACACCATGTTGTTTGTTGTTTGTTGTTAACAGCCCACAAAGCACTATTCAAGCTATATGACAGCGTTCTGTAAGTAATTGAGTCTAGATCAGGCAATCCAGTGATTGACATCATCTACAATCTACACAAATGAGATACAATGACATGCATCAACCAAGTCAGAGAGCCTGACAAACCGATCCCGTTAGTCGCTTCTTATGACAAGCACGCAGAGCTACAGATAAGCAGAATATTTGCGTAAAATACTCCCCCAAAATATTCAATACCCAATTACTTTCAATTAACTTGCGTCCAGAAACATATGCATTAAATGAAAAAACTCAAATATATAAAAACAGCTCGTGTGAAAACCCAATGAAGCTTTTTCAGCATGCGTACAAAGGAGCTGATTTCCGAAACACAATTACGAGCTAATTTACTTTCCAAGTCAAGCCTGTTTATTGGGAACAGTTATATACGTCTAAAACATTATTTCATATTCTTTAAATCTTTAAATGTTCACTAATTTGGGGAAAAACCCAATAGAGTGATGAATAGATGAGTGAAAAAATATTGGTTACCCAATGAAAATGTAACAACCCAATTAAAATAGAAACCATAGAGTAAAAACTCAATTGCTCAAAATGTTATCTGGAGCTCTGAAGCACAGTCACTGTTTACAGCAAGAATGGGTTGCTGAAGACGTCTTCTAACCTCTTTGAACTGTAGTGTGTCAGCATAATGGGGGAGGAAAACAACTTTGGTGAAACCCACAAGCACAGGTACTCATATGGTGCTGACAAACCTAGAAACAAAATAAGGGCGAATATGGGACTCGAACCCACAATGAACAGTTTCTGGCCCAAGGGACGTAACTCTGCCTAGTGAATTGCAGCGCCTGGGACGACTGCCCCCTGTGCCCCCTTTGCCCCCAGTGGTTGTTTGTTTTGCATCAATCAAGTCAGTAAGTCTGACCACCAGATCCCCTTGCAGTCCATCACCCATCATTTTAGCACGCATTTTTTCACAATTCATTTTCACAAAACACACAATCACACGATGAAAGTTGGCTATTATCTATTAATGAACATTGACTTAACTAGAAATACCAATTTTGTAATAATTCATGTCCGAAAATTAATATCTTCTTCATTGTTATCATATGACTGTTGACATCGCCCTGTAGTAGGGGGTGCGGTCGGGTAGCCTAGTGGTTAAAGCGTTCCCTTGTCACGCCGACATGGGTACAATGTATGAAGCCCATTTCTGGTGTCCCCCGCCGTGATATTGCTGGAATATTGCTAAAAGCGGCATAAAACCATACTCACTCATTCACTCACTCACTGTAGTTGGGGGGTGAAAACAGATAATATACATCTCACAGCAATGTCATGATGTGTGTTAAACATGCTTGCTACATACAAGACCCGAACTTACCTCAATATCTAGCCTGATGATCACAGAATTTCTCAAAGACATGTAAATAAATTAGAATGAGTTTTGAAATGAACTTTCATTTAAACTACCTTAGCATATGAAAACCTAACATTATACCAGAATCGTTGCCTAAAACCCCTTCCGAGTTGCTGAAACTCAGGACATTACATCGGATGCGCAGTCGTGGGAAAATGTGTGTTCACTGTCTGTGTCATCGTATTATATCAATCAATAAGGATAGGTGGAATGACATCTCTCAATTCCCGCTTGTCAAAGCTGTCTAGCTTTTCTTTCTCCTTGGGATCTGGGATGGCTCCCTTTGGTTCGTCATCTGCGAATCATCCGGAGGAGAGAATTATGAATAAAGTCCTTTGAGATATTCTAGTTGCACGCAATGTTCTTTTTGTGAAACAACTAACAAATATCAAGGGTACTTCTCTTTCTGATTCACGTTTAATAAAACAATACACGAATGAATAATATCACCTTATCCTTTGACAGTATACCTCAAAACTGGTATTTCTAGTTAAGTCAGTGATTATTATTAGATAATAACCAAGTTTCGTCACATGATTGTGTATTTAATAGAATTCTTTTCATTAAAAACCAGGTGCCAAAATGATGGTTGACGGACTTTTGACGCCTCTTACGATAAGCATGGGTTGCTGAAGACCAATTCTAGCTAGGATCTTCATGGGTCATCCCCCCCGTGCCCCCTACAGCACTGAGACCACTGACCCAGTGTGTGTGTGTGTGTGTGTGTGTGTGTGTGTGTGTGTGTGTGTGTGTGTGTGTGTGTGTGTGTGTGTGTGTGTGTGTGTGTGTGTGTGTGTGTGTGTTGGGTTTTACACCACTTTTAACAGCATTCCAGATATATCACGACAGGTCAGCTTCATGTGGGAGGTTAGCCCCAAGTGATGCAAGTCATAACCTCTGTGAAACCCACGAGCAAATGAAGAAACATAATCAGGGCAAAACGGAATTCGAACACACAATCATAGGTTTCTGGCATGCTCCAGTGACGCAACTCTGCACAGTGAATCACAGCGCGTTAGACGACTGGGCCCCCCGTGCCCCCTGGCTGTGTGTCTGTTTGTGGCTGCTTGAACTTGTCCGGACTAATGCTGGTTTTCATAGTGCAAGCCTACTAAGATACCATGCTGCAGTTTAACATGGAAACCCCACTCAGACACAGTATACTGACTCCCAAACAACCCTCTTTCCCTGAATCCCGAGCACCAAGGAGGGTAACAACAAGAACCGCACATTAACGTCCTTCGGTAAGACTCCGCCAGGGACTGAACCACAGACCTTCCACTCTCAGAGCAGCCATTCCATCCACCAGATGAGGTGAGGGACCTCCATTGTCTGTATAGACAACAACCACATGCACAGCCAACACACCGAGGATATATTCCTCAGGATATTGACCTTCACAAACTCCACTGAAACAGATTAACATGGGGAAGACTGCAGGCTGTCATTGAAGAGAAAGAACAGCGTCCTGATATGATGGCTGTTAAACCGCATGTTCCAAAAATCGTTAAACAGAAAAACTCTTCTTTGAAAGCCAAAGACTAGCCATTTACAGATAGCTACAGACCAGTAATAAGATTTCTCGAATCTTTTAGACCCCAAACACCAGCATTTATGTGTGCCTGTCTATTTTATGGAACTAAATAGGAAATCTGATTTTTGGGGAAGTAGTAGTAATGTTCAGCTTAACTTTCTCAATCCAGCTAATGAGTACCAAAGAGAATGGTTTCTCCAAGACAATAAGAACCTAAAGAAGGCTTTGAAGAGTTGGGGGCACTTGTAAAGACAATAAGAACCTTTAAGACCCAGTATCAGTTCAACGAACCCCTTCAGGGTGATGATGGTCAAGGCAATCTATCAATCATGCATCCAAACATAGCCCCGGCCCATTTCCCAAAACTTAATGTGGGACTTACGATGCTCCTAGCATGACAGTTGCAAGATCACTTAATGTATGACTTATGATGCCCTTAAGCACTACAACAATTGTAAAGCCACTTTATATAGGACTTCATATAGGACTTAAGACACCCTAAGCACCATGAATGTTTGCAAGTCCTCTTAATGTATGACTTAGATGCTCTTAAGCACTACAACAATTGTAAATCCACTTTATATAGGACTTCATATAGGTCTTAAGACGCCCTTAGCACCATCAAGGTTTGCAAGTCCTCTTAATGTATGACTTAGATGCTCTTAGCATGACAGTTGCAGGATGACTGAATGTTTGACTTATGATGCTCTTAGCACTACCACAGTTGAAAGTTCACTTAATGTATGACTTAAGATGCTCTTAGCACTACCACAGTTGCAAGTCCACTTAATGTATGACTTAAGATGCTCTTAGCACTACCACAGTTGCAAGTTCACTTAATGAATGACTTAAGATGCTCTTAGCACTACCACAGTTGCAAGTTCACTTAATGAATGACTTAAGATGCTCTTAGCACTACCACAGTTGCAAGTTCACTTAATGAATGACTTAAGATGCTCTTAGCACTATGAATAGTCATAAGAGGCAACCAAATGGATTGTATGGTCAGGCTAAGATACTGGTTAATTGAGTGTCATTGTACCCCATCTGTATGGATCGTTGCTGACAATATCAATCACTGGATTATCTGGTCCAGACTCGATTATTAACAAACCGTCATCATATAGCTGGGATATTGTTGAGTGCATCATTTAACAACAAACAATTCAAAAACAGGGTTTCCCCATCCTTTACGAACCCAATCAGGGCCTTCAACCGAACCTCTACAGGGCCTCTAAGATCAAGAGAAAAGTTACCGAACCTCTACAGGGCCTCTAAGATCAAGAGAAGAGTTACCGAACCTCTACAGGGCCTCTTAGATCAAGAGAAAAGTTACCGAACCTCTACAGGGCCTCTTAGATCAAGAGAAGAGTTACCGAACCTCTACAGCGCCTCTAAGATCAAGAGAAGAGTTACCCCCCACACAAGTGGATATTCCTGTTATACAGCACTGTTTGAGTAATTCATTAGCAAACACTGTCCATCAATCAACAGGGTCCGTAATGGGATTTGACAGCTACTACTTGTTGTCATAGATCCATGTAATATTTGGATTCCACAGAAATTTCCCGTAATTGTGGCCGAAAATCCGATTAAAGCATGTCCATGTGTGCAGCATATTGAAGAAGGGCTTGGCACCCTTGCGGTGGGGCAGACCAGCAGGGCGGGATAACACGATAACACGTCCTGGCATTTGTCAACATGTTCTGAGTCATCACTGGGTTAGACATCGTAAAGTACCATCGAAAAACATGTACAAAAACATCACATTCCATATCTGGATAAGAAAAGATGCGATATATAAATCTATAATTATATCTATTATTTATTTACTTCACAAAGGCCCACCTAGTCCTGATTTGTCATTGTGGAATATATTTATCTTATGAAACCCAAATCATCAAAATCAGCAACAGGAAGAAAATATTTCTTTTAGATGAGGGACACTAACAAATAATATCACCTTATCCCTTGACAACATACCTCAAAACTGGTATTCTGTATTTCAAGATTTCATGGACTTTAAACCATTATGATAACATCATGCTATTGTTCTTGCAGTTGATTCTGGGCCAGAAATTCACTGGCCATTCTGTATGTGTATTTGAAACAAGCGAAACTGGTGCAACCAACATCATTGTGCTGAGTTACAGAGAGGTGTGGTGAGGTGAAATGGGGTTTAACGTCGCGTCCAAGATTATTGCACTTATATAGCGACATGTATGTATGTGTGTGGCTGCTTTTTCTAGTCCGGACTGATGCCGATTTATAGTGCTAGCTCACTGAGATACCATGCCGCAGTTTAACATGAATACCCCACTCAGACACAGTATACTGACTCCGAGCCGATCAGTCCTTGTTTAGCCCCTTAATGCCAAGCGCCAGACAGGGTTAGAACAAGTACCATCTTTTAACGGCTTTTGGTATGATGTGGTCAGGGATCGAACCCCAGACCTTCCGCTCTCCAGGCGGACGCTCTACCATTAGACCACGGAGGCAGTCTGAGTTATAGAGAAAGTATGTTTCAAGCATAACATGGTTTAAGTCAGAGAAATCACTTGACTCTGGAAGTAGAATCAACGGGGCTTGTTGAGTCTACTCCCAGAATCAACAGATTCAAGTGACTTCTCCATTAGATATGTTAGTCAAGGATTCATCGGCTGAAGGCTGCTGCCACTGTCATGGCTCCTGTCAAACCCTAGACTTGCTCCTGGCTCTATCTCTTTATCATTCATCATCAAATATTCCTGTTCCACACTTATTGAATACCAGTTAGCCTGTCATACTGACCCTGAAACAAATATATCCAATACAGCCCATGCGAGTGTATAACAGTTGGCAAATCTAGATTACTGTCACACTGACCCTGAAACAAATTTATCCAATGCAGCCCATGCCAGTGTTTAACAGTTGGCAAGTCTAGATTACTGTCACACAGACCCTGAAACAAATATACTCAATGCAGCCCATGCCAGTGTTTAACAGTTGGCAAGTCTAGATTACTGTCATACAGACCCTGAAACAAATATATCCAATACAGCCCATGCGAGTGTATAACAGTTGGCAAGTCTAGATTACTGTCATACCGACCCTGATTCTTTGAAACAACTACCTGTTTTTCCAATCGAGCCCAAGTAAGTCTATAATAGTTAGCTAGAGAGTCTCCTTTTCATTACATTTTATTACGATAATTTAACAACAGTTGGTTTGTTTTTTTGTAAGCTATTTTCATTTCAGAGACAAGATGAAGTCTAAATTGCAGTCTGAAGTCATAACAATTTTCTGGTTGTGATTTTACGAGTGTATGCTCAAGACTAAACAGTTTATACAGTAATGGGTTTATTTGATCTCAGACTTGAACGATGTATAAATTGCAAATTTTCAAACAGTGTACTTCCCCAAATCACCTCCTTCCAAATACGAAAGATGAAATAACAATATCTGTCTGTATTTGTTAAACGGGGTCACAGGTTAATGGTGGATGCATGTACTGAAGCTGGGGAAGAAGGCTAATTTGTTGGTCTGGGGAATAGGTCTGACCCGACTGCAAGAACCTGAATCACTTGGTAAATGAGGTATGATACGGTTCTGCTTTAGGGCAGATCCAGGAGTTTGTAAAAGTGGGTGCACACATGAGGTGAACAAAAAAACAAAAGACAGACACTTCAGGCGTCTGATAAAGTGGTATACACTACCAAGGCCTTGATATTTATTTGTTTGTTGGTTCAGGCCATCCCATATGATAACGGACTGCAAATAATCGAGTCTGGACCAGACAATCCAGTGACTGACATCATCAGCATCGATCTACACAATTGGGGTACAATGACATGCCATCAACCAAGTCAGCCAGCCTGACCACCCAATCCTATTAGTCGCCTCGGTTGGAATTCCGTGTGCAATTTTTAGGGACGCAATGGCAGGGATAATTAACACAAAGATCAGCTCCCGACCACTTGTAATAACACATGTCAAAAATGTAAAACTTTCAGCCAGGTGAGCTAAACCACTGACTGCTTCAGTACCGCCACTCTCTCACAGAAGGGCCCCTTTAAGAGAGACGACTCAGTATTCACCTTAACGAGCTTCCATCAGTTGATGAGCTGCTTCAGCTGGGTCATGCTGACCTGCACGAAGGCAATGAAGAGGGAAGATCCCATATTGATCCGGAGTTTTTCATTTGCAACATGGGAATTTTACATGGAGTTACTTCCCTTTGATGAGCTCATACACGATGTCCTCATCAAGATCTTGAGTTCAATGTCTTTCAGTATTAAAGCGCTGTTGAAATATATATGTTTCTGTGAATAAAGATAATTGACATTTTCTGTTCTGAATTTGGAATTTAATGATTCTGTGCAGTATTTGAATTTAGGGAGAACTTGCGACAAGAAGAAAGTTATCTGAGCCCGAAGAACTCTGTGCTGATATTGTTGTTCCTTGTTGTTTTAGAGTATCCATGGCTTTTACGCAAATGTTGTTTCTTTCTCGGTTTTAGCCCTTCACACAAGCAATCCACTAAGAAAGAGAACACAAAATTATACTTTTCCACTTTTGATAGGGATATTTTTTATCTCTTCATGCTCCACAAAATTGATTCTCATAACATGTCAAGAGTATATCTAAACAGAATGACATATCTGATTATCCCTATAAAAAGTAGTATAGAACGACTGGTTTCAAGGTTCATACAGGGACACTAAAATTCAAGACTGCCTTATACCATCTTTAAGGCCTTTTTAGTTGGATTATTAGCCTTTGTCTGTCAATAATTGATTAGTGAGTGAGTGAGTGAGGTTTTACGCCGCTTTTAGCAATATTCCAGCAATATCACGGCGGGGGACACCAGAAACGGGCTTCACACATTGTACCCATGTCGGGAATCGAACCCGGGTCTATGGCGTGACAAGCAAACGCTTCAACCAATAGGCTACCCGACCGACCCCAATAATTTATTTTATCTCTTCATGCTCCACAAAATTAATTCTCATAATATGTCCAGCGTATTTAAGTCGTTTATCGTATCCCACTGCAATAGAATAAACCTTAAGCCATTTCTCCCAATACCGATTGTCATATCTCTCCCGATTTTGGATACGATCGTTCGGCCATCACGTTTATATGCATTGCCCAGCTACAACTAAGGGGAACAACTCACTAGGCACTCACTCCCCTCTCAAAAATAACGTCGTCCAATATACGCCCTCAAGTTGCTAGCGCATGTTCCGGTCTCCAGAAATGACGTCATGATAGAACAATGTTTTTTCGTGAAATTAACCACTTCGTTCTTCATTGTTCTTTGTGATTTATCGCGTAGCTATCTTATATATTTAACTAGAATGAGTGATTGAGTATGGTTTTATGCTGCTTTTAGCAATATTCCAGCAATATCACAGCGGGGGACACCAGAAATGGGCTTCACACATTGTATCCATGTCAGGAATCGAACCTGGGTCTTCGGCGTGACGACCGAATGCTTTAAGCGAATGCTTAAATAGAATGACATATCTGATTATCCCTATCAAAAGTTGGAGAACATAGAATGGTTCATGGGCTGCTTACAGCACAGACTTTGGCACATGGTGATGTTTAGTCATCATTTGGGATGTGCTTCCTTTTACAGGAAGTCATGCTGCATTTCAAGATCACAACAACGATAGTGAGCTCCAGAAAAGCTGAATATGTGCATAAAATGCGCGAAATCCCCATCACCCAATTAATGTTGAGTTGCCTGCGTGTACATACACATGAAGAACTTGTAAAACAACACTGTGTAATGACCCAGAGTAGCTATTGCAGCGTACACGTAAGTCGTTACAGATCTTTTCTTACCGAGTGAAAGCAAGCATCATGCATAAAGGAACTCGACTGCAGTGAACAAAACTCACAGATGTTGAGCATCTCACTTGTTGTAACTTAGACATGTATCACTGTTATGAGGTAATGCAACACACGAACAGATGCTAATTACTCAATGCAATATTCCAGCTGTATGACAGCGGTCTGTTAATAATCGAGTCTGGACCAGACGATCCAGAGTGAGTGAGTCTGTGGGTGAGTGTGAGTGAGTCTGTGGGTGAGTCTGTGGGTGAGTCTGAGTGAGTGAGTCTGAATCTGTGGGTGAGTCATGGGTGAGTCTGTGAGTGAGTCTGAGTCTGTGGGTGAGTCTGTGAGTGAGTCTGAGGGTGAGTCATGTGTGAGTCTGTGGGTGAGTCTGAGTGAGTGAGTCTGAGTCTGTGGGTGAGTCTGTGGGTGAGTGTGAGTGAGTCTGTGGGTGAGTCTGAGTCTGTGAGTGAGTCTGAGTCTGTGGGTGAGTCATGGGTGAGTCTGTGAGTGAGTCTGAGTCTGTAGGTGAGTCTGTGGGTGAGTCTGTGAGTGAGTCTGAGGGTGAGTCTGTGGGTGAGTGTGGGTGAGTCTGTGAGTGAGTCTGAGGGTGAGTGTGGGTGAGTCTGTGAGTGAGTCTGAGGGTGAGTCTGTGGGTGAGTGTGGGTGAGTCTGAGTCTGAGTGAGTCTGTGGGTGAGTCTGTGAGTGAATCTGAGTCTGGGTGAGTGTGGGTGAGTCTGAGGGTGAGTCTGTGAGTGAGTGAGTGAGTCTGTGGGTGAGTGTGAGTGAGTCTGAGCCTGTGGGTGAGTCTGTGGGTGAGTCTGTGAGTGAGTCTGAGTCTGTGGGTGAGTGAGTCTTTGTCTGAGTCTGTGAGTGAGTGTGGGTGAGTCTGTGAGTTAGTCTGAGTCTGTGGGTGAGTCTGTGAGTGAGTCTGAGTCTGTGGGTGAGTGTGAGTCTGTGAGTCTGTTTGTGGGTGAGTCTGAGGGTGAGTCTGTGAGTGTGTGTGTTGGGTGGCTTGTAGCAAAATTCCAGCAACATTACAGCAGGGAATTCAATCAAGTAAGTTTGATATGAGACACCAGATATAAGTTGTGCACATCGTACCCATGTGGGGAATCAAACCAAGACCTTCGCTGTGACAAGCGAACACTTTAACCACTAGACTACTCCACCTTCCCAGAAACACTTAAAACTGTTTCCACCAAATCAGTGAATGACGGTTTAGCATTAAACACACCCTGTGGTCATAAATATCTTCAGAAACTGAGAGTGGGGACTCATTAAGATGTTCCGTTGTTCCCTGCTGAATTATGTTCACTTTGACCCATCTTCCAAATCGGTGAATCTCATTTCACCTAAGCTAGAAGGGGCACGGGTGGCCCAGTCGTCTAAGGCGCCGCGATTCGCTGTGCAGAGTTGTGTCCCTTTTGCACGCCAGAAACCTGTGATGTGAGTTTGAATCCCGGATCGCCCCGATTATGTTTCTAGGTTTGTCAGCACCATACCCGTCCTCGTGGGTTTCACCGAATAGGTAAACGTCTGAGAACTGTATCCCTTCGGGCTATCTTTCCACATTAACCTGACACGCCACGTTATAACTGGAATACTGTTAAAAGAAGCATTAAACCCAACACTCATTTCACCTAAAGCAAGATAATAAGCAGTTGAAATTTACTTACTGTTTGATTGGCATTCTAGAAGTTCGTGAGGAAGTGAGAAAACGTACAACGTTCGATGTAGATTATGACACCGTTATCACCCACTCCAGCTTGATAACAGTGTAAGAACCCACATCGAAATGTTGCTACATGCAACAAAGACAGAAGTTGTTATCTATAAAGTTGTACATTTTCTTTCTTGATAACGGGGTAAGAAACTACATTGAAACATCACTAATATGCAATAATCCAGAAGTTGTTATCTATAAAGTTGTACATTTTCTTTCTTGATAACGGGGTAAGAAACTACATTGAAACATCACTAATATGCAATAATCCAGAAGTTGTTATCTATAAAGTTGTACATTTTCTTTCTTGATAACGGGGTAAGAAACTACATTGAAACATCACTAATATGCAATAATCCAAAAGTTGTTATCTATAAAGTTGTACATTTTCTTTCTTGATAACGGGGTAAGAAACTACATTGAAACATCACTAATATGCAATAATCCAGAAGTTGTTATCTATAAAGTTGTACATTTTCTTTCTTGATAACGGGGTAAGAAACTACATTGAAACATCACTAATATGCAATAATCCAGAAGTTGTTATCTATAAAGTTGTACATTTTCTTGCTTGATAACGGGGTAAGAACCTACATTGAAACATCACTATTATGCAATAATCCAGAAGTTGTTATCTATAAAGTTGTACATTTTCTTGCTTGATAACGGGGTAAGAACCTACATTGAAACATCACTATTATGCAATAATCCAGAAGTTGTTATCTATAAAGTTGTACATTTTCTTTCTTGATAACGGGGTAAGAAACTACATTGAAACATTACTAATATGCAATAACCCAGAAGTTGTTATCCATAAAGTTGTACGTTTTCTTGCAATTAACTTCAAAAGTTTTTCTCCTCCTTTTCAGTAAGACAGATAATTTACCCTCTTCAATTTTTAATCCATAGGTTAATTTCATGAATCATACGATTAGTAAGGAGTTTTAATATGCTCATGAACCATGTATTCGTCCAGTTTACTTGTGTAAAAATCATTGATCACTGCCTTCATTTAAGAAACAATGTCAAAAGGAATACTGTTGGTAAAGGATTATTTGCAAGAGTGACCTTCAGCCATTTATTTTAACTGGGCTAGTGGCAGGCATTCTAATACAAGAATTTCAAACCCTGGTGTAGAACTCTCCCTTGAAAGAATATACACATAAGCCAGAGAAAAGTGTAAATCCAAGTCTGTCCCTTTAATCCAGTCAGTATCACCATAATCTATACCCTTAGGCAAATATTTAAAATCGCTGATGCAGCAGTAAATGATATTCATCCAGGCACTAACATTTGGTGATATTTTTAGTGTGCAATTGACGACCGCAAGTCCTGCAAGCTAAGAATTGCTGGCCAAACCCTGGAAATTATTGATGCGTCAATAGAAGTGACACTCCTCCATTCTGACGACCATGTAAATCTATTCCGCAAACGGTCCTGGTTTCAACATGACTGTGTTTTTCCATGTTGTTCTCAGGACATTCTCTGTGTCAGGCCATACTGACACAACACAGTTCTCGTACATCAATATCGATCGGACCTTTAAATCAAATTATACCATCGCAGCCTTCAACGAAGCCAAATTCTTACTGAAAAACATCTGTTTTGAGAGAGACATGAGAGAATCTAATCAAAATTTCATAGTGATTTCCTATTGTGTAAAGCTAGCCATTATATGGATTAAAACCCAAAATAGTACAAGTGAACTTAAAGAGTTATGCCCCTTTGATCATTAGTGCGCTATGACGGCACTCAAATCAATGCTTCAAGGGCTTTTTGATGGACTGTTTGAAATGTTAGGACATAATACTTCAAAGAAGGTTGTGCACTTCAATCTGAGGTCAGACTTCAAGGCCTCTCCTTCTACATAATGATTTGGGAGGGAAGACAGATGTGTGTGGGGGTGGGGGGTGGTGGGGTGTGTGGGGTGGGGGGGTGGAGAAGAGAAAGAAGAGAGAGAGATGTGAGGGAGGAGAAGGTTGAAGATGGGGGGCTGGGGGGGGGGAGAGGTTAGATGAGGGGGGGTGAATTAGGGGAGATGTGTGGGGGGAAGAGGTTGAAGATGGGGTGGGGGCTGGGGGGGGGGGGGGGGGGGGAAGGTTAGATGAGGGGGTTGAATTAGGGGGGATGTGTGGGGGGAAGAGGTTGAAGATGGGGTGGGGAGGGAGAGGTTAGATGAGGGGGTTGAATTAGGGGGAGATGTGTGTGTGGGGGGAAAGAGGTTGAAGATGGGGTGGGATGGGCTGTGGGGTGGGTGGCAGGTTAGATGAGGGGGTTGAATTAGGGGGAGATGTGTGTGTGTGTGTGGGGGGGGGGGGGGGGGGAGAGGGGGGAAAAGAGGTTGAAGATGGGGTGGGATGGGCTGGGGGGGGAGAGGTTAGATGAAGGGGTTGAATTAGGGGGAGATGTGTGTGGGGGGGGAAAGAGGTTTAAGATGGGGTGGGATGGGCTGTGGGGTGGGTGGCAGGTTAGATGAGGGGGTTGAATTAGGGGGGATGTGTGTGGTGGGGGGAAGAGGTTGAAGATGGGGTGGGATGGGCTGTGGGGTGGGTGGCAGGTTAGATGAAGGGGTTGAATTAGGGGGGGATGTGTGGGGGGGAAAGAGGTTGAAGATGGGGTGGGATGGGCTGTGGGGTGGGTGGCAGGTTAGATGAGGGTGTTGAATTAGGGGGGATGTGTGGGGGGGAAGAGGTTGAAGATGGGGGGGCTGGGGGGGTGGCAGGTTGGATGAGGGGGTTGAATTAGGGGAGGAGATGGAGGGGGTAAATCAAAGTTCTTAATGAAGACAAACATGGAATTTATACTCCTGATCGATGAATGGCATTGCTGCGAATCTACCCATAACCCTGACCACACACAAGAAAGGTCTTTTACAACCACAAGGCGCTTCACGTGGGGTGAAATGGGGTTGACGTCGCGTTCAAGATTATTGCACATACAAAGCGACGTGTGCGCATGCATGTGTCCATGGCGGTTTCATAGTGCCCACTGAGATACTATGTCGCACATGGAAACTCCACTCAGACACAGTATATTGCCTCTGGGCTCACCAGTCCTTGTTTAGGCCCCTTGATGCCAAGCACCAGGCAGGGTAACAACAAGTACCATCTTTTAATGTCTTTTGTTATGACAACCCCATAGATCACACCACCGCCCTACCACTCTCCGGACAGACGCTCTATCCACACAACGATGGAGGCAGTTGAGACACTACAATTATCATACAGGATATAGTCAAGGCCGTAGTTAACTTTTTTTGACAGGGGGGGGGCAAATATTTGTACAAGTATCACTTGTCTCCAACTTGATTCAAATAAATCTGTTTTTTTTATAAAAAAATCTAAAGGGGGGGGGGACAACTGCCCCCCCGGCTGGCTACGGCACTGATAGTGTTTTTAGTTACTTACGTTCCGTGGCATACTCCGAACTGTTACGTATTTCCAGTCCATCCTGCCGAGCTCTTTGTCCGATAATTCTCCATGAAGCTTGGGTTGTATCACTACGTTCTTTCTGTACAGAACTTCTTTTCACAATTTTCATTTTTTTGCACAATATAAGAAACAACCTAAAACTATCTCAAAACACCTTGTGTTCATCCTTGCTAAACAAATCCTATGTGGGGGACCAAAGTTTCAATATTTAATAAAACTATCATCCTGAAAACATATTGAAAAAAAGATGAAATTTCATAAGCTGTCATAACTAATCCTGTGATATCCAAACTCAGACCAATGCTGTTTCACTCTCAAGTTTCAAACCAAAGTTTCAAATATCAAATAAACTATTATCCTGAAGACATATCAACACAAACCGAATTTCATAAGGTATGTGAAAGTCTCTAGCAGTCTCAAGTTGCTGTTTATAGTAAATACCCAACAGAAATTCTCCACATTTTACAGTTTACCAATAGGATAAATTAATTTGGCAAAAAATGCATCAGATATCTGCCAAACCAAATTTTTCTCACCCAAGATTCCAAAGTAGAAATGCACATAAAAGTTACCAATTTTCCATCTTATCGGAACTGTGCAAAGTATGCCACAACACATCTGTTATCCAAAGAGACTGGTACTGACAAAACAACATCATGTAAACCCACAAGATTAGAACACAGCTCATGTATTGATTGTAACCTCAAGCCAACTTATAATCTATCACATTATTTTAAATAATTACACTACAAATGATTATTCTATAAATACAAAAGTCAAACAGGTACAGTTTAATTCTGTTATGGCTTCAAACTGGAAAGGTTAATGTGATTTAGCATAGGGATCTTAAGACAATGATCATTTCAATCTAAAAACATAGAATATCTTTCTGACTATACACACATTCCTTCAGACTTTTACATGGTTGAGTAAAGGCAAAGCTTCAGTCAACGTTAGTGTATCTAAATAGTTCATTTTATATCCAAATAAGGAAGAGAATATATATATATATGGATGTCAACTTCTTTGTTATGAGGAACACAAGGTTTCGGATTATGTGCTTACTCAGGTGTATGGAATGGTGAATGTATCCAAATAGATTTTGCCAAGGCTCTGGTAAAACAGTTCCCAATTAGACATATTGTACCCAACTCTTGATACCTACACCGGGTACCCGGTAGTAAATTTGGATTCGTCCTAGCCCGATATATCCTACCAAAGTTTCATATACGTATTGACTAATCAGAAAAGAGTATTATATCATATTTCATCTAATGCATTTTTGTTTGTTTCTTTGTTTGTTTGCTTGCTTGTTTACTCAGCAATATTCCAGCTATATGACGGCGGTCTGTAAATAATTGAGTCTGGACCAAACAAACATTGATTGACATCATGAGCATCGATCAACACAATTGGGATACGATGACATGTATCAACCAAGTGTAAGCATGTCTGACCACCCGATCCCGTTAGTCGCCTCTTATGACAAGCATAGTTGCCTGTTCCGGCATGCATGGGTTGCTGAAGACCTATTCTAACGTGGATCAGGTCCATCTGAAGCAGTAAGTACCTTAAATGATCTCAAGTTGTACATCCAAGACAGGTAGAAAAGGGATACAGACTTAAAATTCCCTGTGCAATAACTTCCGAACACTGTACGATGATGAAAGGGAAATGCATGGCCAGAAAAACAGAAATAAATGTTTGAAGTCCATTCTTTATTCCAGGCAAGCTTTGACATTTCGAACAAATGCCAAGGGACAACTCTGCAGGAGTCTGAGAGACAAACATGTGACAGGCAACTCGTCATCACTATCAGGAAGGGCCCAAAATATCCATGATTCATTACCACAAGTGTCTGGTTACTCACAGGTGGAATATCGCTGACGTAGACTCATAACAACCAAGATGTAACATGCTGGATAAATGAGGATCATAAGTCAACTGTGACCAAAATGGCCAACCTCAACCCTCAAGGCATTCGGCATACCGCTTAGGTTGTTGTGGCATCCAATTTAAGAACTGTTGAGTCATAGGCAATCTCAATAAAGTCAGATCTTAGTTCTCCATACCGCTAAACAAACATCTCAGGACACCTATTACAGGTTGCATGACCTTTCGCAAAATTTAACGTCAAATGAATATACTAACAAATGTCGACATTAGCCAATTAGAAAAAAGCTTTCTGGAGCTGTACGGCACTAGTTTCAAACTGTCAACTTACACTCCAGACTACCCTTTGAAAAATATTTTGACAAAATTCCAGATTCAAAATTTGAAAACTGAACAAAAGAACATTCTGGAATGTCTAATAGATGGCCGAAATTGTATGGCAGTAGTTCCCAAGTGCTATGTCTTTTCTCTTCAAATGGTTATCCCATCGAAGTGTGTGATAGACGATGATTTCGACTGAATCAGTCGTACCGCCCATAACTGTCATTCGGAATAACAATGTCAACATTTGCGTGGTGGCATAATTAGAAAACATCTGATTAGCGACGCTCTGATTGGTCGGGCGAAAGGTCGTTCTGACATGACCGTAATGGGATGTCCTCAGATATTGGTCTAGTGGTAGCGAGAAATAAGATCGGATTTTAATGAGATTGAGTCATATCAGTGTACACAGCTGGCACAAGTAAACTCTACTGAGACTTCACATAACATGCTTGACCATGCATGCTCATAAGTAGGGGCTAAATATTTTATTGATCTGTCACTCTTTGCATAAAAAAAAGACAAAAAATGAATTTGAAATATCAGCATTTGCATATCGCGTACCAGATAAACACTTCATGGCATCCAGCGTACCGAGGCATCCAGAATACCACTTAACAGAGCTCGGCAGTCAGTGTACCAAACTGGCATTGGCACCCTCGTCAATGGAACCACAGACTCCTGGAGTTGATGGATGAGATCATTGACACACGTGTATTTCAGACATGGTGTCCTGTCATGAACGATGTTGAAAGTGAAGTTAAAGGGGGCATGGGTGGCCAAGTCGTCTAAGGCGCCGCAATTCGCTGTGCAGAGTTGCATCCCATGGGCTTGCCAGAAACCTATGATCGTGTCTGTGAATCCTGGTTTGCCCTGATTATGTTTCTAGGTTTGTCAGCACCATACCCATGCTCGTGGGTTTCACCAAAGCGGTAAACCTCTGAGTCCTGCACATGATATAGCTGGAAGACTGTTCAAAGCAGCGTTAAACCCAACTCACTCACTCAAAGTAAAGACTCTTGTTATGAAGAGTCAAGGCAAGAGATTATAAAAATGTCAGAGCAGTCTAGAAGCCAAAGTTCAGGACACAGAGATTTTTGGCTACATGGCTGGATGCCTTAAATACTTTACTCTTCAAGACACACAGTTTCAGGCAAGGAGGATTGCCAACTTTTCTAGAAAGCAAAGAGTCCATACAGCATTATAGAGAGAGTGAGTGAGTTAGGTTTAACACTGCTTTAAGAATACAATAATTTCCCGATGTGTCAGCTTGATGTGGGAGAAAGGACCAAAATGATGCAGGTCTTCAGACATTGACCACTTTGCTGAAACCTACAAGAACGAGTATGGTGGGGACAAACATAGAAACACAATCGGGGAAAACCAGGATTTGAACTGAAAGGTTTCTGGCATGCCTAAGGGACACAACTCTGTATAACAAATTGAGTTATCTTCGTCAACTTTCTGTCTTCACTTCCACTAACATCAATGATATCCTTTCTCACACCTAAATCTCCCATGGTGATCAAAGTCTTAAAATAGCACATAAAACAGTTAGCAAAGTTAAATAGGCATAACGATAAATCTATTTCCCTACCAGCTAATATTATGTATGCAATACTAATCCTATTTCCCCACCAACATATATTCAATGTATGCAATACTTAATCCTATTTCCAAGCCAACTCTTATTCCATGTAATCTTATCCCATGTTTTCCAATGTACCTCACAGCTTGTCAGATATTTGTCTTTAAGTTCTGTGAATTATCTAAATTCTATATGGTTGATGTGTGGCAATGGCAAATTCTCTGTCAGGGCTGATTAACATAAGGAGCTTGACTAAAAAATTCCTCCCAGCCATTAGAAACCTAATCGGTCTGGTGGAAGGTAGACAACTCTTGCTGACTCATTCACAGGGGAAGGTTCACACATCTGTGTTTTATCCAGTCAAGCACATCTGTAACTGAAAAATTAAATCTGACATTCTTTCTTTATGTGCAGTCTTTCCATGAATTGAACTTTGAAGGTTGTACCCTTTAGAAAAAACAAAACAAGCAAGCAAAATTTCTATTTCACATTTTCCAGCTTCTTGGCAGAGTAACAATACAAGGGAGATAACTGTGTATTCATAATGCCCCAAGTAAGCACAACATCCCAAGCTCCTCACAGCGATAGTACGTTCCCGGAGCTCTCTATACTATCGCTGCCACCAGTCAAAACTCCCCACTGTGAATAGGTGGCCACAACCATGCTTGGAGTTGAACTCGCAACCGAATTACCTTTATGTTTACAAAGAAGTGACGACTGTCGTGATGCCGAATACACTTATCGCTGCTAAATTACTTTCTTCATTTGTCAATTTGAATTTCTGTTTCATTAAAACTATTGTGTTATTGATATAGTAAGAATGTAAGGGAGAAGTTGGTTGATTTTCCGTTAGTCTGCAATCTCGAACCAATCTAATTATCAAAACAACAAAGTAAATTCATCTGGAAAACATGGTCAGTCGTAAACCTTTTCAAATTGAAATATGATGGCATTCCCAAAGACATAAAAAGAAGTATAAATGTTACTACATATGGGGTTGGAGGGCAAATTTCAATTTCACTGGTGGCAGCGATGTTACCGAAAGTGTAACGAAGGTGTCACGCGCTGGGAAGGAGCTTGACAACATCCAACACAAGGGAGGTAACTCTATTGTGTATTCATAAATTACCATGTGATTTAACACTCATAACAACCAAGGTCACCAACACAGCAAATGATGAAAAACATTCACCACAGGGGAGGTAACTCTACTGTGTATTCATTGAGCCCCAAGTGATGTACCACTAACAACACAGCTCACTAACATCAAATGATGAACGTCCAACACAAGAGAGGCCTCATATGTGTTCATAATGGCCCCAGTGATGTAACTCTCGAACATCCCAGCTCACCAACACAGCAAATGATGCACAAAAATTCAAGGGAGGTAACTCTATTATGTATTCATAATGAACACAGTTCACAAACACTGTCTATACATAATAAGCATTTGTTGGCAAAACTACAAGCACCATGATCGACCCGATGTAAATGTTGGCAGAGAAACAATAAATATGGCTCATATCAACGACCACGACTGCTGGTGCATATTTTGCTTATTAATATCCTACGATGCATTGCCACCACTTAACACGGGGCAGACTACGCATCGTGCTGAGGCAATCTCCCAACAAGATAGCTGCAGGTTTAATGGGTCTGAGGTTATCTGTGAAGGTGTATGCAGCTGCAGGATACATAGAAGAGTCACCCAATCAGACATTATATGACGGAATAAACCAAGGTGTGAATTTGCAATCAGACCAATCAGACGTTGATATGAGACACTTGTGACATAAATGTTAGGGAGGGAGTTAAAGATTTAAAATTTGAACAAAATCATTTAGCTTTCTGCGTATCTACCATCTTTTGGCCTGTACATGTACAAATATTTCTCGGACTAATAACGAGAGATTGGTGAGGAACATAAACAGATGTTTGATGTCCCACACGGATTCAAAAATTCATCAGAAATATCTGCTGTCTGTTGCTTGTAATCATCTGTCTGGTGTTGGTAGGTGGCTGAAAACACCATCTAGATAGAGAAAAATGTAAATGCGTCTGCTCTTTCTATTCTGGAAGGCTATGCAGCATGGTCCAAGATTAGTTATTATTTTTCATAATCATCAGAAGATGTTTACCACCAATTCAAATTCAAGTTTTTGTTTTTTTTAAATTATTTTCTAATATTGGCATTTTAAACTGGCTTAATCTCAATGACACTGTTACACTTTATCTTTGATTTCATGTTTGTTGTTTAACGTCACACTCAGCAATATGCCAGCTATATGATAGCAGCCTGAAAATAAATAAATCTGGACCAGACAATCCAGTGACTGATATCATGACCATCGATCTACGCATACACTTTGTCTAGGTGGTTTGGGGATGGTTGTGTTTAGATTAAAGTTGCAAATCTATTCAAGCAGCTAAAAGCTCTCAACTACTCGTTCCCATTACCTTTTTCTCTCATTCATACCTACACTCACAATCACATCTGATCCATCACCTTCCCCGAGCCTGTTACTCACTCACTCACTCAACCTAACCAGTGTACCTTCACTCAAAACATATCCCCTGCCTAACCACCCATCCGTCTACAACTCCACCCATCCGTCTACAACCCCACCCATCCGTCTACAACCCCACCCACCTGCACACTCCAACCCACGCCATGTCATCAGACCTACCTATTCACCTACGTATAAGGCAACCCCCTGGACAAGATTTCAAAATTGATGCTAATTGATAACCCTGTTAATAAAACAAATTGGAATGAAGCACGTAACCAGCACATACACAATCCGTACATTTGCGATAAAAACGTGTTTGTATTCTGCAGAAAAAAATTACATCATATCCCTTCAGCGAATTCAGGGAAATGCAGATCATAACAATTAAACTTGGACACTACAAATGTAAAATCTGAGATAAAAAACACTAGACATGATGATTTACTGATTAAACTGTATTTCCTGTTCTGATAGGCATTGTTTTATATGCAGAGATTAAGATTACCTTGTGCATTTTCTTGTAAACTAAGCCGGAAGCAGCAATCAGTTCTCAGAATCTACCAGTGCTTCGGTTAATAATTACCCAATAATATAACTTAAGAATCTTGATACAATGATTGAAAGAAGTGTATCGGAAGCTATTATTTTAGGAACAATTTATTCCAATATCATGTTATTTTAGTAGTATTTTACTATATATATATGAAATAAATTAATAACCATAGGCGTAGGTCTTTCGTACCACTGATCGCTATTGCCGGATATTTGTATGAAACAATTTTACCAATCACCGCCAATGCTCCAGTGCTTGCAATAGTGAAAACTTTATGTTGACATAATATATAGTCAAACTACAACACTTATGACTTTCAGCAAGTCAAAGTATGGTATTTATGATATATATATCCATTCTCTATCCATTAAAGTTTGTTTCAAGGCATCAATAGCGGTAATATGACCCTAGTTGCTGTAAATAACGGTGAGTTGAGCGATCTTCCGATCACTTCACATACGATTTCGCCGAAATGAATATAAACGATATTGAATGAAATTTTGAATAAAATAGATTACAAACATAAGTCCAGATATATAATGAACTCTTTTTATAACCAGACAGTGTAATTAATTACATCATTAGTTTGTGCACGGATTTGTTGACATATTTCTGGTGTTACATGCTCACAGTAATGTCTTTCTGTAGAGGGAAAAAAACATCACTACTCTTCAACCCTGTGTATAAGACGACCCCCACCTTGAA
Source organism: Haliotis cracherodii (assembly GCF_022045235.1). Taxonomy (NCBI): domain Eukaryota; kingdom Metazoa; phylum Mollusca; class Gastropoda; order Lepetellida; family Haliotidae; genus Haliotis; species Haliotis cracherodii. The sequence continues at coordinate 20,995,818 of NW_027266269.1, forward strand.
AGCCCCCTAATTTTAGGTATGAAAAACTTGCCTTATACACAGCGATATAGGGTACATTAACTCTTAATTCAACCACATTCGCTCAATCGCTTTTATTCACTCACTCTTACACTCACAAATTCAATCACTTGCGAAGAAACTCACCCACATTTTCTTTTTTGGTCTCCCTCACTCCCAACCACTCCCCCTACCCCACCCCAGAATTCCATCCTCCCTTGAAACACTCACTCTAACCCTCCCCTCCCAACCACACCCCCTACCCCACCCCAGAATTCCATCCTCCCTTGAAACACTCAGTCTAACCCTCCCCTCCCAACCACACCCCCTACCCCACCCCAGAATTCCATCCTCCCTTGAAACACTCAGTCTAACCCTCCCCTCCCAACCACACCCCCTACCCCACCCCAGAATTCCATCCTCCCTTGAAACACTCACTCTAACCCTCCCCTCCCAACCACTCCCCCCTACCCCACCCCAGAATTCCATCCTCCCTTGAAACACTCAGTCTAACCCTCCCCTCCCAACCACACCCCCTACCCCACCCCAGAATTCCATCCTCCCTTGAAACACTCACTCTAACCCTCCCCTCCCAACCACTCCCCCCAACCCCACCCCAGAATTCCATCCTCCCTTGAAACACTCAATCTAACCCTCCCCTCCCAACCACTCCCCCCTACCCCACCCCAGAATTCCATCCTCCCTTGAAACACTCACTCTAACCCTCCCCTCCCAACCACTCCCCCCAACCCCACCCCAGAATTCCATCCTCCCTTGAAACACTCAATCTAACCCTCCCCTCCCAACCACTCCCCCCCCCCCCACCCCACCCCAGAATTCCATCCACCCTTGAAACACTCACTCTAACCCTCCCCTCCCAACCACTCCCCCCTACCCCACCCCAGAATTCCATCCTCCCTTGAAACACTCACTCTTACCCTCCCCTCCCAACCACTCCCCCCTACCCCACCCCAGAATTCCATCCACCCTTGAACCACTCACTCTAACCCTCCCCTCCCAAAAACTCCCCCCCCATCCTAGAATTCTATCCACCCTTGAAACGCTCACTCCAACCCTCCCCTCCCAACCCCCCCCCCCCCCCCCCCCCCCCCCCACCCTACCCCACCCCAGAATTCCAACCACCCTTGAAACACTCACTCTAACCCTCCCCTCCCAACACCCCACCCCCCCCCACCACAGAATTCCATCCACCCTTGAAACACTCACTCTAACCCTCCCCTCCCAACCCCTCCCAACCACTCCCAAACACAGCACCCACCCCAGAATTCCATCCACCCTTGAAACACTCACTCTAACACGCCCCTCCCAACCACTCCCAAACACAGCACCCCACACCGACCAAAGAATTCCATCCACGCCTGAAACTGAAACACACACTTTAACCTTCTCCATACCTTCACAAACACAGCCCCCACCCCACCCAGAAATCCATCCACCCCTGAAATACTCACTCTAACACACCCCTCTCCATCACACCAACAACACACACACACACACACACACACACACACCCCACAACCTCCCAGTGCCCCCTTACTGAGTGCTGCATGTTATTGATCCTAGACTTGATATCCTGCAACAACATCGGCACCACTGTAATCTAATCATCTACTTCACAATTCACCAACTGGATCCATCCACTCACCCCGAGTCCGCACGAAGATAAAACTCATAAAATTCTATCTGCGGAAATTGAGAAAATATTTCATTGTATTTACCTACTTTATGAGTTTGTCATTCCACAAGTTGACCCAACTTGGCAAAAGGGCAAAGGAAGTATTCCATTATATCTGATGATAAAAACTTGTAACACTCACCTTCAGCTCGTCACCCTACAGGAAGGAGGCCACAATTCCATGTTTTCAAAGGCAAAAAATGAATTAAATATCTTCTACAAGACATTATTGTTTTTGATCCATTTACACTAATATTTCAAGGAGAACAAATATCTCCTTTGACTGAAAAAAGATTTATTTCTTGAACATGGTCAGGAAGGTATAAATCACAAACACATGATCGCTCAAAAAGTGTTGAATTGCAATATGACTTCACATTTTCGAACAAATACCATGATTTCTTCAACAGAAGTGAACTGCCATAATTTATGGTACGTAAGGACAAGGAAACAAAGCAGCTATTTCAAACAGAACATAAAAACGTTTTTTCCAGAACTATTGCCGAAACTAATCGAGTAAAATGACTCAAGATCTATGAATGATTCAAGGATTGGCTCCACTGGAACCGCCTGCGTAAGATGTACAACCTTCACAAGTCCCCCTGCGCCTCATCATTGTCACTTCAGAGATGCTATTATGTACATCTCCACGCTTCCATACACACCATCGCAAACTCTGTCCTTAATACTACTTCCCTACAACTTGCAACACTCATTTTATAAAAATGAAAGCACTGACAAGGGAAATGTAGTGAAACATTTGCTTCTTGAAGGCGAATGAGCTTCTTGTATATCACCGCTGTCCTACCAAACAGGCCCAATGCCTTTATCACTTTAGTCATACTACTCTCTGATGACTAACAAAGCTTAATGGTATTGATACTACTTCCTTACAACTTGTTACACTCATTGAACCACAATGAAACCCCAAGGGAGGAAAATGTACTCTTGGTGGAAATGAGGACATCATTGCTGTTTGGCTGAAAAGGCACCAGGCCTGTATTATAGTACGTTATTCTCTAATTGGCTAACATGCTTACTGTCATTTATACTACTTCCCTACAACTTGCAACACCGAAACCCCCATAAGAGGAAAATGTACTAAAACAATTTGCTTCCTGGAGGAGATGAGGATATCACTGCTGTTTGGCTGAAAAGGCACTAGGCCTGTATCAAAGAACGTTATTCTCTAGTTGGCTAACATGCTTAGTGTCATTTACAGATGTACAAACTGTACAGAAAGCTGCTTGTTGGAGAGGAATGGTGACTTTGAGGCCACTGTTGCTCTGCTGAACAGCCTCAAAGGGGAAGTGTACAGGAATTATATTCTTAGAGGGATTGTTCTTCTAAAAGTAGCATGAAGTGCTGTGACCATATTCCCTAGACTGAGCATGGCATCCTTTGTTTGTTTGTTTGTTTGTTGGTTGGTTTCACTCCACATTGAGCAAAAACCTGATGGCAGTCTGTAAATAATCAGGTTAGGTTGAGGGTTTGGGTTAGAGACTTACTCTACCCCAGAATGATGGCAGCATCTCCTGTAAAATGAGGACATCTGCGATGATTCCACAATCAGCTACATACTCCCCGGTCTAGGCCTCATAGTAGGGTACCGAGATTTATCTCGCTTTTATTTCCCATAGATGGAATCAACCTCACCTTAGTCGCCAATGTTGCAGCATATAAACTTCCAGGTCTTGTAATGGGATTAGAACTACAGACCTTCTGATCAAAGGTCAGATGCCACGTCCACATGACCAAAGAGGTTAACCCTGTCATGTATCTGACAAGACAAAGATTTCATCTGTGGGATGTCTCCACACCGTATTCCAAACAGGGTGTACGATACTATCATTTATCATCCAAAACTGGCTCCCACAGGAGATATCGCTGCAATGAAATTACATCACAATGCTTTGCAGACCATTGTGACATCAATGGTTACCATGACGTCACAATCAAATGACATCACTAATGGCTCTGCTACTGAAGCTGTTAGCAGTACTTTTTACACTGAAAACACTGCTAATTACTGTCTACAAATTGAAAAAGTTGGAAGAATGAAGCCTCGGAATTTTTCCACTTTTATCAACTCGTGTTGATATATCTGATATCAAAAGACACTCGGGTGAGATTCTCTATTCGCACAATGATGTAATAGAGGTAGGTATTTGCAAGAATTATTATATCACTTTACTTCAGATGACATTCATCATCCAAACCAGGAGACGAAACACAGACTTAAAATGGCCCTTTTATCAAGTAAGTATCTTAAACTACTACAAGAAGAGAACTGATAAGATCCGGGGTAGAATAGGTCTTCAGCAAATCACGCTTGCCGTAACAGGCGACTTAGAGTCATAAGAGGCGACTAACGGAATCGGGTGATCAGCTTCACTGACCAGGTTGATGCATGTCATTGTATCCAAATTGCGTGGATCGATGCTCATGATGTCAATCACAGGATTGTCTGTTCCAGACACGATTATTACAGACCGCCGTGATATAGCTTAAATATTGCTGAGTGCGGCCTCAAAATAACTTGAAGAAGAAGATGCAGAAAGAGTCACCTTACTTCCAGTTAAATGAGATGGCTAACCCATGTTTCAACATGAAGCCAAGGATGTGCTGTCTATCAAAACTGAAATATCCTCTATCTGTGAGGAGCCAAGACGATCCCGAGTGCATGGAGTTTATCATTACCTTTTCCCATACTCCGGTAATCAGCTGACACTAAAAATATCATAAATCGGATGTAAAAAGACAGCTTGATTTTTATATCAGTAATTACAGGTAACCTGATCTGTCTGCAGGCAAGTGTTGAGGTGAGGTGAAATGGGGTTTAACGTCGCGTCCAAGATTATTGCACTTATATAGCGACATGCATGTACGTGTGTGTGTATGTGTGGCTGCTTGTACTAGTCCGGACTGATGCCGATTTATAGTGCTAGCACACTGAGATACCATGCCGCAGTTTAACATGAATATCCCACTCAGACACAGTATACTGACTCCGAGTCGACCAGTCCTTGTTTTAGCCCCTTAATGCCGAGGGTAACAACAAGTACCATCTTTAAACATCTTTTGGTATGTCGCAGTCGGGGATCGAACCCCGGACCTTCCGCTCTCCGGGCAGACGCTCTACCACTAGACCACGGAGGCGGTCGCAGGCAGGTGTTGCTATTCATATAGAGGTGTTGGGTCAGTCTCAGGGGGTTGTGTCATTCTCATTTAGTAATAAGGTTCAGTCAGAAAACGTGTTGGGTCATCCTCGTTTAGTTTTGTTTGTTTGTTTGTTGTCTTGTAATGGGATTCGAACTACAGACCTTCTGATCAAAGGTCAGATGCCATGTCCACATAACCAAAGATTGGTTGGTTTGTTGTTTAACACCGCACTCAGCAATATTCCAGCTATATGACGGCAGACTGGACCAGACAATCCAGTGATTGATATCATGAGCATCCATCCACGCAAATGGGATATGATGACATGCATCTACCAAGTGAGCAAGGATGACCACCCAATCCCGTTAGTCGCCTCTTACGAGTATAGTCATCTCTTACGACAAGAATAGGTTGCTGAAGACCTATTGTAACCCGGATCTTCATGGGACTAGTAGGTTAAGTCTGAAGTGGGTGAGTGAATGTTTAATGCTTGAGTTAATGATCTAGTCACCTCTTTCCACAAGCATAGGTTGCTGGGGGTCTATATTCTTACCCAGAATCCCCACCGGTTTGATACAAGTTGGCATCCATCATTTGAATAACAAGTGTGAGGTATTGGAGATATATTTTGACCTAAAATCCCCACAAGGGGCTCTACCTCACACACATGCTTGTGAGTGAGCTGCAATTTACAAAGCTTCAAATAATATCTCAGTATGTCAAATATTCTATTTTGAAAATTAGGGCTGAGCCTAAAATAAATTTCAACCCTTTTGCTGCACATATCACTCAAACAATCCTAAACAAAGTGTTGCTGGTCCCCCCAAAACTTTGACTTCTCCATTCAGAGAATAAAAAGCTGAATGTCTTGCAGCAAAAGAATTGTGCCTCAGACAAAACTGTCCATGTGACCTCATCCTTTGTGACCCCAGGCAAAGAGGTGAGGTGAGGTGAAAGGGGGGTTAATGTCGCTTTCAAGATTATTGCACTCATAAGCGAGGTCTATGTGTACGAGTGTCTGTGTGTGTGTGGCTGCTTGGTCAAATCCGGGCTAATGCCAGTTTTACAGTGCTAGCCCATTGCAATGCCATGTCACAGTTTAACATGAATACCCCACACAGACACAGTACAGAGACTCCAAGCCAACAAGTCCTTGTTTTATCCTCCTAATTTCAAGTGAGAGGCAGGGAAACAACAAGTACCATTTTTAACGTCTTTTGTATGGAGCTGCCGGGAATTGAACCAACGACCCAAGAAGACGCTCTATCGGCTAGACCACAGAGGCGGACCTCAGACCAAGAAACACTTACCCTATTGGCCAGTTCGAGGAAGTTTCCAGCAGCTGAGCAACTTTCCGTCATGTGCTTGATGGTGCCAGGATCATGTGACTCCATCAGCTTCGACAGACTGGCCGGCTCCGGGCTACAAAGATCTCTGGCCCCGCTGTCATAGTCCACACTTTCTGGTTTACCAGAATGGGCACCTTCAGAAACAAAGAAACAGTTGAGAGTTGGTTGCAGTTATCTGAGATGAGAATGAGTGAGTGAGTCAATCTAGTTTTACACGACCCAGTTTTATTCTATCACAGCAGTGGTCCCCAATTGTTACTGAAAGAAAAGGGGATCAGGGGGACATTTTGGCAGCCAATATGGATACTGTCGTGGTAATCCCTGGGTTGGTTGGTTGGTTGGTTGGTTGGTTGGTTGGGTAACACTGCACTCAGCAATATTCCAGCTATATGACGTCGGTCTGTAAATAATCAAGTCTGGACCAGACAATCCAGTGATTAATATCATGAACATCGATCCACGCAGTTGGGATCGATGACATGCATCAACCAAATCAGCGAGCCTGACCATCCAATCTCGTTAGTCGCTCTTACAACAAGCATAGTCGCCTTTTACAGTGAGTATAGGTTGCTGAAGATCTAGTCAACCCCGGATCTTCACGGGTCGGTAATCCCTGGGTAGAATAGGTCTCCTTGCTCATCACCCTATGGGATCGGTGATAGAATGGGTCCCCAATACCTCATGCTTGCCTCCCAATCCCCCACCCTGCCCCCGATTGGGATCTGTTGCAGAAGACGTCCCCCAGTTTACCTATTGGAGGATTGGGTGATCAAAATGTGTCCTACTAAACAGAGGTCAGATCTTTGTTCATGCTATCAACCACTAGCCCAGATCTGACTAACAGAAGGTAGTCATGATTTAGTTGAAATATTGATAATTGTGTTAAAACAACACCACTCTCCTCCAAAATATTATCTTTCAACTGACCATCATTATTGAAAGTTGCTGACTTTTTCTGGCCTATCGTCTTTAACAAGGAATAATATTTATCAAGAAGTCTCAACAAACAACAATCACCTGTATGTACAAGTCCTGCTACCTCCAAATATTGTTCTCCAGTTTCACACAACTTGAATAATAAACAGCCCTCATGTATGTTAAGCAATTTACAAAAAGACCACAAAAATGCCAACACTGACTCTCTCGGCCCTAAATATGCCCATAATCATGGTGGGAAACAGTACGGCTCAGAAATATATAACTCCGGAACATAATTACCTTTAAACCAGTTTGATGTACGTGCCCGCAGTGCCCTCGCGTAAAAGTCGGAATTGCGTAATCTATCTTACCCGTCACTAATTGGCCCCCATGGTTCTTCAAAAAGTAGGAATTTAATTTTGTCTGGTTTTTGTTACCATGGCAAGTAATACTAAAGGGCTTAACGGATAAAAATGCCACAAAGCTCTTCTTCAGAGCGGTACATTCCTCCGTGCATCATGTGGGTTCTCTAACTGAATCACCTTGAACATGGGCAGAAATAGTTTATATGATCATAAATTTTAGTTGTAGGCATTCCCCCCTGACATTAAATATATTCCTGGAATCTCAACTTGATGAGTGAAGGAGTGAGTGACTGGTTTCACATCTCCGTGAGCGCCATCACAGTTATATCAGACACGTTCCATCTCATCATAACAGTTTCTGCATTACTCCATAGCCAAGTGACTGGTTTCACACCTTCGTGAGCGCCATCACAGTTATATCACAGACACATTCCATCATATCATAACAGTTCCTGCATTATTCTGTGGACATGTGAGTGACTGGTTTCACACCTTCGTGAGCGCCATCAGAGTTATATCACAGACACATTCCATCATATCATAACAGTTCCTGCATTATTCTGTGGACATGTGAGTGACTGGTTTCACACCTTCGTGAGCGCCATCAGAGTCAATCACAGACACATTCCATCATATCATAACAGTTCCTGCATTATTCCGTAGACAAGTGAGTGACTGTTCCACACCTTCGTGAGCGCCATCACAGTAATATCACAGACACGTTCCATCATAACATAACAGTTCCTGCATTACCCCGTAGCCAAGTGACTGGTTTCACACCTTCGTGAGCGCCATCACAGTTATGTCACAGACACATTCCATCATATCATAACAGTTCCTGCATTATTCCGAGCCAAGTGAGTTACTGGTTTCACACCTTCTTGAGCGCCATCACAGTTTTATAACAGACACATTCCATCTCATCATAACAGTTCCTGCATTATTCCGTAGCCAAGTGACTGGTTTCACACCTTCGTGAGTGAGCACCATCACAGTTATGTCACAGACATGTTCCATCATATCATAACAGTTCCTGAATTATTCCGAGCCAAGTGAGTGACTGGTTTCACACCTTCGTGAGCGCCATCACAGTTATATCACAGACACGTTCCATCATATCATAACAGTTCCTGCATTATTCCGAGCCAAGTGAGTGACTGGTTTCACACCTTCGTGAGCGCCATCACAGTTATATCAGACACGTTCCATCATATCATAACAGTTCCTGCATTATTCCGTAGCCAAGTGACTGGTTTCACACCTTCGTGAGCACCATTACAGTTATATCACAGACATGTTCCATCATATCATAACAGTTCCTGCATTACCCCGTAGCCAAGTGACTGGTTTCACACCTTCGTGAGCACCATCACAGTTATATCACAGACACGTTTCATCATATCATAACAGTCCCTGCATTATTCCATAGCCAAGTGAGTGACTGTTTTCACACCTTCGTGAGCACCATCACAGTTATATCACAGACACGTTCTATCATATCATAACAGTCCCTGCATTATTCCGTAGCCAAAAATTATATAAATTTCTGTAAGTTTGATAATTCTGAACGTAATTCTGCAAACTTTTAAGCTTAGTTTTCTTGAATTTCCTAGTTTTGTGCCTGTTTTTCAAGTATATTTTTAGACAAAGGTATACTATACCATAAACATTCATGGCACCACACCATGGAGCCAAGTCACCCTTTAAGCCCTGCTTGCAAGGACTGTTTGGACAAGAGGCTGACACAATCTCAAGGTTGATACATGGGCACCACACCATGGAGCCAAGTCCCCCTTTAAGCCCTGCTTGCAAGGACTGTATGGACAAGAGGCTGACACAATCTCAAGGTGGATACATGGGCACCACACCATGGAGCCAAGTCCCCCTTTAAGCCCTGCTAGCCAGGACTGTTTGGACAAGAGACAGACACAATCTCTTGGTGGGTACATGGGCACCACACCATGGAGCCAAGTCACCCTTTAAGCCTTGCTAGCCAGGACTGTTTGGACAAGAGACTGACACAATCTCTTGGTGGGTACATGGGCACCACACCATGGAGCCAAGTCCCCCTTTAAGCCCTGCTTGCCAGGACTGTATGGACAAGAGGCTGACACAATCTCAAGGTGGATACATGGGCACCACACCATGGAGCCAAGTCCCCCTTTAAGCCCTGCTAGCCAGGACTGTTTGGACAAGAGACAGACACAATCTCTTGGTGGGTACATGGGCACCACACCATGGAGCCAAGTCACCCTTTAAGCCTTGCTAGCCAGGACTGTTTGGACAAGAGACTGACACAATCTCTTGGTGGGTACATGGGCACCACACCATGGAGCCAAGTCCCCCTTTAAGCCCTGCTTGCCAGGACTGTATGGACAAGGGACTGACACAATCTCAAAGCAGAGTTAAGACAGATTAACCATCCGATTTTACCGATGTATGAAACACATGTTGCTTCTACTGACCTTCCTTCATGACACTATTTCAAAGACAAAATCAAACAGAATGTGTTGGAGCAAGTTTTCTTACCTATACTATCACTACTCATTGTAGGCCAGGATGTAATATTCTGTGTTGTTGTAACTTGAAACCCACTTGTGTCAGAGTCGATTCCAGTATCATCAGCAGCATTGCCTATGTATGGACATTGTTCGGCCTCCAGCATGACGCGCGAGCGACACCGGAGAAAGTCGCTGAAGGAGATCTGACACCTGGTGTTCACCCCTAGCTGGGCCATGATCTCCTGTGCCGAGTCCTCCATGTTCAGCTGGCTGCACATGTAAATGAAGTCATCTCTGAAACAACAACAGGGCCATCATGAGTCAGTGTTTGTATGTATGTTTGTTTGTTTGTGTATCAATGGTTTGTTGTTGAACACTGCACTCAGCAAAATGACAGCAGCCTGTAAATAATCGAGTCCAGACCAGACAACCCAGTGATTCGTATTATGAACAACGATCCATGCCATCGGGGAATGTCATCTGTCTTACAGACCCTGAAACAAATATATCCATTACAGCCCATGCAAGTCTATAATGTAGGGCAAGTCTAGATTACTGCAGTATCATCTGAAAATGAAGAAAGTCTCTGGGCTCCTTTTTATTATATTTCATAACTATAATTTATCAACTGTTTTTTCTGCAAAATATGTTTATTTAAGAGACTAGATGTCAGTCTATTAGTGAATGATGACATGCCTTAAAACAAGTAAAAAAACCTGACCACCGATCCAAGAGAGAAAACTAAAACAGGAACCCAACTCAAGTCTAGAATGATTTGGCAAGTCTAGAAATTAGGCATTGTTCTAGGCTCCATTTGGATTTCATTTTTTATGTTGTAGATATATATTTCTTACTGAGGACATTATTTCTGAAACTAAATGTTTGTCTTCCCAATCATCATTGTCATCTCTTATGACCAGCATAGTTTGATAGGGACCTATGCTAACCCCAAGTCACAAAGGGTCGAATAAAATCTTTAATCAAGATATTGCCAAATGTTTAACATTCTAATCAGGGACCAATAATTGTATATTCTGAAAGGATCACTATTTGTCCCCCCGACAGTAGACCGGAAATAATATATATACATCTATATTGGCTTCCATCATTGGAGACCCGTGAAGATCCGGGGTAGAATAGGTCTTCAGCAACCCATTCTTGTCGTAAAAGACAACTATGCTTCTCGTAAGAGGAATCTAAAGGAATCGGGTAGTCAGGCTTGCTGCCATGGTTGATGCATGTCATCAATCCCAATTGCGTGGATCGATGTTCATGATGTCAATCACTGGATTGTCTGGTCCAGACACAATTATTGACAGACCGCTGGTCATATAGTTGGAATATTGCTGAGTGCAGCGTTAAACAAAAACAAACAAACTTCATTAATTGGCCATGGTCTTTAGATTGATGATCAAACTGGTTTCATGAATTGGTCATGCTGGGACTCAAACTCGGATCTTTAGAGTGACAATCAAACACATTAACAACTCAGCTACCAATGGTCATCCTCCTGCATGACCACCAGCTGTTCCAGACCACACGGCATGGACACACGCTGGGTTAATTCACAATACACACTCAACAGACCATCTCAAATCAGAACAACAGCCTGTTGACATCTCTCAAAACTAACAATGGTTTAATTACAGGTAAAAAAAACTATTTTATGAGGGGAGTTTTGTTGCAAGAATCAATCACACATCAATCAGCTTGTCCCACCTGTGCTATTATTCCATGGCTTATTTCTTTCCCATTTGGATTCAAAGAATCTTTACTGAATTAATTTCAGTTGTATTTTCCAAAAAGTCAATGTTGTCAGGTATCAATTTTCATTTGCCATGTTATTAAATCAATAAGTGTCATGAGCCTTTCATTATAAGACTATGAAACATAATGCCTCTATTTGTGTTCATGATTCATAGGGCAAACAGAAGGACTGGGGTGAAATACAAAAACGGAATTTCAAATTACATTTGGTTTAGTTTAGGGAAACTTTTAGCCATTGAAAAGCTTCATCCGACTTTGAAAGAAGTAGCAAATTACAGCGAGGGAAAGAAATGGCTCGACTGAGGACTGACATAATTTGGGGTTCACTGAATGGTGAATCAAGAAAGCAAAAAACAATCTGCACAAATTTGCGTAGGGGATTCAGATTTGCATTCACTGACTTAAAAACAATCTCTTACACCATCCATACTTAGCTCGTTAACACAATTATCCAAGATAGAATAAAGGTCTGATTTATTGCTGAGAATATTTCTTTTCAATACGAAAAGCTCTTTGATTTTGGTATTTCTTTCAATTTCCTAATCATATGCATCCAAATACGCCAATGGGTTAATTGAAATCAGTATTGAATATCAATGTTCTAGATGTATATATAATTATATACAGATTATTAAAATACATGGTTTGAAAGTATGAGTGATTCATGTTTTATGCCACCTCAGCAATATAGTCACAAGCAATAGCAATAACCCCATTACATGCTTATTAACAAAATAGCCATGAGATCTGTTCTACTTTCTATCTATCAGCATTCTTATAAGCATAAATTATGAAGAAAAACAAGAAATATCACTGTTCTAGCCTTGATATGAATTTTGGTAAGCTTTCTTTTTAAGTTAATGCAGACTGAACAAGCAATTTACACTCCATATTCTCTTTGTGGCTTCAAAAGCTAGTCAACCCATGTTCATAATTTCTTTTGATTTCACAAACTCTTCACAAATGTTATGAATCCAGAGTTACATAGGTCTAAGCATAAGGGTCAAAACGGTCAAAAATGACTTTGATGTTTCCAATTTTTTCCCACATGCATATGAAAGAGAAATTCACGATCTTTCAAATAACTCCCCACAATCAGGTCCAATGAGAGCAAACAGAAAGAAAAGTTGCTACATTTGAGTCCAAAACCTCGAATTAGGATGGAAAAAGCCCCAAAACAGATCAATATCCATCTCACTAACTAGCAAACATCAGTGACTTTCCCCGGCAAACCACCTCCTACATGATATTGCTGTTTATCATTTAAACGTGCAATAATTCTCATATTGTCCTGCTTATCTGTGTACTCTGCTGGTTCAATTCATCCAATCAAAGAGCTCCGCTATCAAATCCCTCTCCACTCTCGATCAATCAGCGTTTTATGGCTTTCCGTAAATTGGCACCATTTCAACAAGGGACGTTAATGCAAAAATCAAACACTATAAAATCCTAGATGACGGCCAAGTAATTCCGCAAGCTAACATTTACAAAATGTTTGAATTTCCGAAAACATTCCATGCATCGGCAAACTTATAAGTAGAAATCAAGTAAATTTGTCAACCAATTACGAAATTCTGTTTGATCAGTAGGGCTATTACTTGGGCGTGTTTTGTATTCTATAAAATGAACCGCTGAATAGGCGATGAAAATCTCTTTAGTGAAAATCAGTTTAGGAAAGTACTTTCATCTAGGTCGGCGTGACCTATAGAGGTGAGATCGCAGTGACCTTATTACTAATATAACTGCCAAATAATTTTGAGATATAGATTCTGAATATGGTGATATATAAGTGTTACAGACACGGTTCAGTTGGAGCCATGATATATAAGTGTTACAGACACGATTCAGATGGAGCCATGATATAGGTGTTACAGGCATGATTCAGATGTAGCCATGATATATAAGTGTTGTAGACATGATTCAGATGGAGCCATGATATATAAGTGTTGCAGACATGGTTCAGTCATCATGGAGCCATGATATATAAGTGTTGTAGACATGATTCAGATGGAGCCATGATATATAAGTGTTGTAGACATGATTCAGATGTAGCCATGATATATAAGTGTTGTAGACATGATTCAGATGGAGCCATGATATATAAGTGTTGCAAACATGGTTCAGTCATCATGGAGCCATGATATATAAGTGTTGTAGACATGATTCAGATGGAGCCATGATATATAAGTGTTGCAGACATGGTTCAGTCATCATGGAGCCATGATATATAAAAGTTGCAGACATGATTCAGATGGAGCCATGATATGTAAGTGTTGCAGACATGATTCAGATTGAGCCATGATATATAAGTGTTGTAGACATGATTCAGATGGAGCCATGATATATAAGTGTTGTAGACATGATTCAGATGGAGCCATGATATATAAGTGTTGTAGACATGATTCAGATGGAGCCATGATATATAAGTGTTGTAGACATGATTCAGATGGAGCCATGATATATAAGTGTTGTAGATATGATTCAGATGGAGCCATGATATATAAGTGTAGCAAACATGGTTCAGTCATCATGGAGCCATGATATATAAAAGTTGTAGACACAATTCAGATGGAGCCATGATATGTAAGTGTTGCAAACATGGTTCAGATTCAGCCATGATATATAAGTGTTGTAGACATGATTCAGATGGAGCCATGATATATAAATGTTGTAGACATGATTCAGATGGAGCCATGATATATAGCTGTTGTAGACACGATTCAGATGGAGCCATGATATATAAGTGTTGTAGACATGATTCAGATGGAGCCATGATAGATATATATAAGTGTTGTAGACATGATTCAGATGGAGCCATGATATATAGGTGTTGTAGACACGATTCAGATTGAGCCATGATATATAAGTGTTGTAGACATGATTCAGATGGAGCCATGATATATATATAAGTGTTGTAGACATGATTCAGATGGAGCCATGATATATAAGTGTTGTAGACATGATTCAGATGCAGCCATGATATATATATAAGTGTTGTAGACATGATTCAGATGGAGCCATGATATATAAGTGTTGTAGACATGGTTCAGATGGAGCCATGATATATAAGTGTTGTAGACATGATTCAGATGGAGCCATGATATATAAGTGTTGTAGACATGATTCAGATGGAGCCATGATATATATAAGTGTTGCAGACATAATTCAGATTGAGCCATGATATGTAAGTGTTGTAGACATGATTCAGATGGAACCATGATATATAAGTGTTGTAGACATGATTCAGATGCAGCCATGATATATAAATGTTACACACATGATTCAAATAGATCCATAAAGTGTAAGCATTACAGACATTATTCAGATGGAGCCATGATATATAAGTGTTGTAGACATGATTCAGATGGAGCCATGATATATAAGTGTTGTAGACATGGTTCAGATGGAGCCATGATATATAAGTGTTGTAGACATGATTCAGATGGAGCCATGATATATAAGTGTTGTAGACATGATTCAGACGGAGCCATGATATATATAAGTGTTGCAGACATAATTCAGATTGAGCCATGATATGTAAGTGTTGTAGACATGATTCAGATGGAACCATGATATATAAGTGTTGTAGACATGATTCAGATGCAGCCATGATATATAAATGTTACACACATGATTCAAATAGATCCATAAAGTGTAAGCATTACAGACATTATTCAGATGGAGCCATGATATATAAGTGTTGTAGACATGATTCAGATGGAGCCATGATATATAAGTTTTGTAGATATGATTCAGATGGAGCCATGATATATAAGTGTTGTAGACATGATTCAGATGGAGCCATGATATATAAGTGTTGTAGACATGATTCAGATGGAGCCATGATATATAAGTGTTGTAGACATGATTCAGATGGAGCCATGATACATGTGTTGTAGACATGATTCAAATGGAGCCATGATATATAAGTGTATCACACATTATTCAAATGGAGCCATACTTGTAAGCTCTACAGACATGATTCAGATGGTGTTATAAAATGTGTTACACACACAGCTCAGATGGAGCCAGAATATACTTGTGTAATCACTGGCTGTAGAAGATATCTGCATTGTCTCTCACAATTTACCGATCACTGCCCCTAGAACACTCGTAGCGGAGTAAATACCAGGGGATAGCAATGTTTTTATCACTGTCTGTAACATTGGGTCCAAGTCTCCGACTCCATCAGACCAGTAGCAGTAACATAAGCAATAACCCCCTTCACACACAGCACCATTCACATTGATTTGAACACTGGTCTATTGAAGAGTCAGGTAACAGAAATAGTGCGCCAAGGATTTCATATTCCTCAGAAGAAAGAAAATCAGCTGTCCTTTTTCGTGGGGGTCTATCAAGGGATTTACAGCCATGTAATCCTGAATTCTATACACCAAAAATCTGAAAATAGGTGGAAACACAATACTAAGTGCATCCACTGCGACGAAAAAAATGTGTATGCATGGGTTGGCATAAATGCTGATATTGCAGTATCTGGTAAAACCTAAAGTTAGTTTCTGTACATAATCATATGTAATACAATAAAAAAATACAATAAAGCACCAGCACTTTGAAGATTTCAGTTGGGGAACGCCATTTCTATTTTCGACTAACAGCCTCTGAGCATGAACTATCTTACGTCAGTCATGGTATCTACCCTACATTTAACAGTGGAATAGCTAGGGCACTTAGCCCCCGTACATGAGTGACATGCAATCAATAATTTATAGGGGAGTACTTTTCTGTGAAGCCAAAATCTTGAGGACTGCTCGGTACTCGTTCTTTTCCATTTCTGTGTCCATTTGGACCCCTATCACGTTCAACTGTCTGTCACTAATATACAAACGGCCTCAACAGACCAAATACACTTGCAATGAACTACTCAAACAATGTACTACATTGACTAGTCACTTTGTTATGGCCCATAGTTAAAAGTTAGTCAGGCTTAGAACTTTTTGATCAGCCCTCATAGACGACAACTCTGAAGTCTGTCGTACAGTCCCTGAACCATATTATTTCCCTTTCCGCTAAGCCTTAACTGTAATGCTATGGCCCTAAATGAAGCAAGTCTAGATTTTCCACAGGTTCATCTCCTATCTACTAGGGCTCCTTTTCAACTTAAATGGAGTTGCTTGTTTCCAACAAAATCATATGTTTTCAGAGACTAAGTATCATCGGTCTGGCAAATCTGACGATTGTTTTTGCAGACAAGTGAAAATATAACTGCATCTCACACCATGCTGACATGTGGACAGTGTTACCCCCCAAGTGTCACTCCAATATAAGAATCATGGGTTACTGGGGGCTCCATGGGTTAAGCATGAAAATCAAATGATCATGGTAAACATTTAGTGCCCAGGATCTAAATAAACTACTAACAGAGCTACAGAAAAGCTGTGTATTTACGTAAAATACCCCTCAAAACTATTCAAAACCCAATTAATTTCAATTAACTTGCGTACAGAAACGCATGCATTAAATGAAAAACTCAATTGTATGAAAACAGCGCGTGTAAATACCCAATGAAGCTTTTCCAGCATGCGTACAACAGAGCTAATTTCCGAAACACAATTACGAGCTTACGAATTTACTTTCCAAGTCAAGACTATATTTAGAACCGTTATATACATCTAAAACATTATTTCATTTTTATAAATCTCAAAATGCTTACTTATTTTGGGAAAACCCCAATAGAGTGATGAATAGATAAGTGAAAAAATATTGGTTACCCAATGAAAAATGAAATAACCCAATTAAAATAGAAACCTTCGACTAAAAACTCAATTGCTCAAAAAGTTATCTGGAGCTCTGTACTAAAAAAGTTAAGGACCACCCTAATCTTTCATATTATACTACTCAACATTGCTAAGGACCACAAGCTTTACCAAAGATGACATATATTGGTCCTTAGCAAATGATAAGTTGTATGCTATAGCTAATCTGTCATGCTATGAGAGATTAACTATAGTAATATGAATTTGGTGGTCCTATATTTGAGTCGTATACGATTGGAGCAAGTCTGCTAGGCCCCCCCCCCCACCCCCCGGAGCAGCTCAATTTGGAACCCTGCTGATGATACAGGTCTCGTAAGACAGCGATGGTCCAGAAAAAGATGGCCACTGAGACATGACACAGGGCTCATCAGCGAATGGAGATTCCCCAGTTAACAATCAGACAGGGTCAGTCACATGACTGGCAGGGTCAGACGGGGTCAGACAGGGTCAGTTTCTCCAGGCATCCATTATGACAAGAATAGATCAAAGTGCAATGATTCCTTGATAAACAAAGGATGTTTTTAGTTGTCTTAAAGACAAACTCCTCTCCTCCAGATAGAACATGGGAATGTAGTGCTAACATAAGTTCCGTACAGACATGGAACACTAAACTTCCAAGGCCTTTTGAAGGCTTTTCAAGGCTGCCAACTGTTATTTTCAAGTCTTTTGTCAATATAATATTAAATCAAGCATACTATATATCAGTCATAAAACCTACCAAGCAGTATGACCATTAGATATTTTCCAACAAGATTTATTTTTCACCCAACAAAGAATAAATTAAATCTGTCCTGAATTCTTCAGGGTCTTTGGGGCACAAATCTATCACTGTCATAAATCTCACTTTAACATCTTTGGTTGATATTTGTGTGTGCTTTAATACTTTGATTAACAACTATATGCCAATTTGTACAAATTCAAGGCTTTTCAAGCTAATTTGGTGATTTTCAAGGCTGTTTAAGGTTGACACTAAAAATCACGAATTTTCAAGAGTGATATTAAAATTCAAAGTTTTCATAGTACAAACCATGTACTATAGACAGTCATAAGCAGGGTGAGGTGAAATGGGGGTGATGTCCCATTCAAGATTATTCCACTTCTATAGTGACATTCATGCTCTTGTATGTGTGTGTGGCTGCTCGTGCTAGTCTGGACTAATGCTGGTTATATAACGCCACAACGTTACCACAACACAGCTTGACCATGGAGATCCCACTCTGACACAGTGTACTGGCTCTGAACTGACCAGTCCTTGTTTTAGCCCCTTAATACCGAGCGCTAGGGTAACAACAATTCCGTCCTTAGACATCTTTTGGTACAACATACCCAGGGAACAAACTACCGACCTTTCACGCTCCGGCAGAAGTTCTATCCACCAGACCATAAATGTGGTCAACAGTACAAGGACTCCCTCTCTGAATATTCAGGAAAACAATGTTTGCAATCAGAGGAACCGTTCATAATTGTGATGGTTAGTTGATTCCAAGTTTATGCGAGGAAACGTCTGTGCTTGATCAGTGATACAAGGAATGGACATGATGCCATCACTTCTCAAACCAGAGTTTGGTTGTGAATGGGTCCAGATATCTGTATTGCAATACATATTTTGATATATTGGGAGCTAAAGTGTTTGAAAGTGTTTGACACGGATTGTACATGCAGATCCTATTTTCTACATACTAAAGTACATAATACTCAACATGGTCAGTCGCCGACATTTTGTTGTCATGGATACAGGGGAGATAACAACGAGAGAGTAAAACCACATTTCCAACATTTTGTCTAACAATTTCGTAGGGAAACATCATTTCTGAGTAGATTTTAGGTTAAACAATACAAATATAACAGAACTCATTATATATTTTTTTAAATATACCAGAACATAGAAAAAAATTGCAATACGTATTGTTTGAAACGTGCAGCGCAGTACACCGTTGTGCTGGTTATACTGTGCAGTCCTTGTATTTATCAATACAGAATGGAGGTACAACAGCCTGAATAACCAAGGAAGGGCTAGCCCTGTACAATGACTGTGAAATAAATTTATTTTACGAAAACAAAACCATTCTAGACGTACATAAAAGGAAATTTAGCCAGGTCTAGCCAGGTCATACCAGCTCTTGCCAGCTCTAACCAGCTCTATCCAGCTCCAACTCGCTCTATATCACCATCAGGAAAATAAAATGTTTTAATTTTAGAGAAGAGAAATGTATTGCGTAAAAATGATTTCATAGGCTATGTGTTAGTGTAAGGAAATGGTTGTGTAGGCTGTAAGGAGGAGTACCATTGGGTCAGGTGTTCAAGCCTCTGTGACATGACTCGCTGCATGTCATAGTTCCCCAACATCGTGGAGGGTTCCTCATTGGGGCTGGGATGGTAACTCAGGTACTCAGATTGGTGGGTCCTGAGTAGGACCCGAGTACCAACAGGACTATCCGGACCTGTGGTTAGTCATGTGATATATTGTAATTGACAATAACAATAAAGTTCCATGGTTACACTAGTACAAATCGCTGATGTTCACATTTCTTTCTGCATATGCGCACATTTCTTCTGACTTGTATGTATATGACTGAGTAAAGATAAAGCTGCTCTCAACTTCAGTGTACGCATGATTGGATCGTTTTATACTTTAACAAAATACCTACTGTGGGTACCTAGGTATAAGGGTTAGGTAATAAGAGTGAGTGAGTGAGTGAGTGAGTGAGTGAGTGAGTGAGTGAGTGAGTGAGTGAGTGAGTGAGTGAGTGAGTGAGTGAGTGAGGTTTTACGCCACTTTTAGCAATATTCCAGCAATATCACGGCGGGGGACACCAGAAATGGGCTTCTCTCATAGTACCCATGTTAGGAATTGAACCCGGGTCTTCGGTGTGACAAGCTGACACTTTAACCACTAGGCTACCCGACCGCCCCTAATAGGAAGTCAGGTCCCCGGGTAGGCCATTTGGACCCGTCCCAGTCACTGGTTTGTCTGGTCCAGACTCAACTTTTACAGGCTGTTGTGTTTGTTTGTTTTTTGTTTAACGCCGCACTCAACAATATTCCAGCTACATGGAAGCTACGACGGATGTCTGTAAATAATCAAGTCTGGACAAGACAATCCAGTGATTAACATCATAAGCATCGATCAACACAATTGGGATACAATGACATGCATCAACCAAGTCAGCGAGCCTGACCGCCGATCCCATTAGTCGCCTCTTACGCCAAACATAGTCGCCTTTGACGGCAAGCATGGGTTGCTGAAGACCTATTCTACCCCGGACCTTCACAGGTAGGCTGTTGTGTTAAATTGATGACTGCAGCGTTACCAAACATCCACTTCTCACTCACTAATACGCTTGTCACAAATTGCAAAGATGATATTCTCTCGAGCTAGTTAATTTAACTTCCTTCAACAAAAACAATTTCACTTTGAAACAATTTTCAGGCTGCTACATTTGATCTCAACCAAAAGCCAATTACACATGGGTTATGCTTGAAAAGAATATAATAGCCATCAGAAGATTCTTTCATCTCAAAACATAATATTCACAATTCCAGGCAAACTTCAACCTTGGCTAGTCATGTTTATATATCTTGGTTCACAAGCTCTTGGCACTAGCAACATGCACACTGAAATGCCATAGCTCTGAGGAGAGACCCGTCTTGCTTCAAAGACAGGACAATATTTGAAATGTTCCCCTAGGGACTACCTTTCTTTAGATGTACACAATTCTCCCATGACTACACTGCCTGCTTATTTAGTTTACAGAAATATTTTCACCTACAGATTTGAGTGTTGGAAGATTTGGACGATAAGCTGATTATAGCTAGCAGGTGGAGATATCGGTATTTTCAATCTTTGGATGAAAATAAATACAATGACGTCATAATGAACAAGATGCATCTCATTTTAAATGTCAGTAGAAGAAGCTTGTTTCTTCCAACCCTTATCACCAAAACGATTGTCTCATTAATCATGTTAATTATTTATTTAAAAGTCTATTTTATCATAATTTTTCTATATGGATTCATGTTGGTGAACTCAAAAAGATAAACTTTTTAGCCATGTTTTTTCCTGTAGAAGTTATTGTAAGCATGTCAAGCTTGTCGTAAGCGCATCTATTTTCACTGAAACAGAAATTACTGTTTACCTAAAAAGTCGAATATGTAAATAAATATATAAACATTATAAATGATATCTAGAATAAATATGTTTCCAGTTGAAAAGTTTTCAAAGCAAAATACCACAATGTTTGTAAATCTGGACGGTTAAGTTAAAATGTTTTACACTATAGTCCAGGGTGCGTGTGTAGCTGCTTGTCCTAGTCCAGACTAATACCGGTTTTATAGCGCTAGCCTACTGAGATTCCATGAACATGAACATAAACACCCTACTGGAGACTAACCAATCAGCCCTTAAAGCCAAGTGCCAGGCAGGGTAACATCAATTATCTTTAAACATCTTTTGTATGACGCGGCCAGGAAGCAAAACACTGACCTTCCGCTCTACTGGCAGACACTCTATCCACTGGACTACGGAGACAGAGGCTATTGTTCCACACAATAAAGTCTCCTTCCTTTCCCACAATTCATTTTGTGTTTTGTATGTTATCGGTAAAGGGAGATAATTTTGTCCTATCACTGTCTTTACCACATAATCCTATTAATCATACCACAATGACCTGTCAACTATTCTTCAGTAGGAATAAGCTCCAAAGTGGGAATTAGTATTTCACAGTATTTTCTGTTGTGAAGGTAAACCGTAGCAATGATTTTCCAAGAAACAAAACAAAATCATTTACTCGCTAAGCGAGCTCTGCTTGACATTCCCCCTAAAATGCCTTAAAACATCCATGAGTTTTATCACCGAAATCTCCCCACCAGAGACAAGGAACATAACATTCTCCGTCACTGCCAAGCTCTTTTGTAATGAAGATGCAGGTGATAGCCAGCGTAAATTACGCCAACGTCTATCACATGTCAGAGCTCCATGCAGGGGGCTGGAGTAACGAGGAGCTCTTGATTGAAACAGCAACAGAGCGGTCTAGTTTATAGACGTATTACTATTTTCTATATTTGCCCAAAAAAACGGTGCATCATTACAAAACTGGCTGGCAGAAGCCTTGGCTCTAGCACAGGGCTGTAAATTCCTAATTATGAAAACCTCTCAGAAATCCAACCATATTTACCACACAGAGGAGTGCAATCAAAAAGATCAAAGGATTCTCAGGCCTAGTTGAAAACCTATCTCACTTGAAAATCCATTGAAATATCTTCCAAGAAATATGTCAGAGTAGATTTATTTCCACAGTGTGTGAAATACAGTATTATGTCGACCACTTACTCATTTTTTTTTAGATAATAAAAATATTCTCCAACTATAAACATGATAAACAGGTCTATATCTCTCTACTATGTAGGACAGGGCTCGAAATTAACCGTATTTTGTGTGCCATCGCATGCCTAAAATGAAAATCATGATCTTCTTGCCTCAAAGGCATGCTTGGAAAATGGGAAATAATAGCCTACCTTTGCCATATAAGGCATATTTTAAAGATAAATATCAATCTCGTCAGCAATAAATTAACTCTTTCAACACCATAGGCCGGTTTTCTGACCAAGAAGCATCGAGTCCCCAGACACCGTAGGCCGGTTAACCGGCCAAGCCATAATCACGTCAAAATAGTATATATTTTTATGGACCTACATGTAATATCATTCTATCACATTTCACAATGTCTGAAATACGTATTCCATTTCAATTTATCATTTTTTATCGATAAATTAAAAAATTATTCACTATTTCCCGCGATGTTATTGAAAATAAAATTCTTTGACACACATTTCGACAACGGGTCCACATCGAACACGTCAAGGAGCAAAATAAAGACGTTTTAAACAAATCTTTAAATATATTATACAAAGTTATAAATAGAATCAACAAAAATATATCTAAAAGTAATCAAAATTACATCTAAGTTATTATTTCCATCCTTTCGTGCGATCGCGTGTAATGTAAGTCAAATGACATCTCGGCTTTCATCGCCTTGAATTCTCGGCTCGGACACGATGTTTAATGCAAAAATATATGCATGAAAAATCTTTGTCACGTAACCTAGCACGATACATTCACGAAGTTCCATATTTTTAATATGTATCATGATTTCCTGCTTAAAACGTTCAGAATAACACGATTTAACAAAAATCTTTCCCCAACTTCTGAAATTTATCAAACACGAGCTTGGTATCACAGCTGTAATTTGATTGGCTGCCTTATGTCACATGCTCAAAATTGACCAATCACGAAACTTGTAGCAGATTTCGGCAAGAAAGCGCCATTAGAAACCAATTTTAATCCAATGAATTCTCTTGTTTTAACTACGGAAAAAAACAGGCTATGTTACGAGCGTGTAGATGACAGAAAAAGCTTTCCAGCGATGTGTCATATGCCATTCTTCGACAAACGTGTTATTCATACGAAGCCTCGAAAAGAGGGGTATTTCTTCATGTTACTGAGCGGTCAGCCGCTGTTATCGGGAAATGGGCGATGACAGAAACTATTTATAATTCTTTTTAAAATGATTTTCCAATTACGTAAACAATGAAAATAAAACAGAAATAGGTAGATCTAAGTGGATTTTACTTCAGATGGGGCTTGTCTGTCAAAGTCATTAAATGGAAGTCGGTAAAGTAAGTTTGTAACTCACTTTAACTTGAATAAATCACTTGCTATTAAGATCACAGATGTCTCACTTACTTACAATTACATGAATTTATTAACATTTTGATTGAACTACTGACATAGAGACACAAATAAACAACAAACACTTTAATGGTTGTTAAAAATTTTAATGCTGAAATGTAACCAATAAATGGCTGGGCACCCCATGATCTCCCAAGGCACACCTAAATTTTATACCTTGTGCCTTGTGGCACACTTGGCAAAAATTGCATGTCTAGCCCTGTAGGAGCATTAATCATCTCTTGTTTGTTTGTTTGTTTGTTTGTTTGTTTGTTTGTTTATTTGTTTATTTTTTCACTCAGCAATATTCCACCTGTAGATGGCAGCCAGTCATGATCACGTCTGGATTAGATAATCCAGTGATTGATATTATGTCTCCCTAATCTGAACCATCTAATAACAATCTGCAAAAATGTCATATAATACCATATTTGACGTAATAAGCGCCTCGCTCTAATAAGCGCCCACAGCGATATTTACTTATATATTGGCAAGTGAACAATCCCAATTAGCACCCCTTCCGATTGATCAATGTACACAAGACTTAAATTTATTTGTGTATAATACACACTCGATCACGTGTTATATGCACCCTGAATAATGGGCAATTAAATTCTGGAAAAATATATCTGTCGTACATAGTCATTTCAGGCTGTCAGCATAAACCATGAAATTAACGATCTCTCAACTCTTTTTTTTTTTTCTCCAAAATAATATTCTAATAAGAGCCCCCTATTTCTAATTTTGAGAGTGCCCTGGGCGCTTATTATGTAGAATATGGTATGCAATAACTACGCAATAATGATAATGTTATTTTTCTTATGCTGAAGTTCCCTGATTATGCTAATCATAAATAATGTGATTCCTATTGTCTGAAGTGTGTCTATCATCTGGGCAATATCACATCTGAACAACCAAGCACGGTCGCCACGATATCCACATACAAATGTTGCATAGGTGTCAGCCTATGTACCCCGAGGCATAATGCAACACAAGCCCCTCTCTTTCTATTGTCAGCAATCCATAAGTACCATGGGCCTAATTTTGTTCGACAAAAACGATTATTTGGTTAGCCAATCAAATTGCACGGAATCACTTGCAAGTCATATAGTAATGTCACATAAACATTACTCTCTATTTTCAACAATACACTCATTCCCAGTCCGGCCTGAAATACAACAAATTCAACAACTTGCTATGTCTTTTTTCTTTTCACAAAAGTTCACCAAGTCCATCCCCAATCCAAATCCCATGGAACTGTCGGACCCAGTCAGCCTCGACATTTGTCAAGGCTATTAACTCCTCTACAAATTACAGAGCTTGCATCACATTTAATGTCTGGCCCTGCACAGACCACTGTGCACCTTATACATCAGGAGTAATGGGGGAGAAAATGTGGGCATGTAGAATTGAAAAGTTTTCTGCTTGATGGAACGGCAAGTATACAGTCGGCGCTGTATGCCATGTGAATTAGTCGGCTGATATTTAAAACTCACACATGCAGTGATGCACCGCGGCTGTTGACTGATTCGAACGTTCCCAGTAAACACTTGATACTCGATGCATTGGAGCAACATAATGCCTGTATGCGCTGTAAACACGTTTTTTGCAAAGTTGAGAATGGAATCCACAAACATATCTTGTTAACAACAGCGTAGGTCCTTTGAAGATAGGTGCAAGCACGAAATGTTTAAAGTAACATATCGCTAAACTGTTCTCTACCAAGTGAGGCAATATTAACAAACATATTAGATCTTTTATTGTTAAATAATATCAATAATACATGCCACTAATGCCATACAATACCCATATCAACACTCAACACTCATTGTGACCACACAATCCTCATATGAACACTCAACACCCATTGTGACCACACAATCCTCATATGAACACTCAACACCCATTGTGACCACACAATCCTCATATGAACACTCAACACCCATTGTGACCACACAATTCACATATCAACACTCACCCATTGTGACCACACAAACCCCATATCAACACTTACCACCCATTGTGACCACACAATCCTCATATCAACACTTACCACCCATTGTGACCACACAATCCTCATATCAACACTCACCACCCACTGTGACCACACAATCCCCATATCAACACTCACCACCCACTGTGACCACACAATCCCCATATCAACACTCACCACCCATTGTGACCACACAATCCACATATCAACACCCATTGTGACCACACAATCCACATATCAAGTGCCCATCCTGTGATCATCCTGATGAACTACAAGTTTGTTTTTGTTCTCCAAGACACAGTTGTCTGTGAGACTGAAATGCAATCGCTGTCAGAATTACTTCCATTAGAATTGCATCCAAATCATGACATTGCCTCCTCTATAATGATGATTAATACTCATAAAGCATGAAATGTAATAAATGTCCAAGCATAGCATGGTTAAATCTATAATACATCAAGTCAGACATTTTACATTGTTTCAAGGGGTCATCGCGTAAGGGAAAATGTTTCCAGTTTTATGGCGGACCCTAATCTGGTGTTCTAAACCTTTTTCTTGTTTTCCTCGAGTTGCACCCGAGCTTTTATTACATCCCAGCATTGCCTGCTTCTAGCGTAAATTTGTTGTGCTTCACTACAGATCAACCAGTCATTTAAAGTAGTGAGTGAGTGAGTGAGTGAGTATGGTTTTATGACGCTTTTAGAAATATTCCAGTAATATCATGACGGGGACACCAGAAATGGGCTTTACACATTGTATCCATGTGGGGAATCAAACCCAGGCCTTTGGTGTGATGATTTGTTTTGTTTGTTGTTTAACGCCGCACTAATCAATATTCCGGCAGTCTATAAATGATAGAGTCTGGACCAGACAATCCAGTGATTGACATCATGAGCATCGATCCAACCAAGTGGGATACGATGACATGCATCAACCATCCGATCCCGTTAGTCACCTCTTACAACAAGCATGGTCGTCTTTTACTCAAAGCATTGTTGCTGAAGACCTCATTTTACCCCGGATCTAAAATGCCCAGCCCCTCATTTAAAGTGAGTGAGTTGTGTGTAACACCACTTTCAACAGAATGAAGTTTTATCAACGTGTGTCAGTTTAATGTTGGAGGAAAACCAGAAGTGATGCAGGCCTCAGACATTTACCACTTTGGTGAACCAAGATTTGAACCCACAATCACAGTTTTCTGACATGCCCAAGGGACACAACTCTGCACAGTGAATTGTGGTGCCTTAGACAACCCATGCCACCAGTCATGTAAAGATTAAACAAAGGGAATTCTTTAATGAGGTAAAATAGGATATTTTGTATTTTCCTTTTGCTGTTGCTGAGTGAGAGAGAGAGGGTGCCTCATTATTTAGAAACCTGGCAGGAGCCCCCGTGTGCATGCATCCCTGTAACCCCAAAGCATGTGGTTCAAGCCAGGACATTTCATTTTCCAGTGTGTAAACAGTGTGATGACTACTCGCCATGCTCCATGCCTAGATTAAAGGGTAGCAGGAAGATCCCTGGAGAAACTCAACAGATGCCACATTAAACCCTTAATTTCACAGTCATTCTCAGCAAGCCTTTATCGAAACAAAGACAGCAACCAGTGCGATTAAGACTACAATGTTTTCCTAACCACTGATCTTGCTCCAGGGGGCATCTCAAACCTTCAGAAGACTTTTTTACAGATTTCATAGATGGTTACACATTGTGTTTTGTGAGATGCCCCCCATAACTCATAATCTGGCTGAGAAAATTAATTTCGTGCCATGTGTTTGGCAAATGAAATAAACTATTAAATGAAGAAACATCCTCTGGTGATGGGCATTCAATGACAAGATTCTCTTTCAAGTAGCTAACACTTTGATACTTTGAACCCTACGTGTTTGTTCGTTCTTTAACGCCGCACTCACCATTATTCCATAGCTGGTTGTAAATAAGCAAGTCTGGACCATACAATCCAGTCATTGACATCATGAGCATCAATTTAAGCAATTTGGATATGATCAGAAAGACCAACAAAGTCAGCAAGCCTGACTATCCGATCCCAGTATTAGCCTGAATGTAAGCTGTCAATAGTGAGTGAGTTGGGTTTAACACCCCTTTGAACAGTATTTCAGTTATAACACAGCATGTCAGCTTGATGTACGAGGACGCCCGAAATGACACAGGTCTCAGATGTTCAATATGCACTTTTTATCATTCAAAACAGGCTCCCACAGGAGATATTGCTTGGATGAGATCAAGCTATATCTACATTGTAGATATCACTGCCAATGAAATTACATCACAATGCTTTGCAGACCATTGTGATGTCATTGGTCACCATGAGACTACAAGCCTCGGAGTTTTCCCACTTTTATCAACTTGTGTTGATATATTTGACATCAAAAGACACTGGGGTGAGATTCTCTATTTATACTAATTTCAGTTTTTCTCTTTCAGTCAGTTTTGTCAACCAACTATTACAAAAAAAGGTCCAACAGTACTGAGCAACAGTTTAATATTGGGATAAAAGTGACAAATCTCTTATACCTATATGAAATATCTATTAAATCAAAGTCCATAAGTCAGTTTGTTGTTTAACGCCTCTCAACAATATTTGACAGCAGCCAGTAATAACCCAGTCGGACCAGACAATCAGATGATTTAAATTGTGAAAGATCATCGCTGTGAGGAAACCTAGTCACAGAGCTGACCCCCTCCCCACAATTCATTTGGTTGCCCCGTTTACAACCAGCACAGGTTGCATGGGACCTATTCTAACCCAAACTCCCCTTGTTGAAACCCATGAGCATCATATGGTGCCAGCATACCAAGAATACTAATCAGGATGAATTCAAACAAGAAAATTTGCACAGCAAGACGCGGTGCCTCAGAACACAGGCTCTCCAGTCTATATCTCCTGGAATGTCAGGAGGTACCGGCAATGTTACACTGAGAAGATGATAAATCAAGATCCCAGGTATGTGCTCTAAGCATCAGATAAACATACATCACAAAGTTCGACACTTACACTAATACAGAGATGCTTGCTGTACAAGGCGATTATGTTCGTCATGACTAACGGGATCCGGTGGTCAGGCTCACTGACTTGGTGGATGCATGTTATCGTATCCCACTTGGGTGGATCGATGCTCATGATGTCAATCACTGGATTGTCTGGTCCAGACTCGATTATTTACAGACTGCCGTCATATAGATGGAATATTGCTGAGTGGGGCGTTAAACAACAAACTAATTCAGAGTGCATCCACTGGGACACAGAAATTATTTTTGTGCATGCTGCTATTTCATAATTTGGAACCATGTTAAATGAATTTCATTTTAGTTACTTAAAAATATTCTACTTAGTTGAATGCTTCATTTATTTCTACCACTAGCACTTGTAGATTCTGATTCATTTGGGGAATTCCATATCTATTTTTAACAGCCTCGGAGCATGTGACGTATTACATCACTTGTGGCAGAGAAATGAATTCAATTTTTGACATTTCGCTGGACCCCCAATTTTTATCCTGAAAACTACAATTAAAGGCTTTGAGTCCACAGGACCCCCAAAATAATTAACCCAATAATAATACCCGAGGGAGGAACTTAACACAGAAAAGCTGAGGGAATTCCCAAAGATTCTCCTCACATCCACCGCATTCCCTCACACTCTCAGATTACCTCCCTTTACACCCTGAGGTAAGATTGGAGGCATGCAGTTATGACAAGGAATGTTCACAGGCAGACAGACATGGAACTGGCAGATTCCTGCAGGATGGTGCCATGACTCGTTACACACAATGAAGAGCGAAGAATCATCTTTAACGAGTGGGGCTTCCAGGGCAGTAGGGTCCTCACACAATACCCAACCCATGGTGGAGTCAAGCTTTCACAGGTTTCAGGGATCCTCACTCAATCTTCCTTGCAGTGAGTGAGTGAGTGAGTATGGTTTTACGCTGCTTTTAGCCACCATAAATGAGCTTCACACATTGTACCCATGTCGGGAATCGAACCAGGATCTTCAGCGTGATGAGCGAACGCTTTAACCACTAGGCTACCCGACCGCCAGCCAGAAACAAGTACCATCTTTAAACATCTTTTGGTGTGACGGGTCGGGGATCAAACCCCCAAACACTATCTATGCTCTATCCGCTAGACCACAAAGGCGGTCACTCCAGCAAGGAGGAGGGTCTGTGTCGAATGGTGACAGGGCAGATAGTGTCACGGTTTCAGATTGCCATAGGTCTAAATGAGACAAAGTGAAACCCCTTAATCTGGACCAGCATTCCCAGTGACAACATCCAGAATGACAACGGACAAGGTAGGACGAGGGCTCTATCTGCCCGAAAGGATCTGCATAATTCAACAATTAAGAAAAACTTTCAGAAACTGTTATGTGATTTGTGAGCCAATATTCCAGCAATATCGTGTCAGGGGACACCAGAAATGTGGAGAATCAAACCTGGACCTTCGGTGTGATGAGCAAACACCTAACCACTGGACCAGCACCCTGATTCAGTGGAACCAGAGACCATGGCATATACCGATATACCGATATATGGTCTCTGGTGGAACACAGTAAAGTCCCTTTGAATGTATTTAATCATTCCCAACAGGCATCGTCCAGATTGCAGGGTTTCCAGACTAACAAGGTTTCACTTTTCCCCTGAAAAAACAAAGGATCTTACATTTCCCAAAACGAGAGAGTCCCCTGTGTCCAATAAGGAAGAACAGTAGCACCGAAACTAATATTTTCTTATCGAGTTATTCCCAGTTCTAGACAATAGAGACAAAAGATGGGTGCAGATATGGAACCTGCTGGGTATAAAGTTACATGAAGTCAAACAACAAATTGGATTAACAGAGTTCTAGTTAACAAGGTTTCGCAGAATAACAGCGTTCAATGGAGTCTGAAGTATCACTATGAATCATCTCGAGACTACCAGTTTCAGTCAGATTGGCTACTTTACGATCCTCCAGAAACACCAGCACTGGTCAGCCAGTCAAGCCTGTCTGTGGTCCAGTACAACAAGGAGGCGTAATGGACCACTTCCGCAGGGAATCCCCACAGAGTTTCCAACAGCTGGCCTCCATTACTGGTGACACTGATGCAGAGATATGAGAGATCCCCGTCCCACCCCTCCCCTCCCCCTCCCCTCTGCTCCCTAACACAGTTGTCTCAGACCCTGGTCATCACAGTTGTAATTAGGTCTCCCCAGAAATTGAAACACTGAGTGTTATTTGAGGCCGCAGTCAGCAATATGCCAGCTACTTTACAGGGGTCAAGTAGTCATGTACAGGCCAGGACACCTGGTGGTCGATAGCATGAACAACAAATTATTGATGAATGATGACATCATCAGCCAGGTCACACAAGTTACCACCCATTTTCAGTGGGACAGGGAGACAATCATGGGGAACTGGGGAAATATTCTATCTTGAATCTAGACAGGGAGACAAGCATGGGGAACTGGGGAAATATTCTGTTTTGAATCTAGACAGGGAGACAAGCATGGGGAAATGGGGAAATATTCTGTTTTGAATCTAGACAGGGAGACAAGCATGGGGAACTGGGGAAATATTCTGTTTTGAATCTAGACAGGGAGACAAGCATGGGGAAATGGGAAAATATTCTGTTTTGAATCTAGACAGGGAGACAAGCATGGGGAACTGGGGAAATATTCTGTTTTGAATCTGGACAGGGAGACAAGCATGGGGAACTGGGGAAATATTCTGTCTTGAATCTAGACAGGGAGACAAGCATGGGGAACTGGGGAAATATTCTGTCTTGAATCTAGACAGGAAGACAATCATGGGGAACTGGGGAAATATTCTGTTTTGAATCTAGACAGGGAGACAAGCATGGGGAACTGGGGAAATATTCTGTCTTGAATCTAGACAGGGAGACAAGCATGGGGAACTGGGGAAATATTCTGTTTTGAATCTGGACAGGGAGACAAGCATGGGGAACTGGGGAAATATTCTGTCTTGAATCTAGACAGGGAGACAAGCATGGGGAACTGGGGAAATATTCTGTCTTGAATATAGACAGGAAGACAATCATGGGGAACTGGGGAAATATTCTGTTTTGAATCTAGACAGGGAGACAAGCATGGGGAACTGGGGAAATATTCTGTCTTGAATCTAGACAGGGAGACAAGCATGGGGAACTGGGGAAATATTCTGTTTTGAATCTAGACAGGGAGACAAGCATGGGGAACTGGGGAAATATTCTGTCTTGAATCTAGACAGGGAGACAAGCATGGGGAACTGGGGAAATATTCTGTTTTGAATCTAGACAGGGAGACAATCATGGGGAACTGGGGAAATATTCTGTTTTGAATCTAGACAGGGAGACAAGCATGGGGTACTGGGGAAATATTCTGTCTTGAATCTAGACAGGGAGACAAGCATGGGGAACTGGGGAAATATTCTGTCTTGAATCTAGACAGGGAGACAATCATGGGGAACTGGGGAAATATTCTGTTTTGAATCTAGACAGGGAGACAAGCATGGGGTACTGGGGAAATATTCTGTTTTGAACCTAGACAGGGAGACAAGCATGGGGAACTGGGGAAATATTCTGTCTTGAATCTAGACAGGGAAACAAGCATGGGGAACTGGGGAAATATTCTGTCTTGAATCTAGACAGGGAGACAAGCATGGGGTACTGGGGTAATATTCTGTCTTGAATCTAGACAGGGAGACAAGCATTGGGAACTGGGGAAATATTCTGTCTTGAATCTAGACAGGGAGACAAGCATGGGGAACTGGGGAAATATTCTGTCTTGAATCTAGACAGGGAGACAATCATGGGGAACTGGGGAAATATTCTGTTTTGAATCTAGACAGGGAGACAAGCATGGGGAACTGGGGAAATATTCTGTTTTGAATCTAGACAGGGAGACAAGCATGGAGAACTGGGGAAATATTCTGTTTCGAATCTAGACAGGGAGACAAGCATGGGGTACTGGGGAAATATTCTGTTTTGAATCTAGACAGGGAGACAAGTATGGGGAACTGGGGAAATATTCTGTTTTGAATCTAGACAGGGAGACAAGCATGGGGAACTGGGGAAATATTCTGTTTTGAATCTAGACAGGGAGACAAGCATTGCGTACTTCTTCAATACATTTTGACAGGGAAACAAGCATAAAAACATACACTCTAATAATATTGTCCAGATATATCTGAACAGCAACACTTTATTCAACCACCTTCTAAAAGACCAAGGATCATAATCAGAGCAAATGTGGGATGGGCACTCATGACTGTCAGATCCTGGCCAAGCTAAGGGGCACAACTCTGAAAGGCACCTCAAACCACCAAGGCACCTGTTCTCCAATCAGGAAGTGAGCAATACAACCAGATGTACATATACTCTACAGTACACAGCTCAAACAAGCAGGCCTTTCTAACTACACCAGTCTCCTATGAATACTATCCCCAGCTGAGGGCAGATATGCTGATTGAGAATGTCAGACAGTGCTGTGGAACGAATTACTGGGCAAATGCTGAAGATGTAAGAAATAATGTGTCATACCCTTCCCTGTCTGGCTAAAGTATGGCAACATGGTGAACACTGTTTTCACATGAGGTAGATCTTAGCTACAAGGGTAGAAGTCAGTGTTGGGCAATATGGTTACAACTTGGATTGTGTATTGGCAAAAAAAAATGTAATACAGGTATCTGTATTGTGATACGTATTGCGATACATTTTGCGATACGTAATGCGATACGTATTGCGATATATTGGGAGCTGATGTGTTTGACAGTGAATGACAGTGATTGTACATGCAGATCCTATTTTCTCCATACCAAAGTATCTATTACTCAGCATGGCCAGTCACCACCATTTTGTAGTCATGGATACAAGGGAGATAATAACGTAAGAAAAAAATCATTTCTGCGTTTCTGCCGTGTTGTCAATCATTTTGATTAAAAATCAAATGTGAATGAACATCTGTGTAGATTTTAGGTCAAAATAATAATAAAACTTGTTAAAAACCATTTATTGGGACACAGAAAAAATACTGCATTACGTTCGTTTGACAAGCGCATTGTAGTAAATCGGTAATACTGTACAGTCCTCGCTATTACTAATCAGATTACAATACAACAAGATGATACAATGACACGCAAACAACCAAATCAATAAGCCTGACCATAACGCCCATTTAGTTGCTTCTATGACCAGCATAGGTTGTTGGGGACCAGTTCTAACCCGAAATCCCCATGGGGGAGCTGATACAAACCAGAAAGCTTATGACCGAAAATCAGCGCCATTGATGGTACAGCACTTATTCAAAACCTGATTCTTCCAACCTTGTTGCAAATTCACCTATTTAACAAATGTTATATTTAGGAATATCACTTTCTCAGTCAAGTACTTATCGTACTTTTTAGGGTTGAGTTCCATCCAGGATTCGAACCCACACTCCCAAAGTGAGGCACCTAATTGCCAGCACATAAAATAAAAAAAAGTACAGGAATCTGTTCTTTACCGAGAAAGTGTTATCCCAAATATAATATTTGTTACATTTGGCCACTTTCTAGATGGCATTAAAGCAGATCTGTATCATCATAGGCTGTACAACATGAACAATGTCAGATTGTCAACATTGACATGACATGCCAGTGTTGGAAACGACAGGGTTTGGTTAGTGTGCTGGTGTTTAACTCTTAACATAATCCACTTAGTAGCAAAATTGAAGCATGGAGAACAGGTTCAGAATTTCAGCCCTCACTTTGCTACTTCTCAATGAGGACTTCCATCATTGGATTTCACGTGTCCTCAGCACAATTTAGTAGTCTTAGGCCTGCAGACTAGCATGAATTTCGAAGGCTGTGCTTAATTTCGAGGCTGCATCTGTATGATAGACATGACAGGCGATCCAACCAGAGGATTTGTTCACACTGTATCGCTGATGGTAACATTGAGCATGCCTGAGACTCAGGAAGACTGCCAGGCTTTCCTCTCTGCCAGACAAGGTTTACGGAGTGTGTATTTCTACATGCTGAGTGCACAGGGAAATCCCACTGAAGCCCAGGGCCCGTTTCTTCCTCCATTGTGGCGAGATAGAAAAATGTCTGCTAAAGACTTCATCACATCTCCAGCCCCACACAGCTGCCAGAGGTCCTCAAACTCAGACATACACCTCACTGTAACATGCAGTCTCGATATACAGCCTCGGTATACAGCCATACCGGGAGACACTGCTTACAAAGTAACACTGGTCACTTTGGGAATGAGTTTGTGAGTGAGTGTGAGTGAGTGAGTGTTTTAACACCGCTTTGAAGAGCACTTCAGTCATATCGTGACGTGTCAGCTTGGTGTGGTAGGAAAGACGTAAGTGATGCAGGTCCTAATTGCTCACCACTTTGGTGAAACACACAGGTAGAGTGCTGACAAAACTACAAACATAGGGGACCTCATCAACCCTTGTCGAACTAGGCTAGAATTATGGAGTTATAGTTTGGCTGGACAAACAATCTAGGCATAATCCAATCAAAATCATGTTATGAAATCAACATCTGGTTTGTAAACTGCTCGGCAGGTTTCGGATGATTGCCCAATTTGCAAAGCAAGTGTATCCCCAACTCGACGTCAACAGATATTTTCCAAGTCTTCATGTTTTAGTCTAGGTGCTGACATGATTTGATGCACTTCGCAAAGTAAGACCCATTTTATTACACTATATATCTTGATTATCAATCAGATTGTCTTCACTGGGCACCACCATTTTGTGTGAAGCAAGGTGATATGCAAAGTGGAATTTGAGCCCAGAAATTCCAGGGAAAGGTCATCCAAAAGCAGGACATTCTCTAGGGGAAGATCATCCAAAAGCAGGACATTCTGTAGGGGAAGGTCACCCAAAAGCAGGACATTCGGTAGGGGAAGGGTCACCCAAAAGCAGGACATTCTGTAGGGGAAGGTCACCCAAAAGCATGACATTCTGTAGGGGAAGGTCACCCAAAAGCATGACATTCGGTAGGGGAAGGTCACCCAAAAGCAGGACATTCTGTAGGGGAAGGTCACCCAAAAGCAGGACATTCTGTAGGGGAGGGGTCACCCAAAAGCATGACATTCGGTAGGGGAAGGTCACCCAAAAGCAGGACATTCTGTAGGGGAAGGTCACCCAAAAGCAGGACATTCTCTAGGGGAGGGTCACCCAAAAGCAGGACATTCTCTAGGGGAAGGTCGCCCAAAAGCAGGACATTCTGTAGGGGAGGGTCACCCAAAAGCAGGACATTCGGTGGGGGAGGATCATCCAAAAGCAGGACATTCGATATGGGAGGGTCATCCAAAAGCAGGACATTCTGTAGGGGAAGGGTCACCCAAAAGCAGGACATTTTGTAGGGGAAGGTCACCCAAAAGCAGGATATTCGGTAGGGGAAGGTCACCCAAAAGCAGGACATTCTGTAGGGGAAGGGTCGCCCAAAAGCATGACATTCTCTTGGGGAAGGTCACTCAAAAGCAGGCCATTCGGTAGGGGAGGGTCATCCAAAAGCAGGACATTCGGTATGGGAGGGTCATCCAAAAGCAGGACATTCGGTAGGGGAGGGTCATCCAAAAGCAGGACATTCGGTATGGGAGGGTCATCCAAAAGCAGGACATTCGGTAGGGGAGGGTCATCCAAAAGCAGGATATTCTCTAGGGGAAGGTCACCCAAAAGCAGGATATTCGGTAGGGGAAGGTCACCCAAAAGCAGGACATTCTGTAGGGGAGGGTCATCCAAAAGCAGGACATTCGGTATGGGAGGGTCATCCAAAAGCAGGACATTCTGTAGGGGAGGGTCATCCAAAAGCAGGATATTCGGTAAGGGATGGTCATCCAAAAGCAGGACATTCTCTAGGGGAAGGTCACCCAAAAGCAGGATATTCTGTAGGGGAAGGTCACCCAAAAGCAGGACATTCTGTAGGGGAAGGTCACCCAAAAGCATGACATTCTCTAGGGGAAGGTCACCCAAAAGCAGGACATTCTGTAGGGGAAGGTCACCCAAAAGCAGGACATTCTGTAGGGGAAAGGTCACCCAAAAGCATGACATTCTGTAGGGGAAGGGTCACCCAAAAGCATGACATTCTCTTGGGGAAGGTCACCCAAAAGCAGGATATTCGGTAGGGGAAGGTCACCCAAAAGCATGACATTCTGTAGGGGAGGGGTCAACCAAAAGCATGACATTCTGTAGGGGAGGGGTCACCCAAAAGCATGACATTCTGTAGGGGAGGGGTCACCCAAAAGCATGACATTTTGTAGAGGAAGGTCATAACATGATACACCTTGAGGTTGGTCATAATTTTTGTTTGTTTGTTGTTTAGAATAGATCTTCAGCAACCCATGCTTGCCATATAAGGCGACTATGCTTGTCGTAAGAGGTGACCAACAGGATCGGGTGGTCAGGCTTGCTGACTTGGTTGATGCATGCCATCTTATCCCAATTGCGGGGATCAATGCTCATGATGTCAATCACTGGATTGTCTGGTATAGACTTGATTATTTACAGACCGCGGTTATATTGCTGATTGAAGCATTAAACAACAAACAAACACAATGAACTGGGATTTGAACCCTGATCGAAGGTTTCTAGCATACCTGAGGGTTGCAAATAGTGGCGGTGGGGACAACTGGGAGACCCTAGGGAGTAGGTCATAATGTGATATAGATACTCAACATGTATAATTATGCCCACAAAACAATCTGCCATCATACTGTGGTGTTGAATAGCAATATTGAGGTTGATGATATACCGCATTCGTCACAGACTTGAGTGAGTGAGTGAGTGAGTGAGTGAGTGAGTGAGTGAGTGAGTGAGTGTGAGTTTGATTTTACGCCGCTTTTAGCAATATTCCAGCAATATCACAGCGGAAATGGGCTTCACACATTGTACCCATGTCGGGAATCGAACCAGGGTCTTCGGCGTGACAAGCGAATGCTTAAACCACTAGGCTACACGACCACCCCCACAGACTTGAAACAAAATGATGAACACAATGTGTCAGATAGTACATTTTAAGTTATCTTATGTACAGATACTAAGAATAAAATATCATCACTCATGTCGCCAAGCCAATATCACTATACACTTGTGAATCATTTCCGCTTTAGTCAGTAGACAGCTACTTAGGGAGATGTTGTTTCCGAGGATCAACATTCTACTTAGCTAGGGTATGATAATACACACAGCTACTTGAAGCTTTTGACTAATTATACCATGCACCCTCAATATACAGCTACTCAGAGAGAATTTGCTTCCTTGCATATTCGGCGTAATTAGCAGGGGTGTGATAATATACATTGCTTCTCAAAAGCTTTTGACTAAAATTGTATACCATGCACCTTCGTTATACAGCTACTCTGAGAGACATTGCTTTCTTAGATATTCTGCATAATCATCAAGAGTGTCAGATAGCTCAGATGAATAACACCATTTACTCTCAATTTACAGCAACTTAGGGAGACCTTGTTTCCTGAGGATCAACAGTCTACTTAGCAACGATGTGATAATACACACAGCTACTTAAAAGCTACAGACTAATTATACCATGCACCCTCAATATACAGCTACTCTGAGAAACATTGCTTCCTTGCATATTCTGTGTTATTTGCAAGGATGTGATAATATACATAGCTACTTTGAAGAGACAGACCAAATAGACCAAACAAACCAGTGATTGATATTATGAACATCGTCCCATGCTGTTGGGTATAACATAT
This sequence comes from Haliotis cracherodii, assembly GCF_022045235.1. Taxonomy (NCBI): domain Eukaryota; kingdom Metazoa; phylum Mollusca; class Gastropoda; order Lepetellida; family Haliotidae; genus Haliotis; species Haliotis cracherodii. The sequence continues at coordinate 21,034,773 of NW_027266269.1, forward strand.
TGCAAACAACCAAATCACTGAACCTGACCACCTGCTTCAATCAGTAGCATAGGTTGCTGGAGACCTAATCCAATTCCCATGGGAGAGAATCGAGTCTCGACTGCCAGACCAGTGGTCGATTGCATGAACAACAGTCTAACATGTATGATCATGGTGTGATACTGTGGACCTATTCTACCCTGGTACCTCCAACGGATGCAATACTTTAGAAATAATAGTTCCATGGCCGTCTGGGACATGCGGGGAGGGGGAGGGGATGTATGTCAGCACCATAACCGTGCTCGTAGGTTTCACTGAAGTGGTAAACGTCTACATGTATCACTTCAGGCTTTCCTCCCATATTAATCCGACATGCCGTGATACAACTGGATTACTGCTACAAAAGGACGTAAAACAAAACTCACTTCATGCCAGTTTCATCCCTTATTGTATATTTAAGGTCGACAGATTTTTTCTATAAAATTACCATAAATCATGAATTTATACGTCAACAAATTCAGGTAAGTGCAACCCCTGGACTAACCGTATCCTGAAATTAAAGTGCGTAGGCCTACCTTTGACCTGTAACAATTCACCAGCAATCAGCACCAAGACAGTAGAAATGGAATGGATTGATGGCAGTTCGATAGAATAAAACTGTTCACTTTTTTCACACACTAAACTTCCTCCCTTTGTAGTGGGATCTTAACTTCCAGTAGCTTGTGTTGGTCTATGAAATATCAATGTGTGCAGCTCAATATGTTTGATCTTATTAAAGAAGTTGTATGGGTCTGTAAATTTTAGTGGAGACAATTCAGATGCTAAATCTGATTAAAGTACACAATGTTTTCTAGTCTCCTTGACATTTTACAAGTAACTATGCAATTTCTTCATCAATTCCTATCACAAAAGGAAACAGTTTATCTTCTTAGAACTTTTCCTTATCCAAAGAAAAAGAGTGGCTTATAAACTAAATTTGTCTAATTTCTTTCGTTCCATGAGGACTTTTTGATTTCAGTCAGATGACATAACCTAGCCGACCAGTCCTTGTTTTATCGCCTTAAAAATTATTGCCAAGCAAAAGGCAGTGAAACAAGTGCGATCTTTTAATGCCTTCTGGTTTGATGTGGCAGACACTCTGTCCACTAGACTACGATGTGGTCTCCGGGCAGATGCTCTATCAACAAGACCACGAAGACAGTCTCCGGGCAAATGCGCTATCCATTAGACGATGGAGGCGGTGACTTATTACATTGTCCAGTAATGTTCACAAGATAAAGGAGCTGAACTTGGGATTAGAGATTAATCATATCTTCACCAATCCGCAAAAAGGATCTACTACAGAATTGCCTTTGTTTTTTGTGTAACGCCGCACTGTTCCAGCTATATAACAGTGAACTGTAAATAATCCAGTCAGAACCAGACAATCCAGTGATTGACATCAGGAGCATCAATCCTCGCAACTGGGATACGATGACATCCATCAACCAATTCAGCAAGTCTGACCACCCAATCCTGCTAGTCACCTCTTACAACAAGCATAGTTGCCTATCTCAACAACAAACAAACAAAAATAATGTCATGCATTTTACTTGTTTCATATCAGAGGACATACATTAATTTCAAACCCTGTGAAGCCTCTCTAGGAAGAAGGCAGAGCGAGAGGTAAAAACATAGCATCAAACAAAACAAGAAAGTGATGAAAACATGATTATTTACTCTGACACTACGTGGATGACAACATGAATATTTACCAATGGGAAAATGATATTTATACTAGGGCTGGGATGAGTCCAATTTTACTACCCGGGTACCCACACCCCTATTACCCGACCCTACCCGGGTACCCACTGTTGGTGTCAAGAGATAGGTACAAAATGTGCCATTGGGAATAGTTTGACAGAAGCCCTGACAGAATGTATTTAGATACAAGAAAAAACGATGTGGTCATGCATACACCGAAGTTGACTGACGTTTTAGCTTTGTTCAAACATATATATGGCAGAAGGAACGTGTTCATAGTCATGAAGAAATGCTAACATTTGAGACTTAAAATTGTCATGTAACCATGTAGTTATATTGTGAGTTTTTGTCATGAAACAATATATCATGTGACTAACCACGGGTCCGGGTAGTCCTGTGGGTACCCTGGTCCTACTAAGTACCCACCCGACCTGAGTACATGAGTTACCTGTCCCAGTCCTAATTTATACCATGAAATGTCAACCCGACTGGTTTGTCAAACTATGGGCAACCCCGCCATCTGTGCATTACCAGTCAGTCGAACACTGTTCCAGCAACACACATGGGTTATTGTAAGTGGTAGACATACTGTCAGCGTGTCAAAAATAGGGGTATATCACACATGCCAGGGACACACGATGCATTTAGAAAGTGGTTAAATGTGACAAATGTTATATTTGGGATAACACTTTCTCATTAAAGTACAGATTCTAGTACTCTTTGGGGTTGAGTCCCATCTGGGATTCAAACCCACACTGCCAGAGTGAGGCACCTAATCGCCAACACACAAAGTCAGCGATCTAACCCACTCAGCAACCGATGCTTCCACAGAAATGAAAGTCTGACAACCGGTAGTCTCGATCATGTACTTTGTGTACCCCTCTGACAAGTGTAAACTGGCATGGCTCCCATTCGTTATCAAGACCAGCTCAGAGGCCGATATTCGGCCCCAATTCTAAAGCAAAATGTTAGTAACAATTCCCAAATTGAAATAAAAAATTGGCCAAGTCATGTTATTATGATGACTAATGTTATTGCCTTGAAGAGGTGACTTGTATTTCATTGATCACAGGTTGGTTGTTTGGTTTGTTGTTTAACACCGCACTCAGCAATATTCCAGCTATATTATATTTTTGCATTAAATGAAATAATAAAATAACCCTGAATTTAATCAAATCCCTTTTTTGAACAAAATTAAGTTTTTTGCAAAATGTGTCGGCAAAATGGCATTTAGTTGGGAATCCTAGATAAATACCTGCGCTTACATGGGACAATATTGGTCTAGATGTTGTCTTGAGGAAATTAGATTCTTGAAGTGATTTTGTTTGGGGAGAAATTAATTATTTATAACAGCATAGCAATAATACCACTGTAATCATAGAAAAGTTCCGACACATAATCAATAGATATTTGTTTTCCTACACTTAGCATGTTTGGCAGACAAGGCACCATGTGTTGTTGTGGTATGGTGAAAATAACACTTTCTAAATATTTATATTAATCATGTTCAATATCTAATAGTTATTACATGACAAAAACACTCTTAAACAGAGACAGTCTGGTTGGGAGTATTTGTGTGTAAATTAGACTTGCGAAAGAAACGTAGATTTGCTTGGGTATTCCATGTATTCCAAGAATTTTGTTTTAGGAGCAGTACAAGAGGCTATTTAGGGAATATCTGGTTAAAAGAATTTCAACAAGTTCTTTCGTCAAAAGCTTGAAATATATAAGTTTGGTTCATAGATTGAAAGTATTGAAAATGGTAGTCATTGGTTTTCAAGGGAAAAAAATATATTAAAAAATGTAATTCAGAAATATTTAGTTTTATTTTAAGGCAAAATAAAGAATAAAACATGATAAAAGAGGTTGTTAATATTGTCAATAATACCTTACCACAAAATAACCATTTCCAAAGCACTTTCAATCGCTTAAACTGAACTGTAAGAGATGGGGTGAGGTGAAATAGCACATACATAGCAACATGCAATTCAGACATGTCGGTTCTATAGTGCTAGCCCACTGAGATACCATGCCACAGTTTAACACGAATACTCCACTCAGACACAGTATACTGACTCCGAGCTGATCAGTTCTTCGTTTTAGCTCCTTAATGACGAGCGCCGGACAGGGTAACAACAAGCACCATCTTTGAACATCTTTTGGATGACACAGTCCGCCCATGAGCGGACACTCTTTTGACTTGACCACAGAGGTGGTCCATAACTTTAAGAACAGTACGAAACATGCTTACTGGAAAGAGTGAGTGAGTATGGTTTTACTCGGTCTTAAGCAATATTCAAGCAGTATAACTTGTGGCTCGGGGGGGCACCAGAAATGGGCCTCGCACGTTTTACCCATGTGGAGAATCAAACCCAGACCTTTGGCGTGATGAGCGAACACTTTAACCACAAGGCTACCTAACCAACCCTCAATGGGAAGAATTACGACAGAAATGGTAAATGTCATCCTCAATATTTGCTCATCATAATCATAATGATTAGTCATTTCAGGAAATGTCAATTGTTTAATTTATGAGGAACAATTAGCAGCAAATTGGTCACTTATCACTGGTCAATGACAGATAATGACATCACGAGAACATTCAAAATATACACAAACAAACACTCATTAAATCGGATCATTACTCACAAACTCTCTGCGTGAAGATCCAAGGGCAACTCCGAAGTTAACAACAGGCAAAACTTGTAATCAGCCAATCAGTGTTAAGGCTAAATTCTCACTACAAATGAGTGAAGCATTCAGACAAGCATATTGGATTTCTGTATCTTGAAAACAAAGCTAATCAGCATGTTCCGAATGTAAATGAAAAAGGCTGCATCATCGTTTAATTGTGAATATCAAATCTACTCAATGTTTCTGAGTGCCATGGCATCTGTATCAAAAAGTGGTTTTTGAAGGTATATTAGTATTTTATTTGTTTTGGGTATTTTAATCAAAATGTCCATATCAAGGTGGTGAAGAAATGAATCTGAAACGTTTCAAAAGCTGACATCTGATTAGCTCTAGAACCCATGCAACAGTTTGCTAACTTACATCCAGGTGTCAAACCTTCATGCAGGTGAGGTGAGGTGAAATGGGGTTTAAAGTCGCGTCCAAAGTTTTGCACTTATATAGCGACGTGCATGTACGTGTGTGTGTTTGTGTGGCTGCTTGTACTAGTCCGGACTGATGCCGATTTATAGTGCTAGCTCACTGAGATACCATGCTACAGTTTAACATGAATACCCCACTCAGACACAGTATACTGACTCCGAGCAGACCAGTCCTTGTTTTAGCCCCTTAATGCCGAGCGCCAGACAGGGTAACAACAAGTACCATCTTTTAATGTCTTTTGGTATGACGCGGTCGGGGATCGAACCCTGGACCTTCCCCTCCCGGCGGACGCTCTACCACTAGACCACGGAGGCTGTCCCCTTCATGCAGCGAGGTATCAAACAGGAGTCAAACATTTCAGATTGCTAAACAGTATCTCTGTGTACAAGGTCCGACCATGGCACTTGCTTTGTGTCACAAACATGTTTTCAAAACCTTCTTACTTTTCTGTATAAAGAAAACAGATACCCATATATCCAAGATGTACTCTCACCCTTTTAATTACGTCCTTTTCTCAAGAGACATGCAGAATACATTTGAGATTGAACCATAGATCACTTCAATCAGTTACACCATGTGTCAACTGTCAGGGGTGTATTGTGTACAAAATGCAGGACATTGTGTACTGTATTCATAACATGACACTTTGGGGGTAGAATTGCAGTGCCCTTGTAATACTGCATATGCGTACAAAACGACTCAACATGGCACAAAACGACCAACCATGGCACAAAACAACTAAAATATTTATGATCGTTGAGTTCTTTTTTCACAAAGTACTTCATGCATTTTAATATTAATATACAGCTAAAATATTTTCACAAAACATATGCATGTCATAGACTTCTTTACCCCTGAACATCAAGCGTTCCCCGACACTGGATACTTTTAAATCCTGCCTAAAGACATATTGATTCACAACTGCCTATTCATAAACTTTTCTTCTCAATGTATAGTCCTACTCATCTTAGTCATGAATATTTTATTTCTCAGTTTCATAGCACTGTGGAGGCAGTTGGGTAGTGTAGTGGTTAAAGCGTTCAATTGTCACGCCAAAGACACGGTTTGATTCCTGAAATGTGTACAATGTAGGAAGCCCATTTCTGGTGTCTCCCACCGTGATATTGCTGGAATATTGCTAAAAGCGGTGTAAAACCAAACTAACACACTCACTCATAGCACTGTGTGCATGTACAAGTGTATGGAAACTGGTGCAGTATAAATACCCATTATTATTATTTTTATGATTATTATTATTATTAATAATAATAATCTTTCTGAACTAAGGTATACTGTGTGATCAATGCATTTAGTTGATAATGGATAGAAAAGTTCATCAGAGACAATATCTGGATGATCACGTTTGAGATATAAGTCACGCCCCCCACCCCATCCACGTGCAAAAGCAAATGCCATTTTTTCAATTCATACCTTTCTTTTTAAATCTCCCCAAAACCATATCTCTGACAAACATGCATCACTGTAAAAAGAGCACCTGTCAAATGTTGCACGCGTATTACACCCCATTATGCACGTGCATATCACAGGCAACGAGGCACGTTGATTGCTAATTTTGCAATTTACAAGATTTCACGGAAATCCCCCAAAATCTCACCCGTCAATGAATCCATCTCCGTCTGCATCGCATGTTTGAAATAAGCGTCGAAGTCGTTCCTCCTCGCTGGTGTTGCTGGAGTCGCTGTCGCTGCAACTGCCTACTTTGGGGGATTTTTTAGTATCCGCATCTCCCTTCGAATTGGCAGCCATATTAAAATCCTTTTCATTGTTTTATAAAATCCAACTTTGCATCACCCACACAAGGTCCCATTCTGTGAAACCAAAAAGTTCCTATACTCGTTTTGTTGGGCTAATGCTACTACCCGCACGACTGTTTATGTTGAGTGGAGAAAGCCCTCTGCTGGAGCGCCGATGACAGATCGACTGAGAGATGTTGTTTTCCTGCGTGATGGTGCAGACGCTCGAGGGAGCGTTCTCGGAAAAGGCATGGGAAAAGGTCATGTCTGTTTAGAACGCATTCCGTTTGTACAGACACTGTAGCAATTTATAAGAGGAAAAACATTATTTCAAACAATTATTTTCCTTTGTGTTTAACAAAGTAGTTCCTCTGATACATAGACATGTTGAAAGAGTGACGTTTGTGATATTTTAAATGTTTAAAAAACATGCATACGTTTTTACCTAAGAGACTTTAATGTACGATCTTAAACTTTTGATGCGAAAAATCGTTTGAAATATTTTATTTATTAAAAAAACCCAAAAAAACACATCAAATAGCAGGCTTTCCTCGATTTCGATTGTCAATTGTTGAGTCAGGACCCCTTTTGTTCGGAAACTCTACCTTCCGGGCGATAAAGAAATGTTTTTGTTCGTTTGTTGTTTAACGCCGCACTCAGCAATATTCCAGCTATATGACAGCGGTCTGTAAATAATCGAGTCGGGACCAGACTATCCAGTGACTGACATCATGAGCATCGACCTACGCAATTGGGATACGATGCTCTCCATCTGTTGTGTATAAACCACGTGATATTCCACATATATTGTTTAACGCCCCCTTGCATAGAAAAAATGCGTGTTTTTTAACAGTAACAAACTATAACCTGTCGGCAATAGCGTATCACCGCTCAATTCAGTTTGATCGGTTCTGCAGTTTGTTTATGGTTTTGGGAATTTTTAAAGCCGCAAGAAATATTCCAAATATATGACGGTGGTCTGTAAATGATCAAATGTGGGCCAGGCATTCCAGTGATTGGCATCATGATCATCAATCCACGCAATCGGGATACGATGACATGCATCAACGCATCGAAGTCAGCGAGTATGACCACCCGATCTCGTTAGTCGGCTCTTATAAGCATCGGTTACGAACTACATTCATTCCTGGGCCCACTTGCACAAAGCGATCTTAGCGCTAAGATCATCGTAACTCCCATACTTTAGCATAGGCTTACAATAGTCTTAGTGCTAAGATCGTTTTGTGCAAGTGGGCCCAGGAATCACCACGGGTTGTGAACATGAGGAGATTCTCAACCGGAATCCCCACACGGTTCTCAAATAAGAATGACAACCCCTGGTGGAATAAACCCGAAAATTTGCTTTGGCACAAGTTGCTTTTATTGGATATAAATAAATCGTTTGTGATTTCATGGCATTTCATTGGATAACCCTATATAATTAGGCCACGCCCACTATTGGACTACTGTTTCCTGATTGGCTGGTAATAGGGTGGGTTGGGCCTGAGTTGCATTTATATACCGAACGGATTTATCATTGTCGACGTTTCTTCTGTGTTAATGATTAAATAAGCATTTTACGAAGATATTATTGTTGACCAATTTATTTGTAAGAATCGTCTTCTATTTAGTTTTGTGTTTGTGGAGGTCTAAACGGAAAAACGTGTGTGCTACGAGGACTTAAGCATGCCATGTTCTTTCACATTTGTTTTTACGTTTATATATACCTAGATATTAATAAAGTACCCACTAACAAAATAAAGAACAGTGATATACAAAATTATAAAAATTCAAGTTTAATACTCATTTAGAATGGCTGTCGATTTCGAGTATTGTCATGACAATAACTGACAGTGTCGCCCAAACAAAAAGACACGCGAACGTGAAGCATGGTACCGTCGAGTTTCAGGAAAAGGCTTTGATATTGATGCATGTGAAGGTAGCTAAAGTGGCAATTAGTTAGTCAGCACCTGTTACCTAGAGGTTGTCAGGGGCACCCCGTTGGCAAAGTATTGGCATGCATGTATGTCATACAGAGCCTGGCTATCACCATACTGTCATCAGCAGATTCGTAAGGAAACACCGACAGACACGTGAAGTAAAGGACCGTCCCCGACGAGAGCCACTCCGAAAGACAACTGTACGGGGCAGGGCCCCGTTCCTCAAAGCGATCTTAGCACTAAGGTGATCGTAAGTCCCATACATTAACATAGGCTTACGATCATCGTAGCGCTAAGATCGCTTTGAGGAACGGGACTCTGGGCTCTAGCACGTCTTGTGAGGCGACAACCCTTTGCTACGAGTAAAGCTCTGAAAGAAAATGGCTTCCCAAGAGGCATCTGTCCACCAGAACTCTCCGAAATCGGCTAAAATCATTCGAGTCGAAGTCACGAAGGGTCATCAGACGTCCATTGTTAACTGCTCATCATCAGAGATTTCGATTGGCTTGGTGTATGGCTCGACGTCATCGGAATCTGATGACGTGGCGCCGGATCCATTGGTCACAGATGGGCGAATGCGGGTTTGTAGGCACAGAATACCCCTAGGAACATTGTACTTACAGTCCCGTGTGGTGGAGGCTCCGTCATGGTGTCCGGATATATCTCATGACTGTGAACTGGACATGGTACCAGTACGAGGCAATCTCCATGGTGATTGTACATCCGGGGCATCCTCAATCCTGTTGTTGTGCAACATTTTAAAAATCATGAACCTGCCACCCGATCTGCGTTTATGGACGACAACGCTAGAGCCCATCGTTCTCGTGCTGTGACTTCATTTCTTTATTTCTGCAGGGACACGCTGTTGACACTTTGCTTTGACCCACTGCGAGTCCAGTATGAATCCATGGGAACATGGTTAGGACATCCAGGGCCCTGTTCCACAAAGCGATCTTAGTGCTACGTTGATCGTAAGCCTATGGTAAAGTATGGGAGTTACGACCAACTTAGCACTAAGGTCGCTTTGTGGAACAGGGCCCTGGACGTCGGCTGCAGGCAGTGGATCCACCAGTACAGAAAGTGGCAGCTTAGAGGCTGCATTGCATGGGGAGTGGCAGCAGCTACCTCTAGTCTGTCTTACAGACCCTGATACAAATATATATCAAATACAGCCCATGCAAGTCTATAATGTTTGTCAAGTCTAGATTACTGCAGTATCTGAAAATGAAGAGAGTCACTGGGCTCCCTTTTATTATATTTTCATTAAGATAACTGAACAACTGTTTTTTCTGTACGATATGTTCATTTCAGAGACTAGATGTTAGTCTACAGGTACCTCTTGAACGTATCAGAAACCCCCACTGGAGGAACGAGGGGAAGGGTAGAATCTGTTATCGAGGCACAGGGCGGTTACACCAATTTTCAGGATTGTGATAATCTTTGTAAGATAACAATGAAGGGTGTTGGATTGTGATGGCCGTTCATACCTGATCATGGAACTTCCCTAATCCATAGTTTTCGTGGTCATTAATTTTGCTCAATTACAGTACTATTGCAACTGTGTTATTAATGCAATTAAAATATTAAACATTTGCATCGTTCTCTGTGTTTTCATTAGTCAAGAGTCTCATCTTACACAAATCATTTAATTCGCCACCATGACTCAGGCTTGACGCGAATGATACCTTGTTGTTAGACAGATATGGTCGCAAAACCAGGGGGTGTTTAATTAAGTTTAAAGTGTGTACACCCATAAAAAATGAAGTCAATTCTTAAATGGAATGAATAGGTGATAACTGCATATACTGGTCATATGTTCATACTGTATCCAAGTCATGATTTTTTAACATTGTGTCCCTGTGTGTGTTGGCCTCACGATGTTTTCTTTATACCAAATTAAATCATATTTTAATATTTTTTTTAAATGTTTTACCATATATTTTGTTATAGCTCCAGCACTTTACATGGAAATGTGTGGTCATTACATGTTGTCTATTACATAAAATTTATCTGGAGTTTAAAAACATAAATATTGAATGAAACAAACAAAAGAAAAAAATCTGATTTAAATTTTAATTTCCGATTTTTCAATTTTCATATTTTATTTTCATTTTTAAATGTGAATGGAAATCAAAGGGATCAGGGGATCTATCAAGAATAAATGAAAAATAATTCGGAAAAATCTCGCGTCGTTTCAAGACCGAACGTTTGCTCACAAACAGTCGTGCGGCAAGTAGTGTTTACACTTTTGTTATGGTCCAGACGGGGGAAGCCCAAGTGGCAGGGGATCTAGCGTGTTTCGGTTAATTGAGAGTGACATGGAAATTGACGCTATATCTACACGCCTATTCTCGTGTTTATTTACGGTCCAGCTCTCGAGTGCTTCGGTAGTGAATACCATTTCATGTCCACTCTTTGCATGCGGGAAATTTTTTCTCGACTATTCCAAACTCGACAGGGATTCACTTTAAAGGGGCACTGATCTAACGCAATTCCCCGGGACTGGTTGTTGCCTTTGTTATTGTTTTTTCCCAGTGAGTACCCGGATGTAGAGCAGAAATCTAGACTAGCTCGCGACCTCTGTTGCGCCATTCGTAAGCGCATTAGTCACTTTTATGGATACCGGTAGTAATAAGAGCGTATGGTCACATTGATCAACAAAATGAAATACAGTTTTCGAGATAATAAGGAAATGTAGGCATCTTTGTGGGTAGCATCGGTAATGGTGACGAAGTTTTGATAAGTCACTTGCTTGGTAATTTTGCGATTTTCGTTTACACTATCTTGACTTGCAACACAAAGTAAATATTTCACCTGAGCATTGCTTTTTTATAGTGTGTATATTTTTTTACTGTCAAAATGTGTAACATATTTATTAAACGTCTAAATATTCAGTTATTTTACAAAGTGACTGAAAAACATTTCCATCTGTATTATTATAATAACGAATTCCAAACATTTTGATGTTTAATGTCATCACCAAGAGACTGAAAATGTTACGTTGAAAAGTACATTTCTATGTTGTTTGGCTTCTAATCCTACATAATAATCTGTTGTGATGTTTGTAGGCCCTTTTGATCGTCTTAATCAATCTGGACAGATTTTTTAGTCAAAATGACTGAAATATTTACACATTTTAAAAATTGCCTGAGAGAATCACATTTTACAAATTGACGGTAATCTATACATGCTTACAAAGGATTGAAGAATTTCCCAACCAAGACGTAGAAAAACAAGAACGAATCGGTTCAAATGAAGGAAAACAAAATGCAAATACCATAATTACAACTTACCAAATTTATGTGTATAAATAGGCAGCTTCCTTATTCGAGGAATGTATCCGTGAATATCCACACAAAGGAATAATATCCCACTCGTCTGCAGCTATACAAAATAACTTATTCGATGTCACGTGTCTCTGTAACTATCAAATATTCTAAAAGATATATATCGTTTCGGGTGTCAAGTCTCAAGGGTCGGCTGAGAAAGGCCACGTGACAACTATTTTCATTACGTCGACGGTTCCAAAAAAATCCATTGAGTTTGATAACAATGAGCAACAAATCAACGTATTATCAGTTAACCCTTTGAACAAATTGTGTGTTGTTTTTACATCGGCACTTCACGCCATGATATGAGTGTATTCCCTTTGTTTTAGTAAACCTAGACATGTAAACACTCACTTTTGACATATCCACTGTGCAAGATTACAGTGATTAATCAATCAACGTATTTTCTGTTAATCCTTTGATGACTAGGAACGATCCGTTGATTTACAAAAAAAAGTAAATCAACTGATCATTCATCTCTTGCTGGGCTGCCACGTGCATAATACATAACCTCACTTCAAACCTGGATTTAGATTGAATAATTACCCCAGACACAATAAATGCCAAATGGGAACCTTTGTCAGGTAATCTAAGTGGTGCTACCACTAATTGTACCTGTAATAAATTCATTAACTGAGCATCAAGTGAATGACGACAAATACACAAGTGTAGGGTTATACGAGAAAACGTGTATGACAACAAGGGAGTAGTAATCGTATTACACAATCCGAAATCCGAAAATGCTTTCACTGCATGGATACTTTTTTTAGTATTAAACTATAACCATCTGGGGTATTTCCAAATGACGACTTCCGATGAGCTCCGCCGTTCTTTTTGTCTGTTTGTTTAGGCTGAAGAAATTATTTAACATGCGCCCTTTGTCGAATCTTTATAGATCACAGTTAACCAATCAGTGTTTATGCAAAAATGCGTAAAACAAATATTGCCTCCAGCCTCCAAGTTTATTTAGCTGTCCTTGCAGACGGTAGCCCAGTCTCTGGTCACGCTCAGTTGCGTTGCGTATCATCCGGGTACTCACGGGGGAAAAAACAATAACAAAGGCAACAACCAGTCCGGAGAATGGCGTTAGATCAGTGCCCCTTTAAAAGTGCACAAACTGTTTGTAATTGTAGGTTGACATGAGTTATGTCCCTTCGTATCTTTGGTTTCGTTGATGGGCGAGTGAAAATTGTGTATCTCAGCGGAATGTTGCTGATTTCGGCGTTAAACAAAAACCAAAATTGATAAAAGCATGAAGGATGGACATCAAATATATGTGTATGATGACAATGTCCTTACAACGATACGACATTTAAGATACATACACCGATGTTCACATCAACAGAACGGCAAACCGATTCAGAAAATGTCAAAGTCAGTTAAAATTGACAGTCGCAATGGCAGTTTTTCAGTCTTAAGTAGCCGTTAATTGAAGAAATATCGGACGCCAACGTATTCTACATTGTCGACCAGCATGAAAGAGGGCGCTAAATGGATGATATATAAATAGATTTTGAAAGAACGTTGTAATATAACGCCGCTTTTGGCAACCTCTTCCCATTTCAACAGAGGGCACAGACTCAATTTGTCCGTCTGCCTAAAGAAAATGTCACTTTAACCCGTGGGAATCCCGACAAATAACATAGGTCCCCAGCTACCTATAAGATTGTCTGTCGTAAGAGGAGTCTACTTGCATGGGGTGGTCAGGCTTTTTGATCTTGTTTGCTTGCGTGTTATCGTATCTAAGTAACGTGGATCAATTCTCATCACGTCAATAACTGGATTGTCTGGTCCAGACTCAATTATTTACAGACCATCGTCGTGCAGCTGGAATATAGCGTTGAACGAGGAACACAAAAAGTCTACTGTAGACATACTGATCATGCGTGTGTGTTTACTTTGTTTTATCAGGCAATATATTTCATAGTGAACATCCAAAATCCTATTAATTGTTAAACACTGTTTTCTTTGCTCAGTGTATGCTATGTTGCCACGATGTCTGTGTAACACATTATGTTACAATGATACCATTGTTTCTAAATCATCAACATTGTTCAAACTTGACCATTGTTTATATGTTTATACACTAAATACATAATGTGTACAAGAAAACTTTGATCCAATGGATCAACACCGCGCAAAGAAGATTTGTAGCACACCTACCTATTGATACTTTGTTGTTTAACGCCGCATTCAGCAATATTCTACCTTTGTGACAACGGTCTATAAATAATCGAGTCTGGACCAGACAATGCAGTGATTGACACAATCACATAGGTATACATGATTGGTTGGTTGGTTTGTTGTTTAACGCCGCACTCAGCAATATTCCAGCTATATGACGGCGGTCTGTAAATAATCGAGTCTGGACCAGACAATCCAGTGATTAATGCAATGAGCATCGATCCACGCAGTTGGGATCGATGACATGCATCAACTAAGTCAGTGAGCCTGACCACCCGATCCCGTTAGTCGCCTTTTACGACAAGCATAGTCACCTTTTACGGCAAGCATGGGTTGCTGAAGACCTATTCTACCCCGGAATCAGGTATACATGATACTGTTGACATTGATATATCTTCATTGGTAAAATTATTAATATCTTTTCATAATTAACCTTTTCAAAGTAATAGCTACATTAATGTAATATTTATTAATAAGAGTTGTTGTGTGGAGACATGCAGATATTGTTAACATTGAAACCCACAACGTTCTGAGTGCGTTTGTTATGTTTAACCAGTACACTCCGTGATGGTAATAGGTTTACTACTGTAGCCTGACTGGTCAATTATTTACACTGTCCAAAAGTGCTAATATCTCGCTACACGGCAACTGGGTCAACGTTTCCCGCATGGCGATACGTTATAGGCCTGTCCCCGGCCCTCTCGACGGGCAGACATCGCTACACGCAAATGGGTCAAGATTTTGTCCCCCAAAGCGATATGCTGTAGGCCTGTCCCCGTCCCTCTCGACAGACAGACCCGCTACACGGAAATGGGTCACCGTTTCACCACAGCAAAATGCTGTATTTGGAGATAGGTCAGATAGAGCTGGGATACTCTGTCCTTCGCCTCCTAGAAAATGCAGGCGAGGAGCGCAGGCGCTCAAGGGAAAGTAAACCAGTCAGGGACAGGGTGCGTTTGAAGTGTAAATATCTACAGTTAGGAATGTTTTAAAACTATTTTCATAATTACCTGGCGATGTGCAATAAAACGTCAACGCCAGAGAATAATCAGCTTCGATTATCCTCAGAAACAAGTTCCATTGGGCATGGAAAGCAAAAGAGTGGTGAAAATGACATGAATGGATCACTGGAAATGAGAAATGAGACCAGGTATGCGCGAAAAGGGTAAGCATGTCCTGACCTGCCCTACCGGTAGAACCCGCCACTAACAATTTGCATTAAAAAGTAACATGCTTGTTTGCAAAAACACGTGATGAAGAATGTTAATGCTATAATAATGCCATATTATGGTGTAATGTTCTTTCTTACTTTCATTTATTTTTGTCAACTGAGAGGACGAGATGCAAATCTAACGTTATTGACATTCACTATGGCGGATTTCAATGGTATGGATATTACTATCGGGGTACGTTGGCCTATGCGCCCAAGGCACCGCTATTCGCAGTGCAGTGTGAGGGCATTTAGGTGTGTCAGGATCCGATGTAAGCGGTTCGAATCCCACATATACCCTGATTATGATCCTTGGTTTGTTAGCACCACACCCATGCTTGGGAGATTCATCCAAATTTAAAAAATCACATATGTATACTCGAATATTGTGTAACGCTGCACACAGCAAATATTCATGTTGTAGGACAGCGGTCTGCAAATTGTTGAGTCTGGGCCAGGCAATCCAGTGATTGGTATTGTGAGCGACGATCCACGTCGTCGGGTACTATGCCACGCCATCAACATAGTCACCGACCCTGACCACCCGATCAATTAAATCGCTTCTTACGATCAGCAAGGGAGTTAACTGACTCTAAAAGTCCAATTTCCACCCTGCCGAACTAGGCTGGAATTTCTTGACTTGATCGTGCCTTCTATGTTCCTTATGTTCCTTCTATGTCCCTCCTATTGACCAATCAGATTCCACCTCTCAAAATAAAATGGCGGCGATTAGTCAAGACGATCTGATCGATAATCAAAATCTATTTTGTAATATAAAGGGTCTTACTTTGTAAAGTGCGTCATACCACCTGAACACATTGATTAAAACATGAAAAGATTTGGAAAATATCTGTTGACGCCGAGTTGGCGGTACACATGCTTTGCTTTTCGTTACGCGATTTCGATTGGACCCTGCATATAAGACTCGCTAGTCCAGCCAAACTTTAACTCCATAATTCCAGCGTAGTTCGGCTAGTGTGGAAACTGGATTTGTTTGTTTGTTTGTTTGTTTGTTTGTTTGTTGTTTAACGCCGCACTCAGAAATATTCCAGCTATATGACGGCGGTCTGTAAATAATCAATCCTGTGATTGATGTCATGAGCACCGTACTACACAACTGAGATATGATGACATGCATCAACCAAGTCAGCGAGTCTGACCATCCGATCACGTTAGTCGCCTCTTACGACAAGCATAGCCCCCTTTTACGACAAGCATGGGTTGCTGAAGACCTCCCTAACCGGTTCTTCAGTGATAACAAATGCTTGTATCTTTACCAATCAAAAGTATTACTTTCTTGATACAGTAAACTACGGTTATAACGAACACGCTTATAACGAACTGACGGATATAACGAACTTACTTTTTGGTCCCGACTGTTTGCTGTAGTTATGTTGTATATATGCTTATAACGAACTACGGTTATAACGAACTAAAATTAGTAGTCCCTTTGAGTTCGTTATAACCGTATTTTACTGTAATTAAGATACTAGCATCTGTACCTAAACGTCTTATTGAAAGAGTAGAGAAATTCAAAATTCATAAGTTTGGTGCTGGATAAAACGGCCCCATGCCAAATAGCCCAATATTTCCCTGCCGAAAATGGCTCCAAATTGGAAAATTCGGCCTCTTGTCAAACGTCCACTTCTCATTGGCGAGGACAGCTCGGCAAAACAGACAACGAATACAATACAGATTATACGTTTAATTTCGTCACTTTATTTCAATAATCTCTAAAATCTCTCTCAATCTGTATTTCAATAATTGATAACAAATCATAGATCATTATGAAACATGTATATTACAAACACTACACTATGTAATAGCTATAATACTGTAACACATCAATCAAATGCCGCTGTTTGATTACACTCCTGTAACGCAATGGCTTCCCAAATTGTGTGCTTGCATTTTTGTATTTTAACGGCATCCAAAAACCCATACCCCAAAAGACTATTTCACTCACACTCACACTCAAACTCACTCACACTCTCACACTCAAACTCACACTCACACTCACACACTACACGAGAATATATCAGATGTATTAAATGTTATTTAAAACGTCCAGCTTTGTGAATTCTTGCTTTGAGTGCTCTTCATTGAATCCAAGACATACAGAGTTACTTCCCTTACACAGAGTGTGATGGTGATGAAATATTTTACGTCCGCAACCGATTTGCTGTCAAGCTCGGTTTTGAAAGGGAAAATGACAGGCAACAAATGGTGACCATCTCGTACTGTCGGGGGTTACCGTTTTTTTCTTACTTATTAACCATACAAACCATACAGATTGCTGTGAGAAGTGATTGAGTGAGTGAGTTGTGATTGAATGAGTGCTGAGCTGGCATTTTATCGAAAAAGTACATTCTCTCGAAAATTATGGAAAAAGACAATTATGCTTCAGGCTGTTGGAAAAAAGCTAATTGCCTGACACAACACTTGTATTGTTGCAAGATGATTTTTCTTAAAAAGTAAATGACTGACTGAGAAACCAGTGAGCGACCAATGGTTGATTAAACAGTGAGTAGTGATCAACCGAGTAGTGAGTGAGTGAGTGAGTAATGATTGAGTGAGTGAGTGAGTGGGTGAGTAGTGAGTGAGTAGTGAGTGAGTGGGTGAGTAGTGAGTGAGTGAGTAGTTAGTGAGTGAGAAGTGAGTGAGTAATTAGTGAGTAAGAAGTGAGTGAGTGAGTACTGATTGAGTGGGAAGTGAGTGAGTGAGTGAGTGGGTAGTGAGTGGGTAGTGAGTGAGTGGGTACTGAGTGAGTGAGTAATAAGTGGGTAGTGAGTGAGTGGGTAGTGAGTGAGTGAATGGGTAGTACTGAGTGAATGGGTAGTGAGTGAGTGAGTGAGTGAGTAGTAGTAGTGAGTGAGTAGTAGTGAGTGAGTGGGTAGTACTGAGTGAGTGGGTAGTAGTACGGAGTGAGTGGGTAGTAGTGAGTGAGTGGGTAGTAGTGAGTGAGTAGTAGCAGTAGTGTGTGAGTAGTTAGTGAGTGGGTAGTGAGTGAGTGAGTGAGTGAGTGGGTAGTGAGTGAGTGAGTAATAAGTGGGAAGTGAGTGAGTGGGTAGTAGTGAGTGAGTGAATGGGTAGTACTGAGTGAATGGGTAGTAGTGAGTGAGAGGGTAGTAGTGAGTGAGTAGTAGTATTGAGTGAGTAGTAGTAGTGAGTGAGTAGTAGTAGTAGTGAGTAGTAGTAGTGAGTGAGTAGTAGTAGTAGTGAGTAGTAGTAGTAGTGAGTGAGTAGTAGTAGTAGTGAGTGAGTAGTAGTAGTAGTGAGTGAGTAGTAGTAGTGAGTAGTAGTAGTAGTGAGTAGTAGTAGTGAGTGAGTAGTAGTAGTAGTGAGTAGTAGTAGTGAGTGAGTGGGTAGTAGTAGTGAGTAGTAGTAGTGAGTAGTAGTAGTAGTGAGTGAGTAGTAGTAGTGAGTAGTAGTAGTGAGTGAGTAGTAGTAGTAGTGAGTGGGTAGTAGTAGTGAGTGAGTAGTAGTAGTGAGTGAGTGGGTAGTAGTAGTGAGTAGTAGTAGTGAGTAGTAGTAGTAGTGAGTGAGTAGTAGTAGTAGTGAGTAGTAGTAGTAGTGAGTGAGTGGGTAGTAGTGAGTAGTAGTAGTGAGTAGTAGTAGTAGTGAGTGAGTAGTAGTAGTGAGTAGTAGTAGTGAGTAGTAGTAGTAGTGAGTAGTAGTAGTAGTGAGTAGTAGTAGTAGTGAGTAGTAGTAGTGAGTGAGTAGTAGTAGTAGTGAGTAGTAGTAGTAGTGAGTGAGTGGGTAGTAGTGAGTAGTAGTAGTGAGTAGTAGTAGTAGTGAGTAGTAGTAGTAGTGAGTAGTAGTAGTGAGTGAGTAGTAGTAGTAGTGAGTAGTAGTAGTAGTGAGTGAGTGGGTAGTAGTGAGTAGTAGTAGTGAGTAGTAGTAGTAGTGAGTGAGTAGTAGTAGTAGTGAGTGAGTAGTAGTAGTAGTGAGTGGGTAGTAGTAGTGAGTGAATGGGTAGTAGTGAGTGAGTAGTAGTAGTGAGTGAATGGGTAGTAGTGAGTGAGTTGTAGTAGTGAGTGAGTGGGTAGTAGTAGTGAGTAGTAGTAGTGAGTGAGTGGGTAGTAGTGAGTAGTAGTAGTGAGTGAGTAGTAGTAGTGAGTGAGTAGTAGTAGTAGTGAGTAGTAGTAGTGAGTGAGTGGGTAGTAGTGAGTGAGTGGGTAGTAGTGAGTGAGTAGTAGTAGTGAGTAGTAGAAGTGAGTGAGTGGGTAGTAGTAGTGAGTGGGTAGTAGTGAGTGAGTAGTAGTAGTGAGTGAGTAGTAGTAGTGAGTGAGTAGTAGTAGTAGTGAGTAGTAGTAGTGAGTGAGTGGGTAGTAGTAGTGAGTGAGTAGTAGTAGTGAGTGAGTGGGTAGTAGTGAGTGAGTGGGTAGTAGTGAGTGAGTAGTAGTAGTAGTGAGTAGTAGTAGTGAGTGAGTAGTAGTAGTGAGTGAGTAGTAGTAGTGAGTGAGTAGTAGTAGTAGTGAGTAGTAGTAGTGAGTGAGTGGGTAGTAGTGAGTGAGTGGGTAGTAGTGAGTGAGTAGTAGTAGTAGTGAGTGAGTGAGTGAGTGAGTAGTAGTAGTGAGTGAGTAGTAGTAGTAGTGAGTGGGTAGTAGTGAGTGAGTGGGTAGTAGTGAGTGAGTGGGTAGTAGTAGTGAGTGAGTAGTAGTAGTGAGTGAGTGGGTAGTAGTGAGTGAGTGGGTAGTAGTGAGTGAGTAGTAGTAGTGAGTGAGTAGTAGTAGTGAGTGAGTAGTAGTAGTGAGTGAGTGAGTAGTAGTAGTAGTGAGTGAGTAGTAATAGTAGTGAGTAGTAGTAGTGAGTGAGTGGGTAGTAGTGAGTGAGTGGGTAGTAGTGAGTGAGTAGTAGTAGTGAGTGAGTAGTAGTAGTGAGTGAGTAGTAGTAGTGAGTGAGTAGTAGTAGTGAGTGAGTAGTAGTAGTAGTGAGTAGTAGTAGTGAGTGAGTGGGTAGTAGTGAGTGAGTGGGTAGTAGTGAGTGAGTAGTAGTAGTGAGTGAGTAGTAGTAGTGAGTGAGTAGTAGTAGTGAGTGAGTAGTAGTAGTAGTGAGTAGTAGTAGTGAGTGAGTGAGTAGTAGTAGTAGTGAGTGAGTAGTAATAGTAGTGAGTAGTAGTAGTGAGTGAGTGGGTAGTAGTAGTGAGTGAGTAGTAGTAGTGAGTGAGTGGGTAGTAGTGAGTGAGTGGGTAGTAGTGAGTGAGTAGTAGTAGTAGTGAGTAGTAGTAGTGAGTGAGTAGTAGTAGTGAGTGAGTAGTAGTAGTGAGTGAGTAGTAGTAGTAGTGAGTAGTAGTAGTGTGTGAGTGGGTAGTAGTGAGTGAGTGGGTAGTAGTGAGTGAGTAGTAGTAGTGAGTGAGTAGTAGTAGTGAGTGAGTAGTAGTAGTAGTGAGTAGTAGTAGTGAGTGAGTGGGTAGTAGTAGTGAGTGAGTAGTAGTAGTGGGTGAGTGGGTAGTAGTGAGTGAGTGGGTAGTAGTGAGTGAGTAGTAGTAGTGAGTGAGTAGGAGTAGTGAGTGAGTAGTAGTAGTGAGTGAGTAGTAGTAGTGAGTGAGTAGTAGTAGTAGTGAGTGAGTAGTAGTAGTGAGTGAGTAGTAGTAGTAGTGAGTGAGTAGTAGTAGTAGTGAGTGAGTAGTAGTAGTAGTGAGTGAGTAGTAGTAGTGAGTGAGTAGTAGTAGTAGTGAGTGAGTAGTAGTAGTAGTGAGTGAGTAGTAGTAGTAGTGAGTGAGTGAGTAGTAGTAGTGAGTGAGTAGTAGTAGTGAGTGAGTAGTAGTAGTGAGTGAGTAGTAGTAGTAGTAGTGAGTAGTAGTAGTGAGTGAGTAGTAGTAGTGAGTGAGTGGGTAGTAGTAGTGAGTAGTAGTAGTGAGTAGTAGTAGTAGTGAGTAGTAGTAGTGAGTGAGTGGGTAGTAGTGAGTGAGTAGTAGTAGTGATTAGTAGTAGTGAGTAGTAGTAGTAGTGAGTAGTAGTAGTTAGTGAGTGGGTAGTAGTGAGTGGGTAGTAGTAGTGAGTAGTAGTAGTGAGTAGTAGTAGTAGTGAGTGAGTAGTAGTAGTGAGTGAGTGGGTAGTAGTGAGTGAGTAGTAGTAGTGAGTGGGTAGTAGTAGTGAGTAGTAGTAGTGAGTAGTAGTAGTGAGTGAGTGAGTAGTAGTAGTGAGTGAGTAGTAGTAGTGAGTGAGTGGGTAGTAGTAGTGAGTGAGTAGTAGTAGTGAGTGAGTAGTAGTAGTGAGTGAGTAGTAGTAGTGAGTGAGTGGGTAGTAGTAGTGAGTGAGTGGGTAGTAGTGAGTGAGTAGTAGTAGTGAGTGAGTAGTAGTAGTGAGTGAGTAGTAGTAGTGAGTGAGTAGTAGTAGTAGTGAGTAGTAGTAGTGAGTGAGTGGGTAGTAGTAGTGAGTAGTAGTAGTGAGTAGTAGTA
Source organism: Haliotis cracherodii (assembly GCF_022045235.1). Taxonomy (NCBI): domain Eukaryota; kingdom Metazoa; phylum Mollusca; class Gastropoda; order Lepetellida; family Haliotidae; genus Haliotis; species Haliotis cracherodii. The sequence goes on from NW_027266269.1 coordinate 21,056,429, forward strand.
GTGAGTGAGTGAGTGGGTAGTAGTGAGTGAGTGGGTAGTAGTGAGTGAGTAGTAGTAGTGAGTGAGTAGTAGTAGTGAGTAGTAGTAGTGAGTGAATGGGTAGTAGTGAGTGAGTAGTAGTAGTGAGTGAGTAGTAGTAGTGAGTGAGTAGTAGTAGTAGTGAGTGAGTAGTAGTAGTAGTGAGTGAGTAGTAGTAGTGAGTGAGTAGTAGTAGTAGTGAGTGAGTAGTAGTAGTAGTGAGTGAGTAGTAGTAGTAGTGAGTGAGTAGTAGTAGTGAGTGAGTAGTAGTAGTAGTGAGTGAGTAGTAGTAGTAGTGAGTGAGTAGTAGTAGTAGTGAGTGAGTGAGTAGTAGTAGTGAGTGAGTAGTAGTAGTAGTGAGTGAGTAGTAGTAGTAGTAGTGAGTAGTAGTAGTGAGTGAGTAGTAGTAGTGAGTGAGTAGTAGTAGTGAGTGAGTGGGTAGTAGTAGTGAGTAGTAGTAGTGAGTAGTAGTAGTAGTGAGTAGTAGTAGTGAGTGAGTGGGTAGTAGTGAGTGAGTAGTAGTAGTGAGTAGTAGTAGTGAGTAGTAGTAGTAGTGAGTAGTAGTAGTTAGTGAGTGGGTAGTAGTGAGTGGGTAGTAGTAGTGAGTAGTAGTAGTGAGTAGTAGTAGTGAGTGAGTAGTAGTAGTGAGTGAATGGGTAGTAGTGAGTGAGTAGTAGTAGTGAGTGAGTAGTAGTAGTGAGTGAGTAGTAGTAGTGAGTAGTAGAAGTGAGTGAGTAGTAGTAGTGAGTGAGTAGTAGTAGTGAGTGAGTAGTAGTAGTGAGTGAGTAGTAGTAGTAGTAGTAGTGAGTAGTAGTAGTGAGTGAGTAGTAGTAGTGAGTGAGTAGTAGTAGTGAGTGAGTAGTAGTGAGTGAGTGGGTAGTAGTGAGTGAGTGGGTAGTAGTGAGTGAATGAATTGTAGTGAGTGAGTGAGTGAGTGAGTGAGTGAGTAGTAGTAGTGAGTGAGTGAGTGAGTGAGTGAGTGAGTGAGTGAGTGAATGAATGAATAGTAGTGAGTGAGTGGGTAGTGAGTGAATCAGTGAGTGAGCGGGTAGTGAGTAAGTGAGTGAGTAGTAGTAGTGAGTGAGTGAGTGAATGAGTGGGTAGTGAGTGACTGAGTAGTATTTTAGTGAGAAGTGAGGCGTAAGAAGTGAGTGAGTGAATAATTGAGTGAGTCGTGATTGCGTGAGAAGTGAACCTCAATATCAATTGCCCCTTATCGGAATACTGCTGATTGTGCCCTAAAACAACATCCATATACCGCTCGAAAATCAGAAAGGGTTTCATACACTACCTCAATCACTCACTACCTCAATCACTCACTACCTCAATCCTTCACTACACAATCACCTCTCACAATTGACTTGCTTTTTCCATTCGTTTGTGACGGCGGGACCAGTGATGCAGAGATGGCTCAGCTTTTCGCGAACACCTGGTGTCATCACTATGTGATAGTCATTCATGAACACATGCTCATGATATACTAGTAGTCGATATCGTGCAATGGACAATGGGTCTTTCTAATGGTTATGGAAACTGGTGTCTCTTTATTCAAGAAAATACATTGACAATATATAAACTTCTGATTTATAGCTTAGAATTGACTTGCCAATTTTTATATTTGTCAAACGTTCTCAATCATTTTATATCGCCCACGTCTCCCAGTATACGTGAACTTAATTATTTTTTTAAATTATGTTTTTATTCCAGAAACATCGCTGCTACAGTTTCAATGATACCATTTCCAGAGTAACACGAATCATTAAAAAATCAGGATGTATTGGGTTTGGTTTGGTTTGTTGTTTTACGCCGCACTCAGCAATATCCCAGCTATATGACGGCGGTCTGTAAAATAATCGAATCTGGACCAGACAATCCAGTGATTAATATCATGAGCATCGATCCACGCAATCGAGATCGATGACATGCATCAACCAAGTCAGCGAGCCTGACCACCCGATCCCGTTAGTCGCCTTTTACGACAAGCAAAGTCACCTTTTACGGCAAACATGGGTTGCTGAAGACCTATTCTAACCCGGATTCTTCACGGGTCAAGAGGTATTGGGTTGAAACTGATTTTCAAAATATAAACAAGTATAAACCTTAATCTTTCACTCACACACAGACGAACACATTCACACCTGGAGTTCATATGAGTATCGTGGCATCATACACTGTGACCAGTGACTACGAGACAACTATAGCAATGCACAAGGAAATATAGGCTGCACGGGTGGCCGAGTCGCCTAAGGCGCCACGATTCGCTGTGCAGTGTTGCGTCACTTGGGCACGCCAGAAACCTATGATTGTGGGTTCGAATCCTGGTTCGCCCCGATTATGTTTCTAGGTTTGTCAGCACTATACCCGTGCTCGTGGGTTTCACCGAAGTGGTAAACATCTGACACCTGCATCACTTCGGGCTTTCCGCCCTCAGTAAGCTGACACGCTGCGATATAACTGGAATACTTCATATTCCCCTTCAGACGTTATGAAATTGCTACTGCTGTTTGTCCTCGTGTGTCTGGTGGCGCCATCTGTTGGGTGGAGGAGGAGAAGATGGAGATTTAGATTCAGGTTGAGAAAGGCTCTAACCGCAGTCAAAGTTTACAAGGCTGTTGCACCATTTATTGGTAAAAGAGGTAAGGGAATCTTAGATATTCGTGAGTGTTATTATTCATGCACAGAAGCAGACTTTATATATTCTCTATCTGGAAAATGCATTGTATTAATTTTGATTTTGATATCCACGCGATTGTCCCTAGACATTATAATAACTACTGACACCACTAGTAAAGAATAGTTCGGCCCAGATACCAATAAGATTTGATTCATAAATTTAGAGTTTGATCAGTGTTAGAAATTCATCAATTGGATATTATGTTCTGAGTGAGTGAGTGAGTACGGTTTTACGCCGCTTTTAGCAATATTTCAGCAATAACACGGCGGGGGACACCAGAATTTTATGTTCTGAAACTAATAGGGGCACGGTGGTGTAGTGATCTTCGGCAACCGTCATTTCAGTCAAGATTCTTTGATCGTTGGTTTCAATCTGATTCGCCTCAATTTTGATTTGCTTGTACCGTGTTCGTGGGCGGTTCAGTCGTCTTAGGCCCCGCAATTCGCTGTGCAGAGTTGTGTCCCCCTGTATGCGCCCATGGTCCCGATTATGTTCTAGGTTTGCCCGTGCCCGTTGGTTTCACCAAATTGGTAAACGTCTGAGACCGGCATCATTTCTGGCTTTCCTCCCACATCAAGCTGACAGGCGGTGACGTAACTGGACTACTGATCAAAGCGGGGTAAAACCCAACTCACTCATTGAGTACTTTTGCAATATCATGTACACACTACACTGTATATTTTCACCAAATAATGTGACGGGAAACTATTGAGTATTTTTTAATTTATATGGCAGACATTGCGAGTCTCGACCTGAACCAGGACGGATATATTGACCAATCAGAGGCCGAGGAGCTACTCAGCAAAAAGGATGCGGATGCCCTGATGCAGATGAGCGATGAAGGAGACGGTGGGTGGTTCACAATGTACTCTAAACTGAGAGGCAAAGGAAACTAAACCCCTCAGTTGATTTTATCATGTTTTTTCATTGTCAGTCGAGGGCCGCCTCCGTGGTCTAATGGTAGAGCGTCCGCCCGGAGAGCGGAATGTCCGGGGTTCGATTCCCGACAGCGTCATACCAAAAGACGTTAAAAAATGGTACTTGTTGTTACCCTGTCTGGCGCTCGGCATTAATGGGCTAAAACAATGACTGGTCGGCTTGGAGTCAGCGAGTCATGTAAAACTGCGGCATGGTATCTCAGTGAGCTAGCACTATAAATCGGCATCAGTCCGGACTAGTACAAGCAGCCACACACATACATACACGTGCATGCACGGCGCTATATAAGTGCAATAATCTTGGACGCGACGTTAAACCCCATTTCACCTCACCTCACACCATTGTCAGTTGAAAATATCTTAATGAACTGTACTGGCGCTTAGAAAGCTTAATTTGATTTACATTAAAAATTCGCAAAATGCGCAAATGCTGAATGGGTATGTTAGATATTTTATCTTTGAAAATCAATTCATTTGCCCCCAGTCTTCATTGAACCAATCTATTTTTTACAAATCTATTTTTAATAGACATAATCAAAATTAAACAGTTCTTTCAATTCCGGTATACTTTCTTTTGTCCCGCTTCATATTTGATTCTTCCATATTACAGTAGTTAATCTGTCATGTCATGAGTTGTATACTTCAGGCACTATAACAAACATACTGATCTATCCTTGATTTGCATGCGCTAAGCGGTAGAATTTTTAGCACTCTACTACCCAGAGTTCCATGCGGCCAGCATAGCACCTCTGCCACAGGCCAACGCCATGTGACGATTCGCCACATCTTATACAGTCCATTTAAGATGTTGCATATGTTTTTTCATCTGTTTCATTTTTTACGAGTCTACACATCTAGATAAACATATGTCATATAATGGTGAACTTTCACAGAGTTCCAATATGAAAAGAAATATTTATTAGTATCAGATACTTTTACAACAAGATTCAGCGAGCGCTGTTGTGACGCCTATATTAATATTTATGTTAGAGCAGGTAGAATAAGAGTTATCGTTCTTGTTTGAAGTAGCTCTCGTGTTCCTACGCCAACATGGGCACCTTCAAGTGGGCCATGAGACAAGATTTGGCTTGTCCCGGATTTGGACGAGTTGGTCACTGCGTCGTCGTGTGGAGTTTTATATAACTTCCGGCGCGTACACGCTCCAGTCCCCTATAACCAGCACAGGACAAGGTTGACCAGTCCAGTACGCTGCCATCTGATTCTCCTCCAGGTCAACGCGTTGTTGTTACCGTTGACATGATACATTTTGCATTACTTTCAGGTGCTCTGCCTGTCAGCGAGTTTGTGAGGATGGTTCATGAATAGCCCAGATGCTTCTCATGTAAGTAGAAAGTTAGGCCAGACACCATATACGGTCGGTATATGGTCTCTGGTTAGGCTTTGATCTATCTCATTGAAATCAGATGTTAGTGCTCGCAGTCGCTACACAAAGTTTGAAAGATCTGAGCACATCCCATTACAGGCCTCGTCTGGCGCTCGATAGTCAAGGTTTGAAATAAGGAGTCGGCTCCGTGTCTGAGTGGGGTATCCATGTCAAAGTGCGGTATGGTATCTCAGTGGGTTAGCACTATAAAACTGTCATTTGCAGGGAATGTAAATCTTGTAAAGGGTTTATCAATATTAAGGAGGGGCGTTGATAGCCTTGTGGTTAAAGCGTTCGCTCGTCACGCCTAATGCACGGGTTCGATTCCCGAAATGGGTAAAATTTCTGGTGTCTCCCGCCTAGGTATTGCTGGAAGATTGCTAAAAGGGGCGACTCACTCACTCACACATTATTGTTAGTATATTTAAAGTAACCGTTCTCCATCAGTCATTTAACTAATTTCGAAAATATTATAAACAGACATCATGCAAACAGTTTCCAGGGGGCACGGGTGGCCCAGTCGTCTAAGGTGCAGAGTTGCGTCCCTTGGGCACGCCAGAAACCTATGATTGAGTTCGAATCCCGGTTCCGATTATTTTTCTAGGTTTGTCAGCATCATACCCGTGCTCGCAGGTTTCACCGAAGTGGTAAACGTCTGAGACCTGCATCACTTCGAGCTTTCCTCACACATTAAGCTGACACGCCCTGATATAACTGGAATAATGTTAAAAGCGGCGTTAAACCCAACTCACTCACTCATGCATTTTCCGCCTACCTTTCAAATGACAGCAATGCACGTGAACGTCATGCATGGATGGCAAGCATGCATTCGCTTCACGCCGCTCAATATTTTAACATTTCACTCACTCACTCACTCACTGTTGTGGGGGTCGGGTAGCCTTGTGGTTAAAGCGTTCTCTCGTCACGCCGAAGACCCGGGTTCGATTCCCGACATGGGTACAATGTGTGAAACCCATTTCTAGTGTCCCCCACCGTGATATTGCTGGAATATTGCTAAAAGCACTCACTCACTGTAGTCATGGGAATGAGCCTTATTTTTATTGAAATATCATCGTTTCTGTTTCAGCTGGCGCGATGAAATGACAGCCAAATCGTGATCCTGTACCACACACATGATACAAAATAAATAAATCTGCAATGCAACAATGTTGTAACTTTTATATTAATCACCATGGCGCCATCCTATTGTTCAACTTCATCAGTGGGCAGTTTGGAACTCAAGTTGTCCTTCCCCAGTCAGGCTCCTCTAGGATTCTAGGGATGGGTAGGTGCCCAGTTCCCCTAGTTGTGATGGGTATATCCCCAGTATCCCTGGTTGTGATAGGAAGGTCCCAAGTACCCCCTAGTTGTGATGGGTAGATCCCCAGCATCCCTGGTTGTGATGGGAAGGTCCCCAGTAACCCCTAGTTGTGATGGGTAGATCCCCAGCATCCCTGGTTGTGATGGGTAGGTCCCCAGCATCCCTGGTTGTGTTAAGAGCCTACCAAAGAGGAGCCAGTGACTTATTGGGTGTCATCCTCCCCAAGTGGCATGAACGCTGCTCATGATTTCAATCACTGGTTTGTCTGGCCCTGCCTCGATTATTTTCAGGCCGCTGTGACGTAGCTGATGATGATGTTTATTGCGTTAAACAATATCCACTCCCTCCAACGCACGGTCACAGATTATATAACAATCCCGTAAAGATCCGGGTCTTCAGCAACCCATGCTTGTCGTAAGAGGCGACTAACGGGATCGGGTTGTCAGGCTCGCTGACTTGGTTGAAGCATTTCATTGTATCCCATTTGTGTGGCTTGATGCCTTTAAGCTATCTTGGTAGGACGCGGCTGGGTATCGAACCACCGACCTTCCGCGCTCCAGGCAGGCGCTCTATCCACTAGACCACGGAGACGGCCGATAACGGGTATAGTCTGCCTTTTCTCCACCTAGATAAACGCAAAAATGGATTGAAGTCAATCCTTGAATAACCAGCCAGTTTTTGTGACAGACAGTCTTTTTAGATGAAATTCTGCGATTACGCCATGGCAGATTTGCAGAAAATGTAACTTTATCGTGGAATTTGCTTTTTGTTATCAATCAATACAATCAGTTTCGTTATTTTCACGCTTTTTGATAGAATTTAGCACTCAAATGATGCCTAGACATTTTACATGCGATTCAAATATACAAAATATGAGTCCTGCAATAAAACAAAACCTGAAATAAATCATTCTCACTTTTAAATATTCTTGCGGTTATGACTACTTAAACTATGTTTACTTCTAACCGTAAATAAATATCGATGACACTGTGACTATGTATTTGCAGTATTTTCTGTCATGTAATGTGTAAATGCAAGAGATTAAAATGAGAAAAAAATGTATTTGTATGAATATTTGAGCCAGAAAACGCAGAATTGTGCAATTTTAGCCTAAGACTTTTGACAATTTTAACGCAGAATTCGTCTGTGATTGGACGGAGAGATTAGCGATGTCTTTGATTGTGACGTCATGGTCATTGTGCACAGATGCAGTGTAATTGTAGTGATATCTCCTAGAATTATCCCAAAAAGCGATATCTCCAGTGGAAGCCAGTTTTTGTGATAAATAGAGGATGTTTCATGTGTCGAGTGAAATATCATGATTCTCTCATCGAGCGATTGGGGAAGGAGATATCACCTGTGTCAGTTTTGGATGACAAATAGGTTTTTACAGCTTCAAGTCTACCTCTTATGGCAGTCGTATTCTTCTCAAAGATTGAATAGGCTCCTATTTTTTAAATACGCAAAGTCATTTGATTTATTCAACCTTCTGTAAACGAGTGCATTTGAACAACAGGGTGATGTGGTGCAAAATAAATGTATATGTTAATTTATGGTCAGTTGATGTGCCTTGAGCAATCTGTCAGCTGCCATCAATCATGAGATGTATTAAAATAAACTGGATTTCACTTTTCCAGGTATTTTCATATACTGTTTTCGTAAATGATAAAAATAAATGTAAATATATGTGGGGAATCGAACCCGTGCCTTTAGCGAACACGTTACTCTCCGGACACAGTTGTTGTTTTGTTTGTTTGTTTGTTGTTTAACGCCGCACTGCGCAATATTCCACCTATATGACGGCGGTCTGTAAATACTCGAATCTGGGCCAGACTATCCAGCGATTGATAACATGAGCATCGATCCACGCAATTGGGGTACGATGACATGCATCAACCAAGTCAGCGAGCCTGACCATTTATTCCGTCAGTCCTACCCGGATCTTCACGGACGAGTATATCTTGTCATAAGTCAATATGCGGATAGTATCGCAAAAAGAACGATAAATTAGTGGATGGTTATACAATTCATGACACTAGTGGCTGAAGGGATGGGTCGAAAAACCCGTAAATGAACCTGTCGTTTCACTGGGAACAAGCGACCGACCAGATCAAGATACCCACTGGGCCAAAAGTCACGTGATGGTCTAATAAAAACACAGAAAATGGCGTCATCGTTTGCGCGTGTGCGAGGTAAATATTGATCATTGTTCAGCGTTAGAAGACCAGGCACCGTCAAGTAACGACACACAGCCGAAAACTTGCAGTATTCACGGACCTTTCAAGTATAATAGGTGAATATTCAACATACAAGACGTTTCAAGATAATATTTGGATTCTATTATTGTTCAGGAAACTTGGTGGATAATTTGTTGAACATATTTTAGAAAAAGTGTCACTTGGTATTTTAAGAATTCAACATGTTATCTTGTACAGTCAAATTTTTGTCTGTAATTTTCAAAACAGATGTATATTTATTAAATGTCCAAACGCCACCCATTGTGTGGGTGGAGTTGGGGAGGTAGGGTCACATGGGACCAACTATTTTGATATTCTGGGAGGGCCTGGATTTTATTGTAAATTTCAATTGTCCCAGAAAATTCTTGAAAAATATGCTTCAGACGGTTGATAAAAGAAAAGAAAATGTCTTCCACCAAAATTACATTGTTGCAAGGTTGTTTTCTTTAAAAAGTATTCAAGTTCATTGGATTAAAAGAAATATCCAGTTTGCAATGGTAGCTGAAAAAATAACTTATCGCCAGCCCCCAACCCCCAGCCCCCACACCACCAAGAGTATCACATGGTTGGTACCTTAGCACAAAAGTCCCAGCAACCTCTACTGGTCGGAAGAGTGACAAAATGGACTGGGTTGTCAGACTTGGTTGATCGGGTTTCATGGTACCCTGATGGTGTGGATCGTTGCTTGTAATGTCAATCACTGGATTGTCTGGTATCGATTATTTAAAGACCATCGTCATATAGCTAGAATATTCCAGAGTGTGGCGTTAAACAACAAACACACCATAAATCCTACCTTTTACTTAACACAGGCATACAGAAAAAATATTGAGAGTTTTCAGAATGTCACAACCCTGTCTGAAGGTCAGTGTTAGGTCACACTTACTTCCCTCGCTATATTGAAAAAATAATTCTTACCACATTTGGGAAATTTTGTTGGCATATCTGCATCCATATTATTGAAAAAAGCCCCACAAATTTTTTTATCAAATTTTCCTCCCCACCTGACTCAACCAAACCCCCCACCTCACATTATTTCATTGTCCCCAAGTACAGACGAAGACTATCACGATGTTTGATTTCTTGCGTCTTTATTTGACCACTCCTGTAGGGATTCCATCCCAACCTATGCTGGTGTAAGAGGTGACGAAATGGATCTGGTGGTCAGGCTTGGTTGATGCATGTCATCATATCCCAATGGATGGGTTGATCGATGCTCCTAGTTGTCAATCACTAAATTGTCTGGTCCAAACTCTTTTATTTACAGATCTTCGTATGGCTGGTTGGTTGGTTTGTTGTTTTACGCAACACTCAGCAATATTCCAGCTATATGACAGCGGTCTGTAAATAATCGAGCCTGGACCAGACAATCCAGTGATTGATATCATGAGCATCTATCCACGTAATTGGAAGCGATGACATGCTTCAACGAAGTCAGCGAGTTTTGACCACCTGATCCCGTTAGTCACCTCTTACGACCTCTAGGAAATGTTATGATACTCTATATACATACTCAAGGCATTCATGAAGACCCGGGTAGAGAACAGGTCTTCAGCAACCCATGCTTGCCGTAAAATGCAACTATGCTTGTCGTAAGAGGTTTCTAACAGGATTGGGTGGTCAGGCTCGCTGACTTGGTTGATGCATGTCATCGTATCCCAATTGTGTAAATGATCTCATGATGTCAATCACTGGATTGTCTCAACTATTCACAGACCGCTATAATATAGCTGGAATATTGCTGAGCGTGGTGTTCAACAACAACAACAACAAACAAACAAACAAACAACATACTCCAGCCAAACATTCATGCTCCATGCAAATCACATCCGTTGACAGTTGATGTATAAAGATGCCAAGAACATATTGTTTAAATTTCATAGTTGAATATAAAAATGAAATGCCACACATTATGGAAAAAAAAATGATAAAAAATCTAATAATTGAATTTTTGTAGACTTATAGTTCCTTGTCCTTTTACACAGTGCAAACAATCACTATCACAATAGAATGGAGATCTAATACACTGGATAATCGAGGATGGTAAACAGTAGGTGAGATGAGGGGAAATTGGGTTTAACGTCGCGTCCAAGATTATTGCACTTATATAGCGACGTGCATGCATGTGTGTGTCTGTGGCTGCTTGTACTAGTCCGGACTGATGCCGATTTATAGTGCTAGCTTACTGAGATACCATGCCGCAGTTTAACATGAATACCCCACTCAGACACGGTATACTGACTCCGAGCCGACCAGTCCTTGTTTTAGCCCCTTAATGTCGAGCGCCAGACAGGGTAACAACAAGTACCATCTTTTATGGTCTTTTGGTATAACGCGGCCGGGGATCGAACCCCGGACCTGCCGCTCTCCGGGCGGACACTCTACCACAAGACCACGGAGGCGGCAAATGGTAAACAGTAGAGCCACACCATTATATAGCCAATCAATATCCGGACCAGGGATGATTGATCTCCAATCTGGCCTCATTTTACCTGTCCTGCAGCCAACTCGTTGCTTAGCACAGGTGACACAACTGGTACTGGCCCCTTTGAAGGCGTCCACAGCATTCTCCTGCACGGTTTTACTGCATCCTATCAACCAACATATCGTGAATGACTGTAAATAGTGTATGTTGCGAGTCCTGTATATAATTTGTGTTGCAAGTCCCGTGCCACAAAAATGCAAAAACTACAATACACCTTCATTGATTGGCTTGTCTGGCCAAAAGTCCTATTGTTGTTATTTGGGGACAGATTGTGCTTGGGTTTGTGGTTAAAATTGATTAATCATTATTTAAAAAAACACCATTTACGAGATCTAAAAAGAATGGTTGTAGGTTAAAAGAAATATATTTAAGGAGAGAAATAAACTTTTTCTTAAAATAACATGAAACAAAAGTAGTTTCTCAAAAGTCTGAGAAAAATGTCACCCTTAAGATTATAATTCACATGTGTGTAATTTTGGATGGGACCCAGAAATTAAATAGATATTGAAATTTAATAAAGTCAGGGGATGGAACTGAAAGTTGCTGACTGCATTAATTTTTAATATGGGTTCTACGTTACAAGTTGTTCATGTGATAAAATATAGCTGTTTTTCAAAGACGTGACATGACACATGACAACTCATATTTCTATTCAATAACTATTCAATAACTAAAACCAAGTTCTTTAAGAACTAGCATGAATGTAGTTATGTTTCAACATCTTCTACACACACACACACACACACACACACACACACACACACTCCTCCTCAGTCAGTACAACCAGTCATTATGTAATCACTTTCTTTCAATTGTCATCACCCTAGTTACTTTAAAAATCTTCACAAATGTATAATTCCATGTTCAATAGCTTTCCTGTGTGTAGAAACAGTTCCTGTCAGGTTTGTAATACAGGGCCCGTCAATCACAAAGTCAGCCAAGCATGCACCTCATATGTCTCGAGCCCCGCCATGTCTTCAGCGACACGCTCCACTGACCTGACACAATAATACGCTAGGTAAGAGGACCCATTTGCTCGCACCCATTTACGACTACAGGTGTCGACTACAGGTGACGCTGGCGTGGAATCTACCAGAGCAGCTACCCTTTACACAGCAACCATCATCTTTGTGGGAGAAGACGAGGTACGTAGATATTAGGAAATGGTGTCACTCAACAAATATCTAACTAGTCATTCAGTGAGGCCGGTGTTGTGGCATGGTGTTGTAGCTTCTGAGTATGTGGGCAATCAGGACGTTGACTGTTGTTCAAGTGTTGTTTACTGTTGTTCAAGTGTTGTTGACTGTTGTTCAAGTGTTGTTGACTGTTGTTCAAGTGTTGTTGACTGTTGTTCAAGTGTTGTTGACCGTGGTGTTCATCTGTTGTTCCTATGCCAAGGCTGTTGTGCCTTCAAGGATATTTCTGATCAGTTTGTGTTTTCTTTGTCTAGATTGTGTTTTAAGCTTGTGTTAGTTCAGATTTATACTGAAAGGTGTAGGGGATTCATTTTGAAATTAAGTATGTCGATCACAGGATGTCTGACTTCAGTGTTTCATGTTCTTAGTTTCTGGGTGGGGTGGGGGGCCTTGTTTCAACTAGACCAGTATGGGGGATTGGGTACTGAGGACTCTACCTTTATGCTGGTTATTTCAATGTACATGTGTATTTCAAAAACACAAAGGTTATATACTTTTGTTCCTATCCCTCTGATCCTCTTTGAAAGGGGATTCCATGAAGACGCCACCGCACTCTGCATCCACAGACACGACTGTTTAGAAATCAGTTTTATTCATGCACCATGCTCAGGTCATCTTACTCTGTGTGCCTAGATCAGAAGCTATAAACGGAATATTTGTGTCATTCTTTTCAAACACTTGGTGTGTAACAACTCTAGTCTTGCATGGTGTATAGCTAATGGTAACATCAGTCACTACTATGAACAGATTAATGTAGCTTTTGTTTTCCACAGGAGGTGCTTCCCTCCCACTGCTTTCCACCCTTTGAAGCTTAAAGTCAGGTTATATGCTGAACAAAACAATTAGGGATCTTGAATATTTTGGGGGATATTATTTTTGTTGTGAACTCTGCGCCTCCCCAAATGTTTATGAATCCAGACTTGTTTGGTCATGTTGTTCAGTATGTAAACAACATAACTGAATCATTTGGTGATGTGTGTCACCAAAAATAACAAATATTTGAGTTCTAGTATATGTTTCATTGCTCAAACCATTTCAAGAAGCAGTGCACACCCCCACACCCTTAACACACACACACACACACACACACACACACACACACACACACCTCAAAACAACATCCATTCTACTGCTCGAGAATTGGAAATGGGTTTCATTTACTGGACCTATGTGGAGTATCGAAGCGACCCCCCAATCCTTGGATAATAATTCAATATATTGGAGTTCTAGCATATTCTAGTGCCTCAAATAATTTCAAGAAGCTGTCCACCCCACCCCCCTGTCTCTCTCATTCATAAAACTTGTATCAATGACCAGAAGCGCATATATTTATATGAACAGCATTGACTATCCAATGCCAATATGGACGTATCAAGTGCGAATATACACGTATCCAGTGCCAATATGGACGTATCCAGTGCCAATATACACGTATCCAGTGCCAATATACACGTATCCAGTGCCATTATACACGTATCCAGTGCCAATATACACGTATCCAGTGCCAATATACACGTATCCAGTGCCAATATGGACGTATCCAGTGCCAATATACACGTATCCAGTGCCAATATACACGTATCCAGTGCCAATATGGACGTATCCAGTGCCAATATACACGTATCCAGTGCCAATATACACGTATCCAGTGCCAATATACACGTATCCAGTGTCAATATGGACGTATCCAGTGCCAATATACACGTATCCAGTGCCAATATACACATATCCAGTGCCAATATACACGTATCCAGTGCCAATATACACGTATCCAGTGCCAATATACACATATCCAGTGCCAATATACACGTATCCAGTGCCAATATGGACATGTGTGATGTAGGCAAGTGGCACAAGTGTACACCATGGTTGTGCACACATCAAACATAATTGCCACGCTCAAGGCATTATTTTTTATAAACCGTATATGACCGCAGATAAGCCGACCCGGTAGATAAGCCGAGGTGTTAACTTGACCATTGAAATACGAAAGATATGACCCGCAGATAAGTTGAACTAGGAAGTGAAAGGAAAAAAACACTACGAAGTCGGAGTGCAAGACATGTGTTGGTACTCGCAGATATTCAAAAATATAAGATGAAAAACGTTGTAATTATATTGAAAAAGTCATAATTATTTCTAATAACGATTTAAGAAACCAGTCATCCACTTTCAAAATGTAGGAAGCTGTTTCTCTTGTTTTTTTGTAATCTCATAATGATCGTTATATGTTGCCATCAACAACGAAGCGCCATTTTGTAAATCGGTGTATATAGAATTATTCACCCGTAGCGTGAGATGATCAGGGTCTAAAAAGCCAGAAATTCAACTACCCCTGAGGATAACTTTAAACAATTTCTTCACAGAGCTGGAATTGGAGTTGAGAATTTGCATGAATGTAATCTCGTTTCAACATCTTTCACCCCACCTACAGACACAGGATATAATTGGTCTGAAGCAACCCATGCTTGTCGTAAGAGGCGACCAACAGAATGAGATGATCAGGCTTGGTGACTTGGTTGAGGCATATCATTATGTCCCAATTGTGTAGATTGATGCTCATGATATCACCTGACTCGATTATTTATAGACCTCTGTCATATACCTGGAATATTGCTATAGTTCACTGTGAAACAACAAAGTCGCAAGTTAGAAATTAACCAGAAATGTTTATTGGCCTAAATAGTGATAACGTATCACACCCTTTAAATGCTACCAACTTTTTTTTAAAGGCCAGAAGTTCTACCCCATCAAGAATTTTACTATCCCTAAGGTTTGTCAAATTGACATTGGCTAGCAACATGGTGCAGAGTACTATGTTTGTTAGCAGTGCTGAGAAATCAAATTCCTCTGTGTGCCCACAAGGTTTTCATTTACCTTTAATCATGGATCCCCTACAATCCCCATGGGGATTCCTGGTTAGAATGGGTCCCCAGCAACCTATGCTGATCAATACAAGGTGACTGAATAGATCGGGTCCGCAAACTTGGTTGGTTAGTAGCAAGCACTGGATTGTCTGGTCCAGACTCGCTTACTTACAGACCGCTGTCATATAGCTGGAATATTGCTTAGCGGGCTGTTAAACAACAAACAACAAGCAGCAAACAAACAACATGGTGTGGGAATAGGCAGTATCTTCAGCTGGCCCTGGCGTCTTCGCCAGCAATGCTGTCACTACTAGAGCAGCTTATGTCTCCCACAGAAAGCCCAGGGTCTCATAAACAACAAACACACAATAAAACTTGGTGTTTAACTGAATATTTGACAAAATTTCAGATTTGTGAACTTGTCATGCCTGCATGGGCAGTTTGATGATGGAACAGGTGTCTTGACGAGGCAGGTGGCAGGTGAAGCAATCGTACCTGTGTTATTAGTTATAATAATTACCCAATTAATCATCTTAATCATCCATGATGAAATGCTGACAGACGTCTGAATGCTCAGTGGATTTGAAATATTTACCTAATAGAATATTACATTTTGTAAATTATTTTTTGGCTATCACGGATGTATACTAAGAATTATTTAGTTATTAAACTAAAGGCCCAAAACATTAGTATAATGTTTCTGGGTCCTGTTCCACAAAGTGATCATAGTGCTACAATGGTCTAAGTCTTCGTTGGGGGCACGGGTGGCCCAGTCGTCTAAGGCGCCGCGATTCGGCCAAAAAGGATGATATGATGAAGGTTTTTTGGCTGTTTTTTTGTGCATTTTTTTTTTTAAGACAAGTTCATTTGCACGACATTAAGAAACTTCATATTCTGAAGGAAAGGCAGTGTTGTCTCAGTTATTAAAATTCCCTATTCGCAACAATTCATAACCGCTCAGTCGAGTGATGTCCAAACTGCACTCAAGAAACCCCAAAGGCCTTATCATCCTCCACACACACACAGAACCTGCAGACATGAGAGAAGTTGTACATCATGTACAGTTTGTAGGTTCGTTATGGGGAAAGCAGGTTAGTGTTAATTAACTGCCCTTGCTAAAAAGTCTGCGTGTGGAGTCCAGAACCATAATACTTTTTTTTCCCTCAGTAATGTTACACCCCTCTCCACTCCTCTCCACTCAAATCCACTCCACTCAAATCCACTCCACTCAAATCCACTCCACTCCACTCCACTCCACTCCACTCCACTCCACTCCACCCGCTCCACTCCACTCCACTCCACTCCACTCCACTCCACTCCTGTCAGGCTCCCAGTGTGACGGTTACAGGTTCATCGTCCCAGACTCTGATATGACCCTGTGTCAAGAACTGGAACATGAGACATTCAAAAGATCTTGAGTCACAGCTGCTGACCTCCAAGACAATGAAATCTTCATGATGTAAGTTTATACACAGGTGCAAAATCTGGAATGTGTGTTGGAATTAGCTCCCTATAAGTTACAAGATCAGGTATCTTAGCTTTTTAATTATATTTGAACTTCAGTTTTTGTGTTTTGTTTGATTGTTTTTAAAACAAGTCATGGATGATGTATTAAATGTTCTGCTCCTCTGTGCACGTATAGTGAGAGATAAAAAAAGAATGTCAGGTCGGTATCCCTGGATCGTAAATGGGAGGCAGTGTTAGGAAGAAGGGCCATACTTTGACATCTCATATATTTGCAATGTTCCCAGTCTGGAAAGAACTTCGGGCTTTCTGTCCACATTAAGCAGACATGCCGTAATATACCGTATTCGACGTCATAAGCGCCCGGGGCGCTCTCAAAATTAGAAATATGGGGCTCTTATTAGAATATTATTTTGGTGGAAAAAAACATAGTTGAAAGATAAATTTCTTGTTTATGCTGACAGCCTGAAATGTTTATGTACGACAGATATGTTTTTCCAGATTTTAATTGCCCATAAATAAGGGTGCATATAACACATGTGTGTGTATTATACCGAATAAATAAGTCTTGTGTACATTGATCAATCGGAAGGGATGCAAATTGGGCTTGTTCACTAGCAAATATATCAGCAAATATTGCCGTGGGCGCATATTACGTCGAATACGGTAACCGGAATACTGTTAAAAACGGCATTAAACCCAACTCACTCACTCATTTTAGAAAGAGCTATTAATGTACCGGGTATTGGTTTAAATCGATGATCACTAGATGAGTAAGTGAGTGAGTTGGGTTTAACGTCACTTTTAACAGTATTCCAGTTATATCAAGGCATGTCAGCTTAATGTGGGAGGAAAGCCCAAAGTGATGCAGGTCTCAGACGTTTACCACTTCAGTGAAACCCACGAGCACGGTATGGTGCTGACAAACCTAGAAACATAATCGGGGCAAACCGGAATTCGAACCCACAATCATAGTTTTCTGGTGTGCCCAAGGGACGCAACACTGCACAGCGAATCGTGGCACCTTAGACGACTGGGCCACCCGTGCACCCCGTGCCCCCTGTTCACTACGTGATACCACTCAACATTGGATAGGGATACTGGGATATGAGAGGACAACAACTTGTTGAATTGTGTTTTATTAACTTGCAATAAAGATAACTTGGCCCCAAGCAACCTATGCTGGTCGTAAGAGGCGACCAAATGTATCGGGTGGGTGGTCAGACTCGGTGACTTGGTTGATTGAGTGTCATTGTAGCCCGACGTGGATTGTTGCTTTCAATATCAATCACTGGATTGTCCAGTCCAGATTCATTTATATCAGGCCATGGGCATGTAGCTGGAATATTGAGTGTGTCTCAATTAACAGCAAACAAACATTACAATCCTCACATAGACATTGGGAATATCCCTGTCAAAAGTTGAACAGTATATTGCAACACTGGCAATGCCCCATTTTAGGTGAGACATTATCACGAGACATTATCACGAGGCATTTAAACATCCCCCCAGGTGGGTATTTGGTAATTCTATGAGCTCAGCCGGTTATTTGGACTGTCCCTATTCAGTCAGGGGTTGAGCAGGTGACATGGGAGAATGGGTAGAGTTTCACATCTCTTTCTGACTCAACAAAAATTCACAAAGGGATCAACAATTTCATTGTCTGTGGGGAGCCTGGAATATTTCTTATAGACAGTATTATTTACAATCCTGGCTTCATATCCATGATTACCCAGTGTATTAGATCACCATACTATTATGAGAAATACCTGGCTTCACTACCACAGCTACATTTCTGTAGTACCGTTGCCACCCACTCTCCCCCCCCCCCAGAGTTCCTTGCGATCAGCCTGGTACCTCTGCCACAGGCCAGAGAGATTTGATGATTGTGATTTAAGTAATCAAGTAATTTTCAAATTCATGGTCAAATCAATTTTTGATAGGAATAATCAGACATGTCATTCTATTTAAATATTCACTTGACAAAGACCCCACTTTAGTACATCCTTTGTATCTCCAGGTGAACCTCTGTATCCATTTCTGTGATTCTAGTCATCTCATTAAAATCAGATCTTTGTTCTCGCTTCCGCTAAACAAAGATCTGAGGACATCCCATTATGGCTCACATCAGGCGGACATTGCGCGAACTTTGACCGACCAATGGAATGACCAATCAGAAGGCAGCTTCCTCACGCTTTTCAAATTGGCGGCTTCGCTTCGAAACATATTTTGACAAATTCTCAATTACAAATTTGAAACGTGAACAAAAAAACATTCTGGAATGGTCTAGATTGTAAGGATTCAGTCGTTAAACCCGTAACTATCGTTTGGAATACACCATGTTAAAGTTTTCGAGATTGCATGACTAGAAATTACATTCCGACTGTCACTTTCAAAATCTGGTAAGCGACGCACTGATTGGTTGGATGAAAGGTCATTCTGACGTGACCCCTAATGGGATGTCTTCAGATCTTTGTTTAGCGGTAGCGAGAACTAAGGTCTGATTTTAATGAGATTGGTGATTCTAGCAATCTCAAATTACCTGCCCTTGATTTCCATTAGCCAATTTGATTTGCTACATTGCTCAGATTAACGGACCAATCAGAATGCGAGTTACAAACCAGTCTCAATATCAACAACATGGCAGCCAATCCCATTGATTACGATGGAGATTGCAAGAAATTCAACAATGAAAAACTGACTGACACACTAAAGGGAGCCCTTCGAAAACCTTTTTGATAGAAATGATGTCTTCATGTCCATTTAATCTCGCAGTGGCTTTGGTCTCCAGGCAATAGGAGTTACCTCCCTTACCCATTTCGTTTTTCCTCATCTCCACGTTTGGTAGGTTAGTAAAATGTTAATGGAAGTCATGGGAATGGATCCAGTAGTAAGTGTAGGTTTACCGCCCTGTTTGTTGTTTTACGCCGCACTCAGCAATATTCCAGCTATATGACGGCAATCTGTCAATAATCGACTCTCACCAGACAATCCAGTGATTGATGTCATGAGCATTGATCCACGCAATTGGGATCGATGACAAGCATCAATCAAGTCAGCAAGCTTGACCACCCGATCCTGTTAGTTGCCTCTTACGACAAGCATAGTCGCCTCTTATGACAAGCATAGTCTCCTCTTACGACAAGCATATTCGCCCTTTTACGACAAGCATAGTCGCCGTACCGAAATGTAACCCCAGAAGTTTGAGAAGATGCTTTTGATTGTGATATTCCTATCTCTCTGTGATACATCAAACTGATTCTCATAATATGTCCAGTGTATATTTGTATAGAATGACATTTCAATTTATCCCTATCAAAGTTGAGGAATATATTATGTCAAGTGTATATTTGTATAGAATGACATTTCCATTTATCCCTATCAAAAGTTGAGGAGTATATTATGAGAATCTTTTTTGAATGTCATGGAGAAATAAATACCCTATCAATAGTGGATTAAAGTACTCATGGAAATGAAAAAAAAAATGTTTTGCTGGATTTAATAATCGACACAAAGCATTACGTAGATGTAAATACGAAATAACAAAACAACTAGAAAAATACTAGTCTGGATTTGCTAGTTTTATCTCAGTGCTCAATACAAAATGTACTTTACAGGAGGTAATTTGTATGCACTTTTCAACATTCAAAAATAAAACTAAGTCCAAATTGACATGACAGAAACAGGCTATAGGCATTATGCAAATTAGCCCGGAAAAAAAGTTATCCTAACAACAATAAAAATAACAGCTATGTTTATGTACATAATAATAATGACATGTAAGTTGTTGTTTGAGAAGGGAATGTGTTACTTTTATGTTCTGATATTTTGACGATGATTCACTATCCCACAATGCCACTCACAAATCACTAACCACTGACAAATCACATGCACGTGGGTTTCAAGCACCTGTTTTCACCTGTCTTCAAGGTGTCATAGTCATGGACATTCACCTTGATCTACTAACACCTGGTTATGCTCAGTTTCACAATAGTCTGTTTTGTTCATATTTTTACACACTTTTACGTGTAAAAAGACAAAAAAAACTTTGATACACTGTATTTGTGCCAAGGCCCTATTAGTACTAATTGAATTGTTTGAATATTTATATATTTTGTATATTAACTGCATTTATTTAAAATCTGAGCTCGAAAAAAACAGTTTTTTTTCATTTCCGTGAGTACTTTAGTATAATTATTCATGGCTAATTTGTCAAATGAATTAAGTATAACTAAAAGCAGATGTATAATTCTATTATATCACATTTGAAACAGGATATATTGAATGTTGAAATAGGCTTTAGTTATATATTGATCATGGTATTATATTTCTACTTACTGCACGATATTAAATTATTAATGCAATATCTAATACAAACAATGAGGGTTGCTTGACGATAAAGTCAATTTCAGTTGAAGCAGGTACATAATTCTATTATATTCCATTGGTAGCAAGTATTGATATACTGTCATATCCACTGGCTGTGAATATTGAAATAGACTTTTGTAATAAATACCAATGGGTTGTAAAGGATTATAAATACTATCAAGTCCGTTGCATACTCTCTTTTGTGTGGCTCTACTTGTTCTGCTTTGCTTTGACACTAAAGCCAACAATGTGTTGGGGGTTCAAACACTGGCTCTGAAAGCTGCAACAATTGTTACACAGTGTGTTGTCCACATTGACTTCAGCAATGTTCTACATTTACATCAGGTGTTGTTAAACTAGACAGGCTCTATTCACAGACCTAAATTGTGACTTGCTGGTTGAGATATTACCATATTATACAAGGTGTTATATCACGGTGACCAGTTTTGTCGAATTGGACTTTTTTATGAAGAGGTGAGATGTGGTGTACATCTATTGACGTGGAACAGGGTTCGTACAGTTGAGATTTAGATGACAATTTATAGAAAATTAATAGAAAATTTATTTTTATACGGCCCAGTATTTAATTTTGGGTGATACTGTTATCAGCTGGTATTTCCACTGACTGTTATTATTTCAATTTAGGATTATAACTCCATATGTTAAATATTTTTCTCAAACCATATACAGGAATTTATAAATAGGATACCAAACTAATGATTTTGATTTTCAGGGAAAGCGTTTGGGACTGGATGTTTGTTAAGTTGCATTTTGGGGCCCCATATATCCATAAATCGTGTCACTTTTTTTGCCATTTACATTAAATTTGTATACAGACTAATGTCAGAAATGAGATACCTCCAAAAAATATATTGATGTTTCAATGGGAAACTTTCATGAACTATTTTCATGAAGTGATGTTTCTTTTGTGGTTCAGTAAATAACCCATTCGTAATGTAGTCTTTGTCTGCAGTTCAGTATATAACCTATTGGTAATGTGGCCTTTGTCTGCAGTTCAGTATATAACCTATTGGTAATGTAGTCTTTGTCTACAGTTCAGTATATGACCTATTGGTAATGTGGCCTTTGTCTGCAGTTCAGTATATAACCTATTGGTAATGTAGTCTTTGTCTACAGTTCAGTATATGACCTATTGGTAATGTGGCCTTTGTCTGCAGTTCAGTATATAACCTATTGGTAATGTAGTCTTTGTCTACAGTTCAGTATATGACCTATTGGTAATGTGGCCTTTGTCTGCAGTTCAGTATATAACCTATTGGTAATGTAGTCTTTGTCTGCAGTTCAGTATATAACCTATTGGTAATGTGGCCTTAGTCTGCAGTTCAATATATAACCTATTTTTAATGTTGCCTATGTGTCACCATGGAAACAAGTTTAATTTGCTTGGACTTATGGTGGGATATATTCCAAGAAGCAGGGGAATATTTCATTATTTGCTCACATATCGATGTAGTGTTGAAGTGATGCTGACATGTTTACTTTTGTTCGTTGCCATGGAAACAAATTGGACATGGAATCATTTGAAGATGGAATCTGTTTCACAAGGCCCTCAATTATCTCCATCCTTACATGGTGTATACCCTGGACTCTCATGAAAATCTAACTGTGGTTAGAGGCCTTATCCTTACACTCTTCACTCTTCTGTCCAAATCAGACCCGTGAAGATTCCGGGGTAGAATAGGTCTTCAGCAACCCATGCTTGCCGTAACAGGTAACTATGCTTGTCGTAAATGGCGACAAACGGGATCAGGTGGTCAGGCTCACTGACTTGGTTGATACATGCCATCGATCCCAATTGTGTGGGTCGATGCTCATGATGTCAATCACTGGATTGTCTGGTCCAGACTTGATTATTTTACAGACCGCCGTCATATACCTGGAATATTGCTGAGTGCTGCGTTAAACAATAGACAAACAAACAAACTGTCCAAGTCAGTCTCTGTCAAATTCTGATTTCGGTGAACATCGAACTTTTTCTCCGGTCCCCTCTGTTCCCCTACTAAATTGTCATTTCTCAAACTGACCTACAACTCTCTAATTCGGACTTTTTACACTTCAGACTTCCTGACAACCAATTTACTATGAAAAGAAGCTGTCCGAATCAGACTGGACCAGAATGAATGTTCTGTTACTTTGAAATAAGCTCAGTCATTGTCGGCTAAAACAACAGTGCTAATCCTGCATGTAAGCCTATTGATCTTAACACAGTTTCAAATTGCAGGTTCAGAATTTGACTTGATTATGACCATTGGTTTGTCCTCATAATGTATTCCGCTTGTCTATGACTTGGATCACTTCCTCCCACACTAAGCTGACAGACCGATGTGACTGATGTATTGTTCACTCACTCCCTCACTCTGTGTGGCAAAGTACTTGATCCACTTGACCAGTCGCTCACTCACTCACTCTGTGTGGCAAAGTACTTGATCCACTTGACCAGTCACTCACTCACTCACTCTGTGTGGCAAAGTACTTGATCCACTTGACCAGTCACTCACGCACTCACTCTGTGTGGCGAGGTACTTGATCCACTTGACCAGTCACTCACTCACTCACTCTGTGTGGCAAAGTACTTGATCCACTTGACCAGTCGCTCACTCACTCACTCTGTGTGGCAAAGTACTTGATCCACTTGACCAGTCGCTCACTCACTCACTCTGTGTGGCAAAGTACTTGATCCACTTGACCAGTCGCTCACTCACTCACCGTGGCGAAGAACTTGATCCACTTGACCAGTCGCTCACTCACTCATCGTGGCGAAGAACTTTATCCACTTGACCAGTCACTCACTCACTTACTCTGTGTGGCGAAGAACTTGATCTACTTGACCAGTCACTCACTCACTCATTGTGGCGAAGAACTTGATCTACTTGACCAGTCGCTCACTCACTCATCGTGGCGAAGAACTTGATCCACTTGATCAGTCGCTCACTCACTCTGTGTGGCGAAGAACTTGATCCACTTGACCAGTCACTCACTCACTCACTCACTCACTCTGTGTGGTGAAGAACTTGATCTACTTGACCACTCACTCACTCACTCACTCACTCACTCACTCATATCATTGCAGGATCTCATGGGATGATGACTTCATCGCTAAAGATGCTACGAATGGTGGTGGTGCTCTCCCTTGTTGCCATGGCAACTGGCGAGTTTACCTTCACCTGCAACCAATCCCGATCAGCGATTGGTCCCAATATGCCCGAACTGCCCCAGCAATATGAAATGAGAGTGGAGGCCAACATTATACAGGTGAGACATAAATAGTGGTTAGGGAAGATGTTTCACTAATTCTTATAAAGTCATGTAAAAATTAAGGACAAATAATTGGTAAGTAATGTTTTTCTGGTGATATATCAGCAACAGTAAAATAAAGTTAACTGCCTTTTAGTGTGTCATTCTGAGTTGACACTGCCTAAGGTTAGTTATTTTGTTATGATTGATCCTTACTGAAATGACATCCTGGAAGACTAAGGGGGCATTGGTGGCCCAGTCGTCTAAGGCGCCACGATTCGCTGTGCAGAGTTGCGTCCCTTGGGCACACCAGAAACCTATGATTGTGGGTTCGAATCCCAGTTCGCCCAAATTATGTTTCTAGGTTTGTCAGCACCATACCCGTGCTTGTTGGTTTCACCGAAGTGGTAAACGTCTTAGATCTGCATCACTTCGGGATTTCCTCCCACATTAAGCAGACACGCCGTGATATAACTGAAATAATGTTAAAAGCGGTGTTAAATCAACTCACTCACTCACTCACTCACTCAACTACACATAAGTAGTTGTACCCGTTATAGCACAAAGTAGCTTATATTGTTTTGATATTTCAGTCTCAGGAAACGATTGAGGTCTTGGAGAGTTATGACTTCCCTGGAAAAGAGGTTGCACTGACAATGATTAGAAATGGCCAGATCACCAAAAGTATTCACAACTTCAAAACACAGGAGCGATATGACATTCTAGCAAGTAAGTGTTTGTTTGTTATTGTTTAACACTGCACTCAGCAATATTCCAGCTATATGACGGCGGTCTGTAAATAATCAAGCCATTTTGTAAGATAAGCGAAAACTATGCAGGTAAGATAAATTTGTCAAATCATGAAGAAGGCCAATTTTAGATTTTCCTCTGTGCATGGTGTTGGTTTGTTGCTTAACGCCACACTCAGCAATATTCCAGCTTTGTGACGGTGATCTGTAAAAAATTCAGTCTGGACCTGACAATCCAGTGATTGATAGTATCAGCAACAGTCCACATTGCTGTGCTAATATAACATACAATATACCCAGCTACCGAGTCTGACCACCCTATTATCAATTAAGTCACCTCTTAGAACCAGCTTAGGTGGCTGGGGACGACATTCTTACCCATATTCCCCACATGGCCTACATGTGGATGTACGTTCTTCTGCATTAGAAGTTCTCTTAGAGTTAAGATTCGTAATAAGCAGACCCGTGAAGATCCGGGGTAGAATAGGTCTTCAGCAACCCATGCTTGCCATTAGTGGTGACTTTGCTCATTGTAAGAGGCGACTAACGGGATCGGGTGGTCAGACTAGCTGACTTGGTTGATGCATGTCATCGTATCCCAAGTGTGTAAGTCGATGGTTATGATGTGAATTGAAGGACTGCCTGGTCCAGACTCGATTACAGATCGCTGTCATATAGCTGGGACGGGTACTCAGGTCGAGTGGGTCCAGAGTAGGACCCAGGTACCAACAGGACTACCCGGACCTGTTGTTAGTCTCATGATATAATGTTTAATGACAAAAATTATCTAAAACTCTATGGTTACACTACAAGTCACTAATGTTCCCATTTCCTTTTGACAACGCACCCTTTCCTTCTGATTGTATATGTTTGAATAAAGATAAAACTTCATGCAGTAAACTTCAGTGTATGCATGACCGGATTGTTTTACACGTGTATCTAAATACATTTTGGAATAATGTTAAAAGCGGTGTTAAACCAAACTCACTCACTCACTCACTCACTCACTCACTCACTCACTCACTCACTCACTCACTCACTCACTCACTCACTCACTCACTCACTCACTCCTGGAAGGCTGGCCTAATACCCTGGACAAGACCTGGAAAAGTCTTGAAAGTTGTCAGGCTAATAGTAGATGAATCCTCTGTGGGTACAAGTCTGTGTGACACACATTTTAATATCGCCTGCCATGATATTGTGTGACCCGTGAAGATTCCGGGGTAGAATAGGTCTTCAGCAACCCATACTTGCTGTAAAAGGCGACTATGCTTGTCGTAAAAGGCGACTAACGGGATCGGGTGGTCAGGCTCGCTGACTTGGTTGATACATGTCATCAATCCCAATTGCATGGATCGATGTTCATCACTGGATTGTCTGGTCCAGACTCGATTATTTACAGATCACCGTCATATAGCTGGAATATTGCTGAGTGCGGCGTTAAACAACAAACAAACAAAACAAATACATTTTACCTGGGCTACAGTCAAACTTTTCCAAATCGGACAGTTTGTACCTATCTCTAAATATCTACAACGTGTACCCGGGTAGGGTCGGGTAGTAGGGTGGTGGGTTGCTAAAGACTAGTTATAACCCTGATCTTCACAGGTCGACGAGTCTCTAAGACTCAGACATGAATCCTTATCTTTATTTTGTGTTAAAGACGAGACATGCAACACAACCAGCATCAACAGCGACAGCGACAACTACAACATCTTTGGCTTCACAGCACAAGGGACAGATGGAAAGATTCAAATGGCTTCAGTGTCGGATGTTTTCAAGTTTGCGAAAAAATACAATGTGTCGTATGTCGGTGAAACTATGGTGAGTTGAGAAGAACTGGGTCTGCATGGATGGTTCGTGTACAGTTACTTCCAGTCTTGCCATTTTCACTACTAGGCTAAAAATATAATAGTTTTGGTCCTCAGGCACCGCCCGCATCATCATAAAGTTCACCACACGATTCTTTGTATTTCTATATATTTTTTTAAAATAAATAAATCCTTAAACATTCCAAGTCCAACAGTAGTCAGATGCTGTTTTCCAGTATTCTACTCATCAAGGAATACATTTATGTAGGGAGGCCCTTTCACTATTGTTTATTTGGTTACATACTAGTTTGAACAACCCCACCCCCCCCCCCCCCAAAAAAAAAAAGAAATGACACCACACTATATTTTCAAAAAACATTGCCTGAGAACCAATTCTTCAGTTCTTTTAAGCCCTATGTGAGGGCACAAGTTGCTTAGTTGTCTAACAATTTGCTGAGCAGAGTTCTGTCCCTTAGGTATGACAGGAACCTATGATCAAGGGCTCTGATTATGTTTCTAGGTTTGACAACATCATACCCATGTTCGTGGGTTTCACCAAAGTGGTAAACATCAAAGACTTGAATCACTTCAGGATTTCTTCCCACATCCAGCTGACATGCCATGATATAACTGGAATACTGTTCAAAGGGGCGTTAAACCCAACTCACTCAATGCAATGCTCATCATGGTGACTGTCAATACTGAAATAGGACCTCATGAGGGGTGGTAGTGTAGCCTAGTGGTTCAAGCGTTAGCTCCTCATGTGAGAGACCCAGGTTCGATCCCCGGCATGGAGGTGATGTGTGAAATCTCATCTAAATCAAATCTTTGTTCTCACTACCGGCACAGGGCAGTAGGGTAGCCTTGTGGTTAAAGCGTTTGCTTGTCACGCTGAAGTCCCGGGTTCGATTCCCGACATGGGTGCAATGTGTGAAGCCCATTTCTGGTGTCCCCCGCCGTGATATTGCTGGAATATTGCTAAAAGTGGCGTAAAACCATACTCACTCACTCACTCACTACCGCTACTCAAAGACTTGAGGACATGTCTGTCTGTCTCATGTACAGTTAATATGGAGTAAAGAAACATGTTTATTGGCCATGAGAAGTTGTTGCTCATCTGCCTGAGGTGGTACCTTGGTATGAAACTTGGCCACAAGATACACATGCACCTACCCCACACACTAAGCCCTAAATGAATAAGAGGTGGAAATTTGAAAAAAGGCACACAAAAACTGGTCATACAGTAAGTGAAAGACCACGAGTCTGGTTCATGAGCATAATGCCTCCTGGGGGTGGAGCAGAAGGGAGGGGGCATTGAAAGGGGGTGTGGAGCGGAGGGGAGGGGACATTGAGAGGGTCAGGTACTTCTTCTGGTATAAAACCTGTGACAGAGTTTAGTTTTTGCCAGTCATGTCTGATTTTTGTTGAAAACAATTTCCGGCCAGCCTTATATGTATGAGGAACATTTTAGTAAGGATGAACTTGTGGGTTTTGTTTCAGATCCGAGGCATCCCTGTCAATCAGTGGACTTCCTGTCAAGTATCGGCTGAGCTTCACGCCTCCTTTAAACTCGACTACTACTTCAGCAGACCGGGCTATAAGAGTGCCACCAGCAGTGAGAACATCCCCATCCGATTTGTCATCAGTGGACAAGGTAGATAAATGAACCAACCATGGCCATGTCTTTACAAAGAACCAGGTGTGGGTGGATAATGATCCTTTCAGTGGGGAGTTCCTGGAAGAATAGGGTTATGGTACCCATCTTTGTCTCTTGTACCCCATGCTTGCCTCCCTGTGGTGATTCCCCAGCAGAACAGGTCTCTTGTACCCCATGCTTGCCTCCCTGTGGTGATTTCCCAGCAGAACAGGTCTCTTGTACCTCATGCTTGCCTCCCTGTGGTGATTTCCCAGCAGAACAGGTCTCTTGTACCTCATGCTTGCCTCCCTGTAGGGATTCCCGGCAGAACAGGTCTCTTGTACCTCATGCTTGCCTCCCTGTGGGGATTCCCCAGCAGAACAGGTCTCTTGTACCCCATGCTTGCCTCCCTGTGGGGATTCCCCAGCAGAAAAGGTCTCTTGTACCTCATGCTTGCCTCCCTGTGGGGATTCCCCAGCAGAACAGGTCTCTTGTACCTCATGCTAGCCTCCCTGTGGGGATTCCCCGGCAGAACAGGTCTCTTGTACATCATGCTTGCCTCCCTGTGGGGATTCCCCGGCAGAACAGGTCTCGTACCCCATGCTTGCC
Organism: Haliotis cracherodii; assembly: GCF_022045235.1. Classification (NCBI taxonomy): domain Eukaryota; kingdom Metazoa; phylum Mollusca; class Gastropoda; order Lepetellida; family Haliotidae; genus Haliotis; species Haliotis cracherodii. The sequence continues at coordinate 21,085,441 of NW_027266269.1, forward strand.
TCCCTGTGGGGATTCCCCAGCAGAACAGGTCTCTTGTACCTCATGCTTGCCTCCCTGTGGGGATTCCCCGGCAGAACAGGTCTCTTGTACCTCATGCTTGCCTCCCTGTGGTGATTCCCCAGCAGAAAAGGTCTCTTGTACCTCATGCTTGCCTCCCTGTGGGGTTTCCCCGGCAGAACTGGTCTCTTGTACCTCATGCTTGCCTCCCTGTGGGGATTCCCCAGCAGAAAAGGTCTCTTGTACCTCATGCTTGCCTCCCTGTGGGGATTCCCCAGCAGAAAAGGTCTCTTGTACCTCATGCTTGCCTCCCTGTGGGGATTCCCCGGCAGAACAGGTCTCTTGTACCTCATGCTAGCCTCCCTGTGGGGATTCCCCAGCAGAACAGGTCTCTTGTACCTCATGCTAGCCTCCCTGTGGGGATTCCCCGGCAGAACAGGTCTCTTGTACCTCATGCTAGCCTCCCTGTGGGGATTCCCCGGCAGAACAGGTCTCTTGTACCTCATGCTTGCCTCCCTGTGGGGATTCCCCGGCAGAACAGGTCTCTTGTACCTCATGCTAGCCTCCCTGTGGAGATTCCCCGGCAGAACAGGTCTCTTGTACCTCATGCTAGCCTCCCTGTGGGGATTCCCCAGCAGAACAGGTCTCTTGTACCTCATGCTAGCCTCCCTGTGGGGATTCCCCGGCAGAACAGGTCTCTTGTACCTCATGCTTGCCTCCCTGTGGGGATTCCCCAGCAGAAAAGGTCTCTTGTACCTCATGCTAGCCTCCCTGTGGGGATTCCCCGGCAGAACAGGTCTCTTGTACCTCATGCTAGCCTCCCTGTGGGGATTCCCCAGCAGAACAGGTCTCTTGTACCTCATGCTAGCCTCCCTGTGGGGATTCCCCGGCAGAACAGGTCTCTTGTACCTCATGCACAGTGTACTGGGGACCTATACTGCCAGGAAATCCCCTCTGCACATTTCCGTTGCCATGTTTGTGTAATGTTTGTGTAATGTTTGTGGTCAGGTTGAGGAAACATCACTGTTTCTCCTTCTATTTCAGCTAACAATGTGGAGACATCAGGTATACACAACTTCTCCCATGTATACGAATTCTCCGTCTTCAAACCAGGCCCAATCAAGGACAGAAGTGTATTTGAGGTAAGGTCTCACAATTTTTTTTTGCTTGAAATAAGGATGTCTGACCTTTAGATTTGAAAATGTATATATAAAAAAAAATCAAAATGACAAGGTATTTTTTATAAAAGATCACTTTAACAATAAAAAAATATCCATGGGAATTTTATTTGAATTTGTTTAAATGATTCTTTTTATCACCTTACCAATCCAAATCAAACTTTTAAGAAGATTAAATGAGTCTTGTACAATGCTTTTGATGTTATTATTTCTTAAGACCTACCTACCAAATGTTTCACAATCAAAGTCCGTAAAACCAAAACAAAGAAATTTGGATAACATGGCTTGTTTTATGAATATGTGAACACCAACTTACGTCGAACACCAACACCAGCTTTGTTGTTGGACTGAACAAGGGCAGTAACTCCTTCTGTCCAACATGTTTGATTCAGACTCAGATTAGAATAGATCTTCAGCAACCCATGCTTGCTGTAAAAGGCGACTTTGCATGTCGTAAGGGGTGACTAACGAGATTGGGTGGTCAGGCTCGCTGACGTGGTTGATGCATGTCATTGTATCCCAATTATGTGGATCAGTGCTCATTAAAACAATCACTGGATTGTCTTATCTAGACTTGATTATTTACAGACCGCCATCATAAAGCTGGAATATTGCTGAGTGACAAATGTAGAGATTCCAGGTTAGGATTAGTGCCCAAAATATAAAAAGCGACTAAATGGATCGGGTGGTCTCGTTCAGTGACGTGTTTGTGTGTCGTCATTCTCTGTGGGGTGGGACATTGCTCATTATATCAATCACTGGATTTACAAGTTGTTGTCATCAATTACGAAGTGTGCCATTAAGCAATAAACAAACAAAACTAAATTTCCAATAGTGGTGACAAATTCTGTAAGTTTGTGCTAAGGCCAATGACTTCCATCATGAAGGGTTTGTCTCTTGAATCCTCAGACACCGAGAGGAGTTGTATGCACTGGCCGGAACAATTCTGTCCCTTTGCCGAAACTTGTCGACCAGTTTACTGCTGACATAGAGATAGATTCAGGGAAACAGCAGCCTCCACATAATATGAAGGTAAACAAATCAAGCAAAACAATTGTTAAATACTTTGACTCAATGTGACACTTTGTTCAGATGTACTTTGACTCAATGTGACACTTTGTTCCAGATGTACTTTGACTCTATGTGACACTTTGATCCAGATGTACTTTGACTCTATGTGACACTTTGTTCCAGATGTACTTTGACTCTATGTGACACTGTGTTTGTTCCAGATGTACTTTGACTCTATGTGACACTGCGTTTGTTCCAGATGTACTTTGACTCAATGTGACACTTTGTTCCAGATGTACTTTGACTCAATGTGACACTTTGTTCAGATGTACTTTGACTCAATGTGATACTTTGTTCCAGATGTACTTTGACTCTATGTGACACTTTGTTCAGATGTACTTTGACTCAATGTGACACTTTGTTCCAGATGTACTTTGACTCTATGTGACACTTTGTTCCAGATGTACTTTGACTCTATGTGACACTTTGTTCCAGATGTACTTTGACTCTATGTGACACTGTGTTTGTTCCAGATGTACTTTGACTCTATGTGACACTGTGTTTGTTCCAGATGTACTTTGACTCAATGTGACACTTTGTTCCAGATGTATTTTGACTCTATGTGACACTTTGATCCAGATGTACTTTGACTCTATGTGACACTTTGTTCCAGATGTACTTTGACTCAATGTGACACTGTTTGTTCCAGATGTACTTTGACTCAATGTGACACTTTGTTTGTTCCAGATCTACTTTGACTCAATGTGACACTTTGTTTGTTCCAGATCTACTTTGACTCAATGTGACACTGTGTTTGATCCAGATGTACTTTGACTCAATGTGACACTTTGTTTGTTCCAGATGTACTTTGACTCAATGTGACACTGTGTTTGTTCCAGATCTACTTTGACTCAATGTGACACTTTGTTTGTTCCAGATCTACTTTGACTCAATGTGACACTGTGTTTGATCCAGATGTACTTTGACTCAATGTGCACACTTTGTTTGTTCCAGATGTACTTTGACTCAGTGTGACACTGTGTTTGTTCCAGATGTACTTTGACTCAATGTGACACTTTGTTCCAGGTGTACTTTGACTCGGTGTGACACTTTGTTCCAGATGTACTTTGACTCAATGTGACACTTTGTTCCAGATGTACTTTGACTCAGTGTGACACTTTGTTTCAGATGTACTTTGACTGAATGTGACACTTTGTTCCTGATATATTTTGACACAATGTGACACTTTGTTCCAGATATACTTTGACTCAATGTGACACTTTGTTCCAGATGTACTTTGACTCAATGTGACACTTTGTTTCAGATGTACTTTGACTCAGTGTGACACTTTGTTCCAGATGTACTTTGACTCAATGTGACACTTTGTTCCAGATGTACTTTGACTCAGTGTGACACTTTGTTCCAGATGTACTTTGACTCTATGTGACACTTTGTTCCAGATGTACTTTGACTCTATGTGACACTTTGTTCCAGATGTACTTTGACTCTATGTGACACTTTGTTCCAGATGTACTTTGACTTAATGTGACACTTTGTTCCAGATGTACTTTGACTCAATGTGACACTTTGTTCCAGATGTACTTTGACTCAATGTGACACTTTGTTCCAGATGTACTTTGACTCAATGTGACACTTTGTTCCAGATGTACTTTGACTCAATGTGACACTTTGTTCCAGATGTACTTTGACTGAATGTCACACTTTGTTCCAGGTGTACTTTGACTACAATTTCAAGCTGATAAGGAATGACAGGTTTTACAGCAAGGATGAGCGGCACCAGTACGGAGCTGGTTTCATCACCAAGATTGAGGACTACACAACAGGTACACATTTGCGAGCATTCAGATTGTATGTATACTAGATATTCCACAGAAGTGGTAAATGTACTTCCACATCGTTCCTACATTGGGAATGATTCATTGTGTTGGTGTTAAACCTGTCTCACTCACTGACATGTGGTATAAATGAAATACTGTTCAAAGCTGTGTTAAACCCGTCTCACTCACTGACATGTGATATAACTGAAATACTGTTCAAAGCTGTGTTAAGCCCATCTCACTCACTGACATGTGATATAACTGAAATACTGTTCAAAGCTGTGTTAAACCCATCTCACTCACTGACATGTGATATAACTGAAATACTGTTAAAAGCTGTGTTAAGCCCATTTCACTCACTGACATGTGATATAACTGAAATACTGTTAAAAGCACTGTTAAACCCATCTCACTCATTAACATGCAGTGATATAACTGAAATACTGTTCAAAACTGTGTTAAACCCATCTCACTCACTGACATGTGATATAACTGAAATACTGTTAAAAGCTGTGTTAAGCCCATTTCACTCACTGACATGTGATATAACTGAAATACTGTTAAAAGCACTGTTAAACCCATCTCACTCATTAACATGCAGTGATATAACTGAAATACTGTTCAAAACTGTGTTAAACCCATCTCACTCACTGACATGTCATATAACTGAAATACTGTTAAAAGCACTGTTAAACCCATCTCACTCATTAACATGCAGTGATATAACTGAAATACTGTTCAAAGCTGTGTTAAGCCCATTTCACTCACTGACATGTGATATAACTGAAATACTGTTAAAATACTGTTCAAAGCAGTGTTAAACCCATCTCACTCACTGACATGTCATATAACTGAAATACTGTTAAAATACTGTTCAAAGCAGTGTTAAACCCATCTCACTCACTGACATGTGATATAACTGAAATACTGTTAAAATACTGTTCAAAGCAGTGTTAAACCCATCTCACTCACTGACATGTCATATAACTGAAATACTGTTAAAATACTGTTCAAAGCAGTGTTAAACCCATCTCACTCACTGACATGTCATATAACTGAAATACTGTTAAAATACTGTTCAAAGCAGTGTTAAACCCATCTCACTCACTGACATGTCATATAACTGAAATACTGTTAAAATACTGTTCAAAGCAGTGTTAAACCCATCTCACTCACTGACATGCAGTGATATAACTGAAATACTGTTCAAAGCAGTGTTAAACCCATCTCACTCACTGACATGTGATATAACTGAAATACTGTTCAAAGCAGTGTTAAACCTGTTTTCCTCACTCACTCTAGGTCTGGAGTATGTGATTGACCGGGCAGAGGGCAACTGCACCATGCACAAGATACCCGAAATGACCTGGAGAAGTGTCGCCACAGACCCACACAACATCACCATGCAACATGCTCAGGAACTGTTGAAGATCCAGAACAGGAATTTTGTCTACCAAGGAGAGGTAACTTGTGAATTCTGAGAATGAAATTGACAAGGTTCTGAATCATTTTAGACTAACATCTAGTCTCTGAAATGAAAATATTTGACAAGAAGAATTAAATTATCTTGAAAAAATATAGACTTGCAAAGGCTGTATTGGACATATTTGTTGCAGGGTCTGTATGACAGTAATCTAGACTTGCCAACTATTATAGACTTGCATGGGCTGTATTGGATATATTTGTTTCAGGGTCTGTATGACAGACTGTAATTGTTCCGTCACCAGACTTTGATTGACCATCTGTGTAATCTGTTTGGAAGATGTTTTGTTGAAACATCTGATGATGAACAGATTACCCCTTTCCTGTATTAACAAGTCCACACCATCGTCAACATTTAAAGGGGCACTAATCTCTGGCTTCTTCCCTCTGCCGTGAGTCGATTTGCTCGCTAACGCAACTAAGTGTGACAAGAGACTAGGCTACCATCTGCAAGGACAGCTGAATAAACCTGGAGGCAATATTTGTTTTACACATTTTTGAACACTGATAGGTTACCCGTGATTTCTTCAGCCCAAACAAACAGACAAAAAGAATGCTGGAAGCTCATCAGATGTTGTTATTTGGAAATACTTCTGATGGTTATAGTTTAAAAATAAAAAAATAGTATACCTGCAGTGAAAGCATTTTCAGATTTAGGATTGTGTGGATAACACGATTACTACTCCCTTGTCATCCATGTTTTCTGGTATAACCCTACACATGTGTATTTGTCGTCATTCACTTGATGCTCAGTTAATGAATTTATTACAGGTATAATTAGTGGTAGCACCACCCAGATTACCTGATAAAGGTTCCCATTTGGCATTTCTTGTGTCTGGGGTAATTATTCGATCTAAATCCGGGTTTGAAGTGAGGTGAAATGTGTGTTATGTAATATGCACATGGCAGTCCAGCAAGAGATGAAGGATCAGTTGATTTACTCTTCTGTTAATCAATGGATCATTCCTAGCCATCAAAGGATCAACAGAAAATATGTTGATTGATTAATCACTGTTGTCTTGTGCTGATGTAAAAACAACATACTTTGTTCATAGGGTTAACTGATAATACGTTGATTGATTGCTCATTGTTATCTAACTAAATGGATTTTTTTAAAGAATCGTGGACATTATGAAAATAGTTGTCATGGGGGCTTTCTCAGCTGACCTTTGAGACTTGACACCTTTGTGAAACAACTGACACAAACTAAGTGATCAGTGCATGGAGAAAGGAACATGGGTTATACTATCCTGAAACGCTATATATATTTTAAAATAATTGATCGTTACAGAGACATGTGAAACAGAATAAATTTCCTTGTACAGCTTTGTTCCTTTATGTGGATATTCACGGATACATTCCTCGAACAGCTGCCTAAAATTTGATATATAACTTTGGTAGATTGTAATTATGATATTTGCGTTTCGTTTTCATTCATTTGCTGTAGCATTGAACAGAATCATTCTTGTTCCTCTACATCTTGGCCGAGAAGTTCTTCAATGCGAGACAGACGTTGTTTTCATAGGTCTTTTCCTTTGTAAGCTTGTATAAATGTGTAAAATATGATTCACTTAGGCAATTTATATATTGTCTAAATATTTCAGTCATTTTACAAATTGACTGAAACATCTGTCCATTTATTTAACAGATTGACAAAAAATGATTAAGACATTCAAAATGGCTTAAAAACATCACAATAGATAATAATGCCTAACAATATAGAAATGTACTTTTAATCCTAATAATTTCAGTCACTTGGTGATGATATGAAACATAAAAATGTTTGGAATTCGTTATCATAATAATACAGATGGACACATTTTTCAGTCAATTTGTAAAATAATTGAATATTTAGACGTTTAACAACTTCCTGAGTGAAAATTTTACTCATTTTTACTGTAAAAATAAAATGAGCAATGTTCAGGTGAAATATTTATTTTGCGTTACAAGTCAAAATAGTGTAATCAAAAATCGCACAATTACAAAGCAAATGACTTATCAAAACTTCGTCACCATTACCAGTGCTAAGCACAAAGATACCTACATTTCCTTATTATTTCCAAAACTGTATTTCATTTTTTGATCAATGTGATCATACGCCCTGATACTATCAATAAAAGTGATTTCTGCTGTATCATCTGGGTACTCACAGGGAAAAAGCAATAACATAGGCAACAACCAGTCCCGGGGAAAAAAACAATAACATAGGCAACAACCAGTCCCGGGGAATTGCTGTAGATCAGTGCCCCTTTAAGTCCCTTTCAGCACCACAATTAATACAATCGGCAATATCATCATCAACATTAAATAGTAAACATCAATGCCAGAGAAACAAGTCTTGATTATCAACAAAACAAAATTCAACTGGGCTTGAAGGGCAAAATAGGGGTGAAAAATATTTGAATGGATCACTGAAAGCCAGAGCCGTAAGAATATCCTGCCACAATGGTAGCACCTGCTGCTCACACAATAGGAACAAAAACATAATAAGCATCAACATCAACATAAGCATGGCCATTAACATCAACATCACACATTAAAAAACACCTCACCATCAACATCACACATTAAAAAACACCTCACCATCAACATCACACATTAAAAACACCTCACCATCAACATCACACATTAAAAAACACCTCACCATCAACATCACACATTAAAAACAGCTCACCATCAACATCACACATTAAAAACACCTCACCATCAACATCACACATTAAAAACACCTCACCATAACATCACACATTAAAAACACCTCACCATATCATCACACATTAAAAACACCTCACCATCAACATCACATTAAAAACACCTCACCATAACATCACATTAAAACCACCTCACCATCAACATCACATTAAAAACACCTCACCATCAACATCACATTAAAAACACCTCACCATAACATCACACATTAAAAACACCTCACCATCAACATCACGTTAAACCACCTCACCATCAACATCACATTAAAAACACCTCACCATCAACATCACACATTAAAAACACCTCACCATCAACATCACACATTAAAAACACCTCACCATCAACATCACACATTAAAAACACCTCACCATAACATCACACATTAAAAACACCTCACCATAACATCACACATTAAAAACACCTCACCATCAACATCACATTAAAAACACCTCACCATAACATCACACATTGAAACCACCTCACCATCAACATCACATTAAAAACACCTCACCATCAACATCACATTAAAAACACCTCACCATAACATCACACATTAAAAACACCTCACCATCAACATCACGTTAAACCACCTCACCATCAACATCACATTAAAAACACCTCACCATCAACATCGCACATTAAAAACCACCTCACCATCAACATCACATTAAAAACACCTCACCATCAACATCGCACATTAAAAACCACCTCACCATCAACATCACACATTAAAAACACCTCACCATCAACATCACACACTAAAAACACCTCACCATCAACATCACACAAAAAAAACACCTCACCATCAACATCACACATTAAAAAACACCTCACCATCAACATCACATTAAAAACACCTCACCATCAACATCACACATTAAAAACACCTCACCATCAACATCACACATTAAAAAACACCTCACCATCAACATCACACATTAAAAACACCTCACCATAACATAACACATTAAAAACACCTCACCATCAACATCACACATTAAAAACATCTCACCATCAACATCACACATTAAAAACACCTCACCATCAACATAACATTAAAACCACCGCACCATCAACATAACACATTAAAAACACCTCACAATCAAAATAACATTAAAAACACCTCACCATAACATCACACATTAAAAACACCTCACCATCAACATCACGTTAAACCACCTCACCATCAACATCACATGAAAAACACCTCACCATCAACATCACACATTAAAAACCACCTCACCATCAACATCACACATTAAAAACACCTCACCATCAACATCACACACTAAAAACACCTCACCATCAACATCACACATTAAAAACACCTCACCATCAACATCACACATTAAAAACACCTCACCATCAACATCACACACCAAAAAACACCTCACCATCAACATCACATTAAAAACACCTCACCATCAACATCACACATTAAAAACACCTCACCATCAATATAACACATTAAAACCACCTCACCACCAACATAACACATTAAAAACACCTCACCATCAACATCACACATTAAAAAACACCTCACCATCAACATCACACATTAAAAACACCTCACCATCAACATCACACATTAAAAAACACCTCACCATCAAAATCACATATTAAAAACACCTCACCATCAACATCACACATTAAAAAACACCTCACCATCAACATCACACATTAAAAACACCTCACCATCAACATCACCCATGATTAAAAACACCTCACCATCAACATCACACATTTGTATCACAATATAGAGAATCTCACCCTCATGTCTTTTTATGTCAAATATATCAACACAAGTTGACAAAAATAGAAAAACTCCGAGGCTGGCCAAGGAGTTTTTCCACTTTTGTCAACAAGTGTTGATATATTTTATATCAAAAGACACGAGGTGAGATTTTATTCATCATCCATTATCATTCTTCCGTCTTTTTCAGTTTGTAGACAGTAATATGCACTGTCTCAAGCTTCAGCTAACAGCTTCAGTAGCAGAGCCATTAGTGATGTCATTTGATTATCACATTGTAACCAATGATGTCACAATGTAGATATCACTTGATCTCACCCAAGCGATATCATCATCAACAGAAGCATATGTCATATATATCAACACAAGTTGGCAAAAATGGAAAAACTCCAAGGCTGGCCAAGTGGTGATATATTTGATATCAAAAGACACGAGGGTGAGATTTCACCTGTGGAAGCCAGTTTTGGATGATAAATGTTTTAGTTTCAGCTTCACCATCAACACAAGCATATGTCAAATATATCAACACAAGATGGCAAAAATGGAAAAACTCCGAGGCTGGCAGCTTCACCATCAACAGAAGCATAACTGAATCACTATCAGCATCCCCATTAATCCTATATTTCCTACAGCAGGGAATCAAAACAGGCCAAGTTCCTTCATGAAAGAAATATTTTCAGTAAACTGGCTTCCTTGAGATATTGCTGGTGAGTCCTGAAGTATTAACTCACCCACCTGTATGTGTTGTCAAAGTTTACTCAGAATGACCTCCCTTGTTTCAGCGTGTGTTGCGTGGGATGCCAGTGGATGTTTGGGCCAGTGTCTCCCCGAATAACATGGTACAGGAGATCTACTTCCTCAAGGTAACCAGTTCTACTCCAGTCAGGGTTCCGCTGCACCAGACCATTATTTGTTCCCTCTTCAAGTTTAGGACCCTCTTATCTAATTACCGTTCAATGTTTTTCAATAAAACTTGGAATGTGCTTTGCTCATCTGCTCAACTGGTGTCTTTTGATATTTTGATTTTTAAAAATTAATTTGGTTATGTTTCTGTGGAAACAATTTCGACTAAGCCTCAAATGAGGGAAGGGTTTGTTTGATAACCTTTCAACACTTTTCAATGTTTTTCAGTGAAACTTGAAATTTGTATTGCTCATCAGCTTAACTGATACCTTTTCATTTGAAATTTTTCTTAATTATATTTTGTTTCATTTCCAAGGAAACAATTTGAGCTTAGTTTCAAAGAACTCTAGGCTTCATTTCCAAGCCATAACTCTCAATATTTTTTGGATGAAATTTATTTATTCTGTTATGATTCCATGCTTAGGGATAGATAGCTCCTATACCATTGTCAAGCAAGAGTCACTGGCAGAAGGATGGACACGAAACATCACATCATAATAGAATAAGCAAGTTGCTGTCCATTAAATATCTTACCTTTACTGTTATTTACCAACTTCTAAAATTGCCAATCAAACAGTTCCCATCAAGCACCTGTTTGTGTACATTGTTTTCTTTCATCTTCCCATCAAGCACCAGTTTGTGTACATTGTTTTCTTTTGTCTTTCCATCAACATGATCAAGCACCTGTTTGGATACATTGTTTTCTGTTCTCAATGTCCAGCACCTGTTTGTGTACATGGAGTTCTTTTTTGACTTTGCAGCAGGCACCTGTATCGGGCAAACCCACACCCCCATCTGTCATTTTAGGAATGTACTTCAAAAACATCACAGCTTATAATCTCATGAAAACAATGAGTCAAGGTCAACCACAGCCAGGTCAAGGTCAACCTACACCAGGACAAGGCCAACCACAGCCAGGTCAAGGTCAACCTACACCAGGACAAGGCCAACCACAGCCAGGTCAAGGTCAACCTACACCAGGTCAAGGTCAACCTACACCAGGACAAGGCCAACCACAGCCAGGTCAAGGTCAACCTACACCAGGACAAAGCCAACCAAGTTCAGGTCCGCCACAAGGAGGTCCAGGATCAGGAAACAGCAAAGGCTTACAAAGGGTGAGAATTGTTAAGTAACTACAATGACAATATACAGTGCAACCCTATAACTCCGGACCAGTCAGTCCCTAAGCCAGGCCTCCATGCAATTACTGAATTGCTACACAACATTAATTTTTGGTACAATTTGCATCAATTTTTGTTCTCAAAATGGTGAGGCAGTAGACTCTATATTTAATAAAAATAATTTAAACTGTCCAAATCATCTGTGTATCCTCCCGTGAGTTTAACTGTTGTATGATGTGATTCAGAGGCCACTTGAATGTTGGTAGGAAGTAAAGGGACGGTCATGTAGTCTAGTGGTTAAAGCATTCGTTCGTCACGCCGAAGACCCGGGTTCGATTCCCGACATGGGTACAATGTGTGAAGCCCATTTCTGGTGTCCCCAGCTGTGATATTGCTGGAATATTGCTAAAAGCGGCGTAAAACCATACTCACTGGTAGGAAGTAAGGAAATAACGGTACTATACACTAAGGGTGTGCCGTATTACAGATATATAGGTAAATGGAAGTTCATTCTTTCCATGATATAGACCCGTGAAGATATTGGTAGGGAATAGGTCTTCAGCAACCCATGCTTGCCGTAAAAGGCGACTATGGTTGTTGTAAGAGGTAACTAACGGGATCGGTTGGTCAGGCTCGCTGACTTGGTTGATGCATGTCATTGTATCCCAATTGCATGGATCGATGCTCATGATGTCAATCACTGGATTGTCTGGTCCAGACTCGATTATTTACAGTCAAAGCAATCTTAGCGCTCACTGTCAGAGTAAAAGGCTGTTACCTGATATTGAAGCAAGACAGTTAGTTTTTCCATTATTATTTTGCAAGAATGACTTAGTTTTCAGGGGTTGGTCCACAAAGCAATCTTAGCGCTATGACTGTCTTAAATCTATGTTTAAGTATGGGAGTGATCATCTTAGTGTTACAATCGCTTTGTGGAACAGGTCCCTGGTAAAATGTAGTTTAGAGGCGTTTGATGATGTTACAGTGATTGCATTCGGTCTTTTCTTTCACAAGAACCCCCCGGAGAAGTTTGTGAGCATGTTCAACTTCCACGTGGGCCACCCTGATGTGGACGTGTTCGACATCCGCCCCTGTTACCAGGAGACAGCACAGAGGAGTCTGTATATGACCTTCAAAATCTCAGGTAACACACCTCACTGATGGCGGATCCTTAGGGGATGGAGCTGCTCACTCCTCAAGATGCCGACCTAGCTTGTGTTTGGATCACTTTGTTACTTAGGGTAGGGTGTGCAGAATAGATCTCCTGGCACTCAGGGGATTGTGGGTCAGAATAGATCTCCTGGCACTCAGGGGATTGTGGGTCAGAATAGATCTCCTGGCACTCAGGGGATTGTGGGTCAGAATAGATCTCCTTGCATTCAGGGGATTGTGGGTCAGAATAGATCTCCTTGCACTCAGGGGATTGTGGGTCAGAATAGATCTCCTGGCACTCAGGGGATTGTGGGTCAGAATAGATCTCCTGGCACTCAGGGGATTGTGGGTCAGAATAGATCTCCTTGCATTCAGGGGATTGTGGGTCAGAATAGATCTCCTTGCACTCAGGGGATTGTGGGTCAGAATAGATCTCCTGGCACTCAGGGGATTGTGGGTCAGAATAGATCTCCTGGCACTCAGGGGATTGTGGGTCAGAATAGATCTCCTTGCATTCAGGGGATTGTGGGTCAGAATAGATCTCCTGGCACTCAGGGGATTGTGGGTCAGAATAGATCTCCTTGCACTCAGGGGATTGTGGGTCAGAATAGATCTCCTGGCACTCAGGGGATTGTGGGTCAGAATAGATCTCCTTGCATTCAGGGGATTGTGGGTCAGAATAGATCTCCTTGCACTCAGGGGATTGTGGGTCAGAATGGGTCTCCTGGCACTCAGGGGATTGTGGGTCAGAATAGATCTCCTTGCATTCAGGGGATTGTGGGTCAGAATAGATCTCCTTGCACTCAGGGGATTGTGGGTCAGAATGGGTCTCCCAATACTCGAGGGATTGTGGGTCAGAATAGGTCCCCAGTACCCCATGCTTGTCTCTCCTTCAGTTGTGACGGACCCCCTCTGTAGTCTAGTGACAGAGTGTTTGCTTGGAGTGGTAAAGGTCGGTGGCATCATCATACCAAAGACATTAAAAGATGGTACTTTTTGTTACCCTGCCTGACGATCAGCAACAAGGACTGATCGGCTTGAAGTCAGTACACTGTGTCTGAGTGGGGTATTCATGTTAAACTGCAGCATGGTATCTCAGTTGGCTAGCACAAAAAAATGGTTTTGATCCAGACACGCATGCACATCGATGTCTGTTTAACGGTCTTGAATGATATGTTTAACCCTATTTCACTTACCTCACCTCACCCAACATAACAATTTTTAGAATTTTGGGGGTAATACAAAGTATTTATTGAAATCTTTTTCCACCAAAAACATAAAGCCAAGAGATTATGGCCTTTACATTGGCTGCCTTAGTGACAAAATGTCATACACACAAGTTCCAAGTGTTTTTAAAAGAGGATATATGTCTGTTGTCAGGAAGCTACTCTCAGGATGTGTACGGACACAAGTCCATCTTCTTCCCTCCTCTCAGGACCAAGCTGGCACTCAGTGCAAACGTCTCCCTCATCAGGATCGCCGACATCAAGGTGAGAATAATGTCACAGTAAGGCCACACCTTTTTTCACTAACTTTACAGATAGGTGGGTAATAATTTCAATTCAAATTTAGTTTTTAGTTTTTAGTTTTCTCCTCCACTTCAGGTCGGCTGGTATAAAAAAATAAAAATGGTTTGTTGGAGGGGAGCCTGCGACACAGCCGTTGCTTTGAGCAGTTCAAACCTGGATCAAGCCAAACTACTGTTTTATCCTATCAATTTCAAGAAAGACAAACTTCATTTTGACTCCAATATTTCATTTATGTCATCGTCAGTGGGTCGCTTTATAAGTGCAATAATCTTGGACGCGACGTTAAACTTAATTTCACCTCACCTCTTCAGTGGGTATTTTCTTAGAAAATATTTTTTGGTGCAATGTGCTATTAGCTTATTGGCAGGATTAAAAAAGAAGCAGGATTAAAAAAGAAGCAGATTCAGGAAAGAAATATTCCATTTCAACCAAAAATATAATCGGCGGATCCTTTAAGCAAGTAAAAGCAAGTATGGTCTTAGTACACAGATAAAATTTGGGGGCACATTTCACCCAGTGGTCTGAGGCACTTGCTGTCAAGAATTGTCTCCCTTAGGCATGTCAGGAGCCTATGGTCATGAGTTGAGTCTCAAATTGGGTTTGTCTGGACTACACATGTCAGGACTTGATTTAAGAAACTTGTTTTAACTTGCACCAGGTGTATGTTGACATAATAGACTACCTGCGCCAGACAAAACCAGGTTGCACCCTGGTCTCATAGGTTTATCAAAGTTGAAACAAGGATGCATAAACTCATCTAAATAAATACAATCTCTGATCTCTGATGAATGTGTCATGTGTCATGGATTACACATAAAACAGGGATTAGTGATGGTAAATAAAACTAATAAAATAAAAAAAAATTAAAAAAAAAAAATCGATGTTGTTAGTACATGTAAGAGTTAGTCAGACAAAAATTTGAAATTCTTTAAATGTACTTGGTCCATGTAGACTTAAGTATTCGGTTGCATTTTTCAATTATAGGTTGCACTGGTGCATGTTTTATATAGCTAAATCAAGCCCTGCTTGAACTCACTGGTTTCACACTATCGTTGCACACAATATTGATCACTGGATTGTCTGGTCCAGACTGAATTGTTCACAGGCTGTCGTCATATAGCTGGAATATTATGCAACAACCATACATGGTTAGATATGGACAACAGCTAACTGTGGATGAGGATCCTTGTGATTGCATATTCCCGGGCAAGGGAGTTAACTGACATTAAAAGTCCAGTTTCCACCCTTGCTGAACTAAGCTGGAATTCCTGGGCTCAACAGTGGCTATTACGAGTTATGTCCCTTCTATGCCTCTCCTATGGACCAATAAGATTCCACATCTCGTATCACTTGCATTTGTTCAAACGAAATGGTGGCACCCAGTCAAGACGATCTGACTATCGATAATCAAGATCTATAGTGTGATAAAACAGGTCTTACATCGCAAAGTCTTGTGAGCACCTTGAGAAAAACTGGTGGCGCTACGATCAGGCCTAGAAATTCCAGCCTAGTTTGGCAAGGGTGGAAACTGGACTTTTACAGTCAGTTAACTCACATGCCTTGGGGTGATGTTTTGATTGAAGCATTGCTACGCCAAAACCTAAGGTTCCATTCTCTACAGTGGTAGTATGTGTGGAGGCCATTCCTTGGGTCCCCACTGTGGTACTACTGGAATGTTTACGTACTGAACATAAAAGGTTAGGGATCATGAATAATTTTGGGATATTTTTATGAAATTGTGTGCGACAAAAAAAATATCCCAAAAATTATTCATGAAACCATGAATATGTTGCTGAAGACCTGCAACGCATGTGCTGCTGATGTTTAAGAGAGCTAACTCTGCTGTGTGTTGCAGGTGAGACAAGATGATGACAGTGACAAGAAGCTGATTGTGTCATTCACCCTGTTGGACAAGGCCCCAATCGGAGGTACAGTTAACATTTGGACTTCAAGGCTAAAATAACTAAAAGATGTTGTTAATCCATGTGCATCGTATGACGTGACTCACTTGAGTATTGGGGGGCACGGGTGGCCCAGTCGTCTAAGGCGGCACTATTCATTAAAGTGATGCATGTGTGATCGATAAAGAGTTGCCTGTCATTCTTAGGTTAGATAGGCGGCACGGCTGGCTCAGTCATCTAAGGCGCCGCGATTCGCTGTGCAGAGTTGCGTCACTTGGGCATGCCAGAAACCTATGATTGTGGGTTCGAATCTCGATTCGCCCCGATTATGTTTCTAGGTTTGTCAGCACCATACCCGTGCTCGTGGGTTTCACCCAAGTGATAAATGTCTGAGACCTGCATCACTTTGGGCTTTCCTCCCATATTAAGCTGACACGCCGTGATATAACTGGAATACTGATAAAAGCGGTGTTAAACCCAACTCACTCACTCACTCTTAGGTTAGATGAGTGAGTGTAGATGCTTCTGTCAACAAACATGACTCCAACTCTTTTGTCATAAATATTTGTGTGTCATATTTGTAATAAATGTTTGTCAGACATTTGTGATAACTGTGTATCAGGAGTTTGTAATCAATGTTTCTGTGGCGAATGTTTGTTATCAATGTTTGTCAGATATTTGTGATGACTGTGTGTCTGATGTTTGTAATACTAGTTTGTGTATCGGATGTTTGTAACAAATGTTTGTGTTTCTGCCGACCAGGAAGTGTGGCCGATCCACCCAAGGAGACTTCTCTGGAATACGCCCACCACCTCATCATGCTGTCCGCTGCAAACGGCATCGTCTTCGCCGTCAACTACCCCATACACTCCAAGGTCGGTATACCTCTTGAGGATTCCGGGTTAGATTAGTCCAACAACCTAGCAGACTCGGTGATATTAAGAAAGGAATCTAATATAGAATCCAGAATGATATGGCAAGTGCTGAAATTAAGTATTGTTCTGGGCTCCATTTGGATTTGATTACTGTAAATCGTGAAATTAATGCGTCTCCAAAAGAATGCAACCACTGGACCCTAGCCAAAAATGCCACTCAAATAAATACGACACCCCCTCCACTCAAGCATCAGTGGATTTCTATCTAAAGATTTCAGGTTTAGAATCCTCACCTTAATCCAACCTTACATTAATCCAATCACACACCAAATAGCACCGCTTATTAGCGCTGAGTAGAGCAAAAACAATACATGCGCACTGGCTCGTGTTGGCCTTTGACGCAGTCGCAAAGAACGAAGGGTGGCGTCTGTCTGGACTTGCAGGTGTGTTCAGTGATGACATAAGTGAGTAGAATGCTTGTCTTGACCTCAGCCGTGACAATTCACAGGATGTAATTAGTGTTTGAATGACATTGTTTATATACAAGTGCTGCTCAATAAACAGTGGTGTGGAATACATCAGCGTATGTCTAAGTTGGTATTTTTGCTATCCAAAATGTCTTATTGTTGATATAAATGCGATGTTTAAAAATGCGAGCAAAGACCATTCGCATTTAATGCACGCTTTAATTCAAGATTTACAGTATATATTTTGAAGATGCTTGTTGTTAGAGGCAACTATGCTTGTCGTAAGATATGCCTATGCTTGTCTTAAGAGACGACTAGCAGTATCTGTTCCAGACTTTATTATTTACAGTCCGCCGTCATATAGCTGGGTTGTTTCTGAGTGTGGCGTTTAACAACAAACAAACAAATATTGTAAGAGGGACTTGTAAGTCACATATCAGTTACTTTTTATGTAATTATCTTTATCTTTGGTCAGGGTGGCATTAAACGACAAACAAACAATTAGCATGCCGACTTTCTCTACATGTTTAAGTAAAGTGCCGGGCAAGTTGGAAATATAGAAGCTGTTCACCCAACATTGAGTGGGTATCCCGTAGGATGAGATGGTAATGTGAGTGCTAACTTTCTGGCTCCTCACAGGCAGCTTGGGTTGTATACTCCCCAGGGAGCTGAGAATGAAAATCAGGTACACGCTGATCCATTAACAAGGGTTATAATAATGTAAAGCTATCCACTTGGTGAATGGAATTTGGTGCAGAATAAATGGACTTGTTATTATCAACATGATTATAATAACATGAATTGGGCATTTTTTAATTCCAATTTAGGGGTGGTCGGGTAGCCTAGTGGTTAAAGCATTCGCTAGTCATGCCGAAGACCTGGGTTGAATTCCCAACATGGGTACAATGTGTGAAGCCCATTTCTGGAGTCCCCTGCCGGGATATTGCTGGAATATTGCTTAAAGCAGCGTAAAACCATACTCACTCACTCACTTAATTCCAAAATTTAGGACTCTTAATGCCATTTCCTGAATCTTGGGGCCTGAACATCTGCCTGGGAAGGTGCCTTGGTAAACCCCTGTTAAAGTATTGTCTCTTTCTGTCATTGCAGATATTTGTTGTGCACACATACTCCATGACATCAAACGCCTCCCCACCGGTGTCGACGGCTGAGTCCGGCCTCCACTACAGCACAGGTAAAGTCCGTAAGATAATACTCCAAGCATTTATCTTGGAACCTGAAGTAAAATTGGATCAGAAAACATTATTTTGATCAAAATTGGGCTTTTCTATATGTCATTATTTAACATTGGATTCAGCGTAATAATGTAAAGATTTAGCTTAAATGCCTTTTGTCTTTTTTGGTGAAAAGTTAGGTCTACAAATCCATTACTATCTGTGAGACCCGTGAAGATCTGGGGTAGAATAGGTCTTCAGCAACCCAAGCTTGTCGTAAAAGGCGACTATGCTTGTCGTAAAAGGTGACTAATGGGATCGGGTGGTCAGACTCGCTGACTTGGTTGATGTATGTCATCGTATCCCAATTGCATGGATCGATGCTCATGATGTCAATCACTGGATTGTCTGGTCCAGACTCGATTATTTACAGACTGCCGTAATACAGCTGGAATATTGCTGAGTGTGGCGTTAAACAACAAACCAAACCAAAACAACCCGTGAAAATCCAGGTAAGAGTTGGTCTCTAGCAACCCATTGATTGTTGTCAGAGGCAACTAATGGGATTGGGTGGTAAGGCTCACTGACTTGGTTGATGCATGTCATTGTATCCCAATTACATGGATCGATGTTCATGATGTCAATCACTGGATTGTCTGGTCCAGACTCAATTATTTACAGACCACCGTCGGGCAAGTCAGTGGTCAATGTGTTGGTTCATCACAATGAAGATTTGGTTCTATTTTCCCTATAGGGCTACAGTGTGTGAAGCCATTCCCTCAACCATCATATCACTGAAGTATTACTAAGTGTACAACTCATGTTTCTCACTTACATACACACTGAATCCACTCCACTGAATTCATGTTCCGCCACCCTGTTCAGTGCCACCCTACCCCCATCCCTCTACGATACATATCTTAATAGTTAGCATTACTCCCATCTCCACAGCATAGAATCCTAATAAACTCAAAACTTCTAAATATGTTTTATCTATGAGTAGTGGTGAGGTCGGGTAGCCTAATGGTTAGAGCTCTTATCACGCCGAAGAACGGTTCGAACCCACCACCGGAATCTACTATGTACCCTGGGTACAAAGGAGGTAGGTGTACTGCTTTGGTGATTTAGTTCCACGTGTAGCACCACATCCTTGCTCCTGCAGGGGGCAGTTATTAGTGGACGTTATCTTCTTAGCTACATTTTTCGCAGATTCGCCTGCCGAAATTTCACAATGTTAGGAGTAAAAAGTCTAACTGGTGGAGCGGTCGGGTAGCCTAGTGGTTAAAGCGTTTGCTCATCACACCGACGACCCAGGTTTGATTCCCGATTCCCGACATGGGTACAATGTGTGAAGCCCATTTCTGGTGTCCCCCGCCGTGAAATTGCTGGAATATTACTAAAAGCGGCGTAAAACCATACTCACTCATTCACTCTATGAGTAGTGGTGGGTATTGGTCTGACCTTCATGTTACAGATTATTGCCACAATGAGTCCTGTTTTGTCATCTGTACCACAACATATTGCATGTGCTTTTCATTTAATTTGTCATGAACTGGAATGAAAATGGACGCATACACCAAACTTCCCCTGCACATTTCCCCAACTCTGCAGTCTTCCACCATTTTTTGGATGTTGCTATGGTAACAACGCATGTGTAATTGATACCACTCACTTAAAAACCACTGACTTACTCAACATGTTAAAAAAAACGCACACACGCATGCAGGCACACTATCACTCACTCTCACTCATACTCACTCACATTCACTCACTCACATTCACACACTCACATTCACACACTCACATTCACACACTCATTTATTCACTCTCACTCACACTCACTCACTAATATTCACACACTCACCCACTCACACTCACTCACATTCACACTCTCACTCAAACTCACTCACACACTCACTCAAACTCACTCACACACTCACTAAACATGATGTAAACTTTCTCAAACCCTACTTACCCCAAGGTTCTGGAGCTCACCTAAATTTCGGGGAGTATTATCCAAGGGTTAAACCATGTGGCCTGCTCCTTGTTCCAGGGTCTATGGCGGGGCTCGGGATCGGCATGATCATCTTCGGCACCATCATCGGGCTCCTAATCGCCTTCATCGTCTACCGCCGCATCCACACTGAAGTGCCCTACGAGAGGAACTAGACAACATTGTCAGGATATCTGCAAAATTATTATTTTACCGTCATTTTACAATAATGTTAGGATCCATATCTATTTACGAGTCTATTGATTTCCAGGATAATCAGAAGCCTTATTAGCCTTATTCGAAAAAAAAAGCCAGCTATTGACGCTCTGAACTTTTGTGTAGTAATTCAAACAGTCACACTATTTTGTCTGCTCCAGGACTTGGTGGAAATTATTTGCATCCATTCTGAATTTGTATGTGTTAGAGATGCAGTATTTTGCAACTGGTAAAACCCTGTACCAGCCCATTGCTGTGATGTGTGGGGCTGTAACGATCACTTTGTCATGATATCTTTATAGTAAGGACGTGATACGACTCATAACTCAATACCAAGGTCATGATACGAAAGAAACAAAAACAAATACATTTTCCTCAGGTTTTACCAGAGGAGAAATATATCGGTAGAGTTGGTCCCCCTATTCCTGTCACTGGAGCCAAGTAAAAATAGGTCTTCAGCAGCCCATGCTTGCTGTAAAGACGACTATGCTTGTCGTAAGAGGTGACTAATTGGATCGGGTGGTCAGGCTCGCTGACTTAGTTGATGCATGTCATTGTATCCCATTTGTGTGGATCTATGCTCATGATATCAATCACTGGATTGTCTGGTCCGGACTTGAATATTTACAGACCGCCGTCTAATAGCTGGAATATTGCTGAATGCGGCGTTAAACAACAAACAAACAAACAAGTGCCATGTAAGGGATCAATCAGACTACTGGCGCTTCACATTGAAAAATTTGTCACAAGGAAAAATTTGTCACAACTGACATGCGACTTCTAAGTGTGCCTTAAAGGCACTGGGACATTATTTTAACCATGCCATTATGATTTTTTCTGTACCATTGACACTGTATCATTTACAGAAGGAACACTGAAACAGGTTGTACCCCATGATATCTTCAAAGCACTTGATGTACAAGGCATCCCACACAAAAACTATTGTTCGTATTGGTTGTATTTACATTTGATAACAATACTATATAAACAAATTTAAGTTTTTTAGCCATCTCACTGCGAAAATAATGCTGAGGTGATGTTAAATTTTAACAGACAATTGAATCTTGTTTCTACTCTCTTGAAGAGTTCCTGCTTAAAGAAGGGGAGATAATTCCACGTTACCCGAGTTGTGTGAATGAAAATTGTACGAATGAAGCTGTGCTTCTATTTATACATCTGAAAATAGCTAAACACCTCTTGCAATATATTTCAATATAAAATAGTACTTTTTTTAAATTGTATACTGTATTTATTTTCTATGATGCCTTGTAATTGTTCCATGGCAATAGTATTTGACTGCCTCTCATCAGCAGCCTCTGGTTTTGGCATCGTGAGATGTGACTCACAACTTGACTTGGGACCCAGTCTTCTAAGGTGCCACAAATGGCATTTCCGATTAGACAGAACCATATGATCATGGGTTCAAAATCCTGGTTCACCCTCATTATATTGTTTGTATATAACAATTACCCTTACCCGTGCTTGTGGGTTTTACCAAAGTGGTAAACGTCTGAGACCTGCTTCCCTTTCATCTTGTTCATATTACTGGGATACTTATCAAAACAGAGTTAAAACCCACTCACTCACTCTCTCACTCTTTGCATAATATAATATGACTCAGTACTTGACACAATCTGGAACATGTCAGCAGGCATTGGAAATTCCTCATTTTCAAAATGAAATAAATCTTGTGTACATTTTTCCATATGCATGGAAGTTAAAATGAAAGTGGATTGATGCTTATGATGTCAATCAATGGATTGTCTGTTCCAGACACGATTGTTTACAGACCACCATCATATAGCTGGAATATTACTGAGTGTGGCCTTAAACAACAAACAAACAATTAATATGAAAGTATTGGAGTGGTGCTTGACATTCCTCCAGGTGTATATACAAATGTGACCCCCCAGGAGAAAGGGACCTAGGATACTATTGTACTGTATAATCATAAAGACGTTTGACGTCGACTTATTGAAGCTTATGAATTGTATTTTTGTGGCACTGAGATAATGTAGTTTTAAAATGTAAGTATAATGTAATATATAATGTAATATATAATGTGAATTTTCACCCATAAGGTCCCTTATCTCATGGTGGGTCACAAATATTATCCATTTGACCCATGTCAATAACTGGTGTACATATTTTCCCTCATTTTATATTCTTCTACACCAATAACATGTTCACATTTTGATATTAAAATGTAATTGGAATAGCAAAAAAAATCAAAATAAAACTGAAGAATGATATTGTGAAGTTTTTTCTAGTATCTTGACAATGATGATGCTATTGTCCTAGTGCTAATATGATGTCAGTATTCTGACAATTTATACAACTCAAAAGAAGTTCAGTACAGATTAAAGAAATATGAAAGAATTTGGTGTTCTCTAAGTTCCAGTTACATTTGTAGTAGTAGTTGCAGTGTATAATGTGGAGATTCACAATCTCATTAAAATTAAATTTTTTACTCCTATATTCAACCTCTCTGCGTTAATATCTGACGACCAGTTCAAAGGTCACACAGAGCTCCAGATAAGCTTTTGGTGTTGTGGGTATTTTACCCATGCATTTTAAAATCATTGTTTTTACACATGGGGGTATTTAAGTTAAATATTTAAAAACACTATTCATCTAGTCCCTGCAAACTGGTGTCGTGTTGGTTCGAGAGCTTTACAGGACTCAAAAATACCACGATACTCCCACAAGAAAGTGTGATGGCAAATGATCATAATGTAACTGTCATCGTGCAGTTTGGCAAGGTTGACGGAAAGCCTGTTCATAATTTCAAAATAAGTTGCTGATTTGCTAATCGAATACTCAGGGTAAATTCACAATATTTTGATGATACGCACAAGTTTTATTTTTGTAGCTTATCTGTAATGTTCGTTGCGTATTTGATACGCTAGGATTTTATTTTACTGCATATTTCTGCATTTCTGATGCGTATTTTACGCAGATACGCAGCTAATCTGGAGCTCTGTCACACCAGGTGAACTTTGACCCCCAACCTCAATGAAGTATGCATGGGTTATGAAGCCAATCAGCTGTCAGCTTTTTATACAATTAGGCTCTGTTTATTTACCATCTCGATTCATATCTTAACAAAGGAAAACCCCAGAACACAAATATTCCTCTGATAGTATTCCCTTTTGGATATAGAAACTGTGGTGCTCAGAAACGACAGGGTGTTTAAAAATCCACAATGTAGTAACATGGCCTTTATTATTGTGCATTTGGAACTGCCCATTTATGTTTATTTTTGAGAAACAGAAATCAGTTCTGCTGCTCTAAAAGTTTACCTGGTAGCCTCCTATGGAGATCTTCTTCCAGGCAAGTGTCACGTCAGAGTTAAACCTGGTGTAACAGAAATACTCTTTTAAGCAGTGTTTAACCATTGACATCTTTTCCAACATTTTTATTTTTTATAATTTTATTCTTCATCTCAAACAACATGTCACATGATGACAGAGGTGACAACCATGAGGTGAAATGTTTAAAATGTATGCTGAATATTTGCAGATGCTAATAACATGACCATCAAGTAGGTGTTTGATGATACATTTTGTATACAGCATTTAGCAATCCGTGTCAGCAAGGGAATATCAGTGTCAGTATCAGCTGAACAAGTGTACCCGGTAAGCAGTCAGTCTCTGTGCTTACAACAATTTCAGCTCAACTAATTTTAATTTTTATAAATTAAATTATGTTAGGCAAGACACTTTTGTTTTGTTTACAGGGTTTTATTCCCCAAATTTAGTTTGATAGGTTCTGAAAAATTATTTTTCATTTATTCCAATTTCAAATATTTTTGTTGATTTCCTTAAAATGTGAAGTAGCAATGAAAAGAAAAACGTGGAATTTTTTTTTTAATATGTTTCAACGGGTTTTAATTATGTTATTATAGATAATTTCTTTATGTTAATATTGACAGTATATTAGTTAGGTTTTTTTAACATTTTGCTTATTTCTGGTCGGAGTAGAAAAAAACTAATTTTTGCTTTCTTTCACATTTCAGTTTTTTGGAGTTAGTCTTCCATAAGTTTCATTTAATTAAGCAGTCTTTGGATATTTTACTTTCCAATATTATTCAGAATATCTTGCTAGTACAAATAACAAACAAGCAGTTTGATATTAGTACTTAGGTCATAAAACGGAATTACTTGCTCTACAGATGATAAAACTTACAAAAGATCCTTGTGAACTTAGCGTTTTGGTCAGTTGTGCTTCTGGGGCAACGGAAGAATTTCCACTGAACAGGGAGTTCACCTAGAGTTCATGCTCAAGGTGCATTATGGCGCCACCTTGACCCAGTCACTCCTGAGCCAACCTTCCACCTCTGCTCTTGTAATGGACTGCTCGGATTATGCATATATCTGCGAGTTCAGTTGATGGGTGATTTTTCTTAAGTTTGTGTAGTAGTAGATAATTATTTCCAGAGAAACTGTTAGATGTGGGCTTTTTGGATCATTTAACTTCTACAGTTTTTATCAAATCGGAGGATCAAATGTGGTATCGTTAATAATAATAATAATAACAATAAGCTTAAAACAGTCATTGTGTAAAGCCACAACTCCACATCAATGTAATCAGGAAGTGGTACATTACTATTACCCACGTCAATGGATCAGTGTATGCTTGAGTTTCATTCTCAGCTCCATGGGGAGTATATTTAGTAAGTGTTCAGATTGGACATTGGTAAGTTAGTGCCGAGGACTGGCTTGATTGTTTTTTGTTTCATTCATCAACGTGTATGTGCACAAGTTCACGTTCCATTAATTATTCTCAAACCACAATGTGAAAATATTTCTTGAATTTTTACAATTGATTTCGGAGAATATTAACTTGTGATGATCAACTATAACAAATTCATCAATATATGATGGAATTATTGTTTCGGATGATTTTTTCTGAAATACAAGGTTATATATTGAACAAAACTGATGTGAGTTGACACATTCCATTTGTTAACTGAATGATAAAAAAATGTGTTTTGTACAAGTTTATGTTTTGGTGTTGTTTTATGAAGAATTACATTTTTCAGAATAAAAGGAAATAGATTTGAAATATTTGTTTGTAATTGATTCCATTCATGAAATTCCGTATAAAATTTTGGTTCACCATTCATTGAGGACATCTGTGATATAACTGAAACGAAGTCCAAATTACGCTCGTCGTATTTTCAGAATGAAATATTCGCCCTTGAACGCTCAATATCGCCCTCAAATCTCAAAACAGATGGGGCTCGTCGCCCATTCGAACTAATCGAAGGGAGGTAACTCCGTGTGGACTGTTCTGGTGGCCGCAGATGTGGTCGAATACTTCCAAAGCTTCTCGTGTGTAACAGCCTCGTATTTCTGACGGGGCATACCACTAAACAATTATGTATAGTCTTCGACCCACCTCAACGTGGATATAGTGAGACAAAATTATTACTGATTTATCGCAATTTCCTGCAAAGTTGCAAAGATCACAAATGAACAGACAAATTGTTGATCTCAAAGCTAACCCAAGCGTTTGTGATGAAAAAACCCACATCTCATGGAAAGGCTTTCTCCAGCATTTACCGTGCGAATGGAAGATCTTGTGTCCAGTTACCAATGCAAGTTGTCTCAAATGTGCATCGAGTGGTCACAATGTGTGACCTGAGGTCACAGAAGTAACTTGAGATACGCAGTGACGTCTGTTTCGTTTCTCAGCAATATACCAGCTATGTAACGACAGTCTGTAAATACTGAGTCAAGACCAGACAAACCTGTGATTGGTATAAGCAACGTCACACGGTGTCAGGAAACGATGACACGAAGTCAGCCATCCAATCCCTTTAATCGAGACTGACCAATGAATCTTCGCTTCCAACTTTTTAACAGAAAACGCGGGCGAGTAAAGTTTAAATCCCTGTATAAGGTAGCTGGTAGTAAATTCTCTGAATATGTTTAAAATTTGAACATTAAAAAATGCTAAAATATTTCTCAAAGCGTCGTAAAACCTTATAATTAACCCAAAGATATATCACGCCGTTGCCTGCAAACTAAAATAATTGATAAATTACTGGATTGTCTGGTCCAGACTCGATTATTTACAGACCGCCGTCAGTTTGCATGAATATTGCTGAGTTGCGTTAAACAACCAACAAAACTAAATTAAATCATTTTTTAAAAATTCACTTTTCGATACGTGACAGTGTGCAAAATACTAAAGAGTACACACGAAACGCTGAATATTCATTTAAAAAAACCAGAATAAATGTCGGTCAACGAGCGTCATGAGCGACCATGCGTGAGGATACGAACAACTGAAGCCAATGCGTTGACCTCTCAACGACGATAACTGTGCACGCACCGCGACGTTTTAATGATGCACGTTCTTCATGTAGTGCACGTGCAAATCGTGGACTGAAAACACAAACTTCTCACGATCTTCGCATCGAACGGCAAGGAGAACGATCATTTTGTTTGTATTTCAGAGAAGTATGAGATGAAATGTGTTAAAGTAAGTGCAGCTAATTCTAAGTACTTAGAACCCATTACACGGCACAAGTAAACTTTGATTTTATTTCATGATTTATTTGGGGTAAGCTAAAACAAGAAGGACTAAATATGGCTATTTTGGTCCTCAGATGTTGTGTTGTATTATTCTCTGTTTGTTTGTTGTTTAACGCCGCACACAGCAATGTTCCAGCTACTAGACGGCGGTCTGTAAATAATCGAGTCTGAACCAGGCAATGCAGTGATTTACATCATGTGAATCCATCCACGCAATTGGGGCACGATGACATGCATCAACCAAGTCAGTGAGCCTGACCACCCGATCCCGTTAGTCGCCTCATACGACAAGCATTGTCACCTTTTACGGCAAGCATGGGTTGGTGAAGACCTGTTCCAGCGTTAGGAACTGGCACTAGTCCTGTAGTCCTTACAAAACTGCTCAATTGTTAAGGTATCATAAGGACTTGTAGAAATTTGCCATTTTTAAGGGTTTTGTTATATGTTACCATTTATAAGGACTAGTAGACTAAAACAGTTTCTGTCACTGTATTCTAACCCGGATCTTCACGGGTCGGTCTATGAAAGGATCTCAAATCAACAGAAATTTGGAAAATTACAGTTCTCTTATCAATTGCTATTTTTCTTGGGGTGTTTATGCTTTTACTCCATTATGAAAATATTTTTCACATAATTGTGCTCAAAATGCTGTTTGTGGCGATTTATGATTTGCACCTATTCGTATTCTACCCCAAATGTGTCACATGTCACATAAATTCACAACAGCGATGAGTATCGAAATTACAATTAGCACGCCCCGGCGTATTTGTGCGTTATACACTGCAGTAGAGTTCATATATGTATACGCGATGACTGCATACACGTCTAGAAATCGCGGCACGGAAGGTTTTGTTTGTTTGTTTGTTTGTTGTTTAACGCCGCACTCCATTGTATTCCAGCTGTATGAAGGCGGTCTGTAAATAACCGAGTCTGGACCAGACAATCCAGTGATTGACATGAGCATCGATCTACGCTCAACACGTGCAGAAATGCATCAACCAAGTCAGCGAGCCTGACCACCCCATCCCGTTTGTCCCCCCCCCCCCCCCCCCCCCCCCCAACGACGAGACCAATTCTTAAACGGATCTTCACGGGTGCGTCCTGGACGCTAAACGGCTACATTCGTTAATTATGCAAAGTTAATATACTAATGTGGGGGTTTATTTTCAAATCATGCGCATGTCTTGTAGACGCAAGCAACTCAAAATTAATTGGGAATCGTAAATGTTCCTGCGTATTTAGACATACACGCAGCTTATTTGGAGCTATGGGCTAAGATAATCACATTAAAGGATGTTTTTTTCACAGAAACGTATTTTAGTCGAATTCGGCGTTGTGGTCAATTCAATTCAAATTCAAATACACATACTTAGTCATTTTCTAATTTTTGCCAAGAATATCGATGAAACGAGAAGAAAAAGATATACACTATTTAAAGAAGCGGTGGTAAAATCTCCACGGAGGCTGAAGCATCACGGATATAATATACGTTCCTATTGATATCTATACCTTTGTAAGATGGGGTCGGACATTGGATTGAGAAGATTGAGGGTTTAGGGACTTTGGGTGAAGTATGCATGCCAAAATAAAGAATCACGTTTCATATATAAATACAATGTTTCTTTTCCGTGTTTATATATTGAATATGTAGGTATATTGAATATTGATATTAAAACGAGATCAATTTGCAGATTTCCGTTGAAACGAAATACCTATATATACTGATTAAAAAATTTGGGGATCATGATTATTTTGGAGGATTTATTTTAATGAAATTGTGTGTTAAGCCTTCACAATAACAAAAATCCCCCAAAATATTTACGAAGTATAGCAGTGAACAGTTATTGGTTACCAACTAATTGTACTGATGGACAAGTTTGTTGTTTGATATTTACTTAGCATCCATGAAAATTAAACGAAAAGAAAATATACTTCGGTAAAGTCAATCTAAGTATTTTGTTTTCTTGTTCGCAAAACATTCCTTGCAAATGATCCCGAACATGGCACGAACTGCCAACAGCGCCACCGTTGTCATGGCAACTGTAGTTGAGATCAACCGGCCATTGCAAAACACAAGAGATTCATTTCCTTAATTGCGTAAACGTAATTCTTTAACCCAATATATTTTAAAAACAATTATCAACGATGTAAGTCAGATATCCCGAGGGTTTTAATGCACACACGAGTGTCTCATGCTTTACCAGGGATTTTAAGAACCCAATTTCAAAAGGGACTAAATGAGTAACCATGGTAACCAACATTTTTTTTAATTTGTCATTTGAGGTATGTTTCTACATAATTGGAAAGCGATAAACGCATGCTGATGATACAAGCAGCTAAGTGTTTTTAATGCATTTGATGCATTTTCCAGAAAACACAAATTCGTCCTTCGTTTCCACAACTAAATGTTCTAGCAATTCCTTTGTAAATTCTGTTTGAACGAAATGGTGAAAAAAATGTAAAATGAAGCTCGATAAATTGAGCTCACACCACATGGTCTAAAGTGAAATCAGCTGCACGTCGGGTTTTCTTGTGTGTTTTTTTTATCAGTATATATTACAAATTGGTTTATTTTTACGAAATATCAGATTATTTCGCTTCATGTATTTATATTTCGTATCTGTTTGTACCTGGCATTATTTATCCACACATAAAATACGACACGTCTCGGTTTTGAAATCGAAGTTATAATTGTACTAGACAATTAAGTCTAGTAGAAATACCCTTATTCTCGTAAATGGTCGTTGATAGTATATTTATTTCTACTGGCGAAATTTATAAATTCCTTGAAAACTCAATATATTTTTATAAGTATGCACTTCTTTGTAATAATATTTTGGTTCTGAAAATATGTTACAGTTCTTTCTTTTTTCCCAATATCAAGCCTGAAAATGTTAATAATTTGTTTAAATATTAAGTTAATTTTATACCGCCGTCATATAGCTGGAATATTTTTTATTGCGGCGTTAAACAACAAACAAACAAGTTAATTTCATAAAATATCATTCCGCAAAAGTGTTTGTGTAGTAATTGCTATATGTATTTGAAACATTTATCATAAAAGTTATATGTCTATCGATAGTAATTGATCTATTTGCCCGTGACCATATAGACGTTTCTTAGTCTACATAAGGTCAAAAATATATGCTATGCTAAATAAATATCCATCCAGATTAAAGGTTCATGTGTAAAAAGAGGACATATATTTATTTCTCAGCACACACGCCCGGATCATCGAATTAAGTTGGAGATTCGTTCTTGCGACCGGAGGTACACCATCAATACGTTCACGTGCGGGTCTGGTGTTTGTAGTCGGGAATAAATACTTTTTAGTAGTGTTTTTGACCGTATATCATGAACGTAGTGAAAGAAATTCGAGACAGGATTGTTGTGCTTCCGAACATTCCACAGTGGTAATATCATATGCTTCTTCAATAACCGAACCAGACTCGTCAGGGAATGTGAAAAAAACCAACTAAATTGAAGTGGGTCTGATGAAACTTTATATTTACTTTGTGTGATCCATTTCACCCAGCTGTAATGACAATGGGGTTTTTTCAAATTTGATATTTAGAAGAAAAGAAATAAACAAGAAAATTATTCATACGCAGTGAAAAGTCCAAATGATTTCGGTGAATCCAATTTACAACGTTTGTCAACCAATCAGATTGCAACACACTCCCATTCATGTCACAATTTTTGTTTTCTTTCTTACCTGTGAAGATCCGGGATAGAACAGGGGTTCAGCAACCCATGCTTGCCGTAAAAGGCAACTAACAGGATCGGGTGGTCAGGCTCGCTGCCTTGGTTGATGCACGTCATCGTATCCCAATTGCGTGGATTGATGTTCATGCTGGACTATTGCTGAGTGTGGCGTAAAACAAACAAACAAACAAACAAACAAAAGTTTTCTTACTTAAAATAAGAATGGCCCGTGGTCCCCAGCCACCTGCGCTGGTCGTAAAAGGCGACCAATGGATCTGGGTCCACTCGCACAAAGCTACCTTCGACCTACAGCAATCGTAACCCCCATGTGTGTAGACTTAAGATAGTCGAAGCATTTAGATCACTTTGTGGGAGTTGTTAAACGCAATACTCGTGTGTTCCCCTGTAGAATGATTTTTATTGAGCCTTATGTATATTTTATTTCAGGGATTACATGTATATGTTTGTTTGTTTGGTGGTTGGTTGTGGAACGCCACACTCAGCAATATTCCAGCTATATGACGGCGGTCTGTAAATAATCGAGTCTGGACCAGACAATCCAGTGATTGATATCATGAGCATTGATCCACGTAATTGGGATACGATGACATGCATCGACCAAGTCAGTGAGCCTGACCACCTGATATCGTTTGTCGCCTCTTACGACAACCACAGTCACCTTTTACGACAAGCATGGGTTGCTGAAGTCCTGTTCTCTACCTGGATCCTCACGGGTCGTCCCGGACAGGTAGTGATCACTGATACACCCCCCGTCCCCGAAATAAACCTGCCAGATCACTGATGTGTGACGGGGAAGGGGTATAAGACTTTTTCTTCAATACCGAGTCCGCTATCAAAAAACATTTAGAACATAAAAAAACGACGAACTTGATAGCAGCTGATATGGTAAAGAAGCTAATTTCGTTCACTTGATATTTAATTAAATTCACCTAGCAACACGATTCTTTCTTTATATTTCATATTCCTATCCCCATTCTCCCTACCATTCGTTCGCCTTAAAAATCTATTTTTTCCTATTTCATTTTGATTTCAAATTGACTGCCGACCCCGTGATTTTTAAGAACCACCCATAAACCATAGACGACACAAAAGGCCGAGGCAGCATGAAATTTCAGTTTATTGAACCCATGCAGTGCGTGAAGTTCGTGCAATTCATGTGTTTTCTGCACCCTTTCACCCGAAAACGACCGAGATGAAAACATCAACGGTGAATTGTACTTTAATCTTGGGTGGGATGTACTAATAGAAAAATATTTTGTTTGGGAAAATTACGGACAAGACGAATTTTGCCTCAGATTTGACACAAACAAATAAATGTTAGCTCACAAACTTGTTCGTCACAATTTTTAAAGTATGCTACTCATCATTAGCTACGGACGACACCTTTGACTTAAGCTGACCATTGTGGTCCTTAGCAAAGGTTGAGGAGTATAGGTAGGGTTCGGTCCTGCGACTGAGCGGAGGTCGAACTCTGCGCAGATATATATTCAAATATGGCTGTGATGAACCCGCGTATCTCCCCAGTTCTGCACCCATCTGTCAACGGGTGGCAGACAAATAATGTGTGTTATTTGTTGTTTATTTCGTGAAAATGTAGGCCATCGACCTAAATCCACAGCATCCCACAGTTGGTCCACGTGAGCACAGTATTGTACAGCACACATTTAAGAACTACACAACACAGTTTGGTTACATCCTTAGATTATTGGCGTGATAAATGACAGCACAATTTTGAATCACTTTTGCATTAGAAGACATTAACGAATATAATTATACCCCCTATAATTATATATTATAGAGGTCGGGGTTTATAGTTTTACCAAGGTTCCTTCCGTCCGTCTGTCCGTCCGAAAACTTTTTCCGCGCGATTTTCAGTGGATTCATTTCAAACTTAGTACATATAATCTGCGTCATATTGAGGGGTGCATTCAAAAGAAAAAAAATGTTTTTATAAATTTTCCATTTTTTTATTAATTTTTCAAACCCTAACCCTAACCCTATGCATTATTTAATTTGATACTATTTTATTTGACACACTAGGCGGTTCGGGGGTATTAGTGAGCCACGCTCACTTTTGCCCTTGTTTATACTGTGTTGGATGAGTAACAAATTGGCTTGGTACGCATCCTTCCCGTAACACTGTATTTAAAACTAATCAATATAAAATATATATAAAAGACAATCAAAGGATTCTTCCCATACAGCGATCCTCAAATGTTCATCCAGTACGCAAAAAAATATAGAATGGACGCTTAAAAAGTTTATACATATTGCGTCCCAAGAGACCCGCAATACTATTTATCATACCAAATTTTTAACATGAAATTTAAAATTCCTGTAATTAAAGTAATTATACACTACAGTACACCATTTCATTACTTTTTACTTTCATTACCTCATATTTCCTATGACGACTCTTGAAATAGGTGGGGCGGTCGGGTAGTCTAGTGGTTAAAGCGTTCGCTCGTCACGCCGAAGACCCGGGTTCGATTCCCGACATGGGTACAATGTGTGAAGCCCATTTCTGGTGTCCCCTGTCGTGATATCGCTGGAATATTGCTAAAAGCGGCGTAAAATCATACTCACTTACTCACTTGAAATAGGTATTGGGGGATCCCGAGTTTTGAAGGTCAAGGTAAAACCCTGCGCGAGCCTGTTACAGTATGGGAGTTACATCATCTTAGTGCCAAGATGCTTTGTGGAACAGGACCCTGATTGTTAAACGGGTTCGGGGGATGGGTTGTTCCGATGGTGCCTTCCCATTGTGACAACTTTTCACTATGGACCCGTGAAGATCTGGGTTAGAATTGGTCTTTAGTGGGGCAAATACAGTCTTTGTTGCATTTCCCGCTAACATTTTTATTGCAATTGTGAATATCCTATAAACTTGTTTCTCGGTTAGTTAGCGTCTGTGATTGTTGTGAAAATATGAAAGTAAGAACAAATAATGCATAAAATATATTATATCCCCTCAGACATTGTTCGTGTATTTGGCGACTGGAGCAGTCCACTATTCTCTAAGTAGGCTCATTTTACCCGCTTCTTTTATTCGTAGTCATAATGGAGTGGACCGTTCCGAGTTTCCGGTTCCGGTGCGCATGCGGCCATTTGGTAAGCCGTGACGTTAATTTACTCCTTAACCCCAAATATAAGGCGCATATAGAGTAAACTATATTGCGCAGCCGATAGGCAGGTGTTGCCTCTGTGCCCTTCCCACAGACAGGCTCCCGGTAATGTGCAGCCTCGATTATCCAGTGTATTATATGTTACTTTAATGATTGATACTCGCTAACGAAACTTTATGGTGGCGGCGTCAGTTCCGGGGCAATGCTCTGGTGGCGATGGTTCAAGGTATTTATCATACTTAATAAATTTGTACACTGGATAATCGAGGATGTACGGAAGCCTTTTAGGGCCATTTGTTTTTTTAATTTTTATTCGATAGTATCTTGAAATTTCAACTTAGTATCTTGAAATTTTAACTTAGTATCTTGAAATTTCAACTTAATATTTTGAAATTTCAAGATAGTTTCTTGAAATTTCAACTTAGTTTCTTGAAATTTCAAGATAGTATCGAAAGAAAATAAAAAACAAATGGCCCTAAAAGGCTTCCGTAAGGATAGGTAATGTATTACTACTACAGCTTTATGATATGCGCATAGAGAAAAAATGTTCGAGGCCTATTCCAATTAATCTACAGTCGAACCCCATTGTATCGAACTCGGATTTATCGAAGCCCCGGTTGTGTCGAACTGATTTCTGTTGTCTGATGGCTACATCACACCGTAATGATGTCAAGTCGTGTAAGTCGAACTGTCTCTCAGGTCACCAGGAGTTCGACACAACGGGGTTCCACTGGTATTGAAGCGGGGAAACAAGTACTAAGGTACTGTCGGAAATGCTAGTAAACTGCTTTTTGCCTGTTAAAAAGGATATAATTTTTCACAGACTGTTGTTATTGAAATATCGAGTAACTACCGATCGCCCTGTGGTTTGAAGTATTTCTGTCACAAGGAGTCCTATCGACAAGTTTACAGGAGACAAATTCGAACGAAAACAGGAAGTTCACATTTATTCTTAGTCCAATGAAGACAGTCTGAAACGGACTATAGAAATATGCGCACGTGACTTTGTTGTAATGATAATAATAATGTAGTCGTCATAAAACATCTAATCCACACACAAAAATCATTTTGAGAAAATTCTAGATGTGCATCTTCCAAAATGACAAATGGACGCTGCGGGGTTTTTTTTTGGTGTGTGTTTTTTTTGTTTACATTGCTCCCATGATGCATGTTACATTACACTTGCATAGCCATAACCATGGTACACGATATGGAGTCTGTACTGGGAATTGTACATAAGTTCTTTACGCTTTAGCGAGATAGCGGGAAACCATTGATTAATTTAGATAGTGTGAATTACCGAACTGCCCAGGCTATGGGGTTTTCAATTCATACCATCACGTCTACGGTGTGATAAGAAAGCAAAACAGGTATCGGAGTGGTTTCAAAAACAAAACTGGGAAGTGAAAGGATATCAGACAGTTTTGATACAGGGTGATTAGGCGTATAGTGTACAAGCTTTATGAGCAGAAGGTAACCCTGACTTGTAGTAGAATTTGGGAGGAATTAAAGATACGGTTAATGTTTCCCGGACTGCACTAACTATTGCTCTCCAGGAGATGGGATTTCGATACACTGCGCGTGGCGATGACCGAACACTTTTCAGGGGAAAATATTCCATCCTGTTTATCCGGTCACATCATCTCCGACCCATTCATACCTATCACAGTCAGGGCGTCCAGATAATTTACCTTGGTGAATCATTCCACTGACTACATGCAGCTATCGGCAGATAGACAAAAAGCACCCATGGTCCCATCAGGTAAAGGTAATCGTGTCATTGTTTTGCACGTTGTAGCGCATGATATGGGATGTGTGCTTGTTTTCGAGGCGAACAGGAAAACTGGTTATTTTCATTAGGAAATTATAGGAGGTGATGTGTTCATGGCTGGGTGGAACTTCAGCTATTGTCCGTTTTAAACAACGCCAGTGCTATTGTCATGGTTAACGCCAGTTAATATAACGCCCGGGAATCAGACACTGTCGCCCAAACCACGAAAGTTCAACTCATGAAGAAAATTCGGCTGAATATGAAACCATTTAAGGACAAGACATATGTGCTAGCGGCACAACACTGTTACGTTGTCTTACGTACGCCAGTCAGACATTGTGTGCTCAACCCTGTTGTGCCGATCTTGGCTAAGTGTAACGGGTTCATAGCAAGATATAACACAACATTCAAAAGTAGAGATTCATATACGTCATCAGCGGAGATAAATGCTACCTCAAGAAACCATCTGTAGAACAACAAATACTTTTTGATTCCAAAACCGCAAACTTCCAATACTCATCCCGTTCCATAGCTCTTAACTAGTCCATGTTTCCAAGCAAATATAATGCAGTACATATCCTAAACTGCTACCCCATCAACGCATGTCAATTAAGTACAATAACAGCAATATTTTGACACCACCCCCAACTCGGTGACATTTGCACCTGGGAGAATGCACGGGACGGTGTGAGGTCATCACCTCGGGACAGGTGTTAGGTAATTACCTCAGGTTATAGGCCATTTCATACATGCATGACAACACACGAATATCTTCTATGCTTATCATCATTTACCTGTAAAAGTACATTTTAAGGGTAATCACAATGTCAATTAGGACAGACTAGATTAGGTCAATTCGCGTTATTTTGATATATGCTCTTGTTTATAGTCCTATGACTCGTATTTATTACATGAAGGCAGTAAAGCAGCTTTCTAGCATTTCCGACATTACTTTAGAATCTGTTCATCACAAAGAAAGTGTTATCCCAAATATAAAATTCGTTACATTTGACCACTTTCCAAATGATATTGTGTGTTCACGGGTTTCGGCCATGGGAGCCGCGCCAGTTTAAACTTGTCAGAGGGGTACACAAAGTACGTGATCTAGACTAACAGTTGTCGGACTTTCATTCTTGTGGAAGCCTCTGTGACTGAGTGGGTCAGATCGCTGACTTGGTGTGCTGGCTGTGCTGGCTGTGCTCTGGCAGTATGGGTTCGAATCCCGGATGGGACTCAACCCAAAAAAGTTCAAGAATCTGTATTTACTGAGACAGTGTTACCCAAATATAGAATTCGTTACATTTGTGTTCATACATTAAAGGAGGAGACTATGCTTGCCCTAAGAGGCGACTAACGGGATCGGGTGGTCAGGCTCGCTGACTTGGTTGATGCATGTCATCGATCCCGATTGCGTGGATCGATGCTCATGATGTCAATCACTGGATTGTCTGGTCCAGACTCGATTATTTACAAACCGCCGTCATATAGATGGAATATTGCTGAGTGCGGCGTTAAATAACAAACAAACAAACATTAAATGAAATCCATTTTGAAACACAAGATATCTAAAAATACATATAAAATCTTGATATTTGTTTCAACGCCAGGCATAGCTCAGATGTAATTTGATAACGTGATGACCTACATCGTTCACTATTATACAATACTGAAGCACATTTCGCCATCTTCACATTATTTGTGTAATGAGTTGTCTTACTGTGAAGATTTTCAAATATTTGAACGGCAAAACGTTGATCTTTATTTGAGGTAACCAGCAACCTTTTAGAATCTTAATTCACCCGACCAATGGACACATATGGTGTGCGGCTGTTCGCTCATGCGGTAATGGTGGAGACGTCATGTATGAAGGTCAAGGTCACTACACACGGGGTAACCCACATTTCATCAATTCGTATTTGAACATTGTTTGTTTTATTTTCTCGCGACTGAGTTTTTGCAAACAAAATAGAAAGGAAGACCTTTTAAAAGCTCGGACTTAAGCCGTTTAAGGGAAAAAAATAAACTGGAGCGACGTATGATCTGGCCCGCAACACACACTTGCCACAAACTGGTTTCTGTTTAATTTCCGACGGACGCGTTTAAAAACAAAATATTTCTTACGGCAAGCACGATGTATTAGAGGCCTATTCAGTGTGGATATATGTTGCTTTTCACCACACTCAGCAGTATTCCAGCAGCATATATATATAACGTCTGCCAGTGATTGATATTATGAGCAACGTTCCACGCCACAGCGGCCATCTTGCATTTTTCTACCATCAGGGGGCGCTGCTTACTATGTGTGAATTATTAAAAAACATCTTTGCAATTAATTCCTAATGCATTACTATGAATATATTTTTGAATTAACCAGATAAGTATGATATATTGCGTTTATATTTTCTTTGATAGGCATTTAGAAGTTGGAGTACTAAGTAAGGATAGGAATTTATGGATGAACAACTTCTTTATTACAATTAAGAGCGACGTTTCGGTGTTTCACTTGCTTGATAACGATGTTAGAACCTACACCGAAACGTCGCTCTTAATTGTAATAAAGAAGTTGTTCATCCATAAATTCTTATCCTTACTGCGTTTATATTGATATCGATAGAACTTCAGCCATCTTTGATTTTCTACCACCAAGGGGCTCTGCCGAGGTCATAATATTTTCGGAAGGGTTCAATGAACAAGTGTGCCAGGTTTGGTGCTTTTAACGTAAAGTGCACAATTTTCACCTTTACCGTCCCACTAAACGGGTCTATTTGACTCAATCAAAATGAGCAAACGTGCTAACAACCTATAAGCTACTGATGTAACGATATCAATTCGGATTATCCGAAGTTCGTTATTGACATGTATAAACATCGACGTTGATCACAACTTGCTTCCGGTGTGTGGGACAGCATAGCACGCTCGCGAATGCCTGGGTTCGATTCCCACAAGGTCAAATCATGTGAAGTCCGTTTCTGGTAACCAACCAGCCTTCCAACCGGGCGATTGTGGTGAAATATTCCTACAGGTAGCGTAAAATCCTCACTCACTCGCCGGCTTCCTCCGCCGAACTTTAATAAGGTTAGCCCCATCCGGGTATTCCTGTATATCAGTAGTTTATTAGTCGATTTAATAAAAACCCACCTCAATCATGGGGAGCAAAGAAAATACAATTCTAAAATACAAAACATGATTTTGTTGTAATAACATTTGGCGACCCGTGAAGATTCTGGTTGGAATAGGTCTTCAGCAACCCATGCTTACAGTGAGAGGCGAAAAACGGGATTGGGTGGTCAGGCTCACTGGCTTTGTTGACGCATGTCATCGTATCCTAATTGTGTGGATAAATTCTCATTAGTGAGTAAATATGGTTTTACGCCGCGTTTAGCAATTTCCCAGCAATATCACGGCGGGGACACCAGAAATTGGCTTCACACAGTGTACCCATATTGGGAATCGAACATGTTCCTGTGGCGTTACGAGCAAACGCTTTTATCAAAAGGCTAGGCTACCCTACAGCATTCCTAAGTTACGAAGAGGTTAGGTGGGGTACGGGGGGTGGGGGGTCATCATATCCCAATCACGTGGATCGATGGCCATGTTTAAAATCATAATTTGGATTATTTAACGCAGTTTCGTGGGTTCTGAAGTGTCAGAGGATATGTTTGTTAAGGACGGACGGACAAGGCGACATTGAATCAGGTGCGCTAAAAAGTATATTTTGTCAAAAGGCTGAAACAGTTTGTGTGATCACCAAAGGGTAACTAAAGGAGGACTCCATCCAACAGGGAACAGTTCACGCTTTGGCGAGTTGCTAACTGAAAATGGTGGACGTCTAGAAAATAAAGGTCGCTGCAAATGGCGCGCGTCCTCGTTGTGAAATGATCAGGAAAACAGATCGCTTGAATCGCCGTGAAGTGTAAGCCCGGCTGAAGAAAACCACTCCTTGTACCCGGTGCAAGTGGTCATTACCGAAGACGTCAAATATGGATACTGATTCGCGTGTAGTTACTTCCCTTTGGTAGATATTATTGAGCGTTTAGACCAGCATGTTAGAAGCATGTTGTCCGAGTTTTGCGTAATTTATTTTCTTCCGCACCAGTTGTCTCCCTTGTTTTGAAGGGTTACGCGTCTGTTTAGCATTTTCGCATCTGGTGCTTTTCAAGCCTCATAGTTCGCCCATTTTCTGTCAGAACTTAATCTTTGTGATCTGTCAAATTTGACAAGCTTCGGGGTGGAAAGTCAAACTTTCTCTCTCATTTTCACGAATGAAATGGATCGAAGTGATTGTTCCAGTGGAATGTGAACTGTCGTTTTACAGAGTCAACGACCTGTACAGAATGGACGCATCGCTGATTCAAATAATTCGAAAGCTGCGCTCACAAAAACCTCCGTCACATTCAAAACATACAAGTTTGTAACAAAAGACCCTTTCTTCCAACTTTGAATGCTGACATCTAACGTCAATTGGTTAAGGTTTTATTTTTATTTTGAAAAAATCACATGCATTTTAAAAGAAAATAACACTCACAAAAAAGTCGTTGATGCAACCTAATAAGACGAATAGCTCCTTCGATATTCAAATAATTATATTTTTCACGGATAATATTTAGGCAGGAATATCTGGCGGCTTCCTTGTTACTGGGATTTAAAAGTACTGCCTCCAAATATAATGTGAGACGAAGCTTGAATCACGTTTTGCATGTAATGCACGTGCAGGACAACCGTTTCACTGCATGCGTTCAATTTCAAAACCCATTTCGACCCAGCCCCAGATGAACCGTATTGACCAAGGTATTACCCCAGTTGACATTGGCTGACCACTGTGAACACGTGTCAACTGATTTACCCCATAATTAAGTAGACCTAAGTTGCCAATACCATGGGCGGATACAGCTTTTTTTAAAAGGGGGAGTGCACAATTAAGATCTATTTATTGTCTTTGGTGGTAATTTATATAGAAATAAAGGTTTTTTTTCGAAATATAGTTGGTGTGTGTGAATAAAAACATTTTAATAAATATAACTAACTTGTATTAATAGTATATATGTATTCTGATAAATTTAACTTTATTATTAATTTATATAAATACTTAAGAATCAATCATGTAACTTTGATGATTTTACTTCGCGTTATTTTCAACCTTCTTGTCGTTTTACATGTTTTAAATAAATAAGGTACGATGATAGCTTTGTTAAGAAATGTCATACTTGTTATCCCCTCACAGTGGTGTGTTAGAATGCACATGGCTGTTGTCATTCTCCTGTTCCTGGTCGCCATTTTGTATTTTAGCCGAGGTTGCATTTTATGCGTTTTATTTCGGATACTGCCTCAGGCCATGCGTGGTTTACTCGGGTTAACGCAGGTTGAATCTAGTCAACACTGGTTACCAGATGGGGGTAACATCGGTTGACTCGGGTAACTCGAATTTAAATAAATGAATTCACGTACTGTCTGTGGTGTGTGTGTTGAGATGTAAATGACGATCTCTCAATGGACAAAAGCACCCAACTGTGCTTAAATTGGTGGTCCTGTTGGGCGGGATAAAATGAAAATATATAATTCTTTTCTCATAAATCAGATAATATAGAGATTAATAAAAGGCAGCTACGTGATAACTCACAAAGAACAATGAAGAACGAAGCGTGGTTTATTTCACGATTAAACGTTGTTCTATCATGACGTCATTTCCGGAGATTCGACTATGCGCTCGCAACTTGATGACGTCATATATTGGACGACATTTTTTTGAGAGGGAAGTCTACATTCGTCACAACTCGCCCATTTCCGTAACCTGCAAGTAGACTCGTCCCCCTATCGATGAATGGTATGTGCGAAAATACGACAAACCAATCAGAATGCGCGTATGATTTCAAGTTCTTCGTCAAAGAATCCCTCAGAAATAGTTTGTCATTTTATATATGCCTTGCATCTTAAAATATACCCAAGGCACAGTTATATGTGTTCAATCATACTGTATAATTCCGCATGTCCAGATGTGCTTTACATTGCATCTGAAATATATATAATATATGGGGAAATATATGTGAACCATCACGCAAAGAGTTGACAATTGTTTTAGGTATGCCCGTTTGCGCTAAGACGGAACTCGGTCGAAAAAATGGCCATGTGAGGGGCACGAGTCGCTATTCGGCTTGTCCCGGAATAACACGAGT
This sequence comes from Haliotis cracherodii, assembly GCF_022045235.1. Lineage (NCBI taxonomy): Eukaryota > Metazoa > Mollusca > Gastropoda > Lepetellida > Haliotidae > Haliotis > Haliotis cracherodii. The sequence goes on from NW_027266269.1 coordinate 21,128,078, forward strand.
TGGTCACGAATGGGAAGTGTCTAGTGAGTTGTTCCCCATAGATGTAGCTGGGATACGCAGATAAACGCAGTGACCAAACGATCCCATCCAAAAGTGGAAGAGATATGACAATCGGTGTTCGGAGAAAAGGTACAGATAATCGACGTGAGGATTGTGGCAATATGCGGGAAATACCAAACTTAACCCATCTTTTCGTAAAATGGACTTCCGAGGTTGTATTCTATTCAGGGAGTCCTCATTTTAAAAATTTGGTTAAATATTTTTAAAGCTTGTACATTTTATGAACATCCTTAAAGAAGCTGTACATAATATTGATATCTCATGTAAGAAATAAACGACTCATGGTCGATGTGTTACGTACAATAAAACACTGCAGGAAGAATAAACCACTGCGCCCCTCATGGTTTATTCTCCCTGCAGTGTTTTATTGTACAATAAATAATTCCCATTCAACGGTTAATTCTTAGATATATAGAGAATCTCACCCGAGTGTCTTTATATCAAATATATTAACATGAGTCACATAACATAGTCTGTGACGTCATGAGCAATAGATGACGTCATGTTCAATTATTTGCGACAAGGCGCTTTAAAAATTGTCACGTTGCTCTTGACTTTTCCCCCAAACGATGGCAACATAGGACCAGTTGCTACAAACTAGCCAATAAGCATGAAGCACAATTAAAGTGAGAATTACTGAAAATAATTTCCCCTATATATCGGTGAAACTATGCTCAGGCTAGGGATGTGTGCTGGCATGATTTCGATTGTGATTTTGTGTTCACTTCGCAACTGACGAGTATCGCGAGTCCTTTAACGATACATTTCAAGTCAATCTATCGCTCTATATATGGAGCAACGAAGCCGAGAATTACGATCTAAAAGTCAAATATACTGCCTCACATAACATACGAAAAGTAAATTAGGTAAGATTTAACGTCAGATATCTTACTGTTTTCCCCCAAACCGAATGGAAGCAGCGCCGCTACGTTCTTTAAATTATTACGTCAATTATTGTGACGTCAGAGCAATGTGTGACGTCATCTGTCAAATACATTGAGGGAAATAAGTATTATACATTTACTCCATGTATGAAGTATAATAAAGTCTTCAAGAAGAAGGTAGGCCCTCAGCCAATATTCACAATGGTGGTCTATGTATTACATGTGTGAAACATTGATATACTGTGGTTGACTAAGTACACCATCTCCTGACAGTTAACTTGGAATTTAACAAAAACTAAAAAGGTTGGCAGTGTATTCCAAACATGGATAAGTGTTTGATGGTGTTTACATATGATGTTGATAAGAAAATATTAAAAGTATGAAGAGAGCGTTGCACTGTATACTTTTTAGGAATATGTTTCTTAGGGAGAAAAGCATATTTTTCACATTCTAATAAAATATGATATATGTCTTCCACATAATTATTACTTTGAATTGATACACCACCCTGCTTCCCAAGGTATATTGTAATAACGACCAGTCTCATTTTTTAGATTATGTGAACTGCAACGAAATCTTTCTTGTGCAAGTCAGAATTTAGAAAACGCTATACATTTTAAATAGAGCTCAACACCAAATGAAATTTTGAAATAGGTATTGTTTTGTTTTTGATTTGCTAAACAACGTTCTCAAATTCTGAGTAAAAGCATTTATATTAATAATACGTTGCGTTTCCCACACATAACCGAAAGCAACACGAAAAAGTTTCTATAATACTATAATACTATATTTTGTATGCCCAGTTTGCCCAGCAAAAGCATATTTTAGCATTTTAAATGTTGTTTCCAGCATACACAAGAATTAAAACCAATATTTAATACAACGTTTTTTTCACTCAAACAGTTCACACTAACTTACAGAAATTATTTTGTTTTCCTTCAGCAGTAGACTTCATCAATATAAGGTTAAAATATTTTAAAAGTTTAATTCTATTAATTATATTTTTATGCCAATCTATTCCCAGAATGTTTTCAGGCCGCTTTCAGCAATATCACGGCGGGGGACACCGACATGGGCTTCATATATTGTACCCATGTTTAGAATCGAATCCGGGTTTTCGACCTTTACCAGCGAGCCCATTTATCACTTGGCCACACCGCCGTCACATGTTGATTAAGCAAATTAATGAAGAAACGGGTCAAGGTGATCACCAGGTTTAAATTATGCCCTTTGGAGATGCAGAGTAAACGAGCGTTAAGCATTTAAGTTAAGAATCAAGTAACTATATTTGTTGATTTGTTTTGATATGATGGTTTTTTTTAATATGCAACAAAAAGGAGAGTCTCTTTATTTCAGAAGCTGAAAGAGGAGCACGGAAGTTTAAAAAATAAAGACTCATTTGTTTCCTAGAATACTGTGAAAAAAATCAATTTACAGAAAAAAACCAGTTGTTTGCTGAACATGACAGAGGTCCCCACAAATTGTTGCAAATAAAGTGTTCGTCTTCTTTCAGAGAAAATAAATGACATCCCCCACCCACACACAACACGACCCCACCCCTCACACCCCTACCCCCAGGAAAATGTCGGTGCCTAATGTGATGTATCAAACGACGTTTCTTTATAAAATTAAGATCTTTGTCAGGCCGCCGTCATATAGCTGGAATATTGCCGTGTGTGGCGTTAAACAACAAACAAACAAAACTTGTTAAGTGCTGGGAATATGCACTTCAGCTTATCCCTAAAACAATAACATTTATCTAGTATATAACACGATGCCATCCATTCATATACACTTCCTGTGTTCATTCGTTCTTCTTTCTTTCTCTTTATTTGTCCTTCTACCCATCCATTCCGACGTCAGTCTTTGTTCGCCTATCCTATTACTGGAACGTGTTGCTCTGGCGGCGAGGCATGAAACTCGAGCAAGAAGCTACAAAAAAAGTCCCTTTCGCACCAAACCGCCTCTTGAAATTCTCCTTCCCTACTGCAATGAGCGCTACCCCAGAGCCCCGGAGAGTAACTGGCACAGTTTTGTTGAGAAGGAAAACAAACAAGCATATTTGCTGATCGGGGACCAAACAGTCTACCAGGGTGCAAAAAAACTATCTGTATCAAATTCTTCGAAGTAGCCTCGATCTGATCTTATCGCTATGGCAACGACAGATTTCCCGCCCGGGGGACAAACTTAGAGGACCACCCTAACGGAGGTCGGGAACTGTACGGTGTATCCCTGGAGTGCTCCAGTGATTATTGTTTATACTAATACGTGCGTATATACGTATTGAGAAATATTTGACAATTATCATAAGCTTAAATATGAGAGATTTTTTTATGTGAAAACATGTATGTCTATTAACGAACATTTAAGTATTATGAATTCATGAAATTATATCAAGTTCTGAAAGTTGAATACAGTTATTTCAAGATATAATTGAATTGGTTTTCCTTTTTCTTTGTTGTTGGGGTGCTTTTGTCAGATACGGTAATTGGACTACAGCGTTACAATGTCAAATTACACTTCGGGGAGGTTCTGTTAGGTTAACGCTGAGTCTCTGAAAATTTATAATATCGATAGAAACAAATAACTACATTTAAATTGAAAAGGAGCCCCAGCGTCATGGGAGATTCAGAACCTGAAGGAAATCTAGACTTGCTTCATTTAGAGTTTTTGCATTACAAAAAGGGCTGGGCGGAAGGGAAAATAATATGGTTCAGGGATTGTGAGACAGACTTAGGCGCTGTGATAATTTGGTCGCCGTCAATATGAATAAAACAAAATTTGTTGAAAATGGAGAAAAAATATCGAAATTTTGAGAAATGCATATGTAATGGTAGATAACGCATTAACTGTTGAAATAACTGTTTTCACAGTAAAGAAAGAATTGGTATGATAATACATTTCCATTAAAATTATATTTACTTCTCAAAAGAACACCTGATTGTTTCGTATGCCATGACAGAACAAGCAGACATACGTACATGCACGTCGCTACGTAAGTGTAGCAATCTTGAGCGCGACCTCAAACCCCATTTCACTGACACTGGCGTATCTATATAAACTGTAAATTTTGTTTATTTTGTTTGTTCAGAAAAGTCCAGCTAAATAAGCACAGCACAATGTATTACAGTACGATACAGTTCAGTAGTCTAGTGCAGTACAGCATGGTGCCGTTGTGTAAAGTCAAGTACAGCGTGCACATTACAGTTGAGTACAGACGTATCTCCCCCTCCCGGGTGTCGAGCGTTAACAACTCCGCTCTAATGAGACAGTGACTAATTACATTCCTCGCATGTAAAGGTTAAATATTCCAACTCCAGCGTCTTTTTGCAGTTTCCCCATATTTCGTTGTCGTTATTAGAACCAGAACGAAGACCCTAAAAGAGCTTGCGCTCCCTTCTACGTGGTGGACATCACACTAGTGCCGTGATGTCAAAATTATGCCTAACACCCTCTTAGACAATTTGGACCAAATTGACAAAAACCGGTACACCGTTATCAAGGAGAGCAATAATAGTAGCGAGAGGGTTGTCTAATAATGCGGGAGAAATCAAATTACAGTCTTCCCTCGTGAACATTGGCGAACGTTCCGAGCAGGGTTTTTAACCCAACCACGAGAATTCCACGCGATCGGTGCGAGACTTACACTTCGGACTGTACGGTTGGCACCTGCGAGACTTTACGCTGTCTCGCGAGACTTGAAGAAGCTCTTGTTCTAATCTGACGTATCGTGTTCGAAGGCTGTTATATAATTATACAGTCTTTTTTGTTTCCTCAAATGACGATTCTCGTGGTCGGTTTTTGGAGTGAAAATTGTACTGGTCGGTTTTTACCGATGGAACAATGTTGAACGAGAGAATTACATGATGTTTGATCTTGTGATTCCGAATTGATCTCTCTCGAGGAGGATTGACTAGAAAGGCTTTCTTTAAGAATATAATTAAGCCCGTGAAAAAACTAGATGCCCAAAAACATGGGGCCAGAACGTTAAAGGCCTTCCATCTATATACTCACTTGACGCCATCCCCCACCTATATACTCACTTGACGCCATCCCCCACCCCTCTCTCTCTCTCTCTCTCTCTCTCTCTCTCTCTCTCTCTCTCTCTCTCTCTCTCTCTCTCTCTCTCTCTCTCGTGTATAGCTACCATATATGCCTGCTAACGTCCAAATCTAACATTGATAGACAAATAAGGGATAAGTAATCAAATTAAACTTTAAAATGTAACTTTTGCTCCAACACGATACCTCTCTATCAACACGAAGTATGCGTGGGTTCCTGATGCAATCGCTCGTCAGCTCTCTTAAGACATAGACAACCATCAACAGAATACAATTATACCATCGATGCACCCTTTTGGAAGTAAATGCCATGGCGCTCAGAAACGACTGGATTTAATAAATATCAAAAATACTATTATAGCACGTCTTTGTCATTTTTTATTCGGATTTCCGCGATTATATTCGTTTTCGGGATACAAAAATGCATTTGTGAACCCTTCGCTCACAATAGAGACTTAAGAAGCGTTCACGCTGATTGGTTGATTTTAAAGCCCACCTGACGCCACCACATATGGAGATCTTCGCGCAGATAGGAAGAAGGAGAAGACTAGTTTATTATAGAGTCACGTGCTTCATACATGTAAATCAATGGTCATTCTGGGTTTGACATGACGCAGAGTACGCACAGATGTATAGAATGGACGCATAAAAAAATATACATTGCGTCCAAAGGGACCCTCAAAACTATGCATCCATCATACCAAATATATTCAATATATGGACTAATGTATTTCATGTGTGCATTTTGTACCTTCTTGTTTCGCACTATCTTGTAACCAGCTGTTGTTAAGTTATTACCTGGAGAGGTATTTATATAAGGAAGTTCTGACTGTTTACCGATCCAGATTTCTTTTGAAATAAAAATATGTTTAAACCAAAATCAATATTTACATCTATACTCTCTCCCACACACACGTACCCACACACACCAACATAAACACCCACACCATAGACAAACATACTGCCATACCGACTACATACAACCGATATAATGCGATTGTTTTAATATATATTGAATATGATAAATATAATATAATACACCCCAAAAGTACACGATGTTCATCTAATAAAAATATCATAGTTTTAAAAATATTGTATTTTAAACACATTGCTATAATACAGGTAAAATATATGTTTAAAATGAAGTTGAAATAGTGAGTGAGTGAGTGAGTTGGGTTTAACGCCGCTTTTAACAGTATTCCAGTTATATCACGGCGTGTCAGCTTAATGTGGTAGGAAAGCCCGAAGTGATGCAGGTCTCAGACGTTTACCACCTCGGTGAAACCAACGAGCACGGGTATGGTGCTGACAAACCTAGAAACATAATCGGGGCGAACCCACAATCATAGGTTTCTGGCGTGCCCAAGAGTGGATAGTTGAGTGTGTGAGTGAGTGAGTTTAACGCCACTTTCAACAATACATTATATACCGGCATGTTAGCTTAATATGGGAGGAAAGCCTGAGGCGATGCAACACTTAGACTTATACCACCTTGATGAAACCCACGAGCAAGGGTATGGTACAGACAAACCCAGAAACAAACTCATACTTATTTCAGTCATTTTGCCAATCATGGCTTCCGGAACAACGAACTCCGCATAGCGCTTTGTCACGCTGGCTCCCCAAGGGGAAAGGAGAAATGGGTGGATTTGTTTCCTCAAAGAACACAATGGAATGAACTTTATCAGATTTGAGAACTCATCAAAGACCATGAAAGACTAGTTGGACTGCATTCTCTTAACGCCCGACCTGTTAAGCCGTTTAGTCAGCCCAGCATTATGCGTAGGCTAAAAGAATCTCAACAAATGCATTGTTTAAGGCAAGTCGGATGCACCTCGTGATCAAAAAGACACTGTTTGGAGCTTTCAGTAAATAACTGTCTGATGCTACTTGATGTACAACAACTCTCAAGCAAATCAGAGGAGCGTCTCCGGTCATAAAACGGCACGACGAGAAGGGGGGTTTGTCTCAAGGGGCCATAAATTTTGAAGAGGTAATCTGATAGTTGAGAGTACAATCACATGCACAGCCATAAACGTGTGGAGAATGGTGAGCAAATAATCACTAAATCTCGGTTTCATTACGAATAGAGAAAGTTCATAGTATCAGAAAAATCTTTTTAGCTTGACGAAATGTTCTGGTTTCGAATCGATACAGCGGTACAGTAAACAACTCCCGTTGTGACAGAGTGTAGCTGTATCAACAGTGAGTTGCATTCAAGTTGTATGAAACATGTATCCATTTCTTCAAATAAAGATGGATTATCTTCTCCTGAAAGCCCTGCCGATATGTTGCTGGAATATTGGTTACAAACGGCTTAAATATATACTCATTCAATCACTCTCCCAAAACACCCTTCCAATTTTCACGACGCACCAGAGTGAGTGAGTGAGTTTGGTTTAACGCAACTTTCTATTTCAGTCATATAAGTGTACAAAATTCCCCCAAATTTCAGTCAGACACTCGGAATGGCAACACTGTAAAGATACCAGACCAGATAATGTGTTTCCTGTCCAGAATATTCAAGACTAACGAACAAGAGTAACAAAAGGGTAACACAAGAATAGTACTGTTTCATTTTAGTTCTCAGAAAATAACAATAATCCAGTGGATTGTCGACTTAGTATCTTTAACTCGCGACAATCAGGCGTGCAAGTTTTCGAAACTGACCGTCCGTCAGCAACATCGGACTCGGACTGTCGGGCAGGCGGGTATTTTACACACTGGTTATTGCACGGCGTGTCAGCTTGATGTGGAAGGGAAGTCTGAAGTGATGCAGGTCTTAGATCTTTACCACTTTGGTGAAGCCCACGTGCACGGGTATGGAGCTGACAAACCTAGAAACATAATCGGGGCGAATCTGGAAGTCGAACCCGCAACCGTACGCCTTAGGAATCACAGACAACACACGTCCCTGGGTCATAACAGGTACCATTTAAAGCTGTATTACCGTAAAAGTATAAATATATACAGGAAATCTAAATGTTGTGTTTAAACGTTGAAAGTACCAAATGCGATTATATTTGGGTTCCGAGTCCCGAACCCTCGATCATAGGTTTCTCCACACAGGGAATTGCGGCACCGAAATGCATCGCCATAATTACTTGTCAGAGCTTGTCATTATTACCAATGTCTTCGTTCCTTTTGGTAAATCCGGGGTTTTTTCACTCGTATTTGATGGGCACCGTTCCACAAAGTGATCTTAGCGCTAAATCGATCGTAACTCCCATTCTTTAACACTGACTTACGATAATCGTAGCGCTAAGATCGCTTTGTGAAACCGGGCCCTGGCGTAGAACTCGCGACCAATATTTGAAATCTTGAGAGTATATACCTTGTATTGTAGTGATGTACATGCAGTGTGACAGTATACGGGTTCTGAGTTTCGGTAACAAGAAGACAATTTGCCATCAATATCCTCCGCCATTTCAACCGCCACACTGCACGATGTTCTCGTTCTTCATACAATACTTACCGATATGTAGCCAATAGAAGATGCAGGACTCAGGTAAAGTTTTCAATAACGGGACAATCCGCATCACCGTTTCTGTCTCACGGTCTATATTCTTCTCTGAGACCCGCGAAGATCCGGGGTAGTATAGGTCTTCAGCAACCCATGCTTGCAGCAAGACGCGACTGTGCTTGTAAGAGGCGACTAAAGGGATCAGGTGGCAAGGCTCGCTGACTTGGTTGATGCATGTCATCCTATCCCAATTGCATAGATCGATGCTCATGATGTCAAACACTGGATTGGCTGGTCCGGACTCGATTATTTACAGGCTGCCGTCATGTAGCTGGAATATTGCTGAGTGTGGCGTCAAACACAAACAAACAATATTCTACTCTAAGAATTATGTATATATTTTCCATTAGCTCAATAGTACATTATTTGCAATTTTATATCATTTCTTCTTCTGTCCCTGGCCATATTGTTTTCCCTCCAGCCCAGCCCTTTCTGTAAAACTATAGCTTAATTGAAGAAAGTCTAGATGTTCTTCAGGGTCTCCCATCACACGGGGGCTCCTTTTCAATTTAAATGTCAGCAAAATTACATATGTTCAGCGACCAAATGTCAGTCTATGTAGCCCCAGTGGAGACACATAGACGGATATTTGACGATGAAGTTGACGAGGGAACACGCAGCAACTGGCATCCCCTTCCCAGTCACATGCCTACATTACACCAGTGACATTTTTAAAGGCCGAATAAGATAAAATACAATTTACGTGAGTAATAAATAATTACTACACACGTGCCCGTTAGATAATGTCAACGTTACAACTCGTATATTTCAAAACGTGTCTAACTCACTTTCGCTCGTAAGATAAGTTTTTGAAATACCTTCTTACAAAAAACGGTAAATACACTGCCTAGCAAAATAAGTATACACTTGAAAATTGGATTGTTCCATAGCATTACAGTGAGTGAGTGAGTTTGGTTTAACGCCGCTTTTAACAGTATTCCAGTTATATCGCGGCGTGTCAGCTTAATGTGGGAGGAAAGCCCGAAGTGAAGTAGGTCTCGGACGTTTACCACTTCGGTGAAACCCACGAGCACGGGTATGGTGCTGACAAACCTAGAAACATAATCGGTGCGAACCAGGATTCGAACCAACCATAGGTTTCTGGAGTGCTCAAGGGACGCAACTCTGCACATCGAATCGTGGCGACTAAGACGACTGGGCCACCCGTGCCTCTCCTCCACTGCAGACCTTAGGTCCAAATCATGATACCCGTATCAAATTATGAGTGGGTTAAAATTTTACATCGCATCAGCAATATTGCAGTCATATCGCGATAATAGCCATTATTTCTTGTTTGTTTCATTTTTAGTTTCAGGAAAACATGGATGTATACTTTCTTTTGCCTGGCAGCTTATATCAGGTACTTGTTGAGAAATCAATATGTATTTTAGATAAAACAGATAGTCAAGGAAAGTGAATTTCTGCTGTTGTTTTGATGGGGAAACATTAATTCGTCCCAGGTGTTTTAAAAAGTAAAAATTGTTCGCTGGAATCGGTGAGATGTCTTCAAAACAAATACATGTATTCGGCTTCTGCTTTCAGAGCCGATCCTTTTGTTTGTTTCTTTGTTTCTCAATAAAAATTCTGGAGGGGCCCCGAATAGTTTGTTTGTTTGTTTGTTTGTTGTTTAACGCCACACTCAGCAATATTCAGCTGTACGAGGGCGGTCTGTAAGTAATCGAGTCTGGACCAGACAATCCAGTGATTGACATCATGAGCATCGACATGCTTCAACCAAGTCAGCGAGTCTGACCACCCGATCCCGTTAGTCGCCTCTTACGATTTGCATAAAGCATAGTACACTACACCGTTGGTTCCTTTGTGTAACGGGGGCACGGGTGGCCCAGTCGTCTCAGGCGCCGCGATTCGCTGTGCAGAGTTGCGTCCCTTGGGCACGCCAGAAACCTATGATTGTTGGTTCGAATCCCGGTTCGCCCCGATTATGTTTCTAGGTTTGTCAGCACCATACCCGTGCTCGTGGGTTTCACCGAAGTGGTAAATGTCTGAGACCTGCATCACTTCGGGCTTTCCTCCCACATTAAGCTGACACGCCGCGATATAACTGGAATACTGTTAAAAAGCGGCGTTAAACCCAACTCACTCACTCACTCACTCCTTTGTGTAATATTACCACTAGGGGCACGGATATAGGTGAAAGTGTTTTCACTGAGCATTCAGATATTTGCTTCATGCTTATTGGCTAGTCCATATTCCAATTGTTTCAATATTTCCATCGTTTGCGAAGAGGCCGACAGCCAATCTCACGTTCGGCTATTTCCGCCAAGCCTGGGAAAAAAGCACCGACAGCCCTCTGAGGATCGGCCTATAGCTCCGTGATGCAAGCACTTTCGCAAAAAAAAAATGAAGATGACGTAATCCATTGTTTATGACGTCACATGCTATTCAAAGTGACGTCATTCCAACATTAATATAAACGACTCGTGGTCGTTATTTATCGTTTAATAAAACATGAGGGGCGCAGCCCCGGGTGGTTTATTCCGCCTGCAGTGTTTTATTGCACGGTAGACAACGACCACGAGTCGGTTTTATTTCTTATAAGAGATATCAACATGATGTACAGCTTCTTTAGGATGTTGATAATATGTACACACTTTTATATACCCAAATTTTAATAATGATGACTCCCTGAATAGGACCCGACCACGAAAATGTCGGACAAGTCCATTTTACGAAAAGGCGGGGTAAGTTTGGTATTTCCCGCATATTCTCACAACCCTCTGTACATTTTCCCCAAATACCAATTGCCATATCGCTCCCACTTTTCGTTCGGCCGCTGTGTTTATCTGCGTACCCCAGCTACATCAATGGGTAACAACATACTAGACACTTCCCTCTAAAAAATAATGTCGTCCAATGTATGACGTCATCAAGTTGCCGGCGCATATTCGAATCTCCAGAAATGACGTCATGATAGAACGTCATTGTTCTTTGCGATTTATCGCGCAGCTATCTGATATGAGATAAAGGAAGCTTAGAATATATGTGACCAACCATGAGATAAAGGACCTCATGGGTGAAAAATCACAGTTTGATTTCTAATATATTTAAAAACTTAGGACCACAAAATTCCAATTCATAAGCTTCAATTCATATTTATTACAGACAGGCATGGCATCAATCATTTTAGATATTACGTTTTATGTAATGGTTGCAGGTTTTAGATATGTCTGCTTATTATGAAAGTAGACATGTATGATGAAATTTGGTAAATGTTTTTATTACATTACGAACTAACGAGAGAAAAATAAGATATTTTTGTACAGTCCGCACACATGGCAATTTCTAAGGAATAAAATTGACGTCAAACGTCTTTCTTTAGGACGTCACAGCACAAGTGTAACCTACCATCCATAAGGTCCCTGGTGGATCACATATAAGGGCAGTGCTATAGGTAAAATTAGTTTCAGTAGTTCTCACTGAGATTTATAACATTGTTGTATTGTTTTCGTTGTTTACCACTGGCAACCTGACGTCATAAGAACGCATTGTCCTCCATTGTATATGACGTCAGGACAATTTTATGTGACGTCGCTCCAGATCTCCATTTCGGATCATGAACAGTTTGTTCACGCTTTCTCAGACAACAGGTGACTCGAAACTGAATTCACTCGGGACAGAGATTGCGTGATCATTCGTTCCTCGTTGGTTCTTCTATACTTTATTTTACATTTTCTCAGAAAAGAAGACTATAGGTTCAGTATCAAGTACAACGTAAAGATGTTCTCTCTCTCTCTTGTCCCTTGATCTGAACTTACAATATTAATTCACATGGTACATAATTCCTTGTAGCTCGTAGGTATGTTTATTCCAGGTATATGACGGCGCCAAGTACATAATCGAGTCTGGGCCCGACAACCCAGTGATTGATATTTTAAGCAACGAGGTACGATCGCACGCAATCAACCAAGTCACCAAGCCTAACCACGCGATCCATGTCGTCTCTTATGAATAGCTACCCTCGAAGCTCTGTGAAGAGAAAAGGACTTCAGTAACCCAAGGCGACTATATATGCGTGTCGTAAGAGGCGACTAACGGTATCAGGTGGTCAGGCTCGCTTACTTTGTTGATGCATGTCATCGTATCCCAGTTGCGTGGATCGATGCTCATGATGTCAATCACTGGATTGTCTAGTCCAGACTCGATTATTTGCAGACCGCCGTCATATAGCTGGAATATTGCTAAAAGCGGCGTAAAACCGAACTCACTCACTCACTCACTCACTACGTGTGCGAGAGACAGTGATATGGTTTATTTTAAAACATAGTTAGAGTGTAATGATTTACAGTTAGAAATGTTTTAAAACATATTTGTATAGTTATTTATGCAATTCGTATGTACACATATCATTATAATGTGCGAGAAAAAGATTCCTTTTAAATGTTTGTTTACATCTCGCCAGCTATTACTCATCCTCAGGGTGCGGTCGGGTAGCCTAGTGGTTTAAGCGTTAGCTCGTCACGCCGAAGATCCGGGTTCGATTCCCGACATGGGCACAATGTGTGAAGCCCATTTCTGGTGTCCCCCGCCGTGATATTGCTGGAACATTGCTAAAAGCGGCGTAAAACCATACTCACTCACTCACTCATCCTCATGTAACCCCAAACTAAAAACAAATAAATCACGGCGCCTGGCGTCGTGCAATGAAGTGATATTTATCCAACTCATTCAGTCACTCACTTTGGCCGAAATATCCGAACATATATAGAGGTTATTACCCGAGTGTGCTTCCGTTTCGTAAATATCATAGGTTAGGACCTCTTCCCGAGACTAGGGAGTAAGCTGCCTTTAGAAGTCCAGTTCACCCTTGCCGAACTGGATTGGAATTTTCAAGCTCGATCGTAGCACCACCATTGGCTATTACGAGTTATGTCTCTTCTATGTCCCTCCTATTGACCAATCAGATTCCACCTCCCATGTCACTTGCATTTGTTTCAAACAAAATGGCGGCCCCAGTCAAGACGATCTGATCGATAATCAAGATCTATATTGTAATAAAACGGTCTTACCTCGCGAAGTGCATGAAAATACTTGAGCAACATGATTGAAAACATACAATCGACTGAAATCTGCACAGCAGTTTACAAACTGGATGTGGATTTCGATGCATAGACTCGTTTGTCCAGCCAAAATATAGCTGCGACATTCCATCCAAGTTCGGCAACGGTGGAAACTGAACTTTTATAGTCGGTTAACTCCCTTATCTCGGGAAGATGGTGTGAGGAATTAATATTGTATCATGCGATACGGAAACACACGAGGGTAATAATTAATTGATCATATAATGTCACTGTTAAAATAATCGACGTATATTTTCACTCACTGAAGTAACTTCAGAAACTGCGCATGAATACAATGGATGAGTGAACCGCCCCATTTATCAAAGAGTGCCAAATGATTTATTGATCATACAAACAATGCATCGATGTATACAGCTTCATTTCCATATTTATCGGATCGTGATATCGAGTTTGTCGGACCGGTTTATCGCATAGGAAACACCGTCCATTTTATCATCAAATGTGTTAATAATGTCATTAGCTTCAAAATATGAAAGTGGTGCAGGATTGAACGCTATCGATTTCGTTGCCCCTTCTGCAGTCTTGGAAGAGGATTATTTTTGTTCCACGTTTTTTCTCTTTACCTTTAAGAAGAGTACTTCGGAATGAATTATGCAAATGGTCTTGATCAGGAAGATCACACTGTTAGCGTCGACCCAGCATACATCACAGCTGAGGGTGGGTCTTCTCAGAGGTCACTCTCCAAGATCTATCGTCGCCCGAAGCCTGCCAACCAATCCACATTTCAAAACCACTGACAATGACATTGATATTTTGGGCAGCTCAAGCCCTAGAAATCATCACGTAAACGATGAAAACTATATTACAAACAACGAGCAAACAAGTGAGTGAGTGAGTGAGTGAGTTGGGTTTAATGCCGCTTTTAACAGTATTCCAGTTATATCGCGGCGTGTCAGCTTAATGTGGGAGGAAAGCCCGAAGTGATGCAGGGCTCAGACGTTTACCACTTCTGTGAAACCCACGAGCACGGGTATGGTGCTGACAAACCTAGAAACATAATCGGATCGAACCGGGATTCGAACCCACAATCATAGGTTTCTGGCGTGTACAAGGGACGCAACTCTGCACAGTGAATCGCAGCGCCTTAGACGACTGGGCCACCCGTGCCCCCGAGCAAACAAGGGTAATATAGTTAACGCTTTTTATTTGATATTGATTTTTATGTAAAATGTTTTGTATTTGAATACAATAACCAGGCGTTCTTTCATCATGTCCCTCAGACATACTCGTGTTGTTGTTTGTTTGTTTGTTGTTTAACGCCGCACTCACCAATATTCCAGCTATATGACGGCGGTCTGAACCCGACAATCCAGTGATTGATATCATGAGCATCGATCTACTCAATTGGGTTACAATGATATGCATCAACCAAGTCAGCAGCCTGACCACCCGATCCCGTGAGTCGCCTCTTACGACAAGCATAGTCGCCTCTTACGGCAAGGACGGGTTGTTGAAGACCTGTTCTACCCCGGATCTTCACGGGGAGAGGACATGCTCGTTGGTTTCACTAATGTGGTAAACGCCAAAGACCCGAATCTCGTTCCTCCCACATTTAGCTGACGCACGCAACTACCGCCCTTCCTCCCTCACTCACTCAATGGCCACAATCACATCTTGTATTTTATCAACATTTTCTTAAGTGGTGGCGGACCGCCTCCGTTGTCTTGTGGTAGAGCGTCTGCCCGGAGACAGGAAGGTCGGTGTCTCGATCCCCGGCCGCGTCATGCCAAAAACGTCAAATGATGGTACTTGTTGTTACCTTGCCTTGGCTTCGGCAAGGGGCTAAAACAAGGACTGGTCGGCTCGGAGTCGGTATACTGTGTCTGAGTGGGGTATTCATGTTAAACTGCGGCATGGTATCTCAGTGGGCCATCACTATAGAACCGACATCAGTCCGGACTAGTACAAGCAGCCACACACACACGTGCATGCACGTCGCTATATAAGTGGACAAATCTTGAACATGATGTTAAACCCCATTTCACCTCACAATAGCCAGACTGCTGGTCAACGAGGAATGGAAGTTTAATCTACAATGTCAAGGCGTTAACTCGTGCGAACAGTAATAATGTTCAATTGATGAGGTCAAATCCTCAAAATCTTATCAACATTAATTTCATATTTCATTTTTTGTATTATTGGGACTCTGGATTTTAGCTTGCATGAGTTAATCATAATAAATCTGAATTAACCGCAAAGATTAATTATTTCTGCACAATTTGTTTCAATCACTGAAGTCTCGCTTTTGTTGCGCTCCCACGTGTGAATTATTTCTTCTGACTCTGGTATACACAGCTCCAACAGAGGGAGTTGATTGTGATTTATGAAGTCCGAGATGAGAAAGCTCCATGACGAGGAGCAGATCGAAACGATAGAACTTGACCGGTGCTGTAAGTGCAGACGCGGCTTCGCTCTCGCGTAGAGACGGGGCCAAGTTCACCTGAAATGTCCGTCGGAACGACCAAGAAGCAGTTTACGATTTTTTAAATGTTTTGTTTGTTGTTTAACGCCGCACGCAGCCCTTATTCAGCTGTATGACGGCGGTCTGTAAATAGTCGAGTTTGGATCAAACAATTCAATGATTGACATCATGAGAAACGATCTATGAAATTGCATGGATACGATGACATGCATCATCTAAGTCGGCGAGCCAGACCACCCGATCCCGTCTGTCGCCTCTTACGACAAGCATAGTCGCCTCTTACGACAAGCATAGTCGCCGCTTACGACAAGCATGTGTTTCTGAAGACCTATTCTAACCCGGATCTTCACGGGATAGATCCCTTGTACTCCGGGTTAGAACTGGTCTTCAGCGGAAACCATGCTGGTTATAAGAGGCGACTATGCTTCTCCTACGCCGTTATATAGCTGGAGTATTGCTAAGTGCGGCGAGAGATTATATTATGTACAATGTATGTATGAATACAAGGGGAAACGTTTCTCGATAACGTTTCAGATTTAACTCAGTAAGTACATTTAATTTTGAAAGTATATGGGGATGTATTATCTTACAGATACTTTAATATGAATCGGAAACTAGCGTGTGAGTGAGTATGGTTTTACGCCGCTCTTAAACAGCATTTTTTGTATATCAGTGCATGGACACTGGTGAGTGAGTCAGTATGGTTTTACGCCGCTCTTCAACATCACTTTTTGTATATCAGTGCATGGACAGTGGTGAGTGAGTGAGTATGGTTTTACGCCGGGTTTAGCAATATTCCAGCAATATCTCGGCAGGGGACACCAGAAATAAGCTTCACACATCGTACCCATGTGGAGAATCGAACCCGGGTATTCCCCACGTCGTCTAAGGCTCCACAATTCATTGTGCAGCTTTGCGTCACTTTAGCGCGCCAGAAACCTATGATCGTGGGTTCGAATCCCAAATTCACCCTGATAATATGTCTAGGTTTGTCAGCACCCGTGCGCGTTGGTTTCACCAAATCGGTAAAGGCCTGAGACTTGCATCACTTCGGGCTTTGTTCGAACATGAAGCTTGGGTTCGAACCCACGACCAGAGGAATCTGGCACGGTAAGGGACGCGACCCTACATGGCAAATCAGCGTGCCTCTGTCTGGAAAAAAGTAAGATGCTGTCGACCTCATGGTCACCTACACCATATCATCTGCACGTCCAAAACGGGATCAAACGTAATTTCCTACCATAATGCTTTAGGGCCTGGTCATAGCCCTCCTTTTGGAAACCATACTATGTGTTGGAGATACAGAGAAAGCTCTTGGGGCATACATTTAAGCTGGCCGAATTGTGCGCGGAAAACTTCCCAAAGGTCCAGAATATATTCTTGAGACCCTTTTGGCAACACCTCTGTGACTGCATACTATAGAAACAAGTAATTTCAAGGGATTTATCTGGGTATTCCGATCCGACCCTCATTAAAAAAATATTTGTTGCAACCCCCGCGGCCGTCCTGAGGATATGCGTAATCCCCGTGGATAGTCACCTCACCTCACCTCCAAAGACATATACTTATATATTTTTATATATTTTATTGAATGTGAACTATGAATAAACACGTCGTCAAATATTTACAGCATCAACTACGAGCCCCGTGCCTTGAGAGGCGACCAAATGGTTCGGGTGATCAATCTCGGTGACTTGGTTGATGCATGCCCTCATATCTCTAACGCGTGCTGATGATGTCAGTCACTGGATTGTCTGGTCCAGACTCGATTATGTACAGGCTGCCGTCATATAACTGGAATATTGCTGAGTATTACGTTAAACAACAAACTGACAAACAAATACATGCGTCGAGGATCTGTGGCGGTATTCACAGGGCATGTTACCCTTCTTGATGAGATTCACTGCAGATCTGCACACCCGGATGCAGCACGTGCATAATCCAGTAAATCAAATGTGACGTGTCAATCGCCTGGGGTGGTCGTTGCTTCCTCCCTGGTGGTGCAGTGAAGTATCACATGTTTTCTGTAGGGCGCATCTCAGCTTTAGTGATTGTATATCATTTCAAATGCACATCGTGACTTGTGGCTGCAGCATCAGAGTATAGAACAACGTCTCAACGCAGTTTCAACATCCGGGCCACTCTGGCCTCACTCGTACATTTGCACATTTGGGGGAACGTTGGGCCAAACGTTTATGCAGATTATATATATACTACTCCTCTTTGCACAAAACTGAATCTCAGGACATGTCAAATGAAAATTTGAATAGGACATATCTGATTATCGCTATAAAACGTTGAGTAGCATACTTAGAGAAACCTTGTTAATCCGATCGTTGTTAGTTCCATTGATTGTGTGAGTGTGGTTTTATGCCGCGTGTTGCAATAGTCCAGCAATAGAAGGACGGGGGACAGTGGAAGCGGGGGGATAGTGTGTGTGTGTGTTAAGGGGGGGGGGGGGGGGGGGGGCTAAGACCTGTCATCTTCCCGAGGCAAGAGAGTTAACTGATTTTAAAAGTCCAGTTTCCACCCTTGCCGACTTAGGCTGGTATTATGGAGTTACATTTTGGCTGGACTAACGAGTCTATGCATAGTCCAATCAAAATCGCGCTCCGAAATCGAAATCCGTTTCGTAAACTTTCATGCAGATTTCGGTCAATTGGAGGATTTGCAAAGCATGTGCACCGCTAACAAGTCGTCAACAGATATTTTCTAAATCTTTTCATGTTTTTGATCAAGGTGCTCACTTGATTTGATGCACTTTATCACAATATATAGATCTTGATTATCGATCAGATCGTCTTGACTGGGCGCCGCCGTTTTGTTTGAAGCAAATGCAAGTGATACGAGAGGTGGAATCTGATTGGACCATAGGAGAGGCATAGAAGGGACATAACTCGTAATAGCCACTGGTGGCGCTACGATCGAGCCCAGGAATTCCAGCTTAGTTCGGCAAGGGTGGAAACTGGACTTTTAAAGTCAGTTAACTCTCTTGCCTCGGGAAGATGAAGACCCGTGTCACTTCGGGCTTTCCTCACACATCAAGTTGACACGTGATATAACTGAAATGCTGTTAAAGCATGGTTTAAACCAAACTCACCCACTCACTCACAGGAATCCAAACATGGTTGACTACACTAAGGCCAAAGAAATCATCTTGGTTGTTGTGGAAATAGGCAAAGGCAAAAGTGGATTTGAATAAGTTTTTTTTTCATGAAAACGCGCATAGCCAAATGTCGCTAGTATCACATGAATTTTGCGACTGGTGAAGATCCGGTTTGGAACTGGTCTTCAGCAACCCATGCTTGTCGTAAGAGGCGACATACAGACTGGAGTACACAGATGGGCTAGTGTAGTGTTGAACAATAAACCTTAGGCGGCCGGGTAGCCCAGTGGTTAACGTGTTTGCTCGGCAGGCTGAATTTGGTCTGTTTCCATCATAGGTACAATGTGTGAAACTGGTTCTTGATTTCCAGGTGACTATGCTTGTTGTAAAAGGCGACTTACCGGATCGGGCGGTCAGGCTCGCTGACTTGGTTGATGCATGTCATCGTATCCCAATTGCGTGGATCGATGCTCATGATATCAATCACTGGATTGTCTGGTCCAGACTCGATTATTTACAGACAGCCGTCATACACCTGGAATAATCCTGAATGCGGCGTTTAACAACAAAACAACACACAAAAAGATGAATTTGGCAAAAATAACACATATTCGGAAGAAATTGCTTCTCCATTGTGGCCAGATATCCCATATCACCGCCAATCTGAGCTATCTTCGGAAATGCAGTACGCAAAAAACATCACTTTTGATCGTTTTAATGAGAGTTCACCATGCCACGCCTAAGTGAAAATGGCAGATGGCTTCCATAGGAATGCTTGAGTCTCGCAGCGTGACGCCGCACGTCAATTCAACGTCCATCGGGACATATGGCAATTATGGCGGCGTTATGAACCGAACAACCACGTCAGATACCGTCCCCGTCGTCGCCGCCCACCCGTGACAACCCCCTTGCCAAGACATATGGATTCGAACCACGCATTTTTTACACAGATTTCAGAGAGATCCTGACAGCCCGTACAATCCCTGGCAACAGAGCCGCGTCATTCGTCACCACTCACGCCGTTCCATAACCTACAAGAAGACTCGTCCCGCTGTCAGTGAATGTTATGTGCGAAAATACGACAAACCAGTCAGAATGCGCGTATGACTTCAAGTACTTCGGTCAAAGAATCCCTCGGGAATAAATATTTATTTTACATATGTCTTGCATCTAAAAAAAATACCCAAGATACAGTTAAATATGTTAGATCATACTGTATAATACCATAAGACCCGGTGTGTTTTAAATGGCATCTGGAATATATATGATGTATTGTCAACGAGTTGACAATTGTTTTGGCTATACCCGTTTGCGCTCATACGGAACCCAGTCGTAATTGGCCACGAGAGGGGCACGAGTCGCTATTCGGCTCGTCCCGGAATAACACAACATATAAGTATTTACGGCATCCGTTAGACTAACATCTAGTCTCTGAAATGAACATATTTTACAGAAAAAAACTGTTATTACGTTATTATGTTATAATTATATTTATAAAAAAAATGATAAAAAGGAGCCTGGAGATTTTCTTCATTTTCAGCCTGATACTGCAGTAATCTAGACTTGCCAAACATTACAGACTTGGGCTGTATTGGATATATTTGTTTCAGGGCCTGTATGACAGACCAGGCATCCGTGCGAGGCGCCCAGCCAGAGTGTCAATTCTGACCTCAAAACATCAACGCCGACGTCTCCGGCGGTGCAGACAACCATTGCTGGGGACACCACGTCCGTGTAGACGGGTCCTTTTGACTGATGAGTCTTGTTTCGTTCTTAATGTTAAAGTATTACCCCTGGACTTCGGGCGCCTCTAATCAAACACACCCATGAAGATCCGGGATAGAATAGGTCTTCAGCAACCCAGCTTGTTGCTTGTCGTCAGAGGCGACTAAAGGGATCGGGTGGTCAGACTCGCTGACTTGGTTGGTTCATGTCAGTCACTGGATCGTCTGATCCAGACTTGATTATTTACAGACCGCCATCATACAGTAGAAATATTGCTGTGTGCATAAAAAATATATTTGAAATATCTGAAAATACTGTGAAACCAATTTTATCGTATCCCAACTGCGCAGATCGAAGCACATTATGTCAATCACTGGATTGTCTGGTCCAGATTCGATTATTTACAGACAGTCGTCAAAGAGCTGGAATATTTGTGAGTGTGTGAGTGAGTGAGTGAGTGAGTTGGGTTTAACGCCGCTTTTAACAGTATTCCAGTCATATCGCGGCGTGTCAGCTTAATGTGGGAGGAAAGCCCGAAGTGATGCAGGGCTCAGACGTTTACCACTTCGGTGAAACCCACGAGCACGGGTATGGTGCTGACAAACCTAGAAACATAATTGGGGCGAACCGGGATTCGAACCCACAATCATAGGTTTCTGGTGTGCCCAAGGGACGCAACTCAGCACAGCGAATCGCGGCGCCTTAGACGACTTGGCCACCCGTGCCCCCTGGAATATTTGTGAGTGCGGCGTCAAACAACAAACAAACAAAATCTAATCAAACGCCTTCTGGGATGAATTGGAGCGACGTGTGCGACGTCTTTCAACTTCACCTAAATCGTTGCAGGAACTCTGGTTTATTCCTCTTCTGATGTGGAATGCCATTCCCTCCTTTCTTCATCATGAGCTTTCGTTTCGATGAAGTATGCTATGATAGAGTTACACTGGATTTGCAGTCACTGTTAACACAATGTGATTCAGGTTAGTCACTTTCCGTGGATGGAAATGGGTCCAATATCGCGTGTGTCTCCCCCCACTGGCTTCAAGACACGCGACCGCCTCCGTGGTCTAGTGGTACAGCGTCCGCCCGGAGAGCGGAAGGTCCGGGATTCGATCCCCTGCCGCATCATACCAAAAGACGTACTTGTTGTTACCCTGTCTGGCGCTCGGCATTAAAGGGCTAAAACAAGGACTGGTCGGCTCGGAGTCAGTATACTGTGTCTGAGTGGGGTATTCATGTTAAACTGCGGCATGGTATCTCAGTGTGCTAGCACTATAAATCGGCATCAGTCCGGACTAGTACAAGCAGCCACACACACACGTGCATGCACGTCGCTATATAAGTGCAATAATCTTGGACGCGACGTTAAACCCAATTTCACCTCACCTCACCTTCAGGAAAGGCAAGACGACCCAATATCTTGCAGAGTCAAGTTACGTCAATCGGTTTTCGGCGCAGTTCTTTCCTGAGAGCCTGTATTTGGTCACGTATGGTTTGAAGGAGGATTGGGTCGTGATGATCATGATGTCAATCACGGGATTGTCTGGTTCAGACTCGATTATTTACAGACCGCCGTCATATAGCTGGAATAAAATAGCGTTAAACAACAACCAACCAACCAACCAAACTGGCATGCCAGTGACCACGTTACTGTTTGATTTTTGGAGTTCTGATGCATTGACGAATTTTGAAAGCTGTTTTTTATACCCATATGCATCCTGTGGTCATACGACCCGTGAAGATTCCGGGGTAGAATAGGTCTTCAGCAACCCATGCTTGCCGTAAAAGGGGACTATGCTTGTCGTAAAAGGCGACTAACGGGATCGGGTGGTCAGGCTCGCTGACTTGGTTGAAGCATGTCATCGATCCCAATTGCGTGGGTCGATGCTCATGATATTAATCACTGGATTGTCTGGTCCAGACTCGATTATTTACAGACCGCCGTCATATAGCTGGAATATTGCTGAGTGAGGCGTTAAACAAAAAACCAACCAACCAGCCTGTGGTCATACTGCACGTGCATTTCCAATTTAACACGGATTTCAGGGAGCTGATCAAAATGTCCACTTGCACCCGCGTCTACTGCATTTCTTTGGTTTCAAATGATTTGGAAACTATATTAAATGTTCTAATAAAAATTCCAATCATTTTTGTTTCTGGTAGAGTTTAGAGGTAGAAATCTGAATGGATTGACCTTTTTTCGGCGTGTGTGATAAGACGGGCAGTAGTTGCAGTAGTCGTGGCAGAAGTTGCAGTAGTCGTGGCAGAAGTTGCTGTAGTTGCATCACTCGTAGTAGTGGCAGTTGTTCTAGTATACGTAGTGGTCGCAGTAATTGCAGTAGTCGTGGCAGTTGATCATTCGTATTCGTAGCGGTAGTTGCAACACTCGTAGTGGTAGCAGTAGTCATGGCAGGAGTTTCAGCAATCATAGTGATAGCAGTAGTTGCTGCTCTCTTAGTAGTGGCAGTAGTCGTGGCAGCAATTGCAGTAGTGGTAGTCGTGGCAGTAGTTGCAGCAATCGTAACAGTGGCAGTAGTCGTGGCAGCAGTTGCAGTAGTGGTAGTCGTGGCAGTAGTTGCAGCAATCGTAATAGTGGCAGTAGTCGTGGCAGCAGTTGCAGCAGTGAGAGTCGTGGCAGTAGTTGCAGCAATCGTAATAGTGGCAGTAGTCGTGGCAGCAGTTGCAGTAGTGGTAGTCTTGGCAGTAGTTGCAGCAATCGTAATAGTGGCAGTAGTCGTGGCAGCAGTTGCAGTAGTGGTAGTCTTGGCAGTAGTTGCAGCAATCGTAATAGTGGCAGTAGTCGTGGCAGCAGTTGCAGCAGTGAGAGTCGTGGCAGTAGTTGCTGCACTCGTAGTCGTAAGCAGATGAGAAGCCATGCGCTGGTTCAGAAGGTGTATGGGGGATGTGTTCTCATCACAACCCCCCAATAAGAGAAAAAGGCTGGGTCCGCGCTTGGAGGCCAAACTCTACCACAGTGCAACAATCAGTGCTGGCCATATCAACAATCTTGATGTGCATGGCGGGGGAGTGTTATCGGTGCGAGGAGCTTGTAACTTCCTGTGCATGATCTAATCACGTGAGCTTGTGCACGTTTTTTTACAGCAAGTTGGGTTTAACGCCGCTTTGAGAAATATTTTACTTACGTCACGGCATGTCAGCTTAATGTAAGAATAAAAGCTGAAAGTGAATCAGGTCGTAGATGTTTACCACTTTGGTGACACCCACGAACTCGGGTATTATGCTGACCATGACAAGCGGATCCTGGTAAATAGGGGGCGTGGCTCCGCTCATCAAAATACGACGCCTTTGAGATTGTAAGGCAAACTTGGCCCCGCGAGCCAAATCAATGATGTTAGTGGTTTTCACGTGCTAATTTCGCTCGCCAAAGAGCCTGACGATATGGTAGGTGAGATGGGGTTTAACGTCGCGTCCAAGATTATTGCACTTACAAAGCGCTGCGCATGCACGTGTGTGTGTGGCTGCTTGTACTAGTCCGGACTTGTATAGTGCTTGCCCACTGAGATACCATGCCCCTGTTTAACATGAATACCCATCAGGCACACTATACCTACTCCAAGCCGATCAGTCCTTGTTTGAACCCCCTTAATGCCGAGCGCCAGGCTGGCCAACAACAAGTACCATCTTTAACTAGTCGAACCCCGGACCTTCCACTCTCCGGGCGGACGCTCAACCACTAGACCAGGGAGACAGTTGGACATCAAGGTGTGTTTGTGAAGATACATCAACGGGGATATTATTATTTGTTTGACAAATTGCTTTGATGTATTAATGATCTATTTCAATGCCATATCTAATTCTCGTCGCGATGTGGCTGGAACAATAATAATGAATATTTTCGGAAGTACAATTATGTATTGTATAATACATGCCTATTAAAAGCTTTTGTAAAATACCCTTCCATTTTCATACAAGTTTGTAAAAGTAATTGTGGTAGTACTCGTAGTAGTGGTAGTTGTATTAGCAGGCAGCAGTAGCAGCAGTAGCAGAAGTAGCAGAAGTAGTAGTTTGTTTGTTTGTTGTTTACTCAACAATATTCCAGCTATATGAAGGCGGTCTGTAAAAAAATCGAGTCTGGGCCAGACAATCCAGTGATTGACATCATGAGCATTGATCTACGCAACTGGGATAGTAGTAGTAGTAGTAGTAGTAGTAGTAGTAGTAGTAGTAGTAGTAGTAGTAGTAGCAGCAGCACTACGTCGCGCTTGCAGCACTACTACTACTGGTAGTAGTAGTAGTGTAGGTAATATCAGCAGTATCTTAGTAGTATGGATATCTGGTTATGTTGTTGAAAATAGTCCGTTTGAAAATTAATTGAGAGTTAAATGAAATATCTAACACTTTATGTCAACTCCTCGAAATTCCATGTTCATTTTACCAAGAAATTTATACAATTCTTTATACTTTTCTTATATTTACATACCAGAAAATAAAATTATCATCATATCAATAGGAAAATAAAATTCATTATCATCCCAAAAATGCTATTATCATGATGTCAAATCACTGGACTGTCTGGTCCAGACTCGATTATATACAGACCGCCGTCATGTGGCTGGAATATTGCTGAGTACGGCGTTAAACAACAAATAAACAAACAGAAATGCTATTGCGTTTCTTTTGTTCGTCAGTATAGTTTAACCTATCAATTTATTGTATTTTGTTATCGGCAATCATCAACAAATAGCAAATTATATGCCTCAAGGACAACAAACGATATAATTAGCAATAAAATAGCAAATATGTCGCTAATTAATCAATCGATTTATTATTTGAGCCAATAAACGTACATTATACACAGTCGAATAATTTGGCACATTTTAACGGCAGGCGTTTAAATGAGCAAGTAGGAACTTAAAACGACCAATCACAGATCTCATTCTCAGCTGATGATTCTGAATAAGCACAGGTGTAATTAACGGACAGGTGTAATTAACACCCTTGGGTACTGCTCGTGCCACGTGCACCACGCGCCAACTATCTCACATCAGATGACCTCACAAGCGCGTGGCCGGCACGAGCGAGACGCAACGAAAGCTTTCAAATCTCGACCTGCGAGGCTAGTCTTAGTGTAGTGTCTATATTGTGCATAACTTGAACTGCATACTCGGATAAGCGACGATTTAAAATCCACTCTGTCTATTATAAGAGATCAATAAGCCCGGCACGTGAGCTCAACACCTCGCGCGGGATGAAAGTCAAGGATTGGTTGAACTGTACTATGCCATGTTTTGATTGGTTGAGACGCAGAGTCTATCTGTCAATCACACCAATCAGGCCTTGGCTTACAATGGCTGCGAGGAAGAAAGGATGAAAACACTGGCCTCTTTACACCGACTTTTGATCGCAACGTCCGCGGTTTGAGAATAGACCCTAAGGTGAAAACATATTTTTGTATCTCTTCATATACACCCACTGTAATTAAAGCGACAAGTACGTAAAGTTATAACTTGAAGAACTGGAGCAGGAAATAGTGCACAGTGGTGAATATACAGGGGAAATATGGCTGATATCGCATCGCGGAGGAATATGTATTTGCAAGTGATGAGGCCAGCTCAACAAAGAGCACTCGTAGTAGAATGACAGTGTGTATGTTTTAAGGTGATATTGTATATTCGCAAAATTGTGTTGAAGATTTTTGGAAAGTACCAATAACTTGGGAGAAGCTTCGTCAAGGCTGCAGCATGCAGACGCCGGGCAATATGGCAAACCAGGGAAGCCCGTGGGACCAAGGCAATAGAAGGTAAGCCAGCGGCGTGCTTTTGGGTCGCCATTTTGTCTAACTCCTTGCCTATTGTATATAAGAATTCTTCAAAATCTGCAAAATTAATTTCTGAAATCGTGACAGTGCGACTGGATATTGACCATCATAAATGTGTCTCGTGGCATGGATGTCAAGTTTAACCTGTTGTTATGCTACTGCTAGAATATCAGTGTCCGATCGCTCTATAATCTTTTCCACTGTTTCACTCAAAGTTGATTTGGTCCAATGACTGCATCCTCCAAGTCTTGTACCTCTCCGAAATCTGTTATTCCACATCTTGTATTGTCCAACTGTTGCTGCACGAGGGCTTCCCGCGATGCCTCCTGAGATTTCACGAGAACAGAACACCTGGCACCGCATCTGATCTTCAGCTGTGCGATATGAATATTTAATCCCCAGATGCTAGAAAATCTATGACAAGGCTGCTATTGTTGTATGTTCATGTGTAATCTCGCGTGCCTCGATATGTAATAGTACTGTGTGAGTTAATCTCGGTTATTGGCCTTTAATACTTGATATTCAACACACACGTTTGTATATCAGGATACGTAAATAAACAACTGTCATTGGTCGTGTTGAATATTCAATCCAGTGCTATCACAACTACAAATTGTGAAATGCACAGAAAAAGTGTGACATGAGATGTATCCTCTGGGTAGTCAGATAGCACCAGTTTTATTGGTGTGACCAATACAACCTGTGATTAAGACTATCCTCAGAACCATGCTACCTAGGTAGGTGTTAGGTGTTAAGTAAATAAACAAACGCTCTTAGTCCACACAAAGATATTTCAACCAGAAGGGGAAAACCCAGCTCTACATACATATACATAGGCCAGCACTTCTTTCATTATGAAAGGAATTTATTTTGAATTTTGAAATCAATATGAAACATGTAATTTAATGTTAATCTGTTTAATATATTGTATAAAGACATGTTTCGAAGATCACATACTCTGTCAGTCTTGGGTTCTTGGTTATATAACATCAGAGTAATAAGCCTGATAGAGTTTGTAGTTCTCCCATTGGCATGATAAAGGCTATTAATCAGAGAAGTTGGTTTTAGTAAACCTGGTTCCTTGATAGATGTACGAGTCAACATGATTGTATTTTATTTGTGGTTTAACACCGTCAAAACCCATGAAATTGTTGTGGTTCCAAATAATTTTCAGTTTTGATATGAGACATCAGATTTCTATGTGTGTTCCCACTGTTCCCCTGCCGTGATATTATTGGAATATTGCTAAAAGTGGCGTAAAACCATACTCACTCATGGTATATCACATCCATGGACAGTTAATATGGAGCGTTGCATTGACCCGTGTTTTAATACAATAATATATAAACAAACCAAAATATTTTTTGTTAAATTTTGTGGATAATAAAGTATTAGTATGTTTAGTGTGCCCCAAGGATTAATATACAAACAATGTTCTGTTCATTTATGCCATCCATCTGAAAAATAGTATCGGATAAAAATGGTCGTGAGGATTTATGAGGTAATGGTAAAACAGCACTTTTTTGTACTGTAACTAAATGTCTTTTGTTTGATTGCCATGGGCCGATATGATGCCTCGTATTTCGGTTAATAGATTTTTTTTTGTTGAACTTTCTTTTTACACAATTCTGATATAGATCTTATATGACATATAACAAAGTGAAAACTTCTAAAATGATTACTGAACATTCATTGGTTGTTTTCCTCGTATTTCAAATTTCTTTTAAATGTGGACAGATGTTTCCAGATCCAGGGGTACAAGAAAGTCATGAAGCACGTGACATCAGTTTTTATGAAAAAGTTCACTGAAAAAGAAGAAATGTTAACAGCCCCAGATTTCAGAATATGGAAATGTCACACATCTAAAAGTGTTGAAATTAATGTTCATGTGGGACTATGATTGGCAGACGTGTGCATTCTGCAGAAAGCTGTATTTTTGGTCTTTTAAAAAAAATCTGATATTTAAACAATTAGCCTTTGTGTTATGAAACTTAGAATTGAGATAAATCCCTAGGCTAGTCTGTCATACAGACCCTGAAACAAATATATCCAGTACAGCCCATGCAAGTCTATAATATTTGGCAAGTCTAGTTTACTGCAGTATCAGAAAAATGAAGACAATCCTTTCCTTTTTA
This sequence comes from Haliotis cracherodii, assembly GCF_022045235.1. Lineage (NCBI taxonomy): Eukaryota > Metazoa > Mollusca > Gastropoda > Lepetellida > Haliotidae > Haliotis > Haliotis cracherodii. Next base: position 21,156,872 of record NW_027266269.1, read on the forward strand.
TTATTTGTTATAGCTATAATATAACAACTGTTATTTCCTGTAAAATATGTTCATTTCAGAGACAAGATGTTAATCTACCCCTAGGCGTGTGTACATAGTTTGTTACTCATGTTAATGGCCCATCTGTTTATTCTTGAATTTCTGAATAAATGTCAATGAATTATGAAGCTTTTGTTACCATGGATACACTAATGTAAATACCATGTTACTAGTTGTGTTCAAGGGAATCTTTTTGACATTTTACTTTTGAGACACAAAAATGATATGGTGTGTGATCATGTAACAATGATAGCTGATAGGAGCTAGGGACGTTATTAGTCTCGAGGTTTAGTGATCAGGTTTTTAAAAGTCGATTCTTCATATGTTGGATCATGTAAGATGCCAGGGTCTTCATTGTGCTTAACCCCATCTCACTCACTAAACATGGTATATACCAGAGGGTTGTATGTGTACGTATTCACCAGGGTAAAACCTGTGTGTACTCACCAGAGGCCTGTATGTGTACATATTCACCAGGGTAAAAGCTGTGTGTACTCACCAGAGGGTTGTATGTGTACGTATTCACCAGGGTAAAACCTGTGTGTACTCACCAGAAGGTTGTATGTGTACGTATTCACCAGGGTAAAACATGTGTGTACTCACCAGAGGGTTGTATGTGTACGTATTCACCAGGGTAAAACCTGTGTGTACTCACCAGAAGGTTGTATGTGTACGTATTCACTAGGGTAAAACATGTGTGTACTCACCAGAGGGTTGTATGTGTACGTATTCACCAGGGTAAAACCTGTGTGTACTCACCAGAGGGTTGTATTTGTACGTATTCACCAGGGTAAAACCTGTGTGTACTCACCAGAAGGTTGTATGTGTACGTATTCACCAGGGTAAACGTGTGTACTCACCAGAGGGTTGTATGTGTACGTATTCACCAGGGTAAAACCTGTGTGTACTCACCAGAAGGTTGTATGTGTACGTATTCACCAGGGTAAAACATGTGTGTACTCACCAGAGGGTTGTATGTGTACGTATTCACCAGGGTAAAACCTGTGTGTACTCACCAGAGGCCTGTATGTGTACGTATTCACCAGGGTAAAACCTGTGTGTACTCATCAGCAGGTTGTATGTGTACATATTCACCAGGGTAAAACCTGTGTGTACTCACCAGAGGCCAGTATGTGTACGTATTCGCCAGGGTAAAACTGGGGCAATCGGGCAGCCTAGTGGTTAAAGCGTTCGCTCGTCACGCCAAAAACCAGGGTTCAATTCCCGTCATGGGAACAATGTGTGAAGCCCATTTCTGGTGTCCCCCGCCATGATATTGCTGGAATATTGCTGAAACGGCGTAAAACCATACTCACTCACAAGGGTAAAACCTGTGTGTACTCACCAGAAGGTTGTAAAACCTGTGTGTACTCGCCAGAGGGTTGTATGTGTACATATTCACCACGGTAAAATGATTTTTTTTACCATTCCATAAATGTTACCTGAAAGATACTGTTTTTATTTTACCGAACAATCAGTTGTTTTGCAAATACAGCGATAGAAACTAAAAGTTTATTCAACTAGTCCTAATAATGATAACATATAGCAAAACCCAAAAGGCACATTTCTACTTGTCCTTATGATACGTTAACTCTTGGACAGTTTGGCAAGCACTCTAGGACTGGTGCTATTTTCTAATGCTGAAATACAAGGTGTGCTAAAAGTTTGGAATGTAGTGATCTAGCAAGTCGGAAAACTGTCAATAAGTGACTCATGTCCAATCTTGTATCGTGATTTTAAATGACGCCAAGTGCATGTACTATTAGTCAGCATTTGAAAAACTGTGAAGACTTGAAGTCTAGAAGGGAGGACAGTGAAATATTTTTAGTTTTTATTATTTCGTTTGGGTCAGGATGAACATTATGAAGAACATGTTGGAGGTCAGGCCTCCAGATGATTCTTTAAGTCATTGAGTATTCCCCAGCATATATTCATTCACGTTGGATTTTTAATCATTGTCTTGGGGTTTTCAATACATTTTAACTCCTTTGAATCTAGTCTTTGGGTATTTTAAATCTATTTGGTAAACATTTTTGCAATAATCCTGCTTGAAATGCTGTTTCAGGTAACTTCTAATTCTGTCGTTTGTTGCCCTAATGTTGCTTGAGCTTACCGCTGTGATACATGTCTTAGTTGCAGCGAGCGAGATGCATCACTTGCATGTATTATTCACTTTTATGAGCAGGACCGCCTCCGTGGTCTAGTGGTAGAGCGTCAGCCCGGAGAGCGGAAGGTCCGGGGTTCGATCCCCGACCGCGTCATACCAAAAGACGTTAAAATATGGTACTTGTTGTTACCCTGTCTGGCGCTCGGCATTAAGGGGCTAAAACAAGGACTGGTCGGCTCGGAGTCAGTATACTGTGTCTGAGTGGGGTATTAATGTTAAACTGTGGCATGGTATCTCAGTGTGCTAGCACTATAAATACGCATCATTCCGGACTAGTACAAGCAGCCACGTAAACACACACACGTACATGCAGTCGCTATATAAGTGCAATAATCTTGGACGCGACGTTAAACACCATTTCACCACCACCTCACCACTTTTATGAGCCTTATTCACTTCTATAGAGTTTATGAAAAGGTGATGCCTGCATTCGATCAGTGAACATCAATGTGTGAAAATACTCGGGTGTGCAAGTTGAAAAGCCCAAGTTTGGCGAAATCATGCAGAGTTGTTCTACGATTGGCTTTTTGAAATTTTCATGCATATTATTACATAAGAAACACAAATTAAGTGGGCTTTCTGATGTATGTTGTGAATTATATGCAGATACATGGCTTATATAGAGCTCTGAGGGTTGGTAAGTCCTGAGTAGCAGGTGTATTCAATGTGAATACTTGTTTGTTGTCTAATGACACACTCAGCAATATCCCAGCTTTATCACAGTGGCCTGTAAATACTAAAAAAATGTCTTGACAAACCAGTGGTTGATATCATGAGCATTGGTCCACGCTGCCAGGGTTGATGGCACACATGTGGCCCTGTTGTCCAAAGGAGTTGTACTTTGCTGTGCAGAATTTGATACACTGATATACCATTTACGCCTTTACGGAACAGTCTTTGATTTGAAGTTGATTACAAAGGAATGTGACAAGCTTGCCTGACAACCTGAATTTGTTGACAAATTACTATTGCCAAACTGTTAAGAAATATGTATAATTTTATTAATTGTTTCGCAAGTTATTTAACAAACCGAATAAAGAACACGATTAATTACTGTTATTATATATATATATATATATTTTGTTTAATATGGTTAATGATATTAAACAGAAAAATAAAAGTTTCAGGTGTTTTCAATTCCTTTATGTAAGGAATGTATAATTTGTTTAAAGGAAAAATAATTACCACTATATTGAGAAAACTGTATACAATGTATGTATGTTGTTGAACATTGTTGATGTTTGTATGATCAATGTTATAAGAACTGCAACATTAACAGTACCAATGTAACTAAGAATGTGCAGCATGGTTGCAAAATTCAACAATGTAAGACCATCCTTATAGTCATGGGGACTGATTGCGTGGATCGATGCTCATGATATTAATCACTGGATTGTCTGGTCCAGACTCGATCATTTACAGACCGCCGTCATATAGCTGTGGCGTTAAACAACAAACCAACCATCCAAGTCCAGACTTGGTTATTTACAGGTAGACGTTATGTTGCTGATATTACTCATAAGCCTGAACCACTGTCTGTCATATCATTGAACCATCAAGGATCCTTTACGCATCCTCAGGATATCATGCTGTCCGCAGTGGCTCTGTTAGCAATGTTATGATCCGTTATTAATCCCTCACACAACATTCGTGTCTTAGATGTCACTGTTCATACACTGTTGATAGTAACATATCATGCCAATCTGGAATATATTTCTCCTTGTGAGTGAGTGAGTTTGATTTTACACCGCTTTTAGCAATATTCCAGCAATATCACGGCAGGGGACACCAGAAATGGGCTTCACACATTGTACCCATGTTTGAAATCGAACCCAGGTCTTCGTCATGACGAGCGAACGCTTTAACCGCTAGGCTACCCGACCGCCCCATATCTCCTTGTGAAGATCGGGGTTAGAATTGGTCTGCAGCAGGCATGCTTGTCCTAAGAGGCGACTTACAGTATGGGGTGGTCACACTTGTTAATTTGTTTGTTTGCGGCGTATAAATGACTTGGATGTCATTAGCTGGGTATATGGATGCATGTGAAAACATTATAATTACATGTTCACAAGTTACAAGACCCGTAAAGATCTGGTTCAGAATTAGTCTTCAGGAGCCCATACTCTTCATAAGAGGCGACCAACAGGGTCGGGTGGTCAGGCTCGCTGTCTTGTTTGATGCATGTTATCGTATCCCAATTGCATGTATGGATGCTCGTGATATCAATCTCTGAATTGTCTGGTTAACACTTGATTATTTACAGACCGCCGTCATATAGTTGGAATAATGCTAAGTAAGCAACAAACAACAAACAACTAGAATAGTGCTGTGTAGTGTTTAAAAAAGTATCGTGCCAATCTCTTGTGACAGCATGTTCTCTTTTTACTGTAACAGTGATAATTCTCTTTGTATTGTTATGGTTTACTGCTCTGGCTGTGGATAACATGTCAGCATGTGTTTACACATAGCAGGTGATACCATGTGAGCAGGTGGGAGATACGAACAGTAGCACATGTGCTGGATATGAATATTAACACACATGGAGGTACTTCAAGGGAGATAAGTATGTCAAGCACTGCATGTTGATACAGTCTCAGTGTATCACTTCAGAAGGATATGGGGCTATTTGAGACGTCTTTGGACGCAATATACACCTGCAGGGTTACGAAAGCTGGGCAGATCTATGATTGGTTAAAATATCAAATGGTGAGAAATATACGTCATGGTGGAATTTGAGCAGGTTCAGTTCCTTCTTTTGGTAGTAAAACAAATGTTTTTAGTTGGGGATGTTTTTTTTTTGTGAAAGGAAAAAAACTTACGTGTAGTAAGGAGCTTCCTTATAATGAGGCGTGTGTTACTTGATACAGGTATGAAACATGCCTTATAATGAGGACTTGATACAGGTAAAACGAATGCTTCATTGGGAGAAGTGCCTTTACTGATAAAGGTACAACAAATGCCTTATAATGAGGAATGTCTTGCTAATATATAGCAGATCTGTTCTGGAATTTTTTAGCTGTATCAATGATCAATAAGAGTCTTCCTAACAGGTTAATTGTGTGTGACAGATATATTCCATTGAATATCTGATGCAGTTGAACATGCAGCATCATGCAGCATCATGCAGCTTGAGTTATCCATGGCTAATCTGAGCAGTACCGACAGCCAGATATCCCGTGGATGTGTAATAGATCCTTGATGGTCCAATGATAAAACAAAAGGACTCTTTGCTACATTGACAATATTGTCATTCGGTTGTGGATATGACAGGACTTTCATCTTGGAAAGTTTCTTTCATTGTAATTGATGTTTTTGAGTGAGTATAGTTTTATGCCGCTTTTACCAATATTCCGGCAATATCACGGCGAAGGACAGCAGAAATGGGCATCACACATTGTACCCATGTGGAGAAATGGCAACCCCATTGATGTTTTTTTATACTTAGCTTGTTCTGCTCCTATGACCAAAGAGGTCATTCCAGCCATCATAGTCCCCTCGTCCTTATCAGTAGATTCCAAATCTCATGTCCGCCTGTCACTGACATTTTGATAAACTATTAGCAACAACTTGAAGCAAATTCCACGGTTCTCTGTCTTTAACATCGCCTGAAGATCTGTTTGTGGAACAGGTTTTTGGAATGGAATACATCATCAGTTTGATCCTTGGGGTGGAAATGTAGGTCACTAACAACCTATGCTTGCTGTAAGAGGCAACTAAATGTATCAGGGGTCAGTCTTCTTGAATATATTTACCCCGTGAAGATCAAAGTTAAAATCGGTCCCCAGCAAGCATGCTTGACCTAAGAGGCGACTAACGGGATTGGGTGGTCAGACTAACTGATTTGGTTGATGCATGTCATTGTATACCATTTGTGTGGACTGATGCTTGTGATATCAGCCACTGGATTGTCTTGTCCAGACTTGATTATTTAGGCTGGAGTATACAGCTGGACTAATGTAGGGTTAAACACCCAACTTTAGGCGGCAGGGTAGCCCAGTGGTTAACGTGTTTGCTCGGCAGGCTGAATTTGGTCCTGTTTCCAACATAGGTACAATGTGTGAAGAGGGTTCTTGATTTACAGTAGACGATGCTTGTCGTAAGAGGCGACTAAAGGGATCGGGTGGTCAGGCTCACAGACTTGGTTGATGGATGTCATCTTATCCCAATTGCGTGGATCGATGCTAATGATATTAATCACTGGATTGTCTGGTCCAGACTCGATTATTTACTGACAGCATTCATATAGCTGGAATATTGCTGAGGGTGGCGTTAAACAATGAAGGGAACAAACAAACAAAACCCACCCTAACCCCCCAGAATTCAGTCTACAATTCAAGCTGCAGCAAATGTCAATCACTCCTTCATTAGGGGCGGTCAGGTAGCCTAGTGGTTAAAGTGTTCCCTCATCCCGCCGAAGACCTGGGTTCGATTCCCGACATGGGTACAATGTGTGAGGCCCATTTCTGGTGATATTGCTGGAATATTGCTTAAAGTAGCGTAAAACCTCACTCACTCACTCACTCACTCACTCACTCACTCTTTACAGTAATAAGTCCACACTCCTCAGTCACTCACTCACTCACTTACTCATTAAAGTAGTAAATCCACTGAGAGTTGTTGAAGATGTTCAAAAGACCCTCAAACAATAGCAGTTTTCTTATATAGATGTCTCTATTGGCTGACGAATATGTATTGTGACACTGAGTCTTCTTCCAAGTAATCAAATCCATTAAATTGTCACTTAATAATATCAAATGCGTAAATATTAATTAGCTGGTTGTCGGGTCGTTATCATAAAAGCAAGTGTCCATGTCAAATGAAACGTCATGGTGAGTGTGCACGGGTGAGCATCAATGCAAATTGCCACGTAGGTCTCTGCATCACTTGAGAAGATGTATAGAGACACATTAATAATGCGTGTGAGAGATGAAATGAGAAAACACAATTTATCACTGATTAACCAAAGTCTGGTTCGTCCGAATGTACGAGCCCACCTGTTTACTCTGGGGACAAGAAAACTTTCAAGGTGTCTTTGAGAATTTGCTATAATTATTTAATGATGAGTTAAGGGTTGATAATAGTAAGTGTAGTAATTAGGAAATTAACTCTTTTTTTCTGTAATAGGATTTTTCAGAAGTTGACAGCTCAAATCAACTTATTCTGTGGGCTGAATTACATTGTTTCAGTCTTCATGGCATTGTATCTGTGGTATCCCGTGGTGATTCCAGCTCAGAATAGGTCCCCAGCAAGCCATTCTGGGGTAGAATAGGTCTCCAGCAACCCATTCTGGGGTAGAATAGGTCTCCAGCAATCCATTCTGGGGTAGAATAGGTCTCCAGCAACCCATTCTGGGGTAGAATAGGTCCCCAGCAACCCATGTTGGTCGTAAGAGGTGGCTAAATGGATCGGGTGGTCAGGATCTGAGACACTGGTTGATTGCTAACAATATCAGTCACTGGATTGTCTGGTCCAGACTCAAGTATTTACAGGCTACTATCATATAGCTGGAATATTGCAGTGCAGCTTTAAATAATAAAAAAAAAGATCTAATATTTTAAAGTGTTTTTAATTCACTAATTGTCATTAGTCAGTGTCTGGTGAACCTCAGCTTCTCTCCAACATTGCTGTTACATCAGAATATAACAAAACCCTGTAACCCATCCATCATTTCAACTGAGACCCTACAATTATTAAGAGATCAGTAGCTAGTTGTCAGGATAGCTGGACAGAAACAGAATTAATTTAACTTTTGTACAGGCCACATCAAAAGGGTCATGTGAAAAGTGAAAATAAACCATACTCTCAAAAGAAATTAAAGAACGCCCAATTCTTTCATATTATGGAAGAATTGGGTGTTCCTTACCTTTTTTGGAGTGGTAAATAACTATATATCTTATTCAATGTTTCACCAATGAACGTTAAACCATGTTCTTGAATACCCGAATAATTTTGTGTTTATAGGGAAATATAAGATACCTGAAAACAATATGTACCTTCTTATTGCTTAAAAGGACATTAAACCCTACAAGACTTTATTTTTATGCTGTGATAAACATCGCCACTATTCCGGAGAGCGGAAGGTCCGGGGTTCGATCCCAAACCGCGTCATACCAAAAGACGTTAAAATATGGTACTTGTTGTTACCCTGTCTGGCGCTCGGCATTAAGGGGCTGAAACAAGGACTGGTCGGCTCAGAGTCAGTATACTGTGTCTGTGTGGGGTATTCATGTTAAACTGTGGCATGGTATCTCAGTGAGCTAGCAATATAAAGCGGCATCAGTCCGGACTAGTACAAGCAGCCACGTAAACACACACACGTACATGCACGTCGCTATATAAGTGCAATAATCTTGGACTCACCTCACCTCACCATTTCCCGATGCTAGTTAAAATTTAGAGGGTGGATTGTTTTCTCCGAAAATCTTGTTTTACACGAACAGCTGGTCAGAAATGATCTGTGGTCTAGTTGCTTTGACCAATGGTGTGAAACCCTATAAAAGATGTAAAATGCCTTATAATTGTCTTACATGACATTGCCATCAAAGATCATTCCAGTAGCATGTCCTCCATCTTAAGGACTACAGCGTTTGCTCGTCACGCCGAAGACCTGGGTTCGAATCCCGACATGGGTACAATGTGTGAAGCCCATTTCTGGTGTCCCCCGCCGTGATATTGCTGGAATATTGCTAAAAACGGCGTAAAACCATACTCACTCATTCACTCTTATTGACTACATAATATGAAGCTGGTTTTTTAAAATTTTGTACACAATTGTGGGCATTATATATTATTCTACAATGTTTTTTTTCCATTTCAGCAAAGCCCAGCTGCGTTTTGGAGATAGAATGGCTGTCCAATCAGACAAGGAACTAAATGACTTGCTTGACTTTAGTGCTGTGAGTATACTTTCATTATTTTCCTGGGTGCCGTTGTATAAAGCGACCTTAGCGCTAAGGTGATTGTAACTCACATACCTTAACAGACTTACGACAGTCATAGTGCTAAGGTTGTTTTGTACAACGGCACCCTGTGCCAGTAAAATAAATACCGATTAGCTGACTAAACAGAATCTGCTGGACGAGGAATTTTGCTGAAGTACTAGAATATGCTGTTCAGCAATCTGCTGAATTGCCAATCTGTTAGCCATTCTGCTGAAGTAACAGATTACACAGGGTGTCCAGTTTGCTGGAGTATCTATTTAACAGTATAGGGTTATGAAAAGAGGGGTATTTGCCCGTCATGACGAAGACCTGGGTTTGATTCCCGACATGGGTACAATGTGTGAAGCCCATTTCTGGTGTCCCCTGCCGTGATATTGCTGGAATATTGCTAAGGCATAAGACCATCCTCACTCACTCACTTTGAACACTTTGTATACAACTCAAAAAGTAAACACAGCACTCAGCAAATTCCCAGCATTTGAGGACAGCCTGTAAATAATAGAGTCCAGACCACACAATCCAGTGATTGACATCATGAGCAAAGAACTAATCAGATGACACAAGATCAACCAAGTCACGGAACTGACCCCAAGATCCATAGTTGCTCGTATGGCCGGCGTAGGAAACTAACTATTCAGGCCTCAATTCACCACAGGTTGGTTTGTTGTTTAACGCCGCACTCAGCAATATTCCAGCTATATGACAGCTGTAAATAATCGAGTCTGGACCAGACAATCCAGTGATTAATATTACAAGCATTGATCCACGCAATTTTGATCGATGACATGCATCAACCAAGTCAGTGTGCCTGACCACCCGATCCCGTTAGTCTCCTCTTACGACAAGTATAGTCGCCTTTTACAGCAAGCATGGGTTGCTGAAGACCTATTCTCCACGGGTCCAATTCACCACAGGAAACGGTCACATGGTCTGTCCTCAGTGTCACGTGGTCTGTCAAGGCTGCTGGTGATCCAGGCGTTGCGAGGTGTGTTCGACACCTTGTGTACTGTGTACATCACACAGCTGTTTCTCACCACGCTCATCGGGTCGATTTACGGAAGATATCCAGGAAAATCCTGGCCATGCTTGGCTGGTCACACCCTAAAGGTCCGGGATGACTACGAATTGATTATTGATAGAAAACGGATTGTGTATCTTGTCCACGATCTGACTTCAAAACAGGATGCTAAAACAATTTTGTCTGGGTATTTTTAAGAATATATAGTTTTGAATTACATTACACTTTCCTATGTAAGAATTGCCCTTAGTAGTAACACGCTAGCCTGGGGTTTCCAGGTCAGACTAGGTCACCAGAACTCCAGCTTGTCTTTAGATGTGATGGGGCGGTGGGGTAGCCTAGTGATAAGAACGTTTGCTCATCACACCGAAGAGCCAGGTTCAATTTCAAGGGTACCGTGTGTGAAGCCTATTTGTGGTGTCCCCATGGTACCTGGTATGGTGATCCCTCTTTAGCTATTGGCGATATGTAGCCCATTTTTATATTCGGTTGTTGACTAATTCTTTATTCTTTTAAATGTTCTCAACTAGTTGCAAATAGAATCTGTGATATTCTACTTATTGTACTGGGCATCGATGACAGGTTTTTATTTACTCTAACATGTCGTCACGAAATGGCCGAATCTTGCCGATATGACGTTACATGGTTAAATATAAACTAACTCACTCACTCTGCTACGGCTAAAAGCAGCATAAAACCTGACTCACTCAGTGAATACATGATCAGGTGCTAGCCATGTTTCAGAATGGTGATGGTGTGTCATTGAACGCATGTGGTTTAGTGGAAATGCTAACAGCTATTCGTTGCCTGACCCTTACTGGATAAATTAATTAGTAATTCATTGATATAAATGATAATATCAGAACATATTTTGTTACGGTGATGGAATCAGTCATGTGCCATCATTTTACAGGGAATTATCTGTGTCAACCTGACATGAGTTAGGAACTTTTACTGCCATTTGTCAAAGGCTTCCAGGCATATTCTTCCTTTGATAAATCCCTGCTTAATATTAATATTATACACCATCTGAAAATGTGCAATATTTTGTCATACACAAGTTGTTTACATTTCAAGTTTTTGTAAACAATGTTGTGGCCTTGAGAAGTGCAGTCTACTTGAAGCATTTATTTATGTACGAAGGTAGTACCTCAACAAAGGGATCAAGGCAGGCGTTGTCTCTTTACTGTGAGCAACCCATGATCGCAAATCCTGGCTCACAATACCAGGGTACAAAGCTGGGCCCTTGTGTCAAAGGGAGGTAACCATGCATGACCTAGGTGGGTATGTCGTGCTTACCTCATGGCCTGAGTAAAGGGTAGGTGATATGTGTCGTATTCCATAGGAAATGAAGCGAGGTTCAGATGTTGATATGGCTATGTTATGCAAATTTAGAATAGTAAGGGTTAAGTTTATTGTTGGCTGCCATATTGGGTGTCACGACAAATGTGTAAGGGCCTTTTGAATTTTGTAAACTTTCTAAATTGAGTCTGAAAATGACTGTGATTTTATGTCTTTTCATTTGTCATAGACATTTGAATTTATGGTTCATCATGGGGCACGGGTGGGACAGTCGTCCAAGGTGCTGCCATTCACTGTGCAGGCTTGGATCCCTTGGGCACGTCAGAAACCTTGGATCATGGCATCGTGTTGCTCGGTTTGTCTGCACCATACCTGTGCTCATGGATGTCATGTCACGTCTAAGACCTGGTTTTCCTCCAACGCTAAACTGACATGCCATGATATAACTGGATAACCGTTCACAGCGGCGGTCAATCCAACTCGCTCACTTACTAATGATTAATCAGTAAATTTGTACCAATCATTAAAACAAATCTGAACTCTTAAAACACATCTTTGATAACTTAGGAAATGCAGTGAGTGAAATTTCAGAAATGCTATGTCATTTGTTTTCGTCACAGATATTTTAGGTGATATCTATGGTTGGAATAATAATATTCATATCATTTTCCTTATCCCCAATGATATGTGACATTTTCGTAAAAGGTAGAATCCAGTTTTAGAATCAGAATTTGGTTCACTAATCCCTGGAGTAGTGTTCTGCCAAATCTACTAGTCCGAATTTGAAAGTTACTTGGCTCAACCATATATTTCAGCTTTGGTTTGCATTTTGTGTTTACCTGAGTTAACCTGGTTGTTTCGACTCCTGTAGGGATCCAGGCGAGTGTCCGTCCCCAGCACACGATGCTGGTCGAGGCAACACAATTGATCATGTGGTCAGGTTCGGTGACTTGGTTGATAGTGTGGATCGTTGCTCACAATACCGATCACTGGATTGTTTGGTCCAGACTTGATTATTTACAGGCGGTCATCAAATAGCTGGAATATTGCAGTGTTGTGTTAAAAAACAAACTTTGTTTCTTAATAAGGGAGGTCGGTAGACTTATTTCTTAGAACTATTACTGTATTCGACATAATAAGCTCCCCGGTCTAATAAGCGCCCACGGCGATATTTGCTGATATATTGGCAAATGAACAAGCCCAATTAGCATCCCTTCTGATTGACCAATGTACACAAGACTTATTTATTTGGAAAAAACGCACACGTGTGTTATACGCACCCTTATTTATGGGCAATTAAATTCTGGAAAAGAATATCTGTCGTATATACACATTTCAGGCTGTCAGCATACACCACAAAATTTATCTTTCAACTATGTTTTTTTCCACCAAAATAATATTCTAATAAGAGCCCCCTTTTTCTAAATTTGAGAACGCCCTGTGCACTTATTACATCAAATATGTTGTATCTAATATATGGGAGAGGTGCTGTAAAGCCAGCTGTTATACCTTTTTATGTTTGTTCTTTGTTTTATCAGTGAATATCATTGGAAAAAAGACATCAAAGTGGGTTGAAATTAAAAAATATAAACAAATTTATTGTGTTATGAGAGGTTTCATAGACTATATGTTACTTGAGAGAAACAATTTCATGTATGCTGAGAAAGAAATTTTGAAACCAAAGTGTTCCGTTTATTTGTTGGTGAGTATATGACCATGCTGAATGCATAATAGCAGTTGGAGGAAGCCGTTTGGAGGAGGTTTGAATGCCACTACAAGTCTGCCATGTTTCTCCCTCCCTCCAGGGTTTAAGCCTAGCAGTTTGCATGTAGGCACTTGTCGATACACCAATTTTTCTTATCATGGTAAATGATGTTGAATTCGACAGTTGGGGGTAGGAGTATGAAAAATTGCTTATATCCCGCAATAAAATTGGTTAGAAATGCTTGCAAGCGTATCTGGAGAGCAATTAAAGTCGGCTGTAGGTCCAGTCAACAAATAAGGCTGTGGGTATGTAGCGTGGTGGATGAAGCACTTGCACAACACAAGTTGGTTGGTTTGTTGTTTGACGTCGCATTCAGCAATATTCCAGCTAGATGACGGCGGTCTGTAAATAATCGAGTCTGGACAAGACAGTCCAGTGATTGACATCATGAGCATCGATCCACACAATTGGGATATTTTGACATGCATCAACCATGTCAGCAAGCCTGAATTGCAAGACTGGTGTTCAATTCCTTATGGTTATAAGAAGAGATTCAGAGATTGATTAGATTAAACAATGGTTTGAGCATGTTGATGAGTTGTATTCACACTCGTTGAGAAGTACTTTTGAGAGTTTGTTTAAAAACCATATATGTTCTTCTTTTAGGAGGGCTTTGTCTTGGTACAAAATCTCATGATATAATGCTTGTATCCATAACTTTCTGATCGCTGAACAGATATTTCAAATGGTTGAATCATCACTCTGAGGTTCAGTCCAATGATAGTCCATGCAGTAGGCGCTGGTTCAGTCCAATGATAGTCCATGCAGTAGGCGCTGGTTCAGTCCAATGATAGTCCATGCAGTAGGCGCTGGTTCAGTCCAATGATAGTCCATGCAGTAGGCGCTGGTTCAGTCCAATGATAGTCCATGCAGTAGGTGCTGGTTCAGTCCAATGATAGTCCATGCAGTAGGCGCTGGTTCAGTCCAATGATAGTCCATGCAGTAGGCGCTGGTTTCAGCAATGAGCTTTCTGAAGGGGTTGGGGGTGGTGGGATAGATTGTCACACAGAAGACCTGGTTTCGAATCCACACATGGTACAATGTGTGATGCCAATTTCTGGCGTCCTCTGCCATGATATTGCTGGAATATTGTTGACAACGGCGTACAACCCAACTCACTCTCCCACAGTGAAGGGGATGGACTTTCTGAAATGAGTCCTTGTTCCCGGGTCTGGAGCCATTTCTGCCTGGAAATAAATGCTGTAAATAGTGTTCTGTGTGAAAATGAGGCCTTGTCGTGTAAATAGGTAATCCTTAACAGCTAGATTGGTATTGATCATTAAATTAAGTTACCTGACCGGGTTAGAATTGGTCCCCAGCAAAATATGCCGATCGTAAGAGGCAACTAAATGGCTGGGGTGGTCAGGCTCGATGACCAAGTCATATGTCATCGTACCCTTAAGATGTGGATTGTAGCTCAAAATATTAATCACTGGATTGTCTGGTCTTCACTCCATTATATGCTGACTGTGATCATATGGCTGGAATATTGGCAAGTGTGGCGTTTAACAACAAACCTAACGCCAGACAAGCAAAAAATAGGGTATGAATAACTGCAATTAATTTTTGCGAGGCTGCGAAATTAACGCGAGCCAAGCCCCCCTTTAAGGACTAACTGCCAGAGTGGTCTAAGTCAGTAACTGTGTGAATTCATTCATGAGTCTTCTACAGCATCTTTACTTCTGCTTCAACGATGTCGGAATATTTGTGCATGTTTTAAATTCGTTAAAAAACAAAACGACTGCTGCTATCTGTCGCTCTTGTTGTGAGATGCTGTTTTAAGGCCCTGTTGTGAGATGCTGTTGTGTGGCCCTGTTACGATGTGCTATTGTGAGGTGCTGTTGATGAATCGATGCTCATTATGTCAATCACTGCATTGTCTGGTCAAGATAATTATTGACAACTGTCATATGGCTGGAATATTGCTAAGTGCAGCCTTAGGCAAAAAACAAACAATTATTAACATTAATACACCCTATAATAAGCAGGAGACACCATAGCAATTGCTGAGACTAACGCTGCTAATCATGCTAATATGATTTATATTCCACTTCATATGTGACACAGTATGACAGAAATTATGTGTGACAATTCAGTCTCCCTGTAGCCATGGGAAAGTGCGTTAACACACACTGACTTAAACAAGTTGAAACTTAGTTGCTAGCAGGCTACATTGAGACCAGCTGAGTTGGTGATATGGTAGTGTATACCACGTCTTTTTGCACATTCATTAAGCTGTATTTATTCATGCATATTGTGTAATGGCACAGCAAGATTGCTTCTAATAGGCCGTGGTATCTTGACCTGGAGGCTTTGGTTTCATTATATGGTAATAGTAATAGTAGTTCCTGAAGCATTTGTTCCCTGGTGCTGCCTCCCAGGATGCTCCAGCTTCAAGATGCAGTGGAACATTGGTTTCTAGTCACCACTAGTTTAGGCACCATTTGGAAGATAATGACTCCGATTACACCTCATGCAAATTTCAACCAATGGTATTGTATTCATTTTTGTCTACATTGCATCCGAGGAAGTCAGTACCAATGCTGTTAGTGGAATAAGCCAGTGTGTTATGTAGAGGCTATGCCTGTATTTCTAATCATAATTATGATGACTTTTTATTGAAAGGGTGGATTTTGTTGCTTGAAATGGCCATGAGTGTGGATTATTGATAGTTTACTTTATTATTTAATATTTTTGTGGATGTTACTAAAATCTGCATTTACATCTGAGCAACATTTTGTGGTTATCTCCAGCACTGCGTCAAGGCTAGGCTGGTCTTCCTGGATATGCTAATGCAAGCTATTATCGGTGTAGATGGTGACGAAATTGGCTTGTTATCAGACAGGCAGACTGTGGAATCTGCGGACATGTTTGACCTGGTTGTGGGGAGACTGCATCTGGATCTCAACCTGGCCTCCCTCCTCCTTCAACCAGCAGCTGACGAACCGCGCAGCCATCTTGCTTTCTGCCGAGGTGGCAGCTGTGTTCTAGACTTGCTGGGGCTTGCTTGCACACCACTTGCGTGCTTGTGAAGGTCTTTGGGGCTGACTGTACTCATGGCCGAAGCAGTAGTTTGTTGTCAGCTATGGTTCTGCAAGGTCCTTCTGTTTTGGTGTCAAATGAATATGATTGTCTTCAGTGTCGAATCTCACTCACTTAAGTCATGATGTGCTGGAGAACGTTGTTGTGGATTGTTGTCAGCCTCACTTGTGTATAAGTATCTGATTGCCTTGTTTTGTTTGGTTGTTTAACGCCGCTCTCAGCAATATTCCAGCAACATGACGGCAGTCTGTAAATAATTGAGTCTGGACCAGATATCCAGTGATTGACATCATGAGCATCGATCTATGCAATTTGGATATGATGACATTCATCAACCAAGTGAGTGGGGCATAAAACAACATTCACTCACCCCTTCACTGTTCACAATATATTTTTCATAGGGATAATTTTTATCTTTCCATGATGCACAAAAATGATTATTATGATAATGTCAAGTGTATATCTAAATAGAATAATATCTGATTGTCCCTTGTGAAGTCCATTTCTGGTGTTCTCTACTGATATTGCTAGAATATTGCTAAAAGTGGCATAAAACCATATTCACTCACTCACTCTGATTTTCCCTACAGTAGAGTAGTATATTTAACCGCTGAATGACCTGTTATATCAGTTATAGCTCAGGGCAAATTGTCAGTTGGTCCTGGACTGCTGTGGTTAATGCTGAACATGACATGTGAATGTCCTCCTGACTCCAGATTATCTGCTCTGTTACTTGCCTGATGTTGATGCTTCTGCAACAGCTGCAGTGTAGACTTGCCAAGTCTCTTAAACCATCCTGGTGATTTAAGGCATGCCATTTCGGGTTTGGACTTCATATACTACTCAAAAGAAGTTAAGGATCACCTGTTTCTCTCATATTACGATAGTTAATCTCTCATGCCATGACTGATTAACATTACCATTATGAAAGAATTGGGTGATCCTTAACTTCTTTTGAGTAGTATATGTCTCATCTGGAATTTTCCTAGACTTGCACAAGTCTCTAAGGCAATAATTATTAGTTTAAATGGTAATATCTAGATTATGTCAATGATAAGAACAAGTTGTTCCTTTTACAGACAGGAGTACTGTCCACATCTAGACTTGCCTATTAGGAGGATAGAATCACTACACATAGAATTGGTCTTCAGCTACCCATGGTTATTATATGGGGTGACCAGTGGGATCGGGTGGTCAGACTCGTTGACTTGTTTGTATTGTATCCCAATTGCGTGGATCGATGCTCATGATGTCAATCACTGGATTGTCTGTAACAGACTTTATTATTTAATGACTGTCATTGCATAACTGGAATATTGCTGTGTGTGCAAGAAGGACAACAAGAACACTGCATGACAAGGGAGGTGATTAAGTGTTCTTGGGGACTGATATTATGTCTAAAATCTATTCCATTATAGAACTGAAATTTTCTGATGAAACTGTTTATTTTTAATTTTTTTTGTCAAAGGTGATTTGTATTTCCTTGATTAAAAGACTAAAATAGATTAATAAAGCTTTCATACCAAGTTTTAAATTATTGAAATGGAAGCTGTACTGATAATCCTCTGATAAAAAATGGACAAAAAAATATCTTTCCAAACTTTAAATGAAAACTTCTTTTTTTCAATTTTTAGTCACAGAAAATGTAAACCCTATCTCACTTTATGTTGTCGTTTCTTGAGATTGTTTAATAGTGTCGGAATATGAAGCAGTTACATCAGAGTTCCCTAAATAAACATTCCTCCTCCTCCTCCTCCTCCTCCTCCTAAATGGGGATTCCAGGGCTGGTGTGGCCTGAGTGAGAGGTGACAGCAGGCTGTGAGAGCCTGGACCATCTGCTGACTGGCAGATTGTAGGAGGAGGATTATGTGTCATCAAAACATTGCCCAAGTGCATTGATTTTCAAAAACATTCGTGATTCTAGGCAGAATAGAACCCTGGGCCATTCCACGAAGTGATCATAGCTTTACGATTGTCGTAAGTATATGATATAGTATGGGAGTTATGATAGTCTTAGACTTACGACAGTTGTAGCACTATGTTAAAGTTTCTGGCTTCTATACCTGTCTCCCCGCTACCGGGTTGAAATGAGAATGGATCTCCAGAGACCATGCATGTGTTTTGAGCATGCTCCTGTGTGGTGTGGAAATATGCGCAATATACGTAAATGGCATATTTTAATTATTATCTTCTTGGAAGTTACGACATGGTCATGCTAGGTTCATGATAATGAGATTCGACTGTATTTCCTTGCTTTGAATAACCTGCGCCTGTGGTAAGAGTTGATTAAGATGGACCCGGTGATAGACTTTGTACCATGTTAAAGACGGAAGGTGTTCATGCTGTCAACCACTGGTTTGTGTGGGCCAGAGTCGGCTATTTACAGGCTGTCATGATGTAACTTAAATGGAGTGTGGCGTAGCCTAGCGGTTAAAGAATTTGCTTATCACGCCAAGTGCCTGCGTTTAATGCCCAGATATTAGGTGCAATGCATGAAGTCCATTCATGGTGTCCCTACTGTGATATTGATGGCACATTGCTTAACATTACTCCCTCCCTTGGTATAGCTGAATATTGATAAGATTGTTGAAGTGGAATGCCAGTTTGAAGGAACAAATCGGTTTGTGTAGTACAGGCCCGTTTCACACGGCGATCTTAGCACTACGATTGTCATAAGTCTATGTTTAAGCGGGCGGTCAGATAGCCTAGTGGTTAAAGCGTTCGCTCGTTGTGCCGACGACCCGGGTTTGATTTCTGACATGGGTACAATGTGTGAAGCCCATTTCCGGTGTCCCCCGCTGTGATATTGCTGGAATATTGCTAAAAGCGGCATAAAACCATACTCACTCACTCACTCACTATGTTAAAGCCTTGTTAAAGTTGCAATCGTCTTGGCGCTAAGATCGCTTTGTGGAGTGGGCCCCACACTTGCTTAGCCCCCTTGTAGTGGCTGTCCTGCTGGCGCCGATGATGTGTTGCCCTCCGCTAGTACAATACTCAACATTGGTAGATGTTTTATGACTGTCAGTGTAGCATAGATCGATTGATGACTTGCCCTAACGAGATTAGCGACATGACCGAACGTAGACTAATCACTAAGAAGAAGACATTTTACGAGCAAAACAAGAACCTATCTTCTCCACCATGGGAATAGAAGTGTGGCCATATTGCATTGCTAACTTGGACAGCGTCTGCTGGTACTCCAAACTCTATTGGCTTCCACAGCAGACCAATGTACTCAACTTTCAAAAAGTAATCCTTGCAGGATTCTAACATGGCCAAGAGACCACATGTTACATGAGTCATCGGATTTTGACTTGATGGACACATGTGGAATGTTTTTTTAAGATTTCTTTTTTTAAATTGAAGGTGTGGTGTGAACAGATATGATGTTTGTCAGGAATGCATGCACCAGAATTCTGCTTCTAGAATGCGGGTGGGAGTGAATGGGTGAGTGAGTCATCGTTATGAGAATGAGTGAGTGAGTCAGCAGCGACATACAAACTCCCAAGTCACCGAGACTGACCACAAGGAGGTTGCTGGGGACATGCATTCTAACCTGGAATCCCCACCAATCGTTTGTACGTGTCACAAGCAATAGCTACTGGGACCTTTCATGGGTTCCAAAGGAAATGAATAAATTGAAACAAGACGCTGATTTTTATTTTATAAGTTTTGTATATTTTGCTGTTCCCTTGCATACTTTCATCAGAAACATTCTGTCAGTGGGGTATAAATGTCATTTCATCCTACTCGGACATTAAGGGACAATAAATGACACGGGTCATAGAATACAGGATTCGTTACTTATCTTACATTGAGGTCCAGAAATGAAGTTATCTTATTTAAAAATTTGGATCTACCAAATAGTTATATCTAAATAAAGCCCAAAACAATGATTAATTCATTTTAATTAAGTCTCTGGGAAACAGACCAGTTTGGTCACATGGCTTCCTTCTGAGTTAACCGTGTGTGGCAACTTACTTCAAATTTCAAATGAAATTCCTTTTTGAAAACAGGGTTTTGAATCAAGTTTGTAAGGCAAATTTGAAAAAGTTTAAATTTTATGTACATTAAGATAGAATTTTTTGGATCATGTAATTGTTTGCTTGAATATGTTAAATGCAGAACTTGTATGATGAATGGAACTTTGTCTTTGTTCAAAATAGATGGAAGATTGTTATAATTATTGTGGATTGTAAAAAGTGAAAAAAGCGGTCGATCACTGGAAACAACATGATGTTTTTGCTGAGGAACACAATTGTATGATTAACTATTTAATAATAGAATAGGGAATTTATCTTGGGCAGTGTTAAAGGAATGCTGTTTATTCAAACTCTCATAATGACAGTAGTCTCGAAGAGAAAAATATGTTAAATTTGTAGGCCTTGTTGTTGAAGTAGGAGAGGCAGAGGACTTGCATCATCGGTGTTTACACAACTTAATTCCATGGCTAAACTTTCACACCTGAGCCATTGGTAGGCAAACACAGCGCGTGAAACGCTGCGTAAGGCACACCGCTATTGGAGACATGTGAGGCAAAAGGTCATGAACAATTCTGCAAATCACACAGTTAGGCAAGGCTGGAGATAATCTCCCCTCCATAGCCCTTTCATGGACACCCCCTTCGTGGACACCCGAATTTTACAGTATTTCAAGAAAAGCTTAAGGATTTTGTGTCATTTTTATTCCAATGTGGTGGTTTATGGTATAGCACTATATTGAGGGAGGTTGACACAGTCTCCTACCGTCCTCTTTGTTAGAGAGATCTGTGTACACTCAGGTCTTCTCCTGCCATTCAGGCCTCCCCGAACCTAAGTAAATACGGGAGCCCACTGCCACTCCATCCAGCTGCAGAGAAATGCTTGCGTGACTTATCGCACTATGGTATAAGCCGTAGCTCCAGGCTAGGTGATACGCTTGACATATCTACCTAGTTGTCGCAGGTAGCTTGTATCGAATGGACGTATTGCCACCACCTGTGGATATTATACCAGACTGAGGGATATGAGTTGCATGTACAACCAGTGGGACCGTTACGGGCGATATCATCCCAGATATGGGGTAAGATTTGATAGTTTGGTTGTCATTTTGAAACTTTATTTGGGAATTATTTTGAATGTTTGGTGCTGAAAGACGTCTTTGGCATACACTGTTGGAGAGACTTTCGCCATTGCTGAGATTTTCGGGTTGCTTAGCTTGAATGTTTTGACACAACTTTTCTCTGATTGTTCTGTGGAGAGTTGGTAGATTTATGACTCTGGAAGTTGTGGTTATTTTAACTTTGATCAGGTTCACTCTTCATGGTTGTCATATTTTGTTTCCTGATTCTACGGGGAATGATTTTTCAATGTAAACTTTTAGATTCAGTATGAGATACAAAATTTGACACACGACAGTTTGTTTTGACAGTGGAGGTATGGGAAATGTGACTGGTTGGTAAGTTTGGACATATGGGAGACAGCTATTTCAAAACTAATAGATCCTTAAAAAGGAGGTCTGAAGAGATTCTCAACTTGGATATGTAATGTGGTGTTGGTGAGAGATATGACACAGCAAATCACTACAGTTATCTTGTATCAGCACGGGTGTGACAGTGTTTTGCTGTAATCTGTCACAACAAGTAACACGTATACAGCCATGTAGACAATGCGTTCAGCTCTCTCGTGGGTGTACGAGGTGGTGTACAGGGTAGAACTAGTCTTTGTAGTCGCACAGATCTTTAGGCTATTTCGGCTGGCTGTTGCATGAAATTTAATCATGTTATATCCGTAAGTTTTACCTCAAGTTTAATGCAATATTTGTTCAATTTAACATGTAAAGGAGTTTTGGAATCCTGGAAAATTCCTTGAATTTTAGTTACTGTTTCTGAGGCCTGGAAAAGTTTTTGAAAATAAGAAAGTTTTGTTAAGTCTTGGAAAAGTCATGAAAAACTATTATTTTACAAGCAGTAATATATTTCTGGTGATATATCACCAACAGGAATATAAGGGAAATGGTTGTTTTCCATGTTATTCTGAGTTAGCGCTTCCCAATGTTTGTGATTTTGTTGTGATTCTTATTCATCTAAATACCCTGAACAAGACATGGAAAAGTCTTGGAAAGTTGTGAGGCTTATAGTGTATGAACCAAGGTTTAAATGGTTAGTTATTTTATCCCAAAAGTATGCATGGCGTTCACTGTCTTGTATTTCAATTTTAATGGAGAAGAAATGGTATTTGTCATCACACAGATCTTCCTGCTATTTCAGCCTAGTCACATGAACATAAATTATGTTGTATCTATTTTATTGCCTCAAATTAATTTATTTTATTCTAAATTTTAAATTTACAAGGACATCTATTTGTACCCATAATTTGATATCTAGAATTTGAAACATTAACTTTGTTTAAGTACCAGTTGTTTTGTGGTTACAGTTTTACTGATAGAAAGAAGTAATGATGCCTTTAATGGTTGCAGGGAAGTGAAAAAATGTACAGGTTTTGTTGTCACAATTTACTTGAATATCAGGTTTGTCATAGAAGTCTTCATCGAGCACCTGTACGAGAATGAATACCTCTAGATAGTATTACAGGTATGGCGGGCGACACAGGTGTGATGTCAGCGGGTCAGATTAGGAAAACCATTTACGTGAATAAATATTTCAAACATTTGTAATATAAACTGTACCCCATGTTGAATGCTATGCTTGGCTGCTTAATATGAAATGATATAATAATTCGTGAAAAAAACGATTGTTTAAAAATCCATTTATGATAATGTGTATGTTGAGTGCAGGAAACTGAAGGTTTCAATTCAAAGTATCATAGCATTGGTTGAATGGGGATGAAATTTCAAAAGTATTGTAGAAAATAATTGTTTTGCATGTGTGATTTTGTGAGAGTTGTTTTCAGTTGGTTGAATAACAGTATGTTTACAATAGATTTGTTTCCTGTCTACATTTTCTTAATTTTCAGTCCGAACTTTAAGTTTATAATCTGTTTAAAAGACAGCTTTCCAAAATATGAGGTTTTGCAGCTTCTGAATCAATGATTAAGGTCAGCAGGGTACAGGTGGCGATACAAGAGGGTCGTATCTATCCTTCAAATGAAGTGGAAGACACTGTGACTCTGAGGTAGACGCGATTGTTGAACGCGGTCCAGTGCCTAACACAGGTGTGCTGTCATAGCCACAAGGCTTCTCATAGAACACCAAGTAATCTGTCACCTATGCTATGAGCTTGTCTCATTCTTTCTCGTACACTGCCTACCTGTACGCTACGACAGCCGACCTGTGTGCGACGATGCAAGCCCTCATGACAAGCTTCGGTATATCCTGATTTGTTCTAAACTAAAAAAAAGTTTAAGACCACCCAATTCCTTTATGATATTACTAAAGTTAATCTGTCGTGGAGATTAACTATAGTAATGTGAAAGAATCTAGTTGTCCTCAACCAGTGTTTGAAATTAAAAAAACATTTGCCAGGCTGCCATCAGGACCCACAGACTTATTAATCTGACTAAACTTTCCAAGCCCTCCTTTAAAAAACTGCACCTTGTTACAAATAAATCGGGGGTGGTCGTGTAGCCTAGTGGTTAAAGTGTTCGCTTGTCATGCCGAAGACCCGGGTTCGATTCTCGACATGGGTACAATGTGTGAAGCCCATTTGTGGTGTCCCCCGCCGTGATATTGCTGGAATATTGCTAAAAGCGGCGTAAAACCACACTCACTCACTCACTACAAATGAATCGACACATACATTTACTGAAGGCCATAAGGACCCATACAAACTTGAATTTGAAACTATGGGCCTGACACGAGATCTACATGCCACAGGCCTACAGGCCTACGGGCAAGGGCTTATTTCAACCATTGTCCTCAAGTAGTTTAGCGATACATATTTCTGATTAATCTGATTATCAACATGATGTCCTGTTTTGTCGGTGAGAGATACCGATCTTAGAAACCATGGACTCATTGCCTCAAGTTCAGCTTTCCTTAAGTCTTGTTTATTAGTTGGATGTTAAGTAGATGTAAGATATCAGATGGTATCCAGCGGTGACTATATATTATATATTACTGTAGGTTCACAAACTAGATTTCTGTAAACATGAACTTACTTATGGGGCCATGAGGTAGTCTAGTGGATAAAGCATTTTCTTGTCACACTGAAGGCCTTGCTTTTGATCTCCCAGATATGTACAATATGTGAAGCCCAATTCTGGTATCCCACGCTGTAATATTTGTGGAATATTGCCAAAAGTGGCGTAAAACCTTTAATTTCCTTACATGTTTGGGAAGAAATGTTAACAGATGTCGGATATCTTTTTCTGAGATCAAGTGGTCGCAAACTAGCTTAGTTCAAACTTTAGTGAAATGCAAACTTTTGT
Organism: Haliotis cracherodii; assembly: GCF_022045235.1. NCBI lineage: Eukaryota > Metazoa > Mollusca > Gastropoda > Lepetellida > Haliotidae > Haliotis > Haliotis cracherodii. The sequence continues at coordinate 21,181,515 of NW_027266269.1, forward strand.
CAATAATAGTTTTAAGGGGATTCTCGACTCATTCTATACTGCTGCTTTCTGTGAAACATGTAATATATACAAGAATATATGGACTATCATGTACATGTTAGATCTTAGGGTGATTATAGGGATTATTAACAGATCATTAACAGATCAGTCTAGAAATTGCTCAGGGGTTGTTTAAGGGGCAGGGTACTGAATAAGGGGTCTACGGTATGCCACATATTGGGTCAAGCTTTCCTTACGCTTTGATAAGTACTCAGACATTAAGAAGTAAATGTTCGGTAGGGGATATTATAGGCTGGAGAACATCTATACTACTCAAAAGAAGTAAGACAACACCTGATTCTTCCATACTGGTAGACAGATTAACTATAGTAAGAGGGAAGATTCGGGTGTTCTTTTACTTCTTTTAAGTAGTATATATTATTATTGACTTGTGAGTATCTACCTCATATTACAGTCATGGTGGAGCTCAAGTCGTGTTTTCCTTAGGCTGTGGTACTTATTGAAAAATATACGACTACACTTTTGATGAGGATATTTTCATCTGATTCTCCTAATATGACACATGTCTATTGAAATAGAATGACATCTGTTTATCCCAATCAAATGCTGAGTTGTCTTGCTGCATTGAGATATATGATATAAACTGGTGAATATCTGTCATATATCCCGGTTCTTCTGCGGCCATATATCCTGGTTCTTCTGCAGCCATGACACAGGTTATTATTCAGGTTGGTTTCAAGACAATGACTGTCTGAAACTTTCTTATAATGAAGACTTTCAGAAATAGCAAAACTGTCTTCAGTATTGATATATTCTTAATCAATGAATATTTTTCTAGTCCTATAACACCTGTTACCCGATGTGCATGTGTGTTTACCGACCTTGGTCTGCCCGGTAGGACGGGTCATGCAAAGCCATATTGATATTTTTTACAGTTTATCATTTATAATATTGTCAGTATGTTTAAATTTCAAGAAAAGTCAGTTTTTAATGTGTAGAAACCTGTGACATCTAGGTTAGAATAGGTCTCCTTGCTATTTTGTGCCTTGAAAAGGTCAGAAGGCTGTAAAATATAAAATACAATTTTAATTCGAGATTGCATCATGTGGCTTATGTTGGGTCTCAATAAGTTATATTGAAACATTGACGACTTGAATATTTGGTTGTGTCTGGGGGTACAGATCGAGTCCTTCCAACAAAGAAGCAGTGAGAATGTCCCAATAAAGCTGTTTGACAGCACACCTTTGTCTTCCTTTTAGCTTTGGAACGTTTGATCATTGCCTCGTTTAGGCCTTGAAAGGCCATGCATTTAGTAGCTTAAGACTACGTGAACCATTGGGATTTTATCACATGTCTCTCTTGTCTACTGTTTAAAAAATGTCAGAAAATTAATCAATTGAAGTCTTCGGGTTTTTAAAATGTGAGTTAAAACTGAAATAATTCCATTTTACTTTGTGTTGTGTTTGTTGGTGGTAACGTAATCAATGATACGCATTTCACGCGCATGTACATTGCAACAGTGATCACTGCCTTGAAATATACAACTCAAAAGAAGATAAAGAACACCCAATTCCTTCACGATGCTGCAGTTATTCGGTCATTAAAGTAACATGGAAGAATTGGCTGTTCTTCAGCTTCTTTCGAGTAGAATGTTTGCTTGATTCAATTCTGTTTGTACCCTATGTGTTATATCACCAAGTTGCCCTAAGTTGTTCAAATACCACTTTAATCAAATGTCCGAAAATTAGGGTATTCTGAGTATAGTAAAAGATACTTTTTGGTGCATATGTAAGTGTTTGTTTCAGCATAATGTAAGCAATGCAAACGATTTCTTACAGATGTAACTGAACATTTCACCTGGTGTGGCCAAAGTCCTTCCAAGTTTGACACGGATGCCTTAAATCAAGGATCACTCTGAAATTAGCACTTGAACAACTTATCTATGCCCGGTCCTAAAAAGGCAATAAAATTGCGATAGTTGACAGATTTTGTGATTAAAAATGTAAAGTATGTCTGTATTGTAAGATAGTCCCTGAGTGATGAGGTGCGGAGGGATATTGACACTGTCTACCAGGCACAGGGCAGCTTTACACGATGCCCTACTTTTGCAGGTGTGCATATTTATACTGGGGGGAGGGGAGGGGGGTGATGAGTGGGGAGGGGGGTGATGAGTGGGGAGGGGGGCAAGAAGGGGGAGGGCAAGGGGAGCAGGGAAAACAGGATGTAAAACTATCTTACCAGTGAGTGATTCACTGGGTGAATAACATTAATGCAAAATCGGCAGAAATTGGAATTGAGTGGTATGATTGAGTGCTTGTTGAGTTTTAGGTATGTGTGACTTTGTCAAGGGTGGTTTACATTTGAGGGGAAAATGGTTGTTTTTTATGTATTTTAGAAGATGATAGAAATTGCACTTTCTTGGTTTGTGAATTTGTATAAGTGTAAGTTATACCCTGCTGATGTATATCACATAGGTGGTGTAAATTTGATATATCACATAGGTGGCGTAAGTCACATAGGTGGTGTAAATTTGATATATCACATAGGTGGCGTAAGTCACATAGGTGGTGTAAATTTGATATATCACATAGGTGGCGTAAGTCACATAGGTGGTGTAAATTTGATATATCACATAGGTGGCGTAAGTCACATAGGTGGTGTAAATTTGATATATCACATAGGTGGCGTAAGTCACATAGGTGGTGTAAATTTGATATATCACATAGGTGGCGTAAGTCACATAGGTGGTGTAAATTTGATATATCACATAGGTGGCGTAAGTCACATAGGTGGTGTAAATTTGATATATCACATAGGTGGCGTAAGTCACATAGGTGGTGTAAATTTGATATATCACATAGGTGGCGTAAGTCACATAGGTGGTGTAAATTTGATATATCACATAGGTGGCGTAAGTCACGTAGGTGGCGTAAATTTAATATACCGTGTTGGACGTAATAAGCGCCCATGGCATTCTCAAAATTAGAAATAGGGGCCTCTTATTAGAATATAATTTGGGGGAGAAAAAACAGTTGAAAGATTGTAAATTTCATAGTTTATGCTGACAGTCTGTGAACAGCCTGTGCATATCATACATGACAGATATATTTTCCAGAATTAAACTGTCCATAATTGAGGGTGCAAATAACACACGAGTGCGTTTATACACGAATAAATAAGTCTTGTGTACATTGATCAATCGGAAGGTGCTAATTGGGATTGTTCACTTGCCAATATATTAGCAAATATCGCCGTGGGCACTTATTATGTCGAATACGATATCACATAGGTGCTGTAAATTTGACATATTGCTTAGGTGGTGTAAATTTGATATATTGCTTAGGTGGTGTAAATGTAAGATATAACAAAGGACGTGGAAGTAGACTGCTTCATTTGGACATGTAATGATAGAGCAAGGAGCGAAGGACCAGATGGGGCTGTAATTGATGCGGATGTGTGGTGTTATGGTGAGGCATGGTCTATTGTACAATTACATTATAGGTGAGGGATATGAAACATGTGAAATATGGGTGAGGTGAATTGCACTACAGATGTTTGGGAGAGGTGAGGGAAAAAATAAATACTGAATGGCAAAAGAAACAATGCTTCATTAAAATACTCATTAAAGTTTCTTATTGAAATATCAATACATTTTTTGGAGCTACACCACAGTGTGGATCCCACATTCTTGTATCGATATTAGCGCCAGATGTATGAAGAATTAGAGAAACGGGGCTTTATTGGGGTGCCATTTATCAGAAAAGCCACAAGGAAACACAAGTGAATTTTGAATTTCATGGAAAGCATTCTGGACCTTGTACAATGGTCGTTTGTTAAGTTGTGTTTTGGCCACCCATTATATCCATATTTGTGTCACTTTTAGGCCGTCAACATTGAATTTGGATACAATGTAATGTAAAAATAAAGATACCACCAAAAAAATGCTTTGATATTTTCATAATTATGGGTGAGGTAAAGTAAGTTGGGGGATGTGATACATGTGCATGGTTTAGGTGAAAGATGCGATACAGATGAATCTGTTGTGAGGTGAGGGAATACAGAATGTGTAGAGGACAGAAAACAGGTTTAATTAAAAGTAGCAGTGAGACTACGTCTCTCTTCATGAACATAATTGGTAGTAGTGTCCTGGTTTACTGTTGCAGGGTTTGATGTTCCATGTTTCAGATTTGTTCCGACCCGTGAAGATCCGGGGTGGAATAAGTCTTCATTAACCCATGCTTGCCATAAAAGGCGACTATGCCTGTTGTAAGAGGCGACTACCTGGATCGGGTCGTCAGGCTTGCTGATTTGGTTGATGCATGTCATTGTATCCCAATTGTGTGGATCGATGCTCATGATGTCAATCACTGGATTGTATTGTCCAGACTCGATTATTTACTGACCTCCGTCATATAGCTGGAATATTGCTGAGTGTGGCGTTAAACAACAAACAAACAGATTTGTTCTCTTTTGAGGTGTGCTGAGTAGACTGGGGACTGCCATAAACAGCTTTTTATTTCCAAATTGCTTTCTTGGAGTTGTCTCAGGGTATGCACAGGTAAACTGAAGATGCCTTTTGCTGGGATGAGGTCACCGTTTGAAATATCATGGTCTAACAAGTCAAAATCACCATGTTATGAGCCAGGGGCATTTCACCAAACTGAAAGATTGAATCTCATTATATTTTTCATGGGACCCCAATATTGACAACATGAATGTGGTATCAGGACACAATTTAGAGATGGATGCAAGTTTTTATACTGGCTCACTTTGAAGTTAGAGATGTGTCGAGGAGTGCCATCCCAGCATGAGCTTCGTTGACTTTGTGACTTGGGTATAGTGTATGCCATTATTTCAAGAGGTCATTGTACTGGCCAAGTCCACATTTACAGTAAACTACGGTTATAACGAACACGCTTATAACGAACTTACTTTTTTGGACCCGACCATTTGCTGTAGTTATACTTATATATGCTTATAACGAACTAAAATTAGTAGTCCCTTTGAGTTAGTTATAACCGTAGTTTACTGTAGCTTCATATTGACAGTGTGCCAGTGGACCATTTATAAGAACTGTCACTGACCAGACGTAGAAGTATATCTGTCTACAGTCCTCTTTCAAACCTTAGATCATATATCGTCCATAATATTGCATATCAAAACCTTGTCTGTCTCCCTGAGCCCAGAGAATAAAGTTTAGACTTGAGGGTGCTCTAAGGAATTATATTGTTCAACCTTATATTTTCTTTAGTTTCTATATTTCATGTTATCTGTGTATATTAACTGCCATCAGACAAGATTCCCATGAAGCTTGAACGTTTGTGGGACTATGAATACAGTGTCTCAAATAAAGAAGAATCAGAATGTGTGATTTTTCTTGTGTAGGTACTTGGGGACAATACAAGTGAGGTGGGTGTTTGGCAGTGAGGCAGGAGGGAATGAAAATATAATAATTTATTATGGCATTAATGGGCCGATCTGAGATTGACCTCTCTGGTTCCATTGGGTTGACCCTTATGAGATTGACCTCCATTGCTTCACGCCTGGTCAGTCCCTGTCACAAACATTCCCGGCCCTGCTTGAGTAACCCTCTCTTGACCCTGGCACTGTAACACGCCATCGGAGGTGGGGACTCTCCCATTGTGAGGTAGAAATGTACTCGTGGGTCATAACAATGGCCGCCTGGGTCCTCTGTGGAACTCTCCCATTGTGAGGTAGAAATGTACTCGTGGGTCATAACAATGGCCGCCTGGGTCCTCTGTGGAACTCCCCCATTGTGAGGTAGAAATGTACTCCTGGGTCATAACAATGGCTGCCTGGTCCGATGTGAAGTTCACCTACTTTCTTTATTTAGATCAGCTCTGTACGTGAAATAATGTGACCACGATGATTGGGTGGAAATTTATGTGGGAGCTCAGTGATGTACCTGAATAGGTGTTAGGTATTTCAGATAGACGGTTCTCTTCCAGGGTATTTGTTTTGTTTTCATGGGAGTACCTTTGGGACACGGTTAATTGTCAGTGTCCAAAGATTCAAGTCTTTGACAGGCTTTAAGAAGTTGGAAGAATAGACTTGAAACTTTTATGGATAACTTCTTTGTTGTTGGTAACAGTTTCGGGGCTACTTCTTGCTTCTTCATCAGGTGAGGGACGTAGGGGAAAGAAGTAGCCCTGAAACGTTGTTACAAACAATAAAGAAGTTATCCGTAAACGTTTCAGGTCTTCATCAAAAGAATTAGCCAATCAGATTTTCATTCTCAGCAGAATATTATGGTAATAATTGGCCCTTCTTAACTGTCCTTTGTCCAGTGCTGAACATCAAGAACAGCACGACTTGGGTGATGTATTTAAACAAAATCTCAAACAAAAGTGTCATAAGTACACCAGTGCTCTAATTTGGTTGTTGATGTTTTAGGGTTGTGGTCAAGCTGTATGCTTGGTAGACAGCATTCAGACCAGTCTATAACTTTTGCCCTAGTTTGAAGGCCAAGTCAAATAAAGCTGTGGGGGTAGGTAAGCTCAGCTCGTGAAAGTCCATATGATGACACTAAAATCTACTGAAAATGATGCAAAGGTGCAACTTTGGGCAGTCGGACTCAAATGTTTGTCATTTTATTATATCAACCACTGGTTTGGCATGATTAGTCCTAGAATGTCAAGTTATGGCTTGAATATATAATTAAACCACAAATGTACTTTCAGAATAATGGTTAGAGTCTTGATTTGGACAGTTTAAAGGAAAACAAACCTAAGTTTGACCTTGTAATTATTCTGCTCTTACTGTGATATTCACTGCCTAGTGGCCATGTGATATATGATGTATAATTGGAAGTAACACCCGGCTGACATATAATTGGTTATATCCGATAGGTGGGGTAAATTTGATATCTCATACGGGTAATTTACACCGAAGGCAAATCGCACAATATTAGAATTATGACCCTGCAATATGTGTTTAATAAGTTAATAATGATTTATTACATGATCCAATATTCATAAAATTATAAGATTGGTCTGGTATATCTTTTTGTTTACAAATGTACTTCAGATATAATCTTTTTTTCTGATTTAGATACCAAAAACTAAAAATAATCATAATAAAATAATACAAATTGGAGAGGCAAGAAAACCAGAATATCTTTGGGCAATTATCAAGATACGAACATGTGTGTTCAATATGTTTGCACGTTTTTAGCTTTCAACTTAGACTTATGTGTCCGACCTTGATGATTTATTGAAATGAATTTAACATCTGGCTGCCAACTTCACATCTTACTTCATTGTCAGTGAAATAAGGGCGATACTTCTCTATATTCACCAAGCACCATTACATCACAGAAATACATTGTCTGTCAACAGAATATGCAGAAACACTCAAATTTTGAAAACTCATTTTATATTCTTGATCATGTAAATAATACCGGTGTTTGAATTGTGTAGGAATCTGTTGAGAAATCTTGACTTATCAGACTGAAATATCTTACAACGATCATATTCCTCCTGAAATCGTCACTATTGTTTACAAATCTACTTGTTGTATTTGCCTCGTCCTTCGGAGAGGTTGAAAACAAATAATTTCCAGACGGAAATACTAAAAGTGGGAATACTACACAAAGTTGTCTGCCGATTTGGTTTCACTGTCAAAGTCTTAGATCAAAGACGTTTATTGGCTGAATTGACAAGTTAAGGCTAATCGTGAAATCCGCCTGCAAGCGCGAGCGTCGTGAAGCATTGAGATGATCGATGCTGGTGGCTTACAATCATCAGTGCTGTTAGATACAGTTTATGGTAGTGAAAGCACGGGCGATGGACTAATTGATTTTCAGCCCGAAAATGAGATCTGGTAATTTGAAAATTATTTTGTTTCGTCGTATTGAATGGCGATAATTGAAACTGCGATTATTGAGAGGTTTTGAGTTCAAACGTGTAAATAGCATAATCAAAATTCTACACCAAGTCTTATTTTTGTTATGACCGTTCGCCTTTTACCGTTTTATCACTTGTGATCTTGCGGACGTTTATTGCCGATTTGTGACTTCATGCAGAAGCAATTGCAAAATCATTCATTAATTTTATCAGTTAATAATAAATGAACTATGATTGCGTCCCTCCAGAGTCTCGAAGATTGGATTAGTCAGGATAAGTTGATACTGCTCTGGATTACCAATCAGGAAGGCATTGAGTTTTGAAAAAACAACTTTAAATGCGTCTTGGGAAAGAAAATATAATTTGATTTGGGTAATGACTTGTTTTAGTGTATGCCAAGCATATTAGGGATGTATATTCGATACGTCTGGAGGAAAGTTAAAAAATCTGCATACATAGTTGTCTCCCTTAGTAGGGTATGGCAGACAGGCAAGAATGTTTGTTCCGGTTCAGAAGGGGTGGTGAGTTGTCCCTGCGTGAAGCGTTCCAGCTTGTCTCCCCAAGACAAGGTTTGAAGCCACATGGCTACAGTTTGTGAAAGATTCTTGGTTTTCTCTTCGTAAAATTAGTAAATGCGCTTAAAAGTCATCTCTGTGTTTGCTGATGTTTTGAGGAAGATGAGGGAATCCTATTTCTGAGAGGATCGATTCTAATCATGAGGTTTTATAATTGAAGAATCTGTCAATAGGATTGATAGGAATGTTTTATCTCTGGAGTTACTTGTTGGACACCAGACTTGAGATTTATCTGTAGTTGTTGACGAATCTTTCTTTTCCAGATGTTTTCCCCACCCGTACCCGGTCAACCAATGAAAAATGGCCCGAACCCACCACCGGAATCTACTATGTACCCTGGGTACAAAGGAGGTAGGTGTACTGCTTTGGTTATTTAGTTCCACGTGTAGCACCACATCATTGCTCCTGCAGGGGGCAGTTATTAGTGGACGTTATCTTCTTAGCTACATTTTTTGCAGATTCGCCTGCCGAAATTTCACAATGTTAGGAGTAAAAAGTCTAACTGGTGGAGCGGTCGGGTAGCCTAGTGGTTTAAGCGTTTGCTCATCACACCGAAGACCCGGGTTTGATTCCCGATTCCCGACATGGGTACAATGTGTGAAGCCCATTTCTGGTGTCCTCCGCCGTGATATTGCTGGAATATTGCTAAAAGCGGCATTAAAACATACTCACTCATTCTGTCTCACTGGTAGTATATCTTGACTCGCGAGATCAGTGTGACCTCTCATTGGTGGTATATTAGACTCGAGATCAGGTGCAACCTCTCGTTGTCTCAAAGGCAGTATATCTCAACTCGGGATCAGGTGTGATTCCTGACAGACTTGTCCAGGGATTCTGTACATGAAAAAGTACCAAGGTGAAAAAAGACTATCAGGTAATCTGACCAAGCCATCATTTCACTTTGGTATCAGAATGTATTTTTTATCAAGTCTGTTTGTATAAAACAACTGACATCTCCTCCCATAATTAATCAGGCATTATGTTATGGACTTTGTAAGTTACAAATTACTACGGATCTGATGCATATCCTTATCAAGTTCCACGCTGTCAATCTGTCTCCCTCTTTAAACCAGCGTTTATATTGTGTAAGTTGGAAAATGTAGTCGCATGGATCTATAACCTGTCACTCACTTATTACTTCCATATTTTGTTCTCATTGAATCCCTTGTTCCAATTGAATCATGTTTTTATCGTCACTTTTTCATATGAAACATTAGCATCAGGTCATACGAAATGTTATTACCTACTAGGGCTTCATATTACTTTTCATTCACATTGGCTATTAATGGTTTTCATTGGGTATTCAATATATTTTCACTCACTTGGATCAAGTCTATTTGGTATTTTTATACCAATTAATTCTGCCAAGTTGGTGTTTCAGGTTCTGTATCCGTTCTTATGCGTTCCCATGTGTACATGAACTCGCAAGAAAGATATACATGACTAATGAACTATAAGCGAGGACACAGTGTCTGAAAGAACTGCCTGCCCGCCTGCCCGTAGCTGGTAACTATTCTGTCGGGCTGCATGAAATTTTCCTCAACCTACCCGACTGTCTGGCAGATGATTTTAAGACTACTTACATATTCAGTTTTATTATAACTCCTTGTAGATAATACAGTAGTTTGCATTGTTTCAACTGAATCAAGATGTGATCTGTCTCTTAATTTCGTCAATTTGTCCAAACTTCTGATGCCTGAAGGTGGACTGGCAACACTTATGGGTCATCTGCCCGACTGTCTTTTTGGATTTAAAAATTATTTCGGACACTAACGAGGCATAGCACTGTTATTGTGCATTATTCACTGCAGTATTGTATGTATGTGATGCTTGCATTCCGTCAAAGAAATACAGGTATGCAAGTTAGAAAGAATTTAATGGGATATATTACGCCAAGTGATTTACTGTTTAGTTTTGGAAATCTTCATACATATTTGTACACAAGCATCTAACATTTGATTGGGTAATTGTGATATATTTTGCGTATTTTATGAGAATATGCAGCTTCACTTGAACTCCTACCCTCTCATAGGCAACAAAATGGATGATACAAAATGTATTGGCCACAAGAAGGATGCACAAAATGGCAACAGAAGCAGGAGAACGATATACATCTGAATCACTCTCTGGTCAATAATTCCTTTCATTCAACCGGAAACCATTATTGGGTATCGTGGTGATTTTGTCCCGAACATATTCTATTTTGTCCTGTGAACATTGTTTATTGGCTGTTGTAGACTGGAACTTTCTCTTGTTCAACCACCTTTTATGGTGTGTTTCTCAGGTGCTGCCAATCTCGTTGCCATGGATACAAAGAAATTGATGATTTACCTGAAATCTGTGTAAATACATAAATCTCACTTTATTTGTTAAAGGTTCAAGTTATTTGCCAGGCCCAGGAAAAGAATTGAGCGTGACTTACTCTCAATGGTTCCTTTAGATTAGCCGATAAAGATGCTGTCTTCTATTTCTCGATTTTATTGCAGTCTTTTCAGAGCAGCTTCCGATATGCAAATAAATATATGTTTAGAGAATCTGATGATGAGGCTGAGATTGCCAGTTTGATTAAAACCAGATAAAAATATTTCCTCTGCCTGATGAGGTTGATAGCAGGGATATGAAACATATGGATCGTGGGTGGTTCTGTTTTTCCTGCGCTGTGTGTATATACTGTATATACCTATGTTCAGTTTACAAAATGGCCATATAGCTTCTCCTCAGTCCCACATCATTTTTAGTATACTACTCAAAAAAAGTTAAGAAACACCAGATGTTGTCATATGACCATGATTAATCTGTCATGGCTTGTCGGCATTGCAACACAGCCTTCCAGTTGTTAATGTACCTTATCTTGTTGTGAGCTGTATATTTCTGCCCGTTAAACAACAAACAAACAAACAAACAAACAAACAGACAAGTACATGTCTATTCATTTCCACAAGGACAGAACAATTTTCATTTCTCGTTTAAGAGATTTTCTTGTCAGACAGGATGCTTGGTGATGAAAATTGAAAATGTTGAGGAAAATTGAAAATGGTGAGGAAAATACAAAATGGTGAAATTCAAAATGTTGAGGAAAATACATAATTTTGAGGAAAATTCAAAATTTTGTCGAAAATACTTAATGTCGAGGAAAATTCAAAATGGTGAAGTAAGTAAAAAATTATTAGGAAAATACAAAATGTTGAGGAAAATACAAAATGGTGAGTCATGTTGTCAGGGTGGAGTTAAGGTTAGTTACCTGAAAGAAAATCTTGAATTTTTAATAAATAAAATTCCGAAAAATATAGAAAATGTAGAAATTCAATGACAAATAGCTTTATATTTCATTTGAAACTTGCACAATTTAGATCATTAAGCAAGAGTATGTTCGTAAATTAATGCAATATTTTCTTAAATAAAGGTTTTCTCAGAAAAGTTACAAAATAGAATTATTTTGAAATTGGAGAAATCTGATGAGATATCTTCTTTTTTTTAGTTTCTCAGTAATTTCGGATAATTACATGGATACAGTGCGAAACTCATGTTCTGCTCTGTAATAGTTCAGGAGTATTTCTAAAACCTTACTCGCTCTCTGTCTGAATCTTACAATATGAAGAATGATAATTTGTGATTGATATTCACACACCATTGCCTGTAAGTAACATGACCGCCTCCGTGGTGGCGTGGGTGGAGCGTTTGCCCGGAGAGCGGAAGGTCGGTTGTTCACTCCCGGGCTGTGTCATTCCAAACCACATTATATTATGCTGCTTCTTATTACCTTGCTCTCTGGTCTGTATTATGGTGTATGGTGACTGGTTGGAATCGAACTTGGTATACTGTCAGTGTGTCTAAGGGGGTATCCATGTTAAACTGTGGCATGGTATCTCAGGTGGCTGGCTCTATAGAACCGCGTATGTCCAGACCAGAAAAAACAGTATCAGCATACACGCTCTCACGCACGACATACATCGACACACATGTATGTCACTGTAACAGTGCATTAATCTTAACTGCGACGTTTAAGCACATTATACCTCACCTCAAGGTAACAGCCCAGTGGTGACGTATTTCCTAAGTTTCCTGACACAACCGGAGCGGGCGGGTAGCCTAGTGGTTAAAGCGTTCGCTCGTCACGCCGAAGACCGGGGTTCGATTCCTGACATGGGTACAATGTGTAAAGCACATTTCTGGTGTCCCCCGCCTCGATACTGCTGGAATATTGCTAAAAGCGGCATAAAACCATACTCAATCACTCACTCCTGACACAACCACATTCAGCATATTATGATCTGTCTTCCTTTTTCTCTAAATAACATAAATGCAATAACCTCAATGAAAAATAATCAAATTCAATATTAATCAATTGATAATGTCCCTTCTACTGCTAGTTTGATTGGGTAATGTCATTTTGTGAATTCTTTTAGAAATGGTGAACATTCTTAATGAATATTTAATATCAGCATCAATTGTGATGGTGTAATCAATATTAGTCATCTGACGCCGTGATCCCTAATGGAGGGATGGTTGTTCCTGAAGCTGTACTGCCTTGTTGTTGAAGTGGGAATTATCACGACAAACAATATTAATGTTTAATGATCAATTTTGTCATTAATTCTTCCTGCAGGGTGACTTTGTGAAATGAGTGACAATGACATTTGACATAAATTGATAGTTTCTTTTAAATAATTAAAGAAAAATATGCCTGTTCTTCACTTGAGATTTATTTAGGTTTATAATGTTAAAGAGGGCTACTTGCCTCTGCTAATGGTTTCCGACATCTAATATTTGCTGTTGCGAGCAGAAAAGCATTCGTGAGGCTAAGTGAACTCATTTTTAAATTTATTTGTTGAAGTTATATTTGGAAAAGTCATGAAGTGGTATTTGGTGTATAATTATAAGATTGATATTGTAGTGAACCCTTTTTGGATGATTTTTACTTTTTTTAAGGTGTTAATTCTTAAATTTATTGTCAGGGTCTTGACTTCTATGTTTAACGTTTCCCACCATGATATTGCTGGAATATTGCTGAAAGCAGCGTAAAACCATACTCACTCACTCACTGTTAATCTGACTGGCTACTTTCTTTTAACAACAAATTGGGAGCAGTGGGGTAGCCTAGTGGTTGAAGTGCTTGCTTGTCACGCCGAAGGTCTAGGTTCTATTCCCTACATGGTTACCATGTGTTAAGCCCATTTCTGATATCCCCCGCCATGATATTACTGGAATATCGCTAAACCATACTCATTCACTAACAACAAATTGTAATATTGATGTTTTTTTCAATCAATTCTAATAAAGAATGCACATTTTTGACTGAAATATCTTTTTTAGAACTGCAAGTCAAAGTTCCACCTCAATCCACACGTGTTTCAGAATTACTGTTGGTTTATTGCTGTAAGCTGTTTTTTGTTAGGTCAAAATTGTCATTGTTCATCTGGTAATGTGTAATGGGATTTAGGAACATATGTTGAATCAGAACAGTTTGTATGGTATACCACCTGTGATGAAAGGAAGCATTGTATTCTGGTACATATCCCACGACCAGCAGAAATCCACTCCTCTGATTGGTTGATTGTGTGCTGTTCCATTGTGAGGCCGGGTCTGATTGGCTGATTCCAACAACTGGAAGCTGTCACCTGTTGCATATGGGCTGTTATCACATCAGGAACACAGGTGGCGCTGTGTGTGAGGCACCTGCTTTTGTACATCATGTTGTCGGACAGATCAGTATACTGTAACACTGATTAACAGCAACAGATTACCGTGGAGTGAAATTACTCCTTAAAATGTTTAAAGGATTAGACTTGACTTTATTTTTTTAGAATTATAGTTTTAGTGTTATAGTTGGTTGATTTGAAATACTTTTCTTTGAATTGACTTATAGATTTTAACTTCTTTATTATATCAGTGCTGCATTTTGGTACAGATGCTAGTACCTGCAATTCAAGCACTGTCTTCAATGATGCTGCAGCATCTGTCTGGGCATGTAACTTAAAAGATGTAATAATTTAGATTTCTGACTTGTTCTTTGTAATAAATGAGAGAAGTTGGTCATGATGATGCTAATTGTTCAGTTGCTGATAGTTATGTTGGCTGCCTTTAGGCAAATGTTTCAAAGTTCAATATGTTTCAGTATAGATATTCAATCTTTGAAAGTCACTTTGTGATAGGGAAATCTTTTCAAAGCTCAAAATATGTCCATATGAACAAGGATAATATTTTTTTAGACAAATTCCAAAATACGCCAAGGTGGTGATTTGTTTGTGGTATTTACCTCCATCTTGTCATTATACATATAAAAATAGTCCTGTTCGGTTGTTGTTGGCTGGATCAGCTTGTTTCTTGTAAACTGACTAGGGATGCTGGTTGCCTTGGAGGCTGTGGAGGAATATTCAACTGCTGGCTGGGGCGTTATAGGGTTTATAACCTGGGGTAAGGGAAAGTAGTCTAGTCCTTTAGGAGTTAAATGGCGTTTTCTTTCTGAGAAGTGATGGACAACTTTTTAGTGGAAGGGTGTGGTCTTGCAAGTATCTACTTGTTTAAGACTAAATGCCACGGTTTTACATGTGTGTTAATCAAGCTTTAAGGAGTGACTTCAATGAGATCTGGCATTTTGTGTCAATTAACCTGGTGCAAGGATTGGTGCTCCTGCTATCAACCACTGTTTATTTGTAAACAGAATTTTGTTTGTACAGTGATATTACTTGCATTTGTTGATTATGGTATCAGCCATTAGTTTATGTGTCCAGATTTGGCTTTGTGCAGTGAAATAGCTTACTTATACTGCAGCTGTAAGTTTCACTTTTGGTGGATCGGTGCTCATGCTATCAACCATTGGTTTGCCTGACCAGATTTAGTTATCAGTGCAGTGATATAGCTGGCATTTGCTGACAACAGTTGTATTAAATTCGCTCTCTCCCGACATGGATATGCTTGGACCAGATAAGGGTTATTGAGTTGACAATCAGTTACGTGCCGAAAGATTGTTATGTAACCATAATTGTGAGCGGTTCAACTCAACTGTTGTTTTCGCAGTTGACATGTCAGATGATGTCACTCCATGGCCTCCCATGTCACTCAATCGACTCCTGTTTGACATGTCTGCTCTACTTAAATTGTTTATTTTACTTGTGTGGTCGGTTCCATCCACCAACACCCCAGTCCATACAAACATGGTCAGTATCAACTGTTATACCATGGGTGGCCTAAAGTCATAAAGTACACTCAATTTGATTGGTTAATTACTGCTAGCTGCTACTGTTGCCACCAATGAGGATCAATAACACATGTAGCCACCTAATTCTCTTCCCATTTGTCCTGCAGTTTTTGTAGCCAGGTGTTTTTGAATGGTGTAGAGGCTCTCTCTGCATCTGCACTATCTCATCCCAAGCACATGCCTGATATGTTACACACGCTGTCATTGGCCGATTGCCAGGGCGATACTGGGATTTAGCTCCTATATTCTGTGGCAGCTTGCAGTGTGGTGAATTTGGAGGAAATGGGAATGTTATCTGGGGAATTATTCCACATCTAGATATTTATTGCCGCTCTGCGGTGTTTCGTTTAAGTATCATTTGGGCTAAAGTACATGGCTGTGTGGCTGGATGTACATTTTTGGCCAAGATTCAGATAAGCATTTTGTTGAACTTAAATATCAGATTGTAGATTGTTGCTGTTTTTTGTAGAATATAGTGCTTTCCTTCCTCCTTGGGGCTCGTGTCAGGATTCCGAGGCTCAAATGGTGGTCCCCATTAGCTCCATCTTGTCTAAATAACCAGTAAGATATTTGATTGTTGTGAATTTTTTTTTAGAATATCAAGTTTTCCTTTCTTGGGATCCAGGGTCACAGTCCACTCATTGTTGTAGGCGATGATCGAAATCATGATCAGGTGGTGTGTGACCTGGCTGGTTGCGTGTCATCCAATCATTGCTCATGTTTTCGAACACTGGTCACCCTGTCCAAGTCTATATATAACTCTGTGTAATGGAGATTCCAAATACACACTTGCTTCTTTATCTTTTCGGGGCGGTCGGGGAGCCTAGTGGTTAAAGCGTTCGCTCGTCACGCCGAAGACCCGGGTTCGATTCTTTCTGGTGTCTCTCTTCTCTCCCCCCCCCCCCCCCCCCGTGATATTGCTGGAATATTGCTAAAAGCAGCGTAAAACCATACTCACTCACTCACTCTTTGTCTTTTCATTGCAGTTTTGTTTCATATTTATCAAAGTATTTTGTACGTTGGTTGCAGAGAGTAGTGGATGGGTGACTGTTCAGCCCTGAGAGAGGGGCGGTCGGGTAGCCCAGTGGTTAAGACCTTCGCTCATCATGCTGAAGACCTGGGTTCAATTCCCAACATGGGTACAAAGTGTGAAGCCCATTTCTGGTGTCCCCTGCGTGATATTGCTGGAATGTTGCTAAAAGCGGCATAAAACCATACTCACTCACTCACTCACTGACTCCTGAAGGTTTCTTGGGCTGTGGTCCTGCCCCACACTGAAACACATGTAACACGTGGTGTCTCCTTAGTCAAGAGACTGTGTTCGAAATGCCTCTGTTCACACAGTAGTAAAAATGGGTTCGTGGTAGGATGGGATGGTAATGCGACTATTAACCTTCAAGTGACTAATAAGGCGGCTTCTTTGTTGTATGATCCCCAGGGAGCTGAGAATGAAAATAATGACGATAATAGGGAGAAGGAAGAAAGTCTTTTTAGCACTAGCTCCCTCATATATTTTATCAATAATTTTCCGGATTTACCCTTTTCAAATTAAACCCTGTAAAAGGGGTGTTGCTGAATGAGTTTTGCTCTTTGGTTGAGAAATAGTTACATTTATGCAATTTTCAGCTAAAATGTGTGATTTCTAGTTTAATCAAGTTTCTCTGGGAAGCTCCTCTGCATGAATTGTCCCAGTTTTGTTGTAACCTGTGAAGTGTCGGTTCCTTGTGTGTTGACATTACCCAGTCGTCTGCCCAGGGATATTGTGCCATATGTCGGTGCATGGCGCACATTCGACCAGCCTGGGCACAGATGTTTATAGCAACACAGACTTCCGACTGCTTCTCTGCAGCTAAAAACCCTAGCCAGAAGGCCTGGCTGAAATGCAGTAAGTACTCCAAAAGTGCAATCACTACACCTACAAACTGGCGATCAGATGCCCGTTTTGAAACTGCTTCTCAACATATGACCATGCAGGTCTGAGACGTTTACCACTTTGCTGAAACCCACGAGCACGGGTATGGTGCTGACAAACCTCGAAACATAATCAGGGAGAACTGGGATTTGAACCCACATTCATAGGTTTCTGGCATGCCCAAGGGACGCAACTCTGCACATTGAATCACGGCTTTTGCCTAAGACGACTGGGCCACCGTGCCCCTCTATGTATCTTGCAATAGGGGGGCACGGGTGGCCCAGTCATCTAAGGCAAAAGTGGAGTTGTATTCTGGAGAGTTGATGGATTTACAAAAATTGTGCACATTGTTTTTTGGTCCATTTATACCTCCATAAGTGCAAATATATAGTATATTTCACTTAATCAACTTGATTGAACTGTCGTCTTGAATCTTGTGAAATATATTCTTGGCCTAAAGGACTCCAAAATGTAATGAACTAATATATACAGAAAATCTCTCCGATTTGGTTTGGATTTTAGATATATTTTTTTATTCAGTTTTGGATGTCAAATCGGGAATAAAGAACTGTATACATGTAATTCTTTTGGTATAAGTTTAGAATTGGAATAATTTTTATCTGATCAAATATATGTGTCAAATCTTTCTAAATATTTACAATTTAGATGGGTTATTTGTCTCAAATCTGTCGAAATATTGTCAGCTGTTCATAAGGAAGTGCGTAAGTTTTCATTGAGTGACAGAAGGCAGACATCTTCCTTGGCCGTTGGAAGCTCTGTTTTCCCCGTCCTGCAACGGAATGTTTCCATTTCCTGGCCTGTTGGAGCTCTATTTCAGCTGTGCCTTCAACATACGGACATCTATCCTTGGCCTGTGAGGTCTCTATTTTCTGTCTTGCAACAGAAGTCATCTTCCCAAGCTTTGTAAAAGATCTGTCTTTTGTGTCTGAAACAGAAAGAGTCTTCCCTTGGCCTGTGGGAGCTCTTTCTTCTGTCCTGTTGAGAAAGCATCTTCCCTTGGCCTGTGGTAGCGCTGTCTTCTGTATTCCAACAGAAAACATCTTCCCTTGGCCTGTGTGAGCTCCATCTTCTGAACTGCAATGTAAGTCATCTTCCCTTGGCCTGTGTGCGTAATCTGTGCTGCAGCTTGGTAATAGATGTGGGTCAGATCGGCCCCAGGTGGAGGGCTAACGCGCGAGAAGAAAACCAGCTGTGTGTCTGATGCTGCTGCTTCTGCTGCAAACCTGCACTGGTGGCAGCAGACGTCTGCACCAGAAGTGATGGCAGCGTAAATCTATGTTGCATTTTTGGTGATAGCATTTATATATATCAGAAGTGTGTCAATGTTTATAAAGGTAGCAGAACTGTACATTGAGTGTGGCAGACATAATTGTAAAAGAAAAGGTAACAAATATGTTTATAGCCGAATATGTCTGAATGGTGGCAATGGAATAGTTGGTTGTTTTTGTGCCAGACTGAAACATGAGTGAGTGAGTTGGGTTTAACGCTGCTTTTAAGCTTAACGCTTTAGACGACTGGGACACCCATGCCCCCGACAGTTGGTTGTTTTTGTGACAGACTGAAACATGAATATTCAAAACAAAAACATAACTCCATACATTAGTCATCATTACAAAATTCATGTTAAATGTCAAAATAAATATTAGGGAGATAATGTCAGCTCATAATGTTGGGAGAATGATGCTTCAACACCAGAACAACAGAGAACAATATCAGGATATGGAGAGCTTTTGAATGTTAATCGCTTCCTTTATTACAATTTTTTATTTCAACATTTAATGTTTAACGGTTTTATTTTTATCATTTTAACACAAGTAAGTGGAAAATGATGTTTTTCGTATTTTTCAGTCTGAATTCCAATCTAAATGCTTGTGATTGAGGTAGAAAACGGAAAAGGAAGTGCTAATTTGATGTGTGCTTAATGTGTATGCTATATCATTCGTATTACGCAGGGGGATTCTAAAGTGATTATCTGAGTCCCATGGCAAGAAGCTCTCCCCTTCGACGTGTGATAAGACTGCACTTCCGCAGCAATCAGATCAGCAGTGATAGAAATAGCAAAATGGGTGTAGAGGACTAAACAGTTCCACCCAGTATCACAACAATCTGCACAGCTATGTGCTACGGCTCATATCAGCACATGCTATGCCATGCAGTAAATCGTGTATTGCCTAGCACCTGCTGGTGTCTATCAGGGAGTGAGGCGGTCCCCCCACCCAGACCAGCATCTGGGTCCCAGGTGTCTGGACAGACCAGAGTGTGGCTACTACAGCTGTCTGGCCACTTGCTGAGGGAACCAGCACCTGCCAGATAACCCGTTACAGTGGGTCATTCTACACATAGTAATGTTGGAGAATCATTCGGACATTTGTTGTGTAAACAGTTCACCTGCAGCTGTTACTGCAAGTAGAACTGGGTAGATAAGGTGTACATGCATATATCTTCAGCAGACTGTGCTGTGTAGATTCATTGGGGCCGGAATATGATTGGTACATGTTTGCAGTATTGTGGTCAAACAAACGTGCAGCTGGATATTAATATCGTGGCCATAATGTGGTTGGTTGTGGAGGTGGGCATGGGCTCTTTTGCCTGCTTATATTTTTTGTGTGTTTTGTCTGTCATGACAATTGTTTTCATCGTTTGCAAAGAAGCACATATCAATCTGACGTCATGAACTTATATTTACAAGTAACTGAAGATGACGTCGTCCATTGCTCATGATTGTGTCTGTCCAACAATAACTTCTCCATTTTAGATCAAGAAACTACATTTTCCCAGAAAAAAGATGATAGGTAATATGAAGAACTTGGAATTGCTGATTATGTTTCCCGAGTGAATATATCTTTGTCTATTTGTTTCAAGTCAAGGGACAGATAATCTTTGTTTTGTTTGTGTGTTGTTAATGCCGCACTCAGCAATATTCCAGCTCTATGACGGCGGTCTGTAAATATTCGAGTCTAGACCAGCCAATCCAGTGATTAATATCATGAGCATCGATCCACACAATTAGGATTGATGACATGCATCAACCAAGTCAGCGAGCCTGACCACCCGATCCCGTTAGTCGCCTCTTATGACAAGCATAGTTGCCTTTTATTGCAAGCATTGGTTGCTGAAGACCTATTCTACCCCGGATCTTCACGGGAACAGGTAATCTGTAATTCTGAGTTGCAAGTTGGTTATCTTAAAAACATGTTTCACATCAGAAGCTAATTTCCAGCGCAATAAATGTCTTCTTTTTTCTCGCAGTCTATTAGCATGGTTAAAGAAAGATAGCAGTGTCGTTATGGCCTTGATAGCAGTGATATTCTCAGAACTAATTTTAGAACCAGGTTTTTTTTGTGGACGCAAAACCATAAATTATTGATTGCTCTGGAAAAAAATTTATTCCCATGGCAGTCTGAGCTAGTGTCTGTTAACTCCTCATGGCCTTGGGATTGTGGGATAGCCTGTCGTTAAGGCCAAGCTCTGGGTTTCATTCCCTTGCATACTCATTTCCGGTGTCTCGTTTGTGAAACACCATTGTGTCGAAGTTGAAGAACCTCCATAAAAACTTATCTGAGACTCGACACAACTGAAATGATAAATAAAGAAGGAATACACAAGGACCAAACTTTTACTTCGAGACAAGCTTAATTTCGACACGAAGTGTTTGCCACAATGGTCTTTGACTGTACATGGAAGTTATGGAAATATTATTTATATTAATGATATTAATTATTTAACAAACAATATTTTCCTTGGTATTCCTTGGTATAACTATATACCCCTGCCATGTCTCGGGTATATAGTTATACCAAGGAATTCCATCCGTCCATTCGTCCTTTGGAGGAGCACATTTTTTTTCTGCAACCTATAACTTGAAAACTACTGAATAGATTCTTATTCAAACTTGGTGAACACTTTATATACCTATAGGAGAGGTGCAGAACAAAGTTTGATTTCAATATTTGGATTTTCTTTATAAATACAGCTTTCTTTAATTTTTTACTTAGAATTATTTCACTTCAACATTTGTGTGACCTATAACTTAAAACCAACTTCATAGATTCTTTTCCAATTGGGTGCACAGTTTTTATACCAGGAGAGATGCAGTGCAAAGTTTGATGTCGATAAATAGATTTCTGAGAAAATATTGCCTTTTTCATGTTTTGAACTTATAAATATGAGTCGAAGTCGGGGATATTTGTGAGGCCTGCTCACTTTTTGTCTTGTTTACAGTTGTTTGTCTTTTGTCTCTGAACACTGTGGGCCCAAGCAGCTTCACCCTGATTGTGTCTGGGCTTGTCAGCACCATCCCACTTCTCGTGGGTTTTGTCAGGGTAGTAAACATCTGAGACAAGCATCACTTCAGGTTTTCCTCCCATATTAAACTGATAAGCTGTGATAGACTGACATACTGCTCAAAGAAGTAGTTATACTCATGCCAGAACCCTGTGATCGTGGGTTCGAAATCCTGGTTCGCCCTGATTATATTTCTAGGCTTGTCAGCACCATCCCACTTCTCGTGGGTTTTGTCAGGGTAGTAAACATCTGAGACAAGCATCACTTCAGGTTTTCCTCCCATATTAAACTGATAAGCTGTGATAGACTGAAATACTGCTCAAAGAAGTAGTTATATTCATGCCAGAACCCTGTGATCGTGGGTTCGAAATCCTGTTTCGCCCTGATTATGTTTCTAGGTTTGTCAGAACCATACCTGTGCTTGTGGGTTTCACCAAAGTGGTAAACGTCTCAGACCTGCATCACTTTGGGCTTTCATCCCACATTAAACTGATGCTCTGTAACACAAATGGAATACTGTTCAAATTGGCGTTAAACCCAACTCAGTCCCTCTGTTGCTTGTCTGAACGGATGCACATGGATGTATGTACATGGTTCGGTTCATTCTCCTGGCTGATAAAAAACCACATCCTGTGTGGTAACAGTTTGTGTGAGACAGCTGTGGTCGTGTGACATTAATGTACACTGTGCTTCTATTTGCATATATAGAAGTAATAATATTTGAACATGCTGTGAATCCCTGTTTGTTGTGTGTGGATTCTTTCCCACAATTTCAGTCACTGGATTGTCTGGTCCAGATTTTATTGTGTACAGACTGCTGTCATATAGTTGGGGGGCACGGGTGGCCCAGTCGTCTAAGGCGCCGCGATTCGCTGTGCTGAGTTGCGTCCCTTGGGCACGCCAGAAACCTGTGATTGTGGGTTCAAATCCCGGTTCGCCCCGATTATGTTTCTAGGTTTGTCAGCACCATACCCCTGCTCGTGGGTTTCACCGAAATGGTAAACGTCTGAGACCTGCATCACTTCGGGCTTTCCTCCCACATTAAGCTGACATGCTGTGATATAACTGGAATACTGTTAAAAGTGGCGTTAAACCCAACTCACTCACTCACTCACTCACTGTCATATAGTCTGAATATTGCTGAGTGCGGCATTAAACAAACAAATATTATTGTTGACTACGCGAGGGATCTGTGATGTGGCAGACCTTGTCTTTGATCGTTGCTCATGCTTTCAATCATTAGTTTTCTGGTCCAGTCTCAAGTAGTTACAGGCTATCGTTGTGTAGCTGTGGTCCATGCCACAAAGCGATCGTAGCACCATGGTGATCGTAACTCCCATACTTCCATATAGACTTACGACTATCGTAGCACTGCGATCGCTTTGTGGAACGGTGCCCTGGGTGTTGCTGACAGCAACTTAAGAGACATTCCCTCACTTCAAATCCAACACACGGATGACGATGTTGCACCAAGTTGCACCACATTTGGGGCAGGTGAATATTGACTGCATCACATGTAACAAAAGCCCATGCCGTTTCTTACGTAAATAAACCTTTTTTGTGATAATTGCTTTTTCTTGTGCAAAGCATGGAAAGACAATTTTCCAACTCAAATTCTTTGGAACAAAAATGTAATGTTGAAAGTCAACTGAAACGCCAGCTTTTAGCCATGTTTTATGATTGCAAGAGATTTCAGCAGTGTGTATATCTTAGTGGGACAAGCGACAGTGCACTTGTTTATTTGACACTCTCTTGCCAAGTTCTCTATAAGAAAAGTCAACAGTTTTCCTTGTACCTAAGTGCATAAAGCAACACGGCTGTTGTGGCACACCAGTGCACCAGCCATTTATTTACATTTCTTAGTTAGATCTGCTCTCTGTCATGGCCGCATCTTGCATGTGCACCTGCTTGGATATAGCCCAGCCAGCCGGGCCATATCACACAGCTAGAGCACTTGCTAGGGAGTATTAGCGTGGTGGAGTATGGTATCTGGTTTATATCAATGCTGCCACCAAATGTTCCCCAGCAGACTGCCAGCTAGCTGTGTTTGGGTCGACTAGGGTCATGTGACTTCTGCTGCCGCGGTTACGGATGTTGTTTCATTCACTAGTGTCTTGGGAAAATAGCCAACCCAGAATTCTTTCAGCCTGGCAAGGCTTGGAGGGTTGAAATTGAGAAATGCTGAGTGAAATGGAGAATTTGACAAAACCTGAGTTGATATTTCGCAGATGTGTTGTCTTATGAATTCAAAATTTACATGTGTCACAGTTTGACATTTTGTTTCGTTTATTGGGATTTTGAAAATATCGATGACTCTGGTCTGAAATTGTAATTATAGTCCCTCATGCATTTAATCATAAGATAAGCTTGATTCATTAGGTTGAATGCAATCAAAAACAAAAGTGCAAAACATTTTCGTATCTTTATGATTAGGAATGGTTTCACATAATTTTGTATCATATATTTTGTATAAGGGAGGTTTTTATCAACATTTTTTTTAACATTGTGTGAATACATTATTTTGGGTCAGTAAATTAAGGTAGGCTACCTTATGATCTAGCAGAGGCAGAAGTTTCCACTTAGAGTGAGTGAAGCCTGGGAGAACTGTTTAGTATTTATTATGGAGGTTAATCCTGCTTGGTTGAGCCAAATGCTTCTCCCTTCCAGCTGTGAGACCAGCATGCTAGCCTGTTGCTCAAGCCAATCTGGTGGGAGCCTGCAGCTGTTGTCGGCCATATTGAACACATTTCTCGTATCAGGTCATGCTAGGCTATATCTAGCATAGACTTGATTCAGGTGCCGTTAGCTTGTATTACAAGCTTGTGTATACGAACCTGTATTGCCCCTATAAATATTCCCCAAGCATTATGGTTTCTCTATGTAATGGAATGGTGTTGTGAAATTAGTTAAGGTATGATAATGTATTATTTTTAATTTTCTGCGTGGATGTGTTTTAATCACATGTGCATTTTGTTACGGAAGTGTTGGTCTTGTGACTGAAATACAGTAAAAAAAGAAAGATTTTGAAGATCATAGAAAGAGATTTGATGCTTCAACACTTAAAAGCTGTGGAAGTGTTTAGTTGTGAAGATAGACCTCCTTTAAGTGTATATGGGTTGTGCTGGTGTATAAAAGCTATAACATCTCGGCAAGAACTTGGGGAATCAAGATAACATATATATCTGATTACAGTTGGACTATCACCTAGTAAAGTGTTGATTTCCTTGAGGGGCAACCTTCAGCCATGATGAATTCCTGGGTTGATTGGGATTAGCCCTGTAAACTGGCTGATGTGTTTGGATGCTCATTTTGAAAGTTTTCGGGATTGTACAAGGCTGTTTTTTTTGTTTTTTTTGGGGGGGGGGGGGATATTTTAATATCCAATACATTGTAGCCAATATTTGTTGGTGTGACTGAGCTGGAACAGAAATCTAGAAAACTTCAATGGGTGAGGATTTGTGGAAGGTATTTGAGGAATATGATGGTTGCATGTGTTGTATTTTGAGATAGTCTGTCGTTTGTTAGTTAGTCTGTCAAGGAATGTAGCCTTAGTGATTGTTACTGATTGTGTTGGTTTGTTTGTAAGTTTCCTTACAGATACGGGGCGGTCGGGTAGCCTAGTGGTTAAAGCGTTCGCTCGTCACGCCGAAGACTCGGGTTCGATTCCCGACATGGGTACAATGTGTGAAGCCCATTTCTGGTGACCCCAGCCGTGATATTGCTGGAATATTGCTAAAAACGGCGTAAAACCATACTCACTCACTCACTCCTTACAGATACATAGATCAGTTCCTCCCCAGATAGATAGGTCCGCTCGTTCACTAGCTCACTCACCCACCCACAACTATCCAACCAAACAACCAACTTCTTCTCTCTCCATCACTCAAGTATTTAATGGCATTTTATTTTTATTCAGAATTGGAAATACAAATTTCAACTTGCTCATTCACCCATTTGATGAACCAAATTCTTCCCCATTTGGTCCCAAACACATCTGCCACTGTCTATCAATTTGACAAATATATTCAGGAGCCTTTGGCAACTCTACATTTGCCTGTTCCCTCACTCACTCTGTAATGTGAGTTAGAGCCTTCATCAAGTCTATATTTGTTCTCCACAGCACTGATGAGTCGGGAACAGGGCTTGTCCTTCTCTATAATGTAATTGAGGAGATATATCAATATATTTACTGACATAGAATGACAATGTGCGTACAGGAAGAAGTTTCCACACATTCCGATCGATAAAGGAGACTGGGCTGTATTAGATTACCGTGACAATGTTTTGATTTTTTCCAACGATGAATTGAATATCACCTCATTGTCATGGATATTTGAAATTGGAGTGTCCTCAAATTCCATTTTTCAAGCATCGTTGGTTTTTAAGATGTCAAAGTTTGGTATGAAATTCAAAATATTTCAGAATGGTGTATCATCGAATAGATCAGCCCAAATTTGAATTTTATATTTCTTTTAATTGCAGTGTTTTGGAATAACACAACAAGGGTCTATTGTCGTGTGGTTTGGAGGGAATATCAATATGTTATGTGCCTTATGAATACATGCCTCTATTCAATACATGTGTGAATGTTGTATTACACGGCTCTTCTTGAGTGGTATCCACAACCAACTGTGAATGGCCGAGCCTGGGAGTAGGGAGTTATACAGGATATCCCCCAGTTGGTTATGACCTGTGGCCAGTAGGGCTTGGTTGTGTTTGTTCACAACAGCTTGGACTGGGATGGGTTCAGGAGCCCTTGTGCACAGCTTACTCCTGGTCTGAAAGAATGATCCATGGGCTGACACCTGCTCTCTGTTTTCCTCAATATACTGATGTTCTAATGGTCGTTTACTGTTGCACTGTACAGTGTTATGCAAGGTTTGACCATGCTCAAAATATTGTGAGTGTCCTGTACATCTACAAACTGTGCAGGGATAGAAACTAATTTTTGGTCTATTTGTTCTTTATTGATAACATATAGCAAAACCCATAAATATGGCAAATTTCTACTGGTCCTTATGATACCTTAAATATGGGGTTGTTTGGCAAGGACCATAAGACTAGTGCCATTTTTCTAAAGCTGTTGAGGGGCGGTCGGGTAGCCTTGTGGTTAGAGCGCTCGTCATGCCAAAGACCCGGGTTCAATTCCCGACATGGGTACAATGTGTGAAGCCCATTTCTGGTGTCCCCTGCATTGATACTGCTGGAATATGGCTAAAAGCGGCGTATAACCTCACTCACTCACTCACTCACTCACTCACTCACTCACTCACCCACCCACCCACCCACCCACCCACCCACCCACTAAAGCTGTTGTGAGGGGATGCAGTTTACATTGCATGTTCTTGGTTTGCAAAAATATGTGGCTGTTCGAATTATCAATACAAATTATATTTGAAGATTGCATGTTGCATAAAAGTGACATTTCTACTGTGGTTAGAAATACACTTGAAATGGTTAAATGAATTGGTTACAGCATTAGGTTGACAGGGTTAGTGGCCTGGGTTTGATTCCCAAAGGGCTTAAAATGTGTGGAACCCATCTCAGATGATATTGCTGGAATATTACAAAAAGCGGTGTAAAAGTGGGATAGTTTGAGTACCTTTCAGTATCATTGATGATCGATTGATTCAATTTCTAACCAAGGTTTCTTTAAATCTGGGATCGATTATTTTATAATTATAATTAATTAGACAGGGCTGTTATATATAAAACATGCACCATTGCAGCCTATTATTGCATACTGATATCTATGTCTACATGCACCAAGTGCATGTCAATTTTTTTCAAATTTGTGTCGAACCCTGACGTGTCCCAAGAACATCGATCTTGGAACACATTCAATACCTCTCAGCTTATTTTCCATGCTAAGTCAATAACCCCCTTTTAATGTGTAATTTGTTTTCCTTTTGGGGCTTGATTTAGTCAAAATATGGGTACTTCAAGATTATGTGCATGTTTCAACTTTGATAAATTTATGGGTACAGGGCGCCACCTGTTTTTTTCTGGTGCAACTAGGTTTATAGGTCAACATGCACCTGGTGGTGCAAGTTTAATCAACTTCTTTAAATCGAGCCCTGTTATATTGGTTCATTTAAAGAATTTCTTGGTGATAATAATACTTACTATTAGACACAAAATCCTGTAAAACGACAATGTTTAAGTCCCTATGCTGTTGCAGTGTTTCTTGGAAGATGCGTTTGTGTTTTGGTGAACAAAAGATTACTGTTTTTGGGTGTTGTTTTTTTAACTGTATGATTTTTGTGTTCTCCATGATTAATCAATAACTGATTATCAGTTGATTCTCAAAACCTATGGTCAGTCTTGAAATTTTAGCCAAAAGCCACACTACATTATTGTCCGACTTATTCACCACTCACTCACTCACTCACTCACTCACTCACTCAATGCGTATAACAGCCTGCATGCCTCACATTTATTCAGCTGTCAACGTTGACTCGCCTCGCAAGACCAAGAGAATGTATTTGTTCTCATTGATTTTCTTCTTTCTGTGTAATAATTTTTTACATCTTCGTGACAACCATATTAACATATCCGACTATAAATGATTTGTAAGATTCTTGGTATATGCATCTATGTGGGGATGGTAAAATGTTACCAGTATAATTATATTTGTTAGGTCATGTTTTCAATTCACTTGTATTTTTAAAATTTTGTCATGGAAAAAATACTTACGTCATGAAGATAAAGAAGTTTGAAATCGCATTATAATGTGTTGGAACAAAGTAGACTCGATCGGTGGAGCAAGGAATTGGATGCTGTTAAACACAAACTATCTTCTTACTAGTGGGATGATTTCCTGATTTTCCACATTTTGCAAATTGCTGCAGGGTAGTTTGCGTCAAGTGCTCGCCTAATGTTCAGTGTCGCGACGAGTGTGCAGGTGTTGCAAATCTGTTAACGCCTCTGTGGACGATGTACAGACTGCTTTCCTTACAACATATAATCTTTCACTCTCCTGTCAAAGACTTCACATGCTGAATTATATTCTAGTGTTTAACTGAACTTGAAGGAGGTTTTTTTATTAGATACTTGAACAAAAATTATATTTTGAAAGAGGTTTCATAACAGTAAAATGAAAGAATATTTGTGTTTAAGTATAAGAAGTGAATTGTTGCATTTCTTATATTTTGAGACTATTTCCGTGGCCTAGTGGATAGAGTGTCTGTATCCATGGAATGGATGGTTGTGAGTTCAAATCCCTGCTCTTGGGTTTACAGCGGTTAACGTCTGTGGCTTGCGTGGCAAGTCACGTTGGACTTTACTCCCACATTACACTGACTCACGATGGTATAACATAAATATTGTTCAAAGCTGCGTTTAACAAATTTCACTTTACAATAATGTAGCCCGGTACATGAGTCAGGGGTTTCAATGGCAATAGCATTGTTTTCTGGAATCACTTTCCAATTGTTGTCCTCCAACAGTGTTCAACACTGTATTACCTTACCAAGCTGTATAGTATATATTCAATGGTAGATACGGGAATGGGTGATTCATTGTTACAGGAAATATTTCACATACCACTTCTTTCTCTGAAACTTATCCACACAGGTAAATTACAGGTATTTGGTCTTACTCTCAGCTGAAGTCAGATGATAGAAGGTATATTTATGTATTCAAACGATGGATGATGTGTTTTTTCATTTGGAAATAACATCTTGTCTCGTGGGTGGAAATATGGATTTTGTACTTGTTTCTGGAAAAGTATTTTGACTTTTGAGGGATGTGGATTGTAGTCATGTTTCATGTCATTCTGTATGTTTTATTGTATATTGTTTATTTTTATGAAATTACTGTGTTGAAATTTGTTTGACATTGTTCAGTTAAGTTAATGGCTTCTGGTAAAACATTTTGGTTAAAAATAAGTTGTATGTTGTAAAATGTCTGTATTGGAACAAAAAGTGATCAGAAATTGAATCAAAGTTTATTTAGTCCATTTCACCAAGACAGAAAAGTTGAATGTGCTTGAAAACAGTTTCTTGAGAATCCTATCAAATTCTTACATCGCAGGTGAAGCAGATGAGACAAAAACATCAACAATCGTTGAAAGCTACGTTTGTCATATATGTCATGTTTCTCAATAACATTTCTCAATCAAAGTTAGCTGTTACGAGATTGATAAAGTCCTGTTAAGCTGGTATTGAATGTGGTATTTATTTATTCTACAAAACAAACGTACATCCTGCATCACTTAACATTTTTATTCCAACAAACCAAGAAAAGGTAAACATGGATTGCATGAGTGTTATAAAGAGTTAATCCCCAGTCTGTTGTTATATCGAGGAGGCACAACACACCATGCAGGTGTAAGTCTTTATAAGAACTATGCTACTCTTGACTTGAGAGGCCATGGGGCACTGCACTGATCGCTTTTGACGAGATCAAACGCTGCTCACGCGATAAAGGACTACAGGACTAGAGGAATATTTTCGGCTTTTTCACACCTTTGGGTTTACATAGCCCCCCTGGCTAAGCTTTGGCAAATCTACAATCTCGCCTTGTTGGATAAGAACTGTGTTGGCCTACCCGTTGTTTGCCGATGTAGAAACGCCCATATAGCTCGAAGGGTGATATGTTCAATTTATGTCATACCTAGACAGCGGTAGGTAAAAGTTGATACAAAGAAAGGAAATTGTTGAAATGGATTTTTATCGGTTATGTGTAATAGTTCTTAACTGAGATATAAAAAAAATAGAATTGTTTTTTAAATTTGATTTGGGAATTAAGGTTACACAAGAGTCAGAAGCTCAATTGAAGACCTGGTTCGCCCCGATTATGTTTCTAGGTTTGTCAGCACCATACCCGTGCTCGTGGGTTTCACCGAAGTGGTAAACGTCTGAGAC